>NC_080076.1:78258361-78858361 GCF_949987535.1 Balaenoptera acutorostrata
GGGGAGAAGGAGAGGGTTTATATTTTACATCGGGAGTCACTAAAGCACTCACTATGACACTAATATTTGAGCTGAGAAGAAGTGAAGGTAAATTCTGGGAGGACAGGAACTATACCTTGCATCTTTTTTATAACCCCAGGGGCTCAATAAATACCTGAATAGATGACTACAGGGATGATCTTTATTGCGGGAGCAGGAGCAGATGTAAGCAGCCCATTGAAGAAGCTCTTTAATCATCCAAGTGAGCGATATTAAGGGCGTTACTCGGTGGTAGAGAGGCTGCTAGGAAGGAAATGGACTGGGAGCTCTCAAGGAGAGAACACAGATAACTGGGTGGTACGTTGGATGCGGGGGGTAAGGAAGAGTTTAGGTGGCACTCAGGATTCTGGCTTGAGCAGTTAGGGTGGCAGAATTGCTGATCATCAAGACAAGGGATAGGAATGGGCAAGGTGAAGGGTGGGGACATGGTGGGGTCCATCTTCAATATGGTATGTTGATCCAGGGCAGCAGGCGTTCATTAGGTACATCTGGATCTCCAGCTGGACCCAGAGATGCAGACTGGGAAACCGCCGAAGTCCTAGACTTCAGATTTCGTTTTCCCTGGGCTAGTAATATTAGTCATTTATCGAGCACTCACAATGTCCAAGATCTGTGCCAGAAACTTCCCATGTGATGATCCCTGTTTAATGACTGAGGAAGTCCAGGCTTTAGGGGGATTACATAACCAGCCCAGGGTCCCACAGCAAGGATCTGAAAGTCAAGTGGGGCTGCTGAAAAGCTAGTACCCTTAGCCATCATGCCGTATACGCAACATCAATTATTGATTTCTGATTGCAACCATAGATTTCTTCTGAAAGTCTTTTACTTTTTATTTATTTATCTATTTGTTTGTTTGTTTGTTTGTTTGTTTATTTGGCCACACTGTGCAGCATGTAGGATCTTAGTTCCCTGACCAGGGATCGAACCCGTGCCCCCCGCAGTGCAAGCGCGGAGTCTTAACCACTGGACTGCCAGGGAAGTCCCTCTAAAAGTCTTTTAAATAAACTTTAAATTTTGTAATAATTATAGATTTACAGAAAAGTTGTAAAGATAGTTCAGAGACTTCCCATGTGCCCTTCATTCAGCTCCCCCTGATGTTAATATCTTACATAACCCTGGTGTGTTTGTCAAAGCTAAGAAATTAACACTGATATGATGCTGTGAACTAAACTATCGACTTTATTTGGACATCACCAGTTTTCCTACTAATGTCCTTTTCCTGTTCCAGGAGCCAATTCAGTATACAATATTGCATTTAGCAAAACAGCTTTTTATAATATATTTTTAAAAATTGAGGTATAGTTTATTTACAATATTGTGTTAGTTCCAGGTATACAGCAAAGTGATTCAGTTTTATATATACACATATATGTACACAATCTTTTTCAGATTTTTTCCATTATAGGTTATTACAAGATACTGAATATAGTTCCCTGTGCTGTACAGTAAATCCTTGTTGTTTATCTATTTTACATATAGTAATGTGTATCTGTTAATCCCATGCTCCTAATTTATCCCTTCCCCCTCCTTCCCCTGTGATAACCATAAGTTTGTTTTCTATGTCTGGGTCTGTTTCTGTAGCAAAAAAAATTTTTTTTGGGGGGGGGTTAGGGTTTTATTTATTTCTAAATTTAGTTTTAAATTATGGTAAAATACACATCACGTAGCGTTTACCATTAGTGATATTGAGAATATTCACAATGTGGTACCACCATCCCCATCGTTGAGTTCCAGAATATTTTCATCCCCCCAGATGGAAACCATGTGCCCATTTAACAATCATTTGCAATTCCCTCCACCACCACCCCCTTGGCCACAATTAACCCACTTTCTGTCTCTCTGGATTTGCCTATTCTGGACGTTTCCTGTCAATGGAATCACACACTGTGTGTCCTTCTGTGTCTGGCTTCTCTCATTGAGCATCGTGTATTCAAGGTCCATACACGTTGTAGCCTGTGTCACAGCTTCACTCCTTTTCATGTGTAGCAAAAAATTTTTAAAATTGTACTTTGAAGTCATCGTTCATCCCCACCCCGATTTCTTTAATCCATTCTTAAAAGCCAGTGCAAATGCGCTGTGCTGGCCCTCATGCTGTTCGCTCTCAGCACCATGATTTGCTTGTGCCTCTTCTGCTCTGTCTCCAGCTGCTGACCCCTGCAGGCTGCATTGCCCAGCCTCCCTTGTCGCTGGTTTCCCACTGGATTTGGTCAGCGGGAGGCACTGGTGTTAGATTGGAAGGCTGGACAAAGGGAGAACCCAGATTTCTCCTCTTCTCTCTGCTTTGGGCTGCAATTCCGGCAGTGGCCACAGCTCCACTGGGGCTGTAGTGACTCCTGGACAGGAAATGGCATGGCTCCAGCTTGCCCTGGGCGGCCCTGATCCCCAAACCTGCCGCTTCCTCCTTCCTCGTGGTTTCCTGCCATTGACAGTCGCAGGGTGGCTTTCCCTTCCCCTGGTTGGCCTCTCAATTCTTCCGTCACCCACGTAACTGGTTGCTGTGTTTGAATACCTAGAATGATGTCTGTATTCCTGGTTGGTCCCTGCCTGACACATGTGCCTGAGACCCAGCTCCACACATGGTCCCCTTACCCTTGGGGCCCTGAGCACTGTTACAAAGCTAAAAACGGCCTTCCTTGAGAGGTTCTGTGTAAAAGCTGCAGAGCACCTGAGACAAACTCTCCACGTCAACCACACCAGCCATCCCGATGTCAGCCTGACTCTGCTGACTACCTACTCCTTCCTTTTTCAGGGTTGCCAGAGACAATAAAAGCAGGAAGCCCAGATAGTCTACCAAAGTCTCAATCTCTCAGGGCGTACAAAGGCTAAGAACACCGCTCATAAAATGGCTTTGGACGTCCTT
This sequence comes from Balaenoptera acutorostrata, assembly GCF_949987535.1. NCBI lineage: Eukaryota > Metazoa > Chordata > Mammalia > Artiodactyla > Balaenopteridae > Balaenoptera > Balaenoptera acutorostrata. Next base: position 78,261,261 of record NC_080076.1, read on the forward strand.
GCCGTGGCCCCTCTCTACCAAGACCCTGACGTCAACAAAGTAAGGCTGATAGCACAGACGACCAAAAAGTCCACCACCCCGCCAAAACCCTTGCCTCCTACCAAGACCAAACTCACCACCATCGAGACCAAAAGGATCATGTCCGTCCTGGACGAGACCATTCACAAGGTGGAGTTGGTGACCCTGCTGTCAAACGTGGCATCCAGTTCCAAGAATTCGGAGGGGATGCTGGGGGAGGACATCATGAAAGCAGTGAGAGAGCAGGAGGACCTTTGCCAGATCCTCCTGGATCGCGTCAATTACCTGCAGGAGGAAGAAAGGCAGTTGCAGGAGGAAGAGGAGTTCAAGGATGAACTGTGGTTCCGAGACCGTGTCCTCTCCATAAAGGTGCAGAAATCCCACCTCCCACCCCTTATGCAACGGATCAAAGGATCCACCAAGAACGTCGTGAGACTGCTGCTCAGTAACCCCCAGGCTGCCAGTCTGTTGCAGGTGCAGACCCTGGGCAGAAGTGCAGAAGCCCAGAGTTTTATTGATAGCCTGGTAGAACTCCGAGGTTTCCTGTTTGAGAAGCTGCTCACTAGTCCCATGGAAGCCAGAGACAAGACTCAGTTCATCCAGGACATCACCAGACGGAATCAGAGGAACCAAGAAATCATCGATACTCTGGAAAATGAATTGGCAGCCTGCATGAGGAACAGGGATGCAGAGGTATCACTGCACAATATTGGTCAGGTTATAGAAGGAGCCCCAGGGAGGAGCCCAAATCTTTTGGCATTTGTTTGTTTGTTTTTTTTTAAAGGAATTCCTTTATTTTTTTAATTATTTATTTATTTATTTATTTATTTTTGGCTGTGTTGGGTCTTCGTTTCCGTGCGAGGGCTTTCTCCAGTTGTGGCAAGCGGGAGCCACTCTTCATCGCAGGGCGCGGGCCTCTCACTATCGCGGCCTCTCTTGTTTCGGAGCAGAAGCTCCAGACGCGCAGGCTCAGTAGTTGTGGCTCACGGGCCTAGTTGCTCCGCGGCATGTGGGATCTTCCCAGACCAGGGCTCGAACCTGTGTCCCCTGCATTGGCAGGCAGATTCTCAACCACTGTGCCACCAGGGAAGCCTGGCAGTTGGGTTTTTTCCTCAGTGATTTAAATAGCTGTTTTCATTCATTTACTCCATAAATATTGTTTTGAGCACTTACCAGGTGCCAGATCTTATAAATGATGAGTCCACATGGTCCCAGCCTCATGGAGTTCATGATAGGGAAGGTAGGTCTTAAAGAGCTGATTTAATTACAGTTTTGAGAAGTACAGGAAGGGTAAGTATAGGGTGCTATAAGAGAGTGTTATAGGAGACCTGAACTTGGAACTCAGGGACGTTGAAGCCAAGACATGAAGAATGAGAGGGAGTGAACCAGGCAAGTGAGGTAGAGAGAGACCTTCCAGGCCAAAGCTGGATAGTAAATACTTAATTTAAGGTTTTGCTGGCAGATGACACAGGGCCTTTGAGGCCTAATTGAGGAATGTGGTCTTTGTCCTGAGGGTAAGGGGCAGGTAGGAGGGGTGGAAGCTCTAGAAGAATTTTTAAGAGGGGAAAGGATAACATCATCCCAACCTAATGATAACCATTTGGGGACACATACTATGTGTTATTCTTTACACACATTTTCGCACTAACAACTAGCAAAGTCCCTGGGAAGTGGCGTATAAGTATAGGTTTGGCTGCTAAAACAGAGACCCCAAATAAGAGTGGCTTAGTCAAGCTGGTGATGTATTTCTGTTTAACAGAGAGCTGGCATGGAAGCTCTGCTTCGTAAACTCGTCAGGGGTCCAGGTTCCTTGCTGCTGGCTTCTCTGCTGTCCCCCACATGGGACTTCTAACTGTGGACCCAGACGGCTGCTCCAGCTTTCCACCGTCATGTCGCCACTGGTCCAGCCAGCAGGAAGGAGGAAAGGGGAGGAGGGGACTTTGTCCTGCCCTTTTGGGACATCACCTAGAAGCAGCATTCATACAGTTCTTAGCTACACCCAGTACTAGAGATGCTGGGAAAGTGGTCTGTAGCTGGGGCCACCTTCCCAGTGAAACGTTCTGCTCTACAGCCTTTCTGGGGAGGACAGGTTCTGGGGGACAGCCAGCCAGCACTGCCACATTTTCATCGCCCTCTGATAGATGAGAGATCAAGGCCACCCTCCCTCCCCGATGCACTAGCTCAGGGGGGTCCCCCCTTCCTTATGTTCTCTCCGACTTTGTCCTGTAAAGCATTCATCAGGGTTTGTTGATGAGTATTTGTGTGATGATTTGATGATATGATTGGGGTCTGGTTCCCCCACAAGAGGACAGGGACCTTGTCTCTCTTGGCCCTCCACTGTGTCCCTAGTGGGCCTGGCACAAAAAGGGGGACAAGGTAATTATCTGCTGAGTAGAGAGATGACAGGCTCCTGGGTGCTCAGGAGAGACCACTCATAGGTTGGAGGGGTGTCACCTAGGGACAGGAAGAGGACTTCCAAGTGGCTTTGCTGGTCTCATTCGGGTAGTGGAAACAGCTTGGGGCTGCCAAGTTGGACAGATCTGGGGTCAAATTCCATTTCTGCCAGGTGGGCAGATTTCATCAGGTCACTGGATCTCAGTGTAAAATGAGAGGATGACACCAGTAAGGCATGTTGAGGGGTCCACAAGAAAAGCTCTGACTGCGAATAGTACTGCCTGCTTCAAAGCCAACCCCTGAAGGCTGAAGACTTGCCCACAGGACAGGCTTGCCTCAAACCCCTCCCCACCCCGCCTCCCACTCCCTGAGTACAGGAAGTGAGCTCAGACCCGCTGCGGCCCTGCTGCCAGCTGCCCCCAGCCCGAGGCTGCTGGCCTGAGCCAGCCACAGCACCGGTGTGTTCAGAGGGACACCCTAGCGCTTGTGATCAGCCTTTGGAGTTTATTTACGAAACAGCGGCGCCCCCCAACCCCAATTCCTGTTTTATTTTATTTTTATTTTTTTTAATTTTTATTTATTTATTTATTTATTTTAACATCTTTATTGGAGTATAATTGCTTTACAATGGTGTGTTAGTCTCTGCTGTATAACAAAGTGAATCAGCTATACGTATACATATATCCCCGTATCTCCTCCCTCTTGCATCTCCCTCCCACCCTCCCTATCCCACCCCTCTAGGTGGTCACAGAGCACCGAGCTGACCTCCCTGTGCTATGCGGCTGCTTCCCACTAGCTATCTGTTTTACATTTGGTAGTGTATATATGTCCCTGCCACTCTCTCACTTTGTCCCAGCTTACCCTTCCCCCTCCCCGTGTCCTCAAGTCCATTCTCTACGTCTGCGTCTTTATTCCTGTCCTGCCCCTAGGTTCTTCAGAACCTTTTTTCTTTTTTTCTTTTTTAGATTCCATATACATGTGTTAGCATATGGTATTTGTTTTTCTCTTTCTGACTTACTTCACTCTGTATGACAGACTCTAGGTCCATCCACCTCACTACAACCAATTCCTGTTTTAGAACCGACTGAGGGGCAGGAGCCAAGGCAGGCCCTCAAGGGGAGAGCTGGGGGGGGGGCAATCCCTGCAGTGTGTGTTTAGCTCACACTTTCATGCATCGCGCCAAGTGTCCCTGGCAACTAGGCACTCCCTTGCTGTGCCCCGGGCAGGAGTGTCGCGCTGTCGCAGACCTCTCCTCCTGTGACCCCGCTCAGGCGCGCCTGTGCACTTCACTCACGCCGGGAAACAGAGGATGGTGGCCACGTGGGCTCTGGATCAGACAGACCTGGCTTCAAATTCCATCTCAGCTGCACAACCCCAGCCAGACTCAACCCCACCCTGAGCCTCAATTTCCCGGTCTCTAGGCAGGCTGTCCCCGTCCGTCCTCCGGGGCCAGGGCTGGGATTTGGTGAGGTAGTAGCGCCCCGTCCTGAGGGGGCTGCAGGCATGTCAGCCTCTCCTGCGACAGCTGATGATGGCGGAGGTACCCTGGAGCCTCTCTTCTTCCTGGCCCAGGTGGAGAAGGAGAACTTCGTGATCCAAGAACTGAAAAACCACCTGCACCAGGTGCTCAGGTTCTCAGAGAACAGCCTCCTTCGCACCAAGCAGGAGGCGGAGAGGCGGCAGAAGGCGGACTTCCGGGCCTCGCAGGCCCGGGTGGCCAAGATCCAGCAGGAGATCCTGCTGCTGCGGTCGCAGTTCAACAGCCTGGTCATGGAGAACCGGCAGGCGGAGCAGGCGCTGAGGAAGGTGCCCCGGGGAAGCGGGGCGGTGGGGGCAACGGGGCCCCTGGGGCAGGGGAGGGGGTGAAGGGAGGGCCAGGCGCAGGGCTTGGGGTGGGGAGCAGCTCCCTGGGGAGAAGGGTGCAGGGAAGCCCAGGATGGACCCCGTATCCCTCGGGAGGCGGGAGGGAGCAGCACACAGTCCCAGGGGCTTGGGGCAGAGAGATCAGGTCCTGCTGCACGCCAGCTCTGTGACCTTGGGCAAGTTCCTGAACTCCTCTGAGCCCCACAAGGAGGATGATACCCACCTGTCCCGCAAAGGAAATGAAGGCGCACAGAAACCTCTGGCAAATCTCTTAACTCCCTCCGAGCCTTAGTTTTCACATTTTTAAAATGAAAGTGATTGAAGTGGCCTCAATGAGTTGCTAGGAGAATTAGATGGGATGATGGGTAGACAGCTGGTAGCACCTAGTAGGTGCTCAATAAATATCCTTTTTTCATCTGCCTTCTCCATCGTCTCAGCCAGGACCCAGGCCCAGCATGCACCCAGTTTGCTTCCGAATCCCTTTCCTCACAAAGGGCACCCTTTCTAACACTTGTTCTCAGATTCGTTTTTGTTTCACTACACTTTTGAGCATCCAATGGAGGCACTGGGCCTCTCCCCCACGAAAAGGCACAGAAGCACATACCCATGGATGGGGGGGGGCGCAATTCTTGGGTCACAGGCCCCCTGAAGCCAGCCCATCCGTGGTGCCCAAGTTACGAACTCTTGCACTATAGGACTAAGGAGCTGATTTTTTTTTTTTAATTGAGGTGAAATTCACGTAACACAAAATATAACCGTTTAAAGTTATTCAGTGGCACTTAGTATATTCACAATGTCGTACAACCACAACCTTTATCTAGTTCCAAAATATTTTCATCACCTCCAGATAAAACCCTGTACTCATTAAGTAGCTTCTCCACCCTCCCCCACCCCGCCCCAGTCCCTGGCAACCACTAATCTACTTTTTGTCTCTATGGATTTGCCTATTCTGGACTCTTCATGTAAATGGAATCATACAATATGTGGTCTTTCGTGTCTGGCTTCTTTCACTTAGCATTGCACTTTCAAGGTTCATCCACGTAGCATTGGCCGATACTTCACTCCTTTTTATGGCAGAATAGCATTCCATTGTATGTACAGGAGCTGATCTTTTAAAAACAAAATTAGATCATGTTCCTCCACTGTCTATCTAAATCCACCCAACAGCTTCCACTCTCCCTTACGTTAGAAACCAAACTCCTTCCACTACTGACACACTCTCTGTGACACAGCTTCTCACTCTGAGCTCAACGGGACCATCCTCCTCCCTGGCCACGCCATTCCAGGCACACTGGCTCAGTTCCTACTCCTTAAACATCACCAGCTTGTTCCCACCTCAGGGCCTTTGCACCTGCTGCTGCCTCTGCCTACAATGTTCTGGAGCCGGACTGCTGTCTTCAAATCCAAGCTCCACCACCCATTAGCTCTGTGATCTTGGGCCAAGTGTGTTAGCACATCTGGTCCTCCGTGTCCTCGCCTGTGAAATGGAGAACGTACCTTGTGATGTGGATTCAGGAGGCGAGGCGTGATGCAGGGCCTGCTGATGCAGAGTGGGCTGAGTGCTTTTTATTGTTAATATTAGTCCATCACACAATGACTAATTGCATTTTTTTTAGAAAAAATATAAAGTGGAAACGGAAATTGAGAACTGGATCCAGAAATACGATTTGGAGATGAGTGAAAAGCAGGTATTTGTCTGCCTAAGTCTCTCTCAAGTGTGTTTCCCAAGATCCTCTAGGAATGGGGGTGAGGGGTGGAGTAGAGAAGCCCTAGTATGGTCCATGGTCTATGCCAAGTTCTGGGCCTCTCCAGAGTGGTTTCCCTGCCCCTTTCTTAGGCTCAAGGGTTTGTCTAGCCTGGGGCAGTGAGGGGAGCGGTGGGAAAGGAAGGAGCCAGAAGCTGTGAGCCACTAAGATGTGCTTGACACCAGGCCCAAAGATCTTGGCTCCATCTACTGTCAATATCCCAGACTCCCTGTTCCTTCCTGCTCAGCTCCTGCTAGCAGCCCCCTAAGCCAGGACTCATCCCCATGGGATTCAAGCATTCACCTCCACCACTTCAGTCAGTCACTCAGGAACTTTCTACCGAGTGATTAGATGTGCCAGGTGCTGGGCTCCAGCGGTCAAGAAAGTCCCCATTGTCACCTGGAGGTTCTACCCTAGTGGCACTTACTCGCTGTGTGACCCTAAGCAAGGGACTTGACCTTTCTGAGCCCGTTTCTGAATGTGATCACATAACAGCCACACTGGAACCATGGTGGAGATTTAACAAGTCACTGTTGCCACAGGTGCTTGCACAGCACAGGATCTGGCCTGGAGGAGGTGCTCAGGGAATAGTAGCCTAAAAACGGGGTGCCCTTAAGCCTCCACCCAGCTCTGTGATAACATCGGTGGCCCACAGCCCCAACTTTGGGGCAGGGAGGCCTGGTGAGCACTGGAAGTGACATCAGCCTCTGAGTGGTCAATGTCACGTGTGCTGTCTGATCCTGAGTGCTCTACGAAGGGGAGACTTTGGAGGCTGTGCTCTTGTTTCTCTGTTCCCAGTGAGGGTGGTGGTTTAATGATGGCAGAGACCGAGTCCACTTAGCTCTGTGTCCTCTGGAAGTACTTTTCTTCTGGTAGATGCCTGGTGGGAGGGGGGGGGGATGGACGTTGCATCCATCCCGTCATTTAATCCTGGAAATAGCTCCCACCCCTGCTCCTGGGTTTGGAATTGTCCCCATGTTTCAGATGAGGAAAAATGACAGCTTGAAAGGTGAAGCCCCTCAAGATGCGGCTGAGCTGAGATTGGAAGCCCAGCCTGCCCAGCCCATGAGCCGTGTTCTTTCCTCCTTCCTGAAACTATTTCAGCTGGGTCCCACCGCAAACTCAGATGGACCGCATCAGCTCTCCCATTCTCATCTGGGCCTCAGATGCAGAAAGGCTTAGTGTAGGCGGCATTGCTGGGGCGGAAGCGCCTTCGGGAAGGGTGGGAACAGAAGAGGGTGGCAGGCGGTGCTCTGTGCCTGGAGACCCCTACGCCCTGCCTCTCACCCCAGGATGAGTACGAGGAGTTGGATGTCATCCACAAAGAGGAGAAGCTCCAGCTGGAGGAGCTGAAGAGACGGCATGACGTGCTGGTGGAAGAGTTCTCCCAGATCCAGGCCGAACAGGAGATCAACGCCAAGAAGAGGCTGGAAGCCGAGCAGGAGATGGTGCACATGGTGCGGGCTGCCACGCTCATCCAGGCCCTGTGGAAGGGCTACCTGGTCCGCTCCATGCTCAGGTCCAAGAAGAGGAAGCGGAGCAAGAGCAAAGTGAAGGAGGAGAAGGGCAAGGGCAAGGGCAAGGGCAAGGAGAAGGGCAAGGAGAAGGGCAAGGGCAAGGGTAAGAAATGAGTCCTTCCCCCAGCCTGCCCAGACCCCTGCCCTCACCATGATCTTACCTCTCACTCGAGAGCCGGCCTGGAAGCCCCTGGGATGTGGAGCCCTGCGATTCATGGCTTTAACACTTTTTCACAATTAAAAACCCTTTAAACCACAGCCTACAAATAAACTTCACTTTACCCAGGGCCATTGGGTGCGTGTCCATGCTGCAGATGCCGTTTCCACGAGGGGAACACACAGGCTGGGTGTCAGTCAGCACGTAACCATTCCTTCGTTTAGCCTCGGTGGGAAGCCGGACCCTGGGCTGCAGCCCCCTCGGCCCCAGCCCAGAAGCTGCCATGACTGCAATGGACACATCACCCACCAGAACAGCTGGGTGTGGGTCACAGCTGCCCACAGGGGAGGGTGGGGCAGGCAGAGAACTCCAGGAGGAAGAGGGAGGGTTTCAGGCTGCACTCTGCCCCTGCTCTGGGTATCAATTTGCCCACAACTTCTCCCTGGTTTAGCACCGTGAAAGCTCAGGGGTCCTGAGGTCATAAACCAGCAACCTCACATTAGCCTTATTTGGGGGTCCAGGTAGTTGAAGAATATATTTTTTAATTCACTACTGGCGTTTTTTTGTTAAGTCTTTGTTGAATTTGTTACAATATTGCTTCTGTTTTATGTTTTGGTTCTTTGGCCGTGAGCCATGTGGGGTCTTAGCTCCCTGACCAGGGATCCAACCCACACTCCCTGCACTGGACCACCAGGGAAATCCCCACTGCTGGCATTTAAAAAATCAGAGGCTACTGCTTAAAAATGCCTGTTCTGGAAAAATCTCATCATCCAGATAGCCCGGGCCTGCATGTCTTCTAAAGGTGAGCAGGAACACCCCCTTTAGATGGCAGAGACAGGTGGTCCCAGTCCCCACCACTCCCAACTGTCTTCCAGCCACCGTGGCCTCAGTGTCAGTCGCCCCTTACCATCATACTTGGGCGGTTGCTTCCTTTTTTTAGTACAGTTTGGAGGAAAGAGGTATTTGTGGCCAATGTCTACTAAAACATAGGGGGAAGGGATAAAGGCAAATGAGAGCTGAATTTCAAGTAAAACTGAGGAGGGAGGGAACTAATTCTTTGCGAGAGTGTCTAGGAAATTTAAACACCCTACATGTTTAAAATGCTGTTTGTGCCAAGAGCGTGGCTCGCTTGCGTCCCTCACGGCCCACCGGAGCCGTGTAGACGTCTGAATGTGCGCCCCTGGTCCTAGGCACTGTTGGTCCCTCCCAGACTGTTCCCCAAGAGTGTTTGCTCTTCCCTTCCCCAAAGGTGGAGGCACGGAACCAAAGATGTGGCTTCCAGCTGGCCTCTCTGGAATCCCGGTGCTTCCTGGAGGTGCATCTAGACAAGGAGAGGCCCAAGGCATGGCCTCCACCCAATCCACCAGGATGCTGGGATTCTGGGTGCAGCTCCATCAGAGCAAAGGCTTTGCTGTTCTTCCTGAGGGGCCTGACCCAGGATGGTGCAGGGCAGGAGGCAGGTGGGCCCTGATCACTTAGGCTTCCTTCCCGAGTGCTCTCCAGGTGCCATGTGGAACTTTCTGGTCTTCTTGGACCCCTCAATTTAGCAAAGTCCTAGTCACTGTGTTTTTTTTTTTTTTAAGGTAGGAAATATATATCATATATATATGTGTATATATATATATATATATATATATACACACACACACACATATGATTTCAAAACAAAACGACTATAGCTCAGGAAGAATCAGCTAACCCCCCAATTAGTGGTATTAGCTAGAAATCAACGGGAGGAGGATTAGTTACCCACCTGCCACTGTCATGATTGCTATGTTATTTAACTTTGTTATTTAAAATCAACTCAGGCCTAACACTGGCCTTTATCCTAAGGAAAAAGAAATTAGCAAAACTCACGGCTTCGGTGAGCTACTGATATATTTAATACATGAAAATAAATACATGACTATTAAAATTTTAAATGTCCACCCACATATCACCTTGTGTTCCCTGCTGGTCCACATACTGTGCCTGGGAAAATTCCTGAGGCGTCCAGACTCAGCTGGAAACTCATCCTGAGCAGGAGCTTGGCTTGAGGGGAGGGAGAAGGAACCCTCCGGGTTGGCGATCATACCATTTATTCACACTTGGTGGCGAGACAATGTTGTGGGTGTGATGGAGGGGGTGGGGGGACCCTCCCGGGGGACACCCCTGGGTTGGCACTGATATGCTGTGTGGCTATGACAGAACTTGAGACAGGGATCTCAAGAGGCGGCCCTCATATCCACATCAGTGGCAAAAGCAGGGAGCAACCAGAGGTTGTCAGAAGAAAGGGCGGCACTGCCCAACCTCGCTCTGTCTGCCCCCAGGAGTGCTTTGCCAATGCCTGGTGGTCTCCCCAAAGGCCCGCCCACCAGTGCCATCCTCTGAAACTCTGCCCTTTGCTGTGACCCCATGGGCAAACCTGCAGAAAGGATCAAGACATTCATTTCCAAGGTGGCTTTGGTTTCTGGGTGGCTCCGCCTCGTCGGGGGGTAACTGGCACTGAAACACTGACTGAATGAGCCCTGGGAGTCACCAGGGGGCTCCGGAAGGTCACTCCTGACGGGGAAGGTCTGGGATCTCGAGGCCCATTTGTGCAGGGGGTACTGGTGGGTGGGTGACTTGTGCTGGGGACATTAAGGTGGGTGAGGGAATAGGAACGCTCCCGCCTCGGAGGGCGTGGAGAGTCTAACCCATCCACGGACAACCTCCGGGCGTCTGCCACCACCCTGCGCTCTGTCTTCGAGGGACCAGCTGGGTGAATGGCTCGCACTGGAGTCTCCCTGGGGCGGGGTGAGTGGCTGTCCCTAGGGGTAGCCGGGGGTGTCCAGAAGAGGGCATGGAGCTTTGCAGCATCCCCCTTCGCCATCCACGGGGCCTCCCAGCCGGCGCCCTCAGGTCGGGAGCCGAAGAGCGACTCATCACAGTAAGAAGGAGTGTGGCCAATCAGTCTGGTAAGGGAAGAGAAACAGTGAGCTGGAGAAATAAACCCTAAAAACCTTGCCCACCCCCACCCCCTGCCAGGCAGCTGCAGCAGCAGAGGGTTGCTTATAGGTCCCAGAAGTCCCTGTCTCCCAGCCTGGCACCCGCGGTGAGGCCAGAGCCCTCATGTACCACTACCCCCATCTCTGCTATTTTTCCCCTGCCAAGTATCCAGTCCCCCTGCATCCTGCCCCACCCCACCCCCACTCCCTGGCATGTGCCCCAGGCCAGGCCAGTTTGCATATCCCATCCTCCTGACCACACTGATTGGCTCAGGAATAACCACATGACCCATTCTGCACAATACGGGTCTGCCTTAGGACCTTTGCAGAAACTACTAGGAGAGAAATGTTTTTCTTCCACCTAGCCCTGAAGAACTGGCAGGATACAAGGGCTAAATGGCTGGTGGCTATCTCACCTGGGATGTGCAGGGGAAAGCTGCACGAAAACAGAGACAAAATCCCAAGAACGTTTTGAGTCCCTGTTATATGAGCCCCAAATGCCCTTTTTCTGCTGAAGCCAGTTTGGGTAAGTCTTCTGTCACTTGCAACCAAGAGTCCTGATTAATACAACCTTAGTCTTTACAGCCTTCACTTTTTCTCTTAACCCACCACTTTTCCCTTTTTGTAGCGGCCTTGTCAGCCGAACCCTCTGCAGTCATGCGGCCCTTCCAACTATGTATCTGAAATTGCACAGCCCAGCACCTGGCATGTAGAGGGTTCTCAGTTTGAACCTCTGTGATCTGGCCTCATCACCAGAGCAGCTTTTAAAATTTTTGCATATTTACTCAGGGCTTTTCATGTGTAGGTCCAGGACTCAGCATGTCACTTGTGTGTCATCTCATTTCTCACAACACCCACAGGAGGGCGATATAATCCCATTTTACAGACAAGAAAACTGAGGCATAGGGAGGGTAAAAAGGAGGGTACAGACAAGATTCAAATCCAGCCCCCTGCTCAAGGACCCAAGCTCTTGATCACTCAGTCAGACTTAAATGCCTTCTAGGCCTCTCACCTTTAATTAGATTCATTCAGCAATTTTTTTTTTATTAGTCCCACAAATATTCATGGCATACCTATGAGGTATCAGGTCCATGGTTTTTGGCCAGGACTAAAAGTGCTTCCATTCCCAAACTGCAAGTCTTTGAAATGTCAACCTTTTGCCACTTGATTTAGCTGTTCAAAACCATACCTGGTTGATACCTATGTCTGTCTGGTACCAAAGTTGCTGCTCAATAGCATCTCTAACTCTTATGTACCTTCTAACTTGACATCCTCTGCTTGTCAGCATCCAGCATAAAATTCCATCCTCCTCCAGGAGAGCATAGGGTTGACTGTTGTCTCCCTTGTTTTGGACACCATACTTCTGTTAATGCAGCCTACGCTGACACCAGCATTTTCAGCCATGTTGTAGCTGTCAGTGCTGCTAATGTCAACCTGAGCCTGCCTTGTGGTCCATGGCAATTGTCAGGCGGACATGATAATAATGGGGACTTGCTTTTATCTCTGTTGAATTTTATCTCCTTAAATAAACACTATTCCCATTCTCAACTAATATATGTGACTCTTGGCTCAGAATGGATCCTAAATATGATTGGCTAGTTATTATGGACTGAATTGCATCCTCCCAAAATTCATGCTGAATTTTAAAGAGGTAATTAAGGTTAAATGAGGCCACAAAGGTGAGGCCCTAATCCAATAGTATTTGTGTCCTTATAAGAAGAGGAAGAGGCACCAGGAGTGTACACGCTCACAGAGAAAAGCCCATGGGAGGACCCAGTGAATAGGTGGCCATCTGCAACCCAAGGATAGGTAGGCTTCAGGAGAAACCAACCCTGCTGGCGTCTTGACCTTGGACTTCAAGCCTCCAGAACTGTGAAAAAATAAATTTCTGTTGTTTAAGCCCCCCCAGTCTACGGTATTTTGTTATAACAACCCTGATTGACTAATATACTAGTCTTTCATGTCTTTGTTCAAGACACTGATGACAGTAAATAAGATAGAGCCCTCAGCCCTCCCTTCAGGCTGATATTAATCGAAATAATCCAAATAATCTAATTCGAACCTACAATAATACCCACTGGCATTAGATCCTGTTTTTCTAAATTGTTCGTGAACATGCAGCAAGAACCATTTTCAAAATGACTTGCTGAAGTTCAGAATCATCACATTTATGTCATTTCATGGATCAACCACACTAATAATTTCATGCAAATTGCTGTGTGATCTTGGGCAAATCACCTGACCCCTCTGGGCCTCAGAAGCCCATTCTAAGACATTTGGGGATGGGTATTCCACCGTCACAACCATTATCACTACCATTTACTGACAGCTTCCTAAGTGTCAGGTTACCGTGCCCAGCACTGTACATGTCTCATCCCATTTAACCTTCTCAATAATCCCATTAGGTCCCACCTTCCACTGTGAGGAAACTGTGGCTCAGAGAGGTCAAAGTGCTTGCCCAAAGTCACACGGCATGTGAACAACAGGGCATCTTCCCATCCTGTTACCTGTATTTGTTCTTCTTCCTTGGTGCGAGGGTCAGGGTCTTGTCCCTGGAGGAGGTAGTCTCACAGCTCCCGTTGGCCCCTGAGGCCTGTGACGCCCCTGTACCCACTCCTCTGGTTCTGCTGGCCTTCCTCGTCCAGGGTGGGTCAAAGACTGGTGGTGTGGGCTGGGTGCCTGCAGGACTGCCAAACAAAGTCTCATCCACGTATGACGGCCTAACCTTGACCCGGCAGCTGCCCCGGCAGCGGTGCTGAACGTGGAGGGTCTGCATCCCACTGACGGCCAGCTCCACCGGGGTCTTCACGCTGCTCATGGTCCTGGGTGACAGCAGGTGTGCTCTGCCTGCCAGTCCCTGCCTCCAGGTCTCCCTATGAAAAGTAGTCACGGTGGCAACCATCTGTCATCAGCAAAGACTGGCAATCTCTTAAGTCCCCGTCCCCAGGGCAAAAAGGTCACGTTCTCCCTCAACCAGTCCTCCTCAAAGGGGAGCTGCCAATCCCAGGGGACATTTCGGAAAATTGACTTTTTTTGAGTTGTTGTAATGACGGGGAGAAGGGTGCTACTGGCAAATATTTAATGAGTAAATATGCATTCCTAGCATACAGTGTGTACTCAGTAGATATTTGTAGAATGCTAAGGGGGTGAAGAATAGATTGGGCCTGTGCCTACTTTAGCACCAACCAGAAAACAAACTATGGTGGCGGGGGGCAGACAGGGCAGGCTCCTATATCCTGTATATATCTATGGGGCAGGAATAATAACCAGCATAGATCCCATGCCTACCTCCTGCAAAGAGCTCTACAAGCATTGTCTCATTTAATCTTCTCAGCAGTCCTGTGAGGTAGCTTCCATTATGTCCATTCTACAGATGACAAAACTGAGGCTTCAAAAGATGAAGTCACAAGTGTAAGTCCCACCTACAAAGCTAAAACAGTGTAAATAGAATTTGAACCCGATAGGAGTCTAGAGCTTGTGTACTTAACCATTCTACTACTGGGGGATTACACCCAGCCCGCCAACTGCCCCACATTCACCGATCCCCAAGTCAATGTCCCGGCTGATGTTCGAGGTGCCCGCATTCTGGAGTTATTTTCCTACCTGAGCATCTTGGCTGGCTGACGTCGGCCGCAACCCACAGCGCCCCCTTCCCCCAGGCCTGGACTCCTTTGCGGGGACGCTTGGGCACCTGTGGCGCGCGGTTCATCCGAGATCTGCAGCTCTGAACCCCAGGAGCACGCGACCCCCGGCAGCTCAGGCCGCCCCCGGCCCCCGCCTGGGGGACAGCGCGGGCAGACTCAACCCGGGAAGCCAAGCCCTAGCGATGTATGCTCCGCGCGCGCATCAAACAGCAACCCGCGAGCGGTAAGGCGGGGCGGGGCGGCCAGAACCATTCGCTCCCGGGTGGGGGGATTAGGTCACCCTGTTCCGGACGCCCCCGGAGCTCCCCAAAGCCTCGGAGAGGGGTCTCCCGCGCCAATGAGGGGAGTGTGTGTGTGCGTATGTGTGTATGCATGCCAAGCCTCCGGAAGCTCCAGAAGGTGAGGGAACGCAGCCTGGGCCGCGTAAAGGCGCCCCCCCCCACGCCCTGCCGCGCCGTTGGTACGTACCCGCAAACTCCGCCCCCTCCCGTTTCCCTGCGCCCCGGCCCGCATGGCTGCCGGAACGCGCCCGGCGGCCGCACCGCGGTCCCGAGCTGCCATGGCCCAGTGGAGGAAGAAGAAGGGGCTCCGGAAGCGCCGGGGCGCGGCCTCTCAGTCCCGCAACAGCGACTCGGAGGACGGCGAGTTTGAGATTCAGGCAGAAGATGACGCCCGGGCCCAGAAGGTAGTAGCGCTGGGCTTGGACATACGTCAGAGCCCGAGTCCCGGCTCCGCGCAGCGTCCCGCGGCCTCAGTTTCCCCAGCTGGGGAGTGGGCACGGCTGAGGGTGGGGAGAGGTCGGCTGGCCGGGGGTCGGGGCAGGACCTCCGGCCTAAGCACGTGTTTCGGTGTCCGACACGCCCAGGGTCCTCACGTCCCGAGCCTCTGTGCTAGGGAGGCTGGGGCCTTCCGGCCTTCCGGCCTTCCGGGCCGGCTCTTGGTCTCGCGCTTCTCATTGGCTACTTCCTGGCCAGGGGGCGGGTCCCGGTTCCCATTCGTCCAAGGAAAAGTGCGGGTGATGAAGATAAGACTTTGAGAGGGGCATTCTTGGGAGGATGAATTAAGAGAAGGCTGCACCTCTTGGCTTGAGACAGTGACGCCCCCAAACCTCTGGGAAACTAATAATAATAAGTTAAACTTGCGTTTGTAGATAGCTTACAGTGTGCTATCCTCCGTGCTAAGAGCTTTTACAAGCCTTATCATTTAATCCCCACACCAACCCTGTGAGCTAAGTAGTCACACTCATTTTCCAGAGGAGGAAACAAGCCTGGAGGGGTGAAGGGACTTGACCAAGACCTCACAGCTTGTGAGTGGGAGAACCAGGATTCAAATCCCGGCCTGTATGGTTCCAGGCCCTGTGCTGTTTCCACTACTGAATGGCAACTGTATGCACATGGGGGGTCAGGTATGAGCACCAAGGAGGCAAAAGAGCTGTAGCCCATTATTTCTCACAGCCTTGTGCTTGGCGGGTACCTGGCACAGAAGACTCTGGGTAAGTAGATGAATGAGTGGGGCTTTATATGAAGAGAGAGGACTACACTCCTCTGAGGCAGGGGCCAGATGGTGACCTTATTGCACACCATCCGAGCCTCACACAGTAGGTGCTCTGTAAATATGGACCAAGGCACAGCCCTGTGTTCAAGTTCAACCTAACCTTGTACTGGCTGTGGGACATGGGAGAAGTTGCTTAACCTCTCTGTGCCTCAGTTTCCACATGTGTAGAAAGCTGTTGATTATGTATGCCTCCAAAACTGTGGAAAGGATGAAATGACAGTGTTCATACATTCTACTCTACAGTAAATATTGCTGGGGCACCAGTGTGTTCCAGGCACTTTGTTATCATGTGTCTAGAACGGGGGTTGGCAAGCTTTTCCTGTAAAGGACCAGATGGTAAATATTTTGGCTTTGCAGGGCCATACAAGGTCACTGTCTTCTTTGTTTGACTTTTTACAATCTTTTAAAATTTAAAAACCATTCTTAGCTCACAGACTGTACAAGACAGGTGCAGCTCTGACCTAGAGGGTTGGTGGGGGACCATAGAGGGTCTCATAGGAAAGAAAGTAGACTCTGAAGCCAGGGTTCAAATCCCTTGCTGGCCGTGTGACTTTGGCAGGTCACTTCACCTCTCGTGCTTCAGTTTCCTTCTCTGTAAAAGGGACTAAGTAATAGCACCTACTTCACAGAGTTGTTTTGAGGATTAAGTGGGTTAATTTATTTTTTTTAATTATTTTATTTTATTTTATTTTATTTTGGCTGCATTGGGTCTTTGTTGCTGCGTGCGGGCTTTCTCTAGTTGTGGCGAGCGGTGGCTACTCTTTGTTGCGGTGCGTGGGCTTCTCATTGTGGTGGCTTCTCTCGTTGCGGAGCACGGGCTCCAGGCGTACGGGCTTCAGTAGTTGTGGCTCGCGGGCTCAATAGTTGTGGCTCATGGGCTCTAGAGTGCAGGCTCAGTAGCTGTGGGGCACGGGCTTAGTTGCTCCACGGCATGTGGGATCTTCCCGGACCAGGGTTCAAACCCGTGTCCCCTGCATTGGCAGGCAGGTTCTTAACCACTGCGCCACCAGGGAAGCCCTAAGTGGGTTAATTTATATGGATGCTTAGCACAGCACCTGGCTTATAGTAAGTGCCAGGTAAGTTTTAGCCATTATTATGAATTAGTGCTTTTATAAATGTTATTTCTGAGAAGAAAGGGACAGCGCTGTAGTCCAAGAAGACTCCCCAGAGGTGGTGTCTGAGTTTGATTTAGCTGTGCTAGAACAAGTGGGTGACAGAGACGAGACCAGGAATGAGAGAGACCAGAGCTGGGGAGGGATGATGGATCAGAAAGGGGATTGGGGAGAGGGGAGCTGGGCAGATTGGAAAGGTCTAGTATCTCACACATAGTAGATGTTTTGATTGGCTCCCTAAAGTTTTGAGGGCTTTGAATGACAGGCCAGGATGATAATTATGATGATACCACCACCTGGGCACAGTTCTAAGCTTTACACGCACCCATTTAGTCTTCACAACGCCCTATGAGGCATACGCTCTCGTCATCCCCATTTTCCCAATGTGGGAACGCAGGCTCTGGGAGACTGAAGTCCCTGGTCTGAGGTCTCACGGCTGGAGGTGACAGAGTTGGGATTGAAACGCAGGCCGTCTGTCTGCAGAGCCCGCTCTCTGACCCTGTGCCCTGTCCTGGTCCGGTCAAAGGAGAGCCCTTCAGCAGAGAAGTCATGTGATCTGGCAGGCGCATCACCTTGAATGGGGCAAGGTTGGGGGCGGGCACTGGCAACAGGACAGCCCCCTTCCTTGCCCCCAGTCGTCTCACTGTACCTGGAATGATGCTGCCTCTCTGTTGCTCCCTCCCAGCTGGGACCCGGCAGACCCCTACCCACCTTCCCCACCTCGGAATGCACCTCGGACGTGGAGCCGGACACGCGGGAGATGGTTCGAGCTCAGAACAAGAAAAAGAAGAAGTCGGGAGGCTTCCAGTCCATGGGTGGGTGAGCCAGGCATCCGGGGACTTTGTGTGGGGGGAGCAGCGGGGGGGTTATGGCCTCCCGTGCTCTGCTCTGGACCCAACACTGTGATGGGTTTGGGGAGATGGAGGCAGCAGATAGTCTCCAAGCTACTCACGGCCTTCTCGTGGGGGCAACGGGCCTGACACGATGCGAGAGCAGTTAGGGCAGGACTCAGGGCGATGCTGGTGCAGGAACAGGTACAGACGTCCGGGGATTGAGCGGCGTGACAGAGCCACATTTCAGAGCCGAGGGCAAGAGATGAGATAGTTGGGTGCTGTTGGTACACCTGGCCAGCCGGAAGGAAAGCCGGACTCTTTCTTGTCTCTTTACATATCAGTAGCATCTGGAGCAAAGATTGAAACATCAGGTGAATAGTTGTATAACCTGAAAGGAAAAGAAGCCTAAATGTGACTTGAGCACTGTTTTATTTGACTATTTTTCTATTTAGACGTGTGTATGCCAAAAAAACACTGTAGACTTAAGTTAAAGTAAACACTGTACCAGGAATATATTTGCAACTATGGGACAAAGGGCTGATAACCCTAATATACAAAGAGCTTTTACAAATCAAGAAGAAAAAGACAAAAAGCCCAATAGAGAACTGGGCAAAGAAAATAGCTCACAAAAGGAATCTAGACAGCTAAATGTGCTAAAATTCATCAAAATCAAAGGAAAAAGCCAAAACAGCTCCATGTGGCTATTTTTGGCCTTTCTGAATCTCTAAGATGAAGGATTGACCAAAAAGCAGCTAAAACCATGGTGCTTTCCTGTCTCCAGGCCTCCCACTGTCCTCCCATCTCCACAAGCCCAGGTCACATGGAGGCTGCAAAGGCTACCTTCTCCCCCTCCCAGTACCACGTGCTTCAGCTGTCACACCCGTGCCTGCACCCATCACAGGCCCTTGTCACTTAAGACCCTTTTCTTCCTCTTTCCTTCCTTCCTTCCTTCCTTCCTTCCCTCCCTCCCTCCCTCCTTTCTTTCTTTCTCTCTCTTTCTTTCTTTCTTTTTTCTCTTTTTCTCTCTTTCTTTCTTTCTCTCTTTTTTTCTCTTTCTCTCTCTCTCCCTCCCTCCCTCCCTCCCTCCCTCCCCCTCTCTCTCTCTCTCTCTCTCTCTCTTTCTTTCTTTCTTTCTTTCTTTCTTTCAACTTTTTTTTCTTTTGCCCACGCTGCACGGCATGTGGGATCTCAGTTCCCCAACCAGGGATCAAACCTGTGCCCCCTGCAGTGGAAGCACGGAGTTCTAGCCACTGGACTACCAGGGAGTTTCTGACACCCTTTTCTTTTAATTATGAAAAATTTCAAACATATAAAAATTAGAAAACAGTGAGTCTCCACATACCTATCACTGGCTTCAGCAGTTTTAACCACTGGTGTTGTTTTATCCGCACCCTACCCACTCATGATCACCATCCCATTGGATTCTGAAGCGAATCCCAGGCATCCCCTCCTTCTATGCCCAAATACTTCCCACCTGCCTCCAAGAGATGCAGGACCCTCCTACACCTAAAACAAACCCAGTTCCTCGGTATCATCCAAGGTCCCGTCAGTGTTCAGACCCCCATTGTCTCATGGCATTAAGAGCTTTCAAATCACAGGAATAAAGACGCAGTCGTAGAGAATGGACTTGAGGACACGGGGAGGGGGAAGGGTAAGCTGGGACGAAGTGAGAGAGTGGCATGGACTTATATATACACTACCAAATGTAAAATAGATAGCTAGTGGGAAGCAGCCGCATAGCACAGGGAGATCAGCTCGGTGCTTTGTGATCACCTAGAGGGGTGGGATAGGGAGGGTGGGAGGGAGGGAGACGCAAGAGGGAGGAGATATGGGGATATATGTATATGTATAGCTGATTCACTTTGTTATACAGCAGAAACTAACACACCATTGTAAAGCAATTGTACTCCAATAAAGATGTTAAAAAAATTATTAAATAAAATGACACTAAAATTTGAATATTCTAAAAAAAAAAAAAAGATGGGCTTTTTTTTAATGTAAACTTTTTTTTTTTTATTTTTATTTTATTTCTTTATTTTTGGCTGCATTGGGCGTTCGTTGCTGCGTACAGGCTTTCTCTAGTTGCGGCGAGCGGGGGCTACTCTTCGTTGCGGTGCGCAGGCTTCTCATTGCGGTGGCTTCTCTTGTTGCGGAGCACAGGCTCCAGGCGAACGGGCTTCAGTAGTTGTGGCTCACAGGATCTAGAGCGCAGGCTCAGTAGTTGTGGCGCACAGGCATAGTTGCTCCATGGCATGTGGGATCTTCCCGGACCAGGTCTCGAACCCATGTCCCCTGCATTGGCAGGCGGATTCTTAACCACTGTGCCACCAGGGAAGCCCTAATGTAAACTTTTGAATTGAATATAACATACTGACAAAAAATGCACAAATCATAAGTGTCCAGCTCAGTGAATTTTTACGAAGTGAATGCACTTGTGTAACCACTATCCAGATCAAGATAAAGAGCATTGCCAGCACCCCAGAATTTCCCTGGCCTTTCCAGTTACTATTTTCCATCAGATGTAACCACTAGTTCAACTTCTATCACCATAGATTTGTTTTGCCTATATCTGTAACTTTATATAAAATGACTCATTCAGTGTGTGATAATTTACGTGTTGCGTGTCTCTTTCAAAATTAGGTTTGTGAAATCTAACCATGTTATTAGCTTTTCCAAACTGTTCAATTTCATTGATGTATAATATTTCATTTTATGAACATACCACAATTTATTTCTCAACACAGTGAATGAAAATTCCAGGTGCTAATACCTAAAATTGTGATCTTTTTTCATTTTAGCTACTTTGCTGAGTGCATAGTGGTAGCTCATTGTGGTTTTCATTTGGATTGATAGTTCTCTAGTGACTAATGATGTTGATCACCTTTTCATATACTTATTAGCCATTTATACATCTTCCTTTGTAAAATGCTTATTAAGGTGGGTTGTTTTTGGTTTGTTTTGTCCATTAAAATTGTTATGTCAGTGAAAAAAAAAAGCTTTCAAATCAGAATCCAAATGTGGTTCATACCCCACAATCAGTAGATTTGTTTTCTAAGTCTCAATTAACCGATCAGCTTTGCTCTCTCACTTTTCTTTTCTTCTTGCTATTTATTTGTGGATGAAACTGTCATCTGTCCTGTGTAGTTTTCTGTCATGTGTCATAGGGGCTCCTCTAGCCCCCTGGCCGTTCCCATGTCTTTCCCAGGCTTGAGCTACCCAGTGTTCAAAGGCATCATGAAGAAGGGCTACAAGGTGCCAACACCCATCCAGAGGAAGGTACGGGGCGGGGAAGCTGATGCGGGTTGGGAGGTGGGGATGGCCAACCTGGCCCTCCTGCCTGGCCTCTTGACCTCCACCCCTAGTCCCATCTGTCATATCTGTCGTCCCCTCTTACTCTGTCCAAAGCCCCACAAGCCTGCCCATTTCACAAGTGGAGAAAGTCGGGCCCGGCAGAGCAGAGGTTCGACCCTGTGCCTCTTTGCCACTTAAGCTGCCCACTGCTGAGTCCCTGCCCGGGCAGCTCGCAGGCCCCCCATCATCACCTGGGTCTCATGTTTGTTGTCCTCAGACATTTAGCCAAGAGGGAGATAACGTTTCTCTGGGATCCTGAGGAGGATGACTAGATGGGGAGATAGAGTCTGGCTTAACCTGAAGAAGGTTGTTCCAACAGTGGAAAGAGTTGGGGGTAATGGGCTGCTCATCCCCGGAGGTGTGCAAACAGGCTTTAGCAAGAGTGGGATCAGGGCTGGGGGACAGGCCCCATCCCTTTTGCTGAGATGCTCTGGTTTGCCCACTCCCTGCAGACTTGAAGCTCTGGATCACGTGGTGCTTGGGTGCAAGAGCTGACCCCTCCCCTCTCCCGCTCATTCCCCTGCAGACCATCCCAGTGATCCTGGATGGCAAGGATGTGGTAGCCATGGCCCGGACAGGCAGTGGCAAGACGGCCTGCTTCCTCATCCCCATGTTCGAGAGGCTCAAGACCCACATTGCCCAGACCGGGGCCCGCGCCCTCATCCTCTCACCCACCCGAGAGCTGGCACTGCAGACCATGAAGTTCACCAAGGAGGTATGTCTGGGCGCAGGGACGGCGTGGCTGGGCTGAGCTGGGACCGGTCAGCGAGGCCCGAGTGGGCTGAGTCAGCTCCCATCATCGGCTCTCAATCTCTCTCTTTTTCTCTCTCCACAGCTGGGCAAGTTCACTGGCCTCAAGACTGCCCTGATACTGGGCGGGGACAAGTAAGAGCCCCCTCGGTGCCCTGTGCAGTGGTCCCCCAAAGCAAACGTGCCCCGTGCCTCCCCATCAGATGGACTGAGCTTGCGCTGCTCATTAGTAACAGCAACTTCTCTGCACATTCTTAAAACACCACCAAGGGGAAATATACAGTAAAATACCG
Organism: Balaenoptera acutorostrata; assembly: GCF_949987535.1. Classification (NCBI taxonomy): domain Eukaryota; kingdom Metazoa; phylum Chordata; class Mammalia; order Artiodactyla; family Balaenopteridae; genus Balaenoptera; species Balaenoptera acutorostrata. The sequence goes on from NC_080076.1 coordinate 78,283,458, forward strand.
AAAGGAATTTCACACACACAACTCAGACACAGGTTCTGATGCTTCTAAAAGAGAGCCGGCAGTGCACTGGGTCACCCAGATGGGTCACTTAGTTGTATATGTTTTAATATGCTTGATTTGGGGCTATTTAAAGTGGAATGCACACAAATAGAGGATGTTTGTAATAGCTCAAATCTGCAAAATACTATATTTTTCCTGATGTGCTTGCACCATCCTTCTAAGGTAGCAGGCACCACACCTGTTTTACAGATGAGCTAACTGAGGAAGTGATGGGCTCAGAGAGCCGCACAGTGGTCTGGTAGTAGAGCTAAGATTAGAACCCCTGCCCCCCGTCCCACAGTTTCTCCCTCAAAGGGCAGCCCCTTCCTCATTCTTCTCTCAGAATGTTACTGTCACCAGTCGCTTTTGATTCTCACTGAGAGTGTTTTGCTTTTCAGTGCTCTTTTACCTACATTATAATTTATTATCTCTATTGTTGTGATTGTCAGAAATACCTCCATAAGCTGGACCTGGCCCAGAATTCTGACTCCTGGTTCCTACAGGTGTCCCAGGGGTGTTTTCAGAGGAGAACTACAGTTAGGGATGTGTACTCAAACGGTTTGGGAACAAGTACATAGAGATCCAGGAAACCTGATTCTAGGTGAAGCTGGCAGTTCCAGGGTTGGTTGCTAGGTGGCGCTGTGGGTCAAAGGCGGTTTTGCTGCAATACGAACAGAGTGAATGAGATGGGTTCCGTGGCTGTCTATCTTTGGAGAACTTTGTTGTTATCAGTCCTTTTGTATGTTTGAACTTGTAGTTCTTGTCAGGGCAATGCTTTTGCCTAGTAGCTCAGCAATCGTTTTTCCCCAGTTCCGAGCCTGGGGTCAAGGTGTGGGACTCAGCGGAGCATTTGGTGATGGGAAGGGAGAGAGACAAAAGAGACCTGTTCTATCAAGCTGACACCTCTTCTTCTTCCTAGGATGGAAGACCAATTTGCAGCCCTGCACGAAAATCCCGACATGTGAGTTTGTGGATTGGGGGTGATGCTCTGGGGTCCCTTTCCAGATGGCCAGGGTCTGGGGAGTGAGAGGAGGGCTATGCTGGTGCCCTGGCCCTGGGTGACCTGGCCTGCACAACCACTTCCAGAATCATTGCTACCCCTGGGCGCTTGGTGCATGTGGCTGTGGAGATGAACCTAAAGCTGCAGAGCGTGGAATATGTGGTATTTGATGAGGCTGACAGGTAAGACTGCAGGTGCATCCCCGGGCACTGGTGTCAGGGTTGGCCAGGAGGAAGGGCTCTGCCAGAAGAGACCTATGCAGTCGAGATCAAAGCAGCATTTCCCCAAAGTGGGCCACAGACTGTAGGCAGTGCCAGAGCTGATGGGGCTCCCTGGACCAACAGTTTTTCTTTTGTATTACTTTTAGGAATATTGAAAAGAATAGTAAAACAACAAACACATGATTTGAAAGAGATAAAAAATAGCACAAGGTTGAAAGCACAGACTGGAGCCAGACAGGTGGGATCAAATCCCAGCTCTGTGAACTTGGGTAAATCCCTGAGGGTCTGCGGGCCTTGGTGGCCTCAACTACAAAGTGGGGATGAAATAGCATGTACCTCACAGGGGTGCCGTGAGGACTGAAGGGGTTGGTATTTTATAAAGTACTTAGAACCATGCCTGGCCCAGAGTGAGGGCTGCTGTCATTTATTTCAACATGAATTTGTAAGAAACATGACTGAGACCAGACCTAAGATTTCAAGGTCATTATTGCGTAGGATGAGGTTGTTGAATAGAGAAAAAGTGAGCTGAGTTAAGGAAGCACCTGTCCACGAAACAGCAAGTGTGATGGGGGCAAGGGTGACAGGTTTGGAACTCACTGGAATGGAAGCCCCTCTCCTGACCCTGTGCTGCCCTCTGCCCTCCCAGGCTCTTTGAAATGGGGTTCGCAGAGCAGCTGCAGGAAATCATTGGTCGCCTCCCTGGGGGCCACCAGACTGTCCTGTTCTCTGCCACGCTGCCCAAGCTGCTGGTGGAGTTCGCCCGGGCTGGTGAGGAAGCCACAGGAGTGGGGCTGGGGGCTGGGACGCGTGTCAGCGCCTGGGAGGGGCTTGTCCCTCAGCGACTCCCCGTCCCGTCCTCCTCTCTTGCCCACCGCAGGCCTCATGGAGCCCGTGCTCATCCGGCTGGACGTGGACTCCAAACTCAACGAGCAGCTCAAGGTGAGGCTCCACCCGTGCCCCTTCCCGGCCCACGGCCTGGACCCCGTGAGCCAACCGCAGTGACCCTTCTCCCTGCAGACCTCCTTCTTCCTCGTGCGGGAGGATGCGAAGGCTGCTGTGCTGCTCCACCTGCTGCGCAACGTGGTGCGGCCCCAGGACCAGACGGTGGTATTTGTGGCCACCAAGCACCACGCGGAGTACCTCAGTGAGGTGAGCTGCGGGGTGCCCCCACCTGCCTGGGTCCTGGGGTCCGGGGCCCAGCACCTACTCCATCGCCACCTCAGAGCTGCGGTTCCATGTTCAGCCACCAGAGGGCAGCGCCAGAGCAGGACTGAGGCCTGGCCAGAGCTCTGTACTTTTTTATTCTTTTAAGTTTTTCTTATAAAAAATTTCAGACATGTAGCAAAGTCAGAAAGTAGCATAGTGAACTCTCAGGTACTCAGTTATCAACTCACATCCAGTCTTGATTCATCTAATATTCCCCGTTCCATCCAGGGTATTTTGAAGTGTATCCCAGCTGTCCTATCATCTTTCTGTAGATATTTAATGTCCCATGTGTTTCAGTTTTTTAAATTGAGGAATAGCCTGCATGCTGTAATCTGTGTAAAGTGCCCTAATCTTACATGAGCAGCTTGATGAGCTCTCCCACACGTGTATATCTGTGACCCTCCTGGGAAGAGGTCCACGAACCCCCAAGGCTGCCAGGGCCCCTCCTGAGTCAATGCGGCTGCCTCGGGTCAACCACACCTGAGTTCTGTTATCTGAGGACACAGTTCGCTGGGTTTCACTTATATGACACACATTTACCGGTGCTTCCTCTGTGTAGCTGCTGGGGTCACTGATGAATAAAACCAAAATAGTAGTTTTTAAAGAGCAGTTAACACTTTCACGGTGCTTCCTGTTTTCCAGGCCCTATTCTCAGCACTGTATGTGTATTGGCTCATTTAATTCTCATAACAAAGCTACAGAGAGGGAACTGTTATTCTCCCTGTTCTACAGACAAGGAAAGTGAAGGCACAGAGAGGTTAGGGAACTTGGGCAAGGTCACAAAGCCTGTTAGAGACAGAGTCAGCATGAGACTTGTGTCTTGGGGTGGCGCTTGCAGCCTCCCTGAGGGAGACCTCTGCACGTGCCATCTTTTCTTGACATTCAGACAACCCTGCAGAGGTGAGAGGTGATACGAGCCCCATTTATACTGATGAAGACACCAAACCGAGGTCACCCAGCTGAGCTGGGGTTTATACCGAGGGCGCCCGACTCTAGAGCCCGTGGTCTTACTGCCATGTCATGGTGCCCTCTGCCACGGCCCAGCCTCCTCTCCTCTCCCCTGCCCCTCTCCTCCTCACCCCTTTCCCTCCCTCTGGTCTTCACTCTGGGCAGCTGCTGACGACCCAGCGGGTGAGCTGCGCCCACATCTACAGCGCCCTGGACCAGACGGCCCGCAAGATCAACCTGGCCAAGTTCATGCACGGCAAGTGCTCGGCCCTCATCGTGACTGACCTGGCAGCCCGGGGCCTGGACATCCCACTGCTGGACAACGTCATCAACTACAGCTTCCCCGCCAGGGGCAAGCTCTTCTTGCACCGCGTGGGTAAGGAGCCTGTGGCTGCACTGGGCACCGGGGAGTCCCAGCGGGAGCTGAGGGCACAGGGCTCAACTCCTGCCGCTGCAGGTGGGGAACTGAGGCCCAGGGAGGGCACCAGTAAATCAGAATCTCTGGGGAGCGTGGCCCAGGCTGGATCTGGTGGGCAGCCCTAGACTCTAAGGAGGTGATGCTCCCACTTTCTGGATTCCCCAGTCTTGTGCTTCTCTTTCCCATCAGGTACTTGATGACACGGCCCCTCCTCCCCACAGTCCTCTCCCTAAAGCTCCGTCTTTCTAGCTCCTCTCCTGGGAGCAGCCTTTAAACAGCATCCCGACCCCCCTCTGCCTCCTGCTCCATCCACTGCAGACAGAGTCTCCTGACTCCCGGCCTTGTCCAGTCAGCCTGTCGGGCCCCACCTTCCCCTCAGCCCACCCAGGCCAGCTCACTCCATTTTATTTTTCAGTTATAAAAGTGAGGCCTGCACGTAGTAGGAAAATTTGAAAGTGGAGCAAAGCACCGAGAAGGCAGGAAGTCACCCTCCCCTCACTGGTGATGTGACGGCCACAGGTGCTCACCCAGCACTCCTGGTGGGCCCTGGTCCAAGTGTTCTACTTGCTCTTTTTGTCTTCACAACAACCCTGTGCAGTGGGTACCAGCGGCATCAGCTCCATTTTACAGATGAGGAAACCGAATAAGGGAGGTTAAGAACTGGTCAGGTGTCTCAGACGTAGCAAAGTGGGGCCACTGGCATTCTTTTTTTCAATTGTGGTGAAATATACATAACATACAATTACCATTTTAACCACTTTCAGGTGTAAGTTCAGTGGCATTAAGTACGTTCACACTGATGTGCAACAATCACCCAGCTTCCATCTCTAGAACATTTTCGTCTTAACAAACTGAAACCCTGTACCTGTTAAACTCATTCCCTCTTGCCCCTCCCCCAGCCCCTGGTAACCACCAGTCTACTTTCTTTGTCTTCTTTTAACTCATAAACGCGCGTGTCATGTTTATAAATACAAGTAAGTTAAATAAATGCGTGTGAGAGAAGCATCTGGTGGGCAGGTTCCTTGGAATTGTTCTGCATATGATTGAACATCGTCAAATGAGTAAATTCTGGCTGCCCACGGCGCGCTGCCCGTGGGCAGACCTTCGGGGTGCGAGGGAGGCCTCCACCTGGGTCTCCAGCCTCTTCTCCCTGTTGGCAGTTGCATGCTGTGCCCTCGGTTCCGTTGCTTTGGGAGGGCTGGCCCTGCACATCCCTTGAGGCGTCCTCAGAACCCCCAAAGGGAATTTCTCATGTGCCGCGTGACCAGCAGCGTGAATCGGACTACCGCAAACGAATCTTCCACATGTGGTGACACTTGGTTTCTGCAAGATGCAGAAACAAGCTAAAGCGTAATGCTATTCATGGACTGACTTACCACAAAATTAGAATCACACTGGACATTCTTCTTGCCTCTGTATAATACATCATGCATGTTTTTCATTCACCATTTAAGCATCATTCTATAACAGGGGTCAGCAAATTGTTTCTGTAAAGGGCCAGATGGTAAATATTTTAGGCTTTGGAGCCATTTAGTCTCTTACAGATCTCAGCCCTGGGAGCATGAAAGCAGCCACAGGCGATATGTAAATGAAGGAGCACAGCCGTGTGCCAATAAAACTTTATTTACACAGACAGGCTGGTGGGGGGCTGGATTTGGGCAGGGGCCACAGCTTGCAACTCCTTTCCTCAGCTGTGTAATTCCCACCATGTGGTCATCAGCTAATTAACTAACCCTCTGTCCTTAAGTCTTTAAGTGGTTTCCATTTGGGGGCTGTTCCGCACAGAGCTGGAGTAGGTGATCTGTGGGTGGATCTTTGCACCCTGTGTTATTTCTCTGGGTAAAAACCCCCCAAAGTGGGGATGCTGAAGACTTGTGATACTGATAAAGAGCAGTGTCTTGCCTCTATTCCTGCTAACCTCCCAGAGCACCATGTGGGCTCACGTACTCTCAGGCAGGTAGCCCTGGTGACTGTCACTGCCTTGCCCCCTTTTGTAGGTGGGACACTGCTCAAGGAAGTGGGGCTGTGGCCTGGCTTGCACCTTTAGGGTCTGGCACGTGGGACTCGTGCTGGGCCGTGGGGTCCTTTGCCTTTGCTCACGCTTGACTACCTCCTCCTGCAGGCCGTGTGGCCCGGGCTGGCCGAAGCGGCACGGCCTACTCCTTGGTGGCCCCAGACGAGGTCCCCTATCTGCTGGACCTGCACCTGTTCCTGGGCCGTGCCCTGACCCTCGCCCGTACCCACGAGGAACCCTCCGGTGAGTGGAGGCTGGGGAGGGGCTGGGGTCCCCCCTGGAGTTCATGGTATGGATGGGGGTCGGAGGTGGGCCAAGCTGTCCTGGCTTGGGAACTTGACCCTAGGGGAAGATCCCTGTTTGTTTGTTTGTTTAAATTTATTTATTTTATTCATTTATTTTCGGCTGCATTGTCTTTGTTGCTGTGCGCGCGGGCTTTCTCTAGTTGCGGCGCGCAGGGGCTAACTCTTCGTTGCGGTGCGCGGCCTTCTCATTGCGGTGGCTTCTCTCGTTGCAGAGCACGGGCTCTAGGCGCCCGGGCTTCAGGAGTTGTGGTGCACAGGCTCAGTAGTTGTGGCTCATGTGCTCTGGAGCGCAGGCTCAGTGGTTGTGGCTCACAGGCTTAGTTGCTCCACGGCATGTGGGATCTTCCTGGACCAGGGCTCAAACCCTTGTCCCCTGCATTGGCAGGCGGATTCTTAACCACTGCGCCACCAGGGAAGCCCAAGATCCCTGTATTTTAAAGTCAGTGAAGAGCCAGATAGTAAATATCTTAGGCTCTACAGGTCACGTGATCCACGGCAGCTCCTCACCCGTGCCCTTGTAGTGCAAAATTAGTCACAGACAACACAGAAATGAGTCGATGGGGCCATGTTCCATAAAACTGTACTTGTAAAAACAGTAGGAGCTGCTCGATAAGTGATGGTTTCTCTTGTGGGGATTATTTTGTGATTCAAGACCCAGAGTGGGGCTGGGGAGGGGAGGTGGGGCCCTGGGCAGGCGGCCGGGCCGGAAGGCCTCTGACCAGGCCTCTGACCGAGCTCCTGGCGGGGAGGCAGGCGCGGGCGGCGGGGACGGCGTGCTGGGCCGGGTGCCGCAGGGCGTGGTGGACGATGAGGACTGCGGTCTGCGGACCAGCCTGGAGGCGTCGCTGGAGCTTCGGGGCCTGGGCCGCGTGGCCGACAACGCCCAGCAGCAGTATGTGCGCTCGCGGCCGGCGCCCTCGCCCGAGTCCATCAAGAGGGCCAAGGAGCTGGACCTCTCGGGCCTGGGCCTGCACCCCCTCTTCAGTGAGTCCCTGCATCGGGTGGGCGGGGGCTGGCGGCAGGCCCCCTGGAGCCCGCTGCGGCCTCACGCATCCCTCCCTCCCCGCCAGGCTCGTGCTTCCAGGAGGAGGAGCTACAGCAGCTGCGGCTGGTGGACAGCATCAGGAACTACCGCTCCCGGGCGGTGAGTGCGGGGCCTCGGGGCTCCGGTTGAGCTCCTGACCCCCAGCAGGACCCCAGCAGGGATTTTCTCAACCCGCGGCTCTGGCCGTGTCAGCACCTCTACAGCCACCCCTTGTTCTGGAACCATCCCTGCTGGTCCATAGCAGGTTTCCCACCCCTTCCATACATTTGGGTAGACTGAGGCTCACAGGGGGCAGTGACACACCCTAGGCTGTCAGAGGCCTGAGGAGCTGGCTTTCGATAGCCTCTCCTCTCCTCCTGATTCCCGTCGGGTGCCCCGTCTTGTGCCTCTGGGAGGTGTACCCAAAAGCAGGAAAGGCCTGCCAACCAGCGTCAGGAAAAAGGAGCTGGAGCCTGTTGTGGTTAAGGGCACTGGTTTTGGAGCCAATGAACCTGGGTTGAAATCCCAGATCTGGCTTGTCCCAGCTGTGTGACCTTAGGCAGGTTACTCGCCTTCTCTGGGCCTCCCTTTGTAATTGTGAAAAGCAGGTAACTAGTGGAAGGGAATTGGGAGGAATGCTGGAGAGAGCACACCAAGCTGGGGAGGGTAGAGCTGGGGAAGAAGCGGCCAGTGGGTGAAGGCCTTGGGTGTCTCCTCCACAGACCATCTTTGAGATCAACGCTTCCAGCCGGGACCTGAGCAGCCAGGTGATGCGTGCCAAGCGGCAGAAGGATCGCAAATCCATCGCCAGCTTCCGGCAGGAGCGGCAGGAGCGGCAGGAGAGCCTGGCCGTCCCAGCCCCGAGCCTCCCAGCACCACAGGAGGAGCAGCCTGAGAAGGAGGAGGAGGCAGGAGAGAGTGTGGAGGTGCAGGCCCCACCCTGGGGACCCTGGAGTCTGGCCTGGGGTTGCGGAAGCAGTGGGTCAAGTCCCAGCAGCCCATGGGGCTGACCTCAGGGCTTTGAGCAGTCACTGGGGGTGGATGCAGTGATTCCAGTCCCACCTCCGACACTTGTGGAAATCAGTGACCCGGCCTCAGCCTCCCCATCTGCGGAGTGGGGTCGTAGTCTCGTCCACCATTCCTTGCCTGAAGCCCTGGGGGCCAGATGTGATTCGGGATTCAGAATCTTTACGGTGGGTCCACTGTGTATGATGTAACACTCTCAGCAGGGTCTGGGGTGTCACGGTCGTCAAATGCATCAGTTTCCACAGTGAGACCCACACCGAGAGGATGGACAAAGCCTCTTGTCAGCTCAGGTCAGCTTTTGCCACCAAGTGAATCTCAGGAAAGTCCGTTTTCAGAATGCTGTGGACTAGGGCTCTGCAGCCAGGTGACTGCGGTACCCGCTCCCGGGTCCGTGGGCAGGTTCAGGATGGTACGTGGAGGATTCCCACAGGCCTAGGTAGCCCTGGCATTATCATCATCGCCTTGCCTCAGCCTGGGGTCCGGCAGGTGGGAAGGGGCAGAGCCGGGAGTGTTGGCAGCAGTGGGGGCATGACTCAGGCAGGGTCAGGCACTGGGTCTTCGTGGCGAAAAGCAGGGCTGGGGGGCCAGAGTGTCCCATTCACCTGGTGGGTAGGGCCCTGGGCCTGCTCATCTTAATGTTTGATTTGGACAGAGGGTACAGTAGGCAAAAAAATGCACTTGAAAACCCCTGGACTAGCCCACGTCATAGAGAGCAAGTCCAGACCCAGAGAGGGACAGGGCCTTGCCTTGGTCAAATGACCTGGGGGACCAAGCTGGGACTGGAATGTGGTGGGTCTCATCCTAGTTGGCACCCTGCCCTCCCCGACTCCCACCTGTCCTGCCTCTGCTGGTGCTTGAGGCAGGGGTTGTGTGCTGCATGTGCAGATGAGGAAAGGGAGGGTCTCAATGGCAACACCAAGCTTTCAAAGTCCCAGCAGCCCCTGACCCTCAACCCTAGCTGGGCTGGTGGGTGGGGAGGCCAGTCCACTCCTGGGGCTACAGGTGACACTGGGCCCCGGTCCACCAGGACCTCTTCACAGAGGTTGTGGGCCGGAAGCGGCAGCAGCCAGGACCTGACCGAGGAGCCAAGAGGCGGAGGGAAGAGGTCCGGCAGCGGGACCAGGCGTTCTACATCCCCTACCGGCCCAAGGACTTCGACAGCGAGCGGGGGTGAGTGGCCGCTGGTCCCGGGTGGGGCAGGCGGGCCTGATGGTCCCCCCTCCCAACCCCGTGGTATCTCCCCACCCTCCCTCTGCAGCCTGAGCATCGGTGGGGACGGCGGTGCCTTCGAGCAGCAGGTGGCTGGCGCGGTCTTGGACCTGATGGGGGACGAAGCCCAGAGCCTGACCAGGGGCCAGCAGCAGCTCAAGTGGTGAGTGAGCCGGTGGGCACACCTCTTCCATGCCCACCTGTCTGCCACTTGGTCCCCACAGAAGGTGACCCCCCTCCTATCCTGACTCCCGTTTGATCCCCTAGAGCAGGAATTATGACGCCCACCCTGTCCTGCCCCCATGTGGTCATGCACAACAGGGATCTTGACTCCATCTGTCCTTTTGGGGGGGGCTAGTCTTGCTAGACAGGGGCTCATGACCCAGTTTGCCCATTTGGACTCTGGTTCTGGAGAAGTGATGTGACTCAACCCAGGGTCACAGAGCCAGGAGGTGCAGATGGGGGTTGGGAACCCCCCAGGGTCCCCTGTCCCTGACCCAGGCCCCCAGGTTGGAGCTAATCCCCTGACCGCCACACTGCCTTTTGACCTGGGCTGCCAGGGAGTGGTGAGGAGGGCCAGGGAACGGGCCTTTATGGGACACCTGCTGCCTGCCAGACGCCCGGCACGCTGCTTTCCTTGAATCCTCCAACAACCCAATGAGAGGGTCAGGGGGAAACAGGCCCAGAGGGGAAGCGGGCCACCTCCCTCCACAGCACACCTCCCAACTCTTCCCACAGGGACCGGAAGAAGAAGCGGTTTGTGGGACAGTCGGGACAGGAGGACAAGAAAAAGATCAAGACGGAGAGTGGCCGCTACATCAGCAGCTCCTACAAGAGGGACCTGTATCCTGGAGGGGGGTGGGGGGCAGAGGGGGCGGGGCCAAGCGCCTTCTACATCCACATCTACTGTGGGTGGGGGGTGGGGTCAGGAAGGGGCGGGGTCTGGCTCAACCACCCCAGCTCCTACAGGTGGGGGCTAGAGGGGGGGCGGGGTCGAGCGGATTCAGCCACCAAACCCCCTATAGGTAAGGCCTGTATCCTCTGGGGGGGCGGGGACCCCTGCTCCCAGCCCACGGTTGTCTAGGGCAGCTCTCCCGGTGCTGCGCGCAGGCTCCTTAACGCAGCCTCCCAGCTACCAAAAGTGGAAACAGAAGCAGAAAATTGATGATCGTGACTCAGAAGAAGAAGGGACATTTGACCGGCGTGGCCCAGAGCGAAGAGGTGGTAAGCGTGGCCAAGGACAAGGTGAGAGCCGGGGTAGGATCGTCCTTAAAACGCAGGTTGCCAAGTAGTACATTTGGTCATGTTGGGGACTTGGTCCTCTTGATCTGGCCTGGGTCCCTCAGTGGGTGACACGCTAAGGTGGGATTTGAACTCGGCTCTGCTGCAGGAGCTTGTGCTCAGTGACCTCGGCTTGGGCCGGCTGCCCCGCGTGCCAGGACCTTGGTCAGCCCCTCAGGGCAGAGGAGCACCTTGGGAGTGGTGACGCTCGTGACTTTGAAGGGAGGAGACTGGAGTCTGGGCCCCGTCCCACTGCAGCCCCACCTTTGGGGCCGAGCTTGCTGTCTGGGGCCAGGCTGTGTGCTGGAGCCTCGCTGCACATGACCTGGGGGCGAGAAGACTGAGAATGGCCGGTTTTCAGGCCAGGAAACAAGTCGCAGTGACTGGCCCTGGGTCCCCCGGCTGCCTGCTGCCTCCCCCAGGGCCCCCCGCCAGGGAGTGGGGAGCTTGAACCTGTCCTGGGCCTCTCTCCACTGGGCCCTGGCCCTGCTTGTTTCCCCCGAGCCCGCAGGGCTGCTCACTGCCTCTTCAGCGTCCGAGTCTGTGTCCTTCAGCCTGGGGACGCCGTCTGTCACGGCTCCAGGCGCCTCTTCTCTGCCTCACCCAGGGCCGCCTCTGTTCTCTGCTCGTTCCCTCTGTCCTCGTTGACATTTCCTCTCTGACGGTGGATACCTCTTCTGTTTCTCCCTGTTTCTGTCTTGGATTTTCTCCGCCGCATCCTCTCTCTGTTTTTCTGTAGGTGTCTTTCTCTCCACATCTGTTTCTCTTTCTGCCTCTGACTCTGTGTCCCTGTCCATCTCTCTGTCTCTTTCTTTGTCTCTGTTTCTCCCCGTCTGTCTCTGTTTTTCTGTATCTCTCTCCATCTGTCTCTCATTGTTCCTGTTCCTTTCTCTCCACACACACACACACCCCTCCCCGTCTCTGTCTCTCCTCCTCTCTTTGTCTCTCTGTGGGCGTGTCCCTGCCACCCCCGGACCCCCTCATCCCTCACTCCTCAGCTCCTGATTTTATCTGGAGTGAAGCCGGCTGCCGCTGTGGGCTTGCTGGACCCGGGGTGGTGAGGGTGGCCTGTGAGCTTCAGGAAAAAGCAGCTGTTCTCCCCCTGTGCTTTGTCCTCACTGGGGGTGGTGGGTCCCTGTCAGGTGGCCTGGCCCCTGTGGAGACATCTGGGGCCGCCTTAACGATCATCTGCGTGGGAGCCCTGCAAGGTCACTGCTGTGGGAGGGGAGGAGCTGGGTGAGGTGGGTGAGTACAGAAGAGGAGGGGCCAGGCCTTAGTGGGGAGCCAGGGTGCGGGGGAGAGACCTGCCCTCCCAGAGACCTGGGAGGTGGCGGGCGGGGCCACCAACCACTGCTGCTGCTGCTGCTGCCGCCGCTTTGCTGGGTGACCTTGGATAAGTCCCTTCCCCTAGCTGGCCTTCTCTGATTTCTCTCCTGCCAGAGGGGGGTTAAGCTACAGCCTGTTTTCATCTAACAAGCCTAGAGCATGTAGTCCATAGAGATAGGGTTTGGAGTCTGTCTGGGTCCCCAGTGCCTGGAATAGAGGAGGCACTGAAAAGCCTTTGTTGAATGATTTATGATTGTAATAGTTACACTTATGAGGCCATACTGTGGACTAGGCCTTGTTCTGAACCCTGCACACATAGTAACCCATTTCCTCCACATTAGGACTTATGAGGTAGGTGCTCTTATTCGTAATTCATCGGAGAGGAAACTGAGGCACAGAGAAGTAAAGTAGTTTGCCCAAGGTCCAAGAGGTCACAGCTGGGACTTGATCCCTGGCAGTTTGGGCTAGAGGGTCCATGCTATTGCCCATTACAGTAGACTACTTAAGCTTTATGAAGCAATTACCGTCTGCCACATGTCGGGGCCACAGCAGTGAACACAGAACGAGAGCGGGGACAGGGGAGCATCCCGGAGGCTTCTGGGAGGAGAAGACATTGGGAGTCGACCCAAAGCCTGAACTCCCTGAATCTCCATCCTGGCAGGTGCATCCCAGCCCCGCACCCCTGGTGCCCCCGCAGGCCGCGTGCGCTCAGAGCTCAAGACCAAGCAGCAGATCCTGAAGCAGCGGTGCCGAGCCCAGAAGCTGCGCTTCCTGCAGCGTGGGGGCCTCAAGCAGCTCTCTGCCCGCAACCGGCGCCGCGCCCGGGAGCTGCAGCAGGGCGCCTTTGGCCGGGGCGCCCACTCCAAGAAGGGCAAGATGAGGAAGAGCCTGTAAGGAAGGTGATACAGCCCTGTGGTTCCTCACCTGGTCCAAGCGTGGACATCAGCAATGTTCCCCGTGTACCATTGTGTGCCTGGCCCTGAGCTGGACGCTGGGGGAGCTCCCTGCAGAAGCTGTGGTCTGTGCAAAGGCTATACGGCCACAAAGGGGCAGCAGCTGCCTCTGCCTAAGACAGGGCACATTTGAGCAGGGTGTTGAAGGGTTCATAGGAGTTTGCCAGTAAGGCCAGGCAAGGGCATGACCTGAGTTGGCAACTCGGCTGTTGCTGCTTCTGTGTGTTCTGGATTCAGGGGTGGTGGCCACATGGGTGTGAGCCCTGAGTGCCTGAGGCCCAATGATGTATTTTTAATGTAATAAACCTTTATTGAGCGCCTCCAGTGGACCAGGAGCATTGAGTTGGAAGGGACAGGCCCGGGTACTAGAATCCCAGCTAGTGTGCGGATGAGCCGAGAGCGTGTGGGCAAGACCCGAGTGGGTTCTGCTGGAATCTCCATTTTGCAGATGAGGAAAGTCAGGCTCAGAGGATGGGTCGTTTGCTGAGATGGGAACGCCCCAAAGCTGGCAGTTGGTCCCCTTCCTCCCACCAGGACGGGCTTGCAGCTGGGACTGGACGGTGGGAGGGAGACAGCACGTAGAGTCTGTGGGCAGAGGGTGCAGTGCGCTCCCCGGCTGTGAAGGAGTTCACACTATCCCCACACACCCAGAGGTCAAAACCTGTCCTGGCCTCTGTCCTGCTTTAAGCCCTGTGCTCTTCAGCCCCTGTTGGGGGTCCTGGGAAGGTCAAGGGCAGCCTCCGGTAGCTGGATTCTCAGAATGGCCATCACTCAGCGCCAGTCCACGATGGAGGAGCCTTTGTGAGCAAGCGCCCCGGGAATGGGTGTCTGCCGTGTGACCCTCTTGCTGGTCCTCCTTTATTTTACTTTACTTACCAAACACTCATCTAGAATTTACCAGAAATTTTGTGCCAGGCCCCATTCCAAGCACCTGACAAACATCAGCTTGTTTAAATGCCCCCAACTGGGGACTTGCCTGGTGGCGCAGTGGTTAAGAATCCGCCTGCCAATGCAGGGGACACGGGTTTGATCCCTGGTCCAGGAAGATCCCACATGCCGCAGAGCAACTGAGCCCGTGTGCCACAACTGCTGAGCCTGTGCTCTAGAGCCCATGAGCCACAACTACTGAAGCCCACGTGCCACAACTACTGAAGCTCGTGCACCTAGAGCCCGTGCTCCGCAACAAGAGAAGCCACCGCAATGAGAAGCCTGCATACTGCAACGAAGAGTAGCCCCCGCTCACCACAACTAGAGAAAGCCTGTGCAGCAACAAAGACCCAGCGCAGCCAGAAATAAATAAATTTATTAAAAAAAAAAAAAATTCCCCATCTGCCCTGGGTGGGAGGACCAGGTCCCAGGCCACATGGTGGATGTGGGATTGATGCCCCCTATGTAGCCCACATTTATTTAGTATTTGCTGTGTGCCCCTCATGCCCACCCCACTGCAATCTGAGCGGGCACAGCCCTCCCGTCTTTCTGGTGAGAGCCACTCAGCCTGTACCCCGCAGGAATTGTGTACCTCCTGGGGGCCCCTCACCCACTGCTCACCTGGGTCAGGGTTAGGAGGCGGGGATGGAGGACTTGGCCTGATGGAGGCCGGCCAGCATGGTGGAGAGGTCCAGGATGAAGAGCTTCACCTGGGGGTTCCGACACAGCCAGAGTCACATCCCAGCCTCTTGAGTGTCAAGTCCCCACCCCCCAAAACCCCAGAGGCTGCAAAGCAGGGGTGGGAGGTAGAGACCCTTATTAGACAGCAATGATGGTGGTTCCCTGGGGCAGTGAACCTGGCCTAAACCATTCTGGTTTTTAAAGCCTCAGTCCAAGCCTCCCAAACAGTTGATTCGCGGGCACCTTCAGTTTTCTAGCTGGCTATCAATCACCTGTATTATAGTTGAATTAGTATTTTCACTTGCATCAATTCTTTTTTTATTTTTTTCCTTTTAATTGGATCAGTCGTGTTCACTGGTGTATGACCTACTCTTATCTTCTCCATTGGGGGCCCTCCTTTATTTTAATCTATTTATTGATATAAACTTAATGAACACCCACGGATCCACTGCCAAGACCTAGAACTTGATGGCAAACTTATCCTTGGGCTCTTCCTTCACATTTGTCACCGAAATAAACATCTGACAAGGAAACTATATCTCTACCAAAAGTGGAAAGAGATTAAATTACTCCTTGCCATAAGTAGTGGGTAACCGGAAAAATAACAAAATGAAAATGAAACCTGGTTACTCAATTCTGGCAGCTACCATTGCCCACAGAGGGTGTGAGCCCCCAGGCCCTGGAGACCAGGGAGTATTATGGGGGTTAAAGGCATAGTTGCCACCCCCCCTCCCCACCCCCCTGGCATTGAACCTTTCTCCTTGGTAAGATCAGATGGTTGGCTGAAAAAGCACTGGCTTTCCATCACCCTGATACCAAAACCAGAAAAAGATATCACACACAAAAAAATTATAGACCAATATCACTGATGAACATAGATGCAAAAATCTTGAACAAAATACTAGCAGACAGAATCCAACAGCACATTAAAAGGATCATACACCATGATCAAGAGGGATTTATCCCAGGGATGCAAGGATTCTTCAATATACACAAATCAAGCAGTGTGATACACCATATTAGCAAATTATGGAATAAAAACCACATGATCCTCTCAATAGATGCAGAAAAAGCTTTTGACAAAATTCAACACCCATTTATGATAAAAACTCTCCAGAAAATGGGCATAGAGGGAACCTACCTCAACATAATAAAGGCCATATATGACAAACCCACAGCAAGCATTGTACTCAATGGTGAAAAACACAGCATTTCCACTAAGATTAGGAACAAGACAAGGCTGTCCACTCTCACCACTCATTCAACATAGTTTTTGAAGTCCTAGTCACAGCAATCAGAAGAGAAAGAAATAAAAGGAATACAAATTGGAAAGGAAGAAGTAAAACTGTCACTGTTTGCCGATGACATGATACTATACATAGAAAATCCTAAAGATGCCACCAGAAAACTACTAGAGCTAATCAATGAATTTGGTAAGGTTGCAGAATACAAAATTAATGCACAGAAATCTCTGGCATTCCCATACACCAACAGTGAAAAATTAGAGAAGTTAAGGAAACACTCCCATTTACCATTGCAACAAAAAGAATAAAATACCTAGGAATAAACCTGCCTAAGGAGGTGAAAGACTTGTACTCAGAGAACTATAAAACACTGATGAAAGAAATCAAAGATGACATAAACAGATGGAGAAATACACCATGTTCTTGGAAGAATCAATATTGTGAAAATGACTATACTGCCCAATGCAATCTACAGATTCAATGCAATCCTTATCAAACTACCAATGGCATTCTTCACAGAATTAGAACAAAAAATTTTACAATTCGTATGGAAACACAAAAGACCCCGAATAGCCAAAACAATCTTGAGAAAGGAAAACGGAGTAGGAGGAATCAGGCTCCCTGACTTCAAACTATACCACAAAGCTACAGTAATCAAGACAGTATGGTACTGGCACAAAAACAGAGATATAGATCAACGGTACAGGATAGAACGCCCAGAGATAAATCCACGCACATATGGGCACCTAATTTATGACAAATTACAAGAACATTCAATGGAGAAAAGACAGCCTCTTCAATAAGTGGTCTGGGAAAACTGGACAGCTACATGTAAAAGAATGAAATTAGAACACTACCTAACACCATACACAAAAATAAACTCCAAATGGATTAAAGACTAAAATGTAAGACCAGACACTATAAAACTCTTAGAGGAAAACATAGGAAAAACACTCCTTGACATAAACCACAGCAAGATCTTGTTTGACCCACCTCCTAGAGTAATGGAAATAAAAACAAAAATAAACAAATGGGACTTAATTAAACTTAAGAGCTTTTGCACAGCAAAGGAAACCATAAACAAGACAAAAATGCAACCCACAGAATGGGAGAAAATATTTGCAAATGAAACAATAGACAAAGGATTAATCTCCAAAATATACAAACAGCTCATGGAGCTCAATATCAAAAGAACAAACAATACAGTTAAAAAATGGGCGGAAGACCTAAATAGACATTTCACCAAAGAAGGCATACATGAAAAGATGCTCAACATCACTAATTATTAGAGAAATGCAAATCAAAACTACAATGAGATATCCCCTCACGCCGGTCAGAATAGCCATTATCAAAAAATCTAGAAACAATAAATGCTGGAAAGGGTGTGGTGAAAAGGGAACCCTCCTGCACTGTTGTTGGGAATGTAAATTGATACAGCCACTATGGAAAACAGTATGGAGGTTCCTTAAAAAACTAAAAATAGAACTACCATATGACCCAGCAATCCCACTACTGGGCATATACCCTGAGAAAACCATAATTCAAAAAGAGTCATGTACCACAATGTTCACTGCAGCGCTGTTTACAATAGCCAGGACATGGAACCAGCCTAAATGTCCATCAACAGATGAATGGATAAAGAAGATGTGGCACATATATACAATGGAATATTACTCAGCCATAAAAAGAAACGAAATTGAGTTATTTGTAGTGAGGTGGATGGACCTAGAGTCTGTCATACAGAGTGAAGTAAGTCAGAAAGAGAAAAAGAAATACCATACGCTAATGGATATATATGGAATCTAAAAAAAAAAAAAATGGTACTGATGAACCTAGTTGCAAGGCAGGAATAAAGAGGTAGACATAGAAAATGGACTTGAGGACATGGGGTGGGAGGGCGAAGCTGGGGCGAAGTGAGAGTAGCATCGACATATACACACTATGGAATGTGAAATAGCTGGCTGATGGGAAGCAGCAGCATAGCACAGGGAAATCGGCTCGGTGCTTTGCGATGACCTAGAGGGGTGGGATAGGGAGGATGGGACGGAGGCTCAAGAGGGAGGGGATATGGGGACATGTGTATGCATATGGCTGATTCACTTTGTTGTGCAACAGAAACTAACACAGTATTGCAATTATACTCCAATTATACCCCAATAAAGCAATTATACTCCAATAAAGATTATACTCCATTAAAGCAGTTATACTCCAAAAAAGATCTATTAAAATAAAATAAAATAAAAGGACTGGCTTTTGCCTGTTGCTTCATATCGAGCCTCTGTCCCTCCTAGAGTCGTCTTTTGTACCTTGGGGTACCCGGGCCACACTTGAGAGAACAGTGGTGTACACATGAATCCACACGACTCAGGATGTGGCACAAAGGTAGGCTCCGGGGACCCAGTTCTTGGCATTTGGTTGGAATTCTGGCTGCAGGACAGGAGTGGGGATGGGATGGGGCAAAGGCGAGGGTGTTTCCTCCACTTCTCAAAGGAGCCATGCTTTGGGGACCCACTAGAATCAACAGAAGTGTCCAAAGTCAGAAACCCCCTCCCTCTGTTGTAAACCATGTCACATGTTCTACCACCTTGCAAACCCAAGTGAATAGAAAAGCCGGGCATACTTGGTACACAATGACATTTGTAATGCCATTGTGCAGAAAGAAAAAGCACTGTACAACGCTGCCCTCACGCTCCCCAGGGAAGCCAAGGCCTGACCATGCGGGAGCCAGAGGGTCAGGGACTAATTAAAAGTGAGTCTCCATCTCCTGGTTTCTTATCGATGTCTCGTTTGTGTTTTAGATCCTGAGACAGAAGAACTCTTGGCATAACTGTATTGTACCCATCAGTATATACCCCGGCCTCCTGCACAGTGAGGGCACTGAGACCCAGAGAGGATCCAACTTCCTTCTGACCTCATAGCAGGTGACCAGCAGAGCCAAGACCAACCCAGGGCTCCCGGGCAGGGGGCTAGGCGGCCACGGAGCTAGGAGACTGGGCTCTGATCGCAGAGGGTCATGCTTAACCCAGAGAAGGCGGGATTTCAGGCACCATGATGTTCCCAGCGGTTAGGGGGCTGGAGGTGACATAAAGAGGGATCCTCACCTGCTCCAGATGCCCCTCGGTGTCCTCGATGTCCAGGGCAGGTGGCCGCCTCTGGTGCTGGCACACTAGCTGGAACAGGTTGAGTGCTGCCATCCTGGTGCGTCCCAGGAGCAGGGTCTTCTCAGCCGCGGTGTTCTGGATCTGAATACACTTGGATTCCTGGAGAACACCCGCCCCCTTCCCCATTAAGGTGTGAGCTGGCCTGAGGAGGGCTGGGGTCACATTCGCGTCCACTTCCCACCAGTCATAGATGCCCCTAGGTGCTATCAGGGAGAGGAGTGCTGGACTCGGGTGTCAAGTTCTCATAGGAAGGGCGTCCTGCGCCCTAAAGTTCTTTCCGATGCCTGAAACCTGCCCATGAACGAAGCGTTG
Organism: Balaenoptera acutorostrata; assembly: GCF_949987535.1. Classification (NCBI taxonomy): domain Eukaryota; kingdom Metazoa; phylum Chordata; class Mammalia; order Artiodactyla; family Balaenopteridae; genus Balaenoptera; species Balaenoptera acutorostrata. The sequence continues at coordinate 78,302,753 of NC_080076.1, forward strand.
CCCCATATGGCACTCCTCCCGGCGGTGGGAGGCTGGGGTCCCTGGCTCCCACCTCCTCCCGGCGGCGGTACCCAGTGCAGTGTGCGCTCCCGCGCCGCCTCCAGTTGCTCCAGCAGTTGCGCTCGCCGCTGGCCCTGCCTCAGCAGCTCGTCCTGCCAGGCGTCCCGCAGCCGCTGCAGCCGCGCGCGCGCCTCCCCCAGCTCCGCGAGCCGCTGGCGCTCCGTGAGCCTCAGCGCCGCCTGCGTGTCGGCCAGGCAGTCGAAGCGCGCCACCAGCTCGGGGACCTCTTGGAACTGGGATGGGGTCGGGAGGGGGACTCACTGGGACTGCAGCCCCCCTGCCCTTCCCCGCCCTACCACCCCCCGCGCCTCCTCAGCCCAACTGTGAAATGGGGGCATCACACAGCCCCTGCCCCAGAAGTGTGGTTACTCAGGCCCCTCCCCACCTCCACCATCAAGCCTAGCTAAGCTTCACTACCTGTGATTAATACTAAGTCACTGTTTCATTCAACTAATACTGAGTGTTTGGATTCCCCCTCCCCCCACCTGCCAGTGTGTCCTTGAGTAAGTTATCTTTCTGAGCCTCAGTTGCCCCATCTGTAAAATGGGATTGGCAATAACAAGACTCACTTCACTGGACCTTGGGGAGAATTCAAGAACAAAGCGTGTTCCTGACATACAGTTAGTGCTCAATAAGTGGTGACTCCTGGCATACACTCAGCGTTCCAGTAGTGCACACTTCCAAAGCCGTCCCTGAGGCTGCCTGGGGCTGCACGTGGCGCTGAACACCAAAACCTCCTGCAGGGCGCTCACCTCGGGCAGCTGCTCCAGTACTTGCCCCAGCAGGCGCGCGCAGGGCTCGAGGCGCCAAAGCCGGCGCTGAAGCCGCGCGCGCTCCCGCTGCAGCTCCTCCAGCTGAGCCCGAAGCCGCAGCGCCTCCGCCTCCCGGCGGCCGGCCAGTTGCCGCTCCTCCGCCGCCCTCCGCAGTGCGCGGCTGCGCCGGGCCTCGGCATCCTGGGAAGGAGGGATGGAGAGGAGGCGACGACCCCCAGGACTTGGAAGCCTGCGGAGCTTGCCGCATCCACTCCGCCCCAACATTTGCACTCTGAGTCACGGGTTGCAAACAGATGGCCCGCGGGCCAAATCCAGCCAGAATCTCGGATTTTGGTCCCTCACTCCTCTCCCACTCTTTTTAAAATGCTTCAGGCAGTGAGTGTGTATTTCCCACCACTCCCTTTTGTATTGGTAAGCCCACTTTTTAAGTTTATGTGAGCGGTCTGGCTCCTTTAGGATTGTGACTTTGTGACCCTCTGCCCTGCCTCCCCCCAGCAGGCTCCACCTACCTGCAAAAACTTTTCAAAGCGGACAAAGGACCCCTTTAACTCCTGCTCTTTCTGTTCCAATTGTTCCCACCGCTGTTTCAGGGATGCCTTCATAGTCTGGAACACCTTGTGGGTAAGGAATGGGTGTCCGTGGTGTTTGGGGTTTCAAGTCATCCAGCGCTTTCACATTCACACTTAACCTCGCTTATCCTTTGCCCTTAATCTTTTTTTTTTTTTTTTTGGCTGCGCTTGCGGCATGTGGCATCTTAGTTCCCCGACCAGGGATCAAACGCATGCCCCCTGCAGTGGAAGCGTGGAGTCCTAACCACTGGACCACCAGGGAAGTCCCTTTTGCCCTTAATCTTGTCACTGCACCCTTGCTCAAATCCACCCGTTGCTCCCACCACCCACGATGAAGCCCAAATTCCCTCCTGTAGCCCCTGCGTGTCGGCATTCCTGCTCTTCCTTGGGGCCTCATCTTACCCTCTCTCCTCCGATACTGTCTTCTAGCCTCTTACCCACCTGTGTTTTGTCCTTGCCTTCCTGTCTTTGTATACGATGCTCCCTCTGCCTGTTTCTCCCTCCTAACCCTGTCCCCCTTTGCTGGATAAGCCGACTTGCCCTTCAGCATTCCCTAAGACATCACTTCCTCCAGGAAGTCCTCCATGACCACCCCTGTGTAGAGATAGGGGCTTTCTCTGGGCTCCCACAGCCCCTGCTCAGTGCTTCCCCCCTCACAGCCATCACCACCTGGACACTTGTCTGTCCCCTTCTCTAAGCTGTGAGCCCATGAGGGCAGGGACTGTGGTGAGACCTCTAGATCCCAGTGCAGTGCCCTGCATGCAGTAGCTGCTCAATGCACATTTATTTGCACGAACCACTGATCTCATTTGATCCCCATTTGACAGACGAGGAAACCAAGGCTCAGGACGGTGATGATTTGTCTCAGACCTTGTAGTAATAAGTTGGCTCCATCACTTTCCCCTCTTTTTTTTTTTTTAAGGGGGAGTGTCCCAAAAAGTTTCAGGGACTGCACTGAGTGGCTCACCTCCTTCTGGGCCTGAAGGCCCTGGTCCGCATCCACTAGTTCCTGCCTCTTCTCCAAGAGACGCAGCAGTGGCGGTGGGACGTGGTCCACATTCCGCCCCTGGATCTTCCTGGAGGGGTTCAAGGAAGAGGTAAGGGTGAAGGAGGCAAGAGTCAGGGCCCCCAAACTCCCCACTGGTGCCTGACATACCCCCATTAGCCACCTCCTGGCTGTTGAATTTTTCATTCATTCAACAAATTGTCCCGAGCACCTACTCTGTACCAGGCACTGTTCTAGGCACTGGGGATGCAGCCCTGATCAAGACAGACAGATCCCTGCCCTCCAGGAGCTGCCATCCCGCTGGGGGCCACAGAAAAAAGCTAGCAAATAATAATAAATAATGCTAGGACATGGCAGGTGCTAAGATGAAAAATTCAGCAGACTGAAGGAAATCTCTCAATAGGGAGATAGAAAAGTCTCTATGGGGGGGACATCTGAGCAGAAACTTGAAGGGGAAGAGGGAGGGAGCCATGTGGATACCGCAGGGAACAGAGTCTAGTCCGAGGGAATGGCCAATGCCAAACCCCAAGGGAAGGACCTTGGTGTGTAGAAGGAGCTGCCAGGAGGCCAGGGCAGTTGGAGGGGAGGGAGGAACAGAGAGAAGGGAAGTGAGACCAGGGAAGTTGTGAGGGTGAGACTGCGGTGGGCCGTGATGAGGGGAGACTTTGGCCTTGACTCTGAGTGAGGTGGGAGGCATGGGAGGGTTTGGAGCAGAGGCGGGAACCCCCTCTGGCTACTGTGGGGAGCAAGGACAATAGGAGGGGCAGGGCAGCTGCAGGGGACCAGGGACGGGTCACAGGATAATGCGGAGAGGATGGGGCTCTGATCTGGGTGGGTGCAGTAGAGAGGTAAGGAGGGGTCGGTTCTGGATACCACTGGAGAGCAGAGCTGATGGGGTGACGAGAGGGTGAGAAAGGAATCGAAGGGGAACCTAGATGCTGGAAGGATGTTGCTGATAGTGGGCTGAGTGGGGAGCAGGGAGATCAGCTCTTCGCTAAGGCCAAGTTGAGACTGAGCTACCTATTGACCTCGCGGGGAGGATCCAGAGGGAGGCTGGGATCTGGAGCCATGCTGACGGGGGAGAGGAGGGGCTGGACACAGCTCCGCAGGGTCGGCTGTGTAGGGAGCAGAAGGGATGCACTACCATTCCACTAGGCGAGGCTCTCCCAGCTCTGGTCCAGGGGAAACCCTCCCATTTTACTGATTCTGAGACTGAAGATGGGGCCCCCGGCCACACTGCTGAAACAAGGCAGGCACCGGACAAGCTTCCTCCACCCTTCCTTTAAAATGCAGTTTGCAGTGAGAGGGGGCAAGAGCTCAAAGAGTAATTCCTTCCCACCTTGGATCAAATGATATAATCTCAGCTGGATATCAACTAGGGATGGGGATCAGGAACAGATTAGAGACCTGAGCCATTGACCCAGCTCTGCCCTAACTACCCCTGAGACCTTGTGGAAATTGCCATTTCCTTCGGAGCTTCAGTTTCTTCCTCTATGAAGTGGGGGGCAATAATCCCCCACCAAGAACTGCCCGAGGAAGCCAGAACCCAGGGGTAGGGGGAAGGGAGGGATCATCCCACCGGCTCCGGCCCTCCTTTCCGCCCTCCCTGCCACTCCACGCCACTCACGTAGACAGTTTCTCTTGCAAGGCCAGTCGGAAATATTTCTCCCAGGGCACAGCCATTCTCCTGGCAATCGCCCCAGGCTTGCTTGCTTTCTGGAGTTTTGCACTAGCCTAGAGGAGGCCCTGGAGGGTTCTGATGGAGGGGTTGCACGCTCAGTATTCCCGGAAGGCAGCCACCCAGCCAGCCTCGGTCGCCCGGGCAACCAACGACACAACATTCCATTGCCTGCCTGAGGCCTGGAGAATCCACCCGGAGAGGGAGAGAGAGGGGGCTGCAGGGAGGGGAGCATCTTCTGCCCGTTCTGGAGGAGGCTTGAACTCCCAATCTAAATTCGGGTGCAGCGAACAGGACGTGGGTCTCTTGGCCAAGAATTTGCCCCTCTTGGTGCCCCATGTCTGGTCAAACCTCTTCCTGGATGGGTGGGATGGGGCCTCACTAATGTGGTTGTGTGCTCAGATGTCTGTTCAAATGAGTAATTATTGGGCACCCACTGTTTGCCAGGTCCTTGGGGAGGCAGGCATTCACTCCCTGGCAAGGTGCTGAGGTCCTACTATGTTCCAGCCCTTTGATGGTCCACCCCATTGCTGGGGATGGCGCTACCCTAGCCTTGTCTCACGGAGCCCCCAGCCTCGTTAGGGAGATAAAGCAGAGGGGCCATCAGCACTACCTGGTGGAAACCAACTTGGAAGGGACCCATAATCTGCATTTGGAGGATGGGGGGTAGGGGAGGAGGTGACATAGTTTGCGCAATTACAGTGGGTCAGACACTGCCCTGAGTACTCTACTTACGGTATCTAATTTAATCTTTAAAACAGAACTGCCGGGAGTGGTAATAGGGAAAAGTACCCAGAGTAATATTACAAATACTCACGGGGTCCTCCAACTGGAAATAACAAACACGAGAGTCTTGTCCTCTTTGTTTCCAATCGTTTTATTTTTCCATTTTAAATAATTTGTTTTTTCATGTAAGGAAATGTATTTCCTTTTCGTAGAGTAACACTTTTTAAAAAATTTTTATTGAGGTATAATTGATTTACACTGCTGTGTTAATTTCTTCTGTACAGCAAAGTGATTCAGTTATATATGATTCAGTTATACATATATATGTATTCTTTTTCATACTCTTTTCCATTATGGTTTATCACAGGATATTGAATATAGTTCCCTGTGGTAGGGGAACAAAGTAGGACTTTGTTGTTTGTCCACTCTATACATAATAGTTTGCATCTGCTAATCCCAAACTCCCAATCCATCCCTCCCCTACCCCCCTTCCCTTTGGCAACCATAAGTCTGTTCTCTATATCTGTGGGTCTGTTTCTGTTTCATAGATAAGTTCATTTGTGTCATATTTTAGATTCCACATATATGTGATATCATATGGTATTTGTCTTTCCCTTTCTGACTTACTTCACTTAGTGTGATAATCTCTACGTCCATCCATGTTGCTGCAAATGGCATTATTTCATTCTTTTTTATGGCTGAGTAGTATTCCACTGTATATATGTACATCACATCTTCTTTATCCATTCATCTGCTGATGGACATTTAGGTTGTTTCCATGTCTTGACTATTGTAAATAGTGCTGCTATGAACACTGGAGTGCATGTATCTTTTCAAATTAGAGTTTTGTCCGGATATATGCCCAGGAGTAGAATTGCTGGATCATATGGTAACTCTATTTTTAGTTTTATGAGGACTCTCCATACTGTTTTCCATAGTGACTGCACCAATTTACGTTCCTACCAACAGTGTAGGAGGGTTCCCTCTTCTCCACACCCTCTCCAGCATTTGTTTGTGTTTTTTTCCATAAATTTTATTTATTTATTTATTTATTTATTTTTGGCTGCATTGGGTCTTCATTGCTGCACACGGGCTTTCTCTAGCTGCAGCGAGCAGGGGCTACTCTTCTTTGTGGCACGCGGGCTTCTCATTGTGGTGGCTTCTCTCGTTGCAGAGCACGGGCTCTAGGTTGTGCAGGCTTCAGTAGTTGTGGCACGCAGGCTCGGTAGTTGTGGCGTGCGGGCTCTAGAGCGCAGGCTCAGTAGTTGTGGTGCATGGGCTTCGTTGCTCCGCGGCATGTGGGATCTTCCTGGATCAGGGCTCGAACCCATGTCCCCTGCATTGGCAGGCTGATTCCCAACCACTGTGCCACCAAGGAAGCCCCCAGCATTTGTTAGTTGTAGACTTTTAAAATGGCCATTCTGACCGGTGTGAGGGGGTGAGAGTAACACTATTTAAAAATACTATAGTTACTGTAATGACTACATCGTTTAAAACAACCCCCAAGCATTTTGTTAGAGCATATTAAAAAAAAGAAAGATGGAGCTAAAATAATGTACATTTTGTCTTTGAGCATTTTGCATTAAGTTGTACATACTATTTTTTTCTGCATAAATTGATGCAAAGTTACAAGATTCATGAGCTAAGTTTTCTTGATTTAAAAAATACTGAGGTAGAATTCACATAGAGTAAAATTCAGTTTTTTCCACATGCAGTTCTATGGGTTTTAGCAAATGCATCACAGTTAAGATGCAAAATATTTCCATCACCCCAAAAAGTCCTCATGTCCCTTTGTAATCAACCCTTGTCCCCACCCAGCCCCTGGCAACCACTGACCTGTTCTCTATCCCTATAGATTTGCCTTTTCTAGACCATCATCCATGGAATTTATATACTTTATAGCCTTTCGAGTCTGGCTTCTTTCACTGAGCAATATTCATTTGAGATTAATATTGACGTGTGTATATTGACATGTATTTTTCACTGCTGAGTAGTATTTGATAACATACTATAGTTTATTTATCCTCCACTTGGGTTATTTCTAATTCTGGGCAGTTATAAATATAGCCTGTTTCATGTGCAGTTTTTCTTTGTGAACAGAAGCTTTCATTTCACTTGCATATTTACGTAAGAGTACGATTGATGGGTCATATAGTAAGTGCATGTTTAACTGTATAAAAAACTGCAAACCTGTTTTTCAAAGTTTTTATATTCACACTAGCAATGCACAAGAGTTCTGATTGCTCCATCTCCTCACCAGCAGTTGGTACTGTCAGTTTTTGTAAAAGTCATTCTAAAAGATGGGTAGGGCTTCCCTGGTGGCGCAGTGGTTGAGAATCTGCCTGCTAATGTAGGGGACACGGGTTCGAGCCCTGGTCTGGGAAGATCCCACATGCCACGGAGCAGCTGGGCCCGTGAGCCACAACTGCTGAGCCTGCGCGTCTGGAGCCTGTGCCCCGCAACGGGAGGGGCCGCGATAGTGAAAGGCCCGCGCACCGCGATGAAGAGCGGTCCCTGCACCGCGATGAAGAGTGGCCCCCACTTGCCGTAACCAGAGAAAGCCCTCGCACGAACCGAAGACCCAACACAGTCAAAAATAAAATAAATAAATAAATAAAGTAGCTATAAAAGATGGGTAGCTGTATGGGTACGGCTTTTTTTTTTTTTTTAATTTATTTATGGCTGTGTTGGGTCTTCGTTGCACGTGGGCTTTCTCTAGTTGCGGAGAGCAGGGGCTACTTTGTTGCAGTGCACTGGCTTCTCATTGCGGTGGCTTCTCTTTGTTGCAGAGCATGGGCTCTAGGCGCGCCAGCTTCAGTAGTTGTGGCACTCTGGCTCAGTAGTTGTGGTGCGCGGGCTTAGTTGCTCCACGGCATGTGGGATCTTCCCAGACCAGGGCTCGAACCCGTGTCCTCTCCGTTGACAGGTGGATTCTTAACCACTGTGCCACCAGGGAAGCCCCAGCTTTTTTATTTACAGATAATTGTAGATTCCTGTGCAGTTTAAGAAATAAAAAGAGAGATTCCATACTGCTTCACCCAGTTTCCCCCAATGGTGACATCTTGCACAGCAACAGTCCAGATCACAACAGGGATACTGACATTGATACAATCCACCCACCTTATTCAAAATGCTCAGTTTTATAAGCACTCGTGTGTGTGTATTTAGTTCTATGCAATTTTTACAATTTTATTTATTTATTTGGCCACATAGCCGGCTTATGGGATCTTAGTTCCCTGACCAGGGATCAAACCCAGGCCCCCGGCAGTGGAAGAGCGGAGTCCTAACCACTGGACCGCCAGGGAATTCCCTCATTCTATGCAATTTTATCACATGTCCATTTCTATGACCGCCACTGTCCAGATACAGAGCATTCATCACGAGGATGCTTCAAGCCAACCTTATATAGCCACACCCATCCCCCTCCCTCCTGCCTTCCTAATCCCTGACAACCATTCATCTGTTCTCCATCTGTATTACTTTGTCATGTCAGGGGTGTTGTATAGTAATTGGAATCATATACTATGTAACCTTCTGAGATTGGCTTTTTTCAGTCAGCATCATTCTCTCTCTTTTTTTTAATGGATGAAGAAATTTTATTTTTTATTTTTAAAAAAATATTTATTTAATTAATTTATTTATTATGGCTGTACCGGGTCTTCATTGTGGCACACGGGATCTTCACTGCAGCATGTGGGATCTTTTAGTTGTGGCATGTGGACTCTCAGTTGCGGCATGCATGTGGGATCTAGTTCCTTGACCAGGGAATGAACCCGGAGCCCTTGCACTGGGGGGCATGGAGTCTTACCCACTGGACCACCAGGGAAGTCCCTCAACATCATTCTCTTGAGATCCATGCTGATTGTTACAGGTGTTTGTTTTTTTTTTTTTTTTGATTGCTGAGTAGCATTCCATGGGATGGATATACCTCAGTTTGTTTAATCACTCATGTTGGAGGATATTTGGGTTGTTTCCTATCTTTGGCTATTGTGGATAAGGCCACTGTGAAGATTCCTGTCCTGGTTTTTGAGTGAACATAAGTTTTCATTTCTCTGCTATAGAAGCCCAAGAGCGCAATTGCTGGGTCATATGGTAAGTGCCATTTAGGGTTTTTGTTTTTTGGGTTTTTTTAAATTAAGAAACTGCCATATTCTTTTCCAGAATGGCTGTACCATTTTATATTCCCACTAGCAATGTATAAGTGATCCAGTTTTTTTCTACATCCTCACTGCCATCACTTTTTTTTTTTTTAAGATTGATTGATTGATTGATTGATTGCTATGTTGGGTCTTCGTTTCTGTGAGAGGGCTTTCTCTAGTTGCGGCAAGCGGGGGCCACTCTTCATCGCGGTGCGCGGGCCTCTCACTATCGCGGCGTCTCTTGTTGCGGAGCACAGGCTTCAGACGCGCAGGCTCAGTAGTTGTGGCTCATGGGCTCTAGAGCACAGGCTCAGTAGTTGTGGCACACGGGCTCAGTTGCTCCGCGGCATGTGGGATCTTCCCAGACCAGGGCTCGAACCCGTGTCCCCTGCATTAGCAGGCAGATTCTCAACCACTGCGCCACCAGGGAAGCCCCCATCACTATTTTTTGTTTTAGCCATTCTGATCAGTGTGTAGCATTATCTTTGTGGTTTTACGTTGCATCTCTCTACTGGCTAATGATGATGAACATCTTTTTATGTGCTTATTTGCCATCTGTATATCCTTTTCAGCAAAATATCTGTTCGTGTCTGTTGCCTATGTCCTAACTGGATTTTTTTTAACTGTTGAGTTTTGAGCCTTCTCTGAATATTCTAGATATATGTCTGGATGTTCCAGATAGCCCTCTGTTGAATATTTTCTCCCAGTCTGTAGCTTGTCTTTTTATTCTCTTCACATGGTCTTTTGCAAAGTTTTAAATTGTGATGAGATCCAATTTGCCACTTTTTCCTTTGTGGATTGTGCTTTTGGTGTCAAGTCTAAGGCGGGTTTTGAACTCAGGCCATCTGGGTGTGGAGTCCACCCTCTTAACCACAACACTCCAGATAGAGTTGAGCCCTTTTTGGATCTTTTCCTCCTTAGACACATTCCCTTCCTTCCATCCCTAGAGAATACCATCATCTTGAAGCTGGTGTGAATCTTCCCTTCTTAATTTCTCTTCTTTTAGAGGTGGTTTTTTTGACAATGTTTATTGAGCACCTTCTATGTGCCAGGCACTGTGTGAGGATACAGCAGTGGATAAGACAAAACCTGCCTTCATGGGTCTTAGAGGCTAATGGGGAGGCCAGGTGAATCAAATCACCCTGCAAATATGTCATTACATGCTGATAGGATTGCCAGGGGAGGTGCAGAAGTGCAAGGAGGGAGTCAGGGAGGTCTCCTTGAGGAAGTGACATGTAAACCCAGACCTGAAGGGTTGGGGGGGGTGAGTAGAGGAGAGGAGGGGTATTCCAAGTATTGGGAACAGCATGTGCAAAGGCCCTGAGGCAAGAGGATATGGCCCCTCCTAGAAGAGAACAAAGGTCTGTAGGTAGGTGTGCAGAATTCTAGGATGAGGGTGCAGGTCAGGACTGCACAGGGCCAAGGAAGGGCAATACCCGGGCTAGAAGTGACAAACAGGGAATGGAGGTTCAGGGGGGGTTAAGTGACTCCTCCGAGAACACACAGGCTGAGAGGTGCTGGGCCCTGGGGTTTGTTTATATAGAGATAACCCATCCCTGCTGTGGAACTGCTCATGGCTTGGAGGAGGCGAGGTCCCTACACACTTGTCTTCAGAAGGCTGGAGCTGTGGCTTTAGCTCTGTGGCCAGTGGATCTACCCCCCCCACCCCACGCCTCAGCATTCCTCTCTGTTAAATGGGGCATTGCTTCCAAATGCTTCCGGGGCTCCCCTGCCAAGCTGCTGAGGCAGGGCCTCCCCCCTGTCTCTGTCTCCACGTCCTGGGGGATGGGGTGGGTGGAGCTGCTAAGTGACAGCAAGACACAACTTCTCAGCTGGCCTTGCCCTTGGCCACAAAGCCACAAGCTCTGGAAATATCCACTCTCCCCACCCCCCCCATTCCCCCAACCCCCAGTCTCAAGCTTGGGCAGCTTCCCCCTTCCTACTTCTCCATTCCAAAGCGGGGGCAGGGGAGGGCACTTTGTGGAGTTGGGCTGAGGAAGGAGGAAGCCGGGGTGCAGCCTGCAGACGCACACCTTGTCTTCAGGCTGTGGAAGGCGGGGACTTACAGGCCCTGCTTCCTCGGCAGCCAGCCCGCAAGAGGGGCTTTGGAAACCCTGCCCACTCCTCCCACCGCCGCCTCCTGTCTGTCCCACGTGGCTTCCTGCCCGGAATCGTGCCTGGCACTCACAAACGAGGCTTTGTGTTCCCGAGATAAAGATCATGCTCCTCACCCCCAACCTGGTTCTGGGCTGGTCTGTCTTGCCCCGATCTTGGTGGTCTCAGAAGGGATGGTGCCACTTCTCAGCAGGGGAAACTGACGTCTAGAGATGCACAGGTCCGCGGAGCCAGAGGAGGGGTCTGTCTCCCGCTTTGGGGGTGAAGGTGTAGCGGAGAGGTGGTGAGTTGGCAATGTTAAGGCACCGTGGGGAGAAAGGAAGTAAAAAAGAATATGACCATTGCCACAAGGAGAGAGGCCAGATTCCAGCCCTCGAGGGGAACTGGATTCTATTTAACCCAGAGAGTGTCTTTTGAGTCCTTCTTATGTGCCAACTGGCGTGGGAGGCACCGCATGAATCAGACATTGTCCCTGACATTTAGGAGATAAGACAAGCATGTAAATCCCCACAAAACAAGAGAACAAGAGACCAAGGTCACAGAGCGGTGCCAACAGGCGGACAGTGGGGGGCGGTCATCGCTGCCTTCCCTGCCACCTTCCAGGCTTCCCCGGAGGCTGTGAGCAGAGCTACGAAGCAAGGGCAGCGGGGCTTTCAGAGACCAGAGGAAGTACGAATTGTTTTCTGATTATAACTTCTGATTAAAAAGAAGCACGTGCCATTACGTCAGAGAAAGCCCTCCAGTTCTGTGGTTGCTTTATTGTCTACATATCACTTCGTACTTCCCACTGAGAGTCTGTTCCTAGCTGCCCATTACTTTTGTCTGTATCACCCTCCTGAGAGCCCATGAGAGCAGGGCTGGGCTGTGTGTACCTCACTGTATCCCCACTGCCTAGTACATAGTAGGTGCTCAATACACATTTGTTAAGTAAGAAAAGAATTTTATATATAATATGTAAACATTTTATATATATGAAAAGAATAATATAAGAAAAGAATTTTATATATATATAATACTTTATGGCATCAGTATCATGCCTATATATGGTTGTATATACTGTGTTTTCCCCACGACTTGCATTTCTTTTTGGCTGCGCCACACTGCTAGCGGGATCTTAGTTCCCAGACCAGGGATCAAACCCATACCCTTGGCAGTGAAAGCATGGAGACCTAACCACTAAACCACCAGGGAATTCCTTATGACCTGCTTTTTTTTTTTAAAGCACTTTTCCTGTCATTAAATAGTCTTCAAGAACATAATGCCATTTGCAGCTATATATAGCTGGGACTTCCCTCGTGGTCTAAGACTCTGTGCTCCCAATGCAGGGGGCCTGGGTTCGATCCCCGGTCAGGGAACTAGATCCCGCATGCCGCAACTAAAGATCCTGCATGCCACAAAGAAGATCCCACGTGCCGCAAGTAAGACCTCGAGCAGCCAAATAAATAAATAAATAAACAAATATTGAAAAAAACCCACACAGCTATCTAGTGTTCCATGGCACTGCTCTCACATTATCTGCACTTTATTTCACCCCACCCCTCCTAATCTTTATTTAGATTACAATCTACAATCTTAATTGTATCTGTGGGACTTAAACCAGAAAATAGGTAGATAAAGGAAGGTAAAGGCTTTCCTGGTGGAAGGATAGGGCAAAGGTAGTATCAGGGGGTGGGGTGGGGGGAATATGAATCAAATCTTAAAGGTGTTGAATTCAGGAATGGGGTCGAGAGGGCCATGTGGCCAGGGAATCCTGGACCCAGTGGTGTGTTGTTAAATTGCCTCTCCAAAAAAAATTGTAGTGTTTATTTGCTGATTTCCATGGTGCAAATTCTCCTACTGTGGTTGATTTCAAGTTCCTGATGTGGCATTGCTGAACACAGGGTTGGAAAGGCATGGGCACAGCCGGCTCTCAGGAACCAGTAGGAGCAGGCTTCAGCACTCCCCTGTCAGTGCCCAGGCCTGATCCCCACTCTGGGATGAGGAGCCCTCTCCACTCTGTGTCTGTGAGCCCTCCCTGGGCCCCAGGCCCAGCATCTCAGATGAAGGGGGTGGGACTCGTCCTGGGTAGTGAGGCCCATCGGGGTGCAGGAGCCCAATCTTGAGATCTTGCTATCAGATTTCACAGCTGGGATGCAAACCCCCAGATTCCCCCAGCTTAGCAACCGCACTGGCTCCACTGAAGTGTGGCCACTCCATCCATCCCTGGAATTCAGGGCTGGGCCTGGCGCTCTGCCCCAGCCACAAAGTCCTTAGGACCCAGCCTCAGAGCTCAGTCACCCAGTGCGGCTCAATGTCAGGCACAGTGATGGGATCAGGATGTTCCATTATGGCCATGACACTTACGAGCACTTGCTGTATGCCAGGCTGTGCTGAATGTTTGACGTTTAATTCATCCCATACTCACACCCAGCCTATGAGGTGGGCGCTAGTTTTATTCCCAATTTACCGATGAGGAAACTGAGGCACTGAGAGGGTAACTCACTTGCCCAAGAGCATTCAGTTCATACCTGTAGGTGCCAGGATTCAATCCCAGGTTGGCTGAACGCTAAAACCTCTGCTCTTAAATCCTCAGCCCAGTATCTCCTCCCACTTGGCTTTACAAAGCACCTGCTATGTGCATCCCATGGGCGGTAGACTATGTACAGAGTTGACAAGAAGATGATAGTGGGTTTGTCTTGAAGAGGCTTAGAGGATGGGGAAGGGGAGGCAGCTAACCATTTCTTGAGCACCTACTATGTGCCAGGAATGATGCCAGGTGCCTTACACAGCCGTCTTGATTAACTCTACAACAATCTCACGAGAAAGGTGAGACCCTTTCCACATGACAGCCCAGGCCTGGGCTCTCAGGAGCCTGCCTTCTTCTTTCCCAAATGGCCTCTAGCAGGTCACACTCCTCTGGGCCACATTTCCCCCTCTGGTTCCTTGACAGGAGCTGCCCTAGGAGACCTCAAACCCTCTGCCAGTTTCAGGTCAAAGCTTCTCAGAACAACAGGAGGTAGCCAGGCCATTTGGAAAGTATGGAGACTGTGGCCACAACTCCAGGCAAATTGCAGGGGCAGACGCTGGATATTGGATAGGTGACAGAGCTAGCTCCCTGGAGGCCTGGCTGGCACAGTCCATAGCCTTTGTAACCCCCCTGGGAGCCTGGGGAGGGGGGGGTCTGGGAATGTGACTTCCTGCTCAGCTCTGGAAGTTGGGCCAAGATAGCTAGTGGTGGTTTGGCTGGCATCTCAGGTGACCCTAGGACAAGGCCCCCAGGTTCCATCAAGGGTCCCTGGGGGCTGGATAGCCTATATGAGGTCTCTTTTTCAGAAGAAAAAGGTTTCGCCACAAGCTCCCACTTAGGTGAGTGGGGGCGGGGAGAGGCAGGACACTTGTCTTGAAGTAGCAGTCGCATAACAAGTACCATTTTCCCCTCCTGAGGATCTGGGGTAACTGATAAAGATTATGGGAGGGCTTTAACTACTCCCTCGGGGCTACCACTGCTCTGGAATCAACGCCGCATCACCCCTCATACCCTGTTGAAGGATGTTGCAATACTTCTAAGCCTTGGGGCCAGCCCTGCTAGGCCCATTTCCCAGATGGGGTAACTGAGGCCCAGACTTTGGAAGGACTCACCAGACGGAGGCCAGCCAGGGAGAGAATTCCAGGGATCTGAATTCCTCACCAGCCTGGCTGGGGTGCTGGGTGGGAAGTCAAGGAGGGAGACGGGGAAGCAGATCACGGGGCTGCTCCTGTGGCTGGGCAGGGCCCTCTGGAATTGCTGGTCTGGGCGTTGACTCCCGAACTCAATAAGTAGAGCCTTCACATTGGTGCCCAGCCCTGGGCTGACCTGACCGGAATGAGTCCCTTCTGATAACTCTTAGGCAGGTAAACAACAAACTCATGGGGAGAGATAGTGTGTGTGTATCTGTCCTGGGACAGGCCTTTCCAGTCACATTATCACATTTAAAACTCAAAAACTGTGCAAACCTGGAGCTGTGGGAGCAGAGAAAAAGGGGAGAAAACCTCTGCCTGGCATGGGAGGACATCCCGGAAGACTTCCTAGGAGAGGTGATATTTGAGCTATGCCTTGAAGAACAATAATAGTAATAGCAAACACTTTCTGAAAACTTCTTATGTGCCTGTCGGTGTTCTGAGATCTGCATCTGCTTCCTTCATATCTGTTTTATCTCATCTAATTCTCTCAAAACCCTGTGAGCGAGATACTATAATAATATATGAACCGATGAGAAAACCAAACCAGGGCACAGAGAGGTTAAGAGACTTGCCCAAGATCACACAGCTACCAAGTGGCGGAGTCAGCATTCAAATCCAGAAAGGCAAATCAATGACTGACTGTAAGACCTTCCGAGTGCTATTTAATTCCTCTGAACTTCAGTTTGTGTGTCCATACAAGGTGGGGGGGAACTAGTACAATAGTAAGTAACGCATAGAATTATTATGAGGACGAAGGTGAGATAATCCCTGTAAAACGCTTAGAACAGTGCCCGGCACACAGTAAGCGTTCAAACAATTGTAGATGACTTTTATAATCGTTGTGGTGGTGATCTTCAAGCCCTCCCCTCCCCCTCCGGCCGCGGCTTCCTCCTCCGCAGTGCCAGCCAGTGACGCGGGATCTGCCGCACGCACAGTCTGGGTTTAATTGGAAACTAAAAGAGATGGAAGGGGATGTTCGCGGCCCCTCCCTTGACTCTGAAAAGGACCCCCAGGGAGGGTGTGACTCTCTCTAGCGACGCCTCCCGCGATCTCCGATACTGCTCCGAGGTGGGGCAAGGAGGTCGGACCGAGAAGGCGGCACCGGGATGGTAGGCAGGGGAGAGCCGGGGAGGTGTGAACGTGTTGGAGGCAGGGCAGGCAGGGGACATACTGTGTCTTCTGAGCCCGATGCCAACTCACTAGGAGCCTGCGGCCACGCCCATCATGGCCGTGGGCGGCTCTCCACCTGGCAGTCCCAGTCTCCAGGCGCTCGGGGCTCCGAGGCCGGTGCGCTCTGGCACGCTTGGCTGGGGTGCCGGCAGAGGGCGCGCGAGGGGCCCCGGGAACTGGCGGGCGGGGGGCCCCGCGGGAGGCGGGATTGCGGGGAGGGCCCTGGGCCGCCCCTCCCGCCCCCTGCCCTCCCCGCCTGCCCACCCGGAGCGCTAGACGAGAAGGCAAGGGCTGGCGGTGTCCCCCGCGCGCTCAGCCGGCTCGGCGCCCAGCTCCTACCTGTAGAGTCTGGCGGGGGCGCCCCCTCCCCGGACACCTATCCTTTCTCCTCCTTCGGAAACCTCTCGCTCAGCTACCCGCGTGTCGGACAGGCGACGCTGGGATCCCGGGACAGGGTGCCAGGCTCGCTGTTGGCGACATGTAGACGCCCTCCCCGCCGCGGTACAGCCTCAGAACCTGGACGCCCTCCTGGCCGGAAAGTTTGGGGCTGGGCGCCATGGCCAAGAGCAGCTCCCTGAACGTCCGCGTCGTGGAGGGCCGGGCGCTGCCCGCCAAGGACGTGTGAGTACCCCCGGGGCCAGTCGGGGATGGGGGGCGTGCCGGGCATGGGATGGGGCGGGGGTCGCCCATTCCGCGTGCCAGGGAAGGTCGGTGAAGTGGGCGGGGGTTCTTGTCTGACACCGAGTACTGGGGCAGATCCACCTTCATGGGGCGAGAGGCCCCACGCCCATCGCTTCCTGGTGGGAGGGGACACCAAGACTTAGCAGATGCCCCGCCCCGCCCCCAGGAAGGGGGTGTCTTTGTTCCTGGGACTTACTAAAGGGGGTCTTCCAGGGCTTCAGCCCTGGGGATTAGAGGGTCAGATTCTGTCAGAGCTGGGGAGGGGGTTTAGGGGTGGGGGGCTCTCTTTCTTAGTCCAGGCAGGTGTTGGAGGTGGGGTTTCTCCAAGCCTGGGTGGGCATCTGTTAAGAGAACCCTGGGGAGGAGCCCCAGAGGGCCTGGGATCCAGGTGGCCCCAGGATTCCTCTGTGTGCATCTGGTACTGAGGTTTGCAGAGTGTCACCAGGTGGCCCACCGGCCAGGCCTGGGGGAAACTGGGGTCCTCTTGACCCAAAACCCTAAGCTCCCCAGCCAGCAGCTCCCCGCCCAATGGGGACCTTCCCTGGATGCTAAGCCGCTTGAAGAGCCAACTTCCCCCTGCAGCCCCCTCCCTAGCCAGGTGTGATGGGGCTGGAGGACCCTCAGGTTCCCCTCAGTACCAGTCCTCAGCTGTGCTTCCTTCAGGGCTGAGTCAGCAGTTGCCGAATCAGCAGAATGGGGGGAGGGGTCCCCCCTCCTGCCTGGCCTGGAGCCCAGAAGGGGCTCTAAGGGTGTCAGCACCTGAAACAGGTGTGGGATCCTTGGCAGGACATTGGCTGTGTGACCTTGAACCTAGTCCTCTCTGGGTTTGGATTTCCCGTCTGGGCAATGGGAACCCTGGACAGGAGTCTCCAAGCCGCATGCAGCTGAGGGTGGAGAACCTCTTAGCATTTGCCCGCTGGCCAGGGTGAGCAGGAACGTGGATTCTGAGCCTTCGCACAGGCTGGGGCTTAGCTATGCTCTAACTCCCCCAGCTGTGGGGCCCCTGTGAGGAGTATCCTGCCTTTGACTTCATGAACATCCCCCCTCCCCAACCCTGCAGCTATGTCAAGGGGGAAGCTGCATAGAGCAGTTCTAGCACCCCCCATCCTCATCAGCGACCCCCAAAAAACACGCACCTGAGGAAAGCAGAGAGCTCGCTTGCTGTGCAAATGCAGCATCTAGACAAGCCCCCTGATTCCCCTCTTATGAGATGCCCTCTCAGAGCACCCGAGAATTAGCGATTCTGGAACTGTCGAGGCAGTGAGATCAAGAGTGGGGACCTGGCAGCTGCTGGGGGGCTGAGGGGGAGAACCTTCCAGAAACCGGGTTTCCATCTCACGGTGCTCTGGCCCCTCCACCAGTCCTGGGTGAGGGCCATGAGGGAGTGACGGATGTTGTCCTTGGACCCGGACATGGCTCGCGGGGCTCCCGCTGCCTCTGCTGGGGAGGGAGTTGACTCATACCTCGTTCCTGCGTCTCTCTCGGCCGCCCCTCCTCCACCAAGTTCCCGGGCCAAGGTGAGCTCTGAGGTGGGCCACGCCCCAGAACCAGGGTAGGGAGGAGAGTGACTAAGCCCCAGTGGGGGATCCAGCCACACTGCCTCAGTTTCCCTGGCTGTTGGTGCCCTTCTTCAGAGGGGCTCCCTCAGAGCGTGTGGGATCTCCATGCCCGTGGGGACTCTTAGATGGGTGTGTCCTCTCTCCTCTCTCCTAAGGGAGAGGGCCCAGATTCTTCCTGAAGCCTCACCAGGTTTGAGGGGGTTTTGGCCTGGCTTGGGAGGAGGCCTCAGCTGATAATTTGAGAGTTATTTCTGTCATTAATAATAGCAGCTGTATGTCTTTGACGGCTTCCTATGGGCCAGGTCCTGTGCTTAACACTTCCTGTAGTCCTATTAGCATTTCCATTTTACAAATGGGCAAACGGAGGCTCAGAGAGGCAAAGTCACTTGCCCAAGGTCACACAGCTGGGATTTGAACCCTGACTGCCCCATGCCCCAACCAGACTGGGCAGGCAGTGGCCAATGGGCCTGCTTTCCCATGCTTGAGGTGGGGCAGGAGCCGTGGGAGAGGCTAAGGGTCTAGAGAGATTGAGGGTCTGGAAGGCGCAGCCCCCTTCCGCCACTGCTGCCCCTGCCTGATAGGAGCCTGATAAGGCCCTTGTGCGTCAGAGCCCTGGAGCTGACGTGCTTGGCTCCCATGAGGGGCCCAGGGGTCAGGCCGGGTAGACGGGAGGGGGCGTGGCTCCCAGCCCTTTTCTATGGATCCCAGCCCGTCTGCCCCACATCTGCTGCTGGGGAAACTGGGGGATTGGAGCCCACCTAAAAGAAGCTCAGGGAGAGAGGACCCAGAGAGAGAAATGAGATAGAGGGGGTTTCCAGCCATGGGCATCCACGGGGGTGGAGCCCGATGGGAAAACTGAGGCTCCCAGGGTTACTCAGCCCAATGGGCTTGGGATAGATCAGATGGGAAAACTGAGGCCTGGGGCATTACGCAGAAGGGAGGTCAGAGGTAGAACCCAGAGCGGAGTTCAGAGACACAGGACACCAACCAGCCTGAGGTGTTCAGGGATGGAGAGCAGATGGGGAAATGGAGGCACACCCAGCGGAGGGAACTAGGGCGAGGAGTCCACAGAGGGAGCCGAGGCATGGGGAGGGCTCAGCCAGCAGACGAGGGTGGAGCAGCTCCTGGTGCCAGCGCCCCTCTTCCTGGGAATCCCCGAAGCGTTTGTGGATCAGTGACAAACTGAACTGAGAGAGGGTGGCAGAGAGAGGTCGGGGGCTGGGGTGTCAGGGGAGGGGGCCATTTGGGCAAGGGATCGTGAGTTGGGGTGCAGGCATTGGTTAAGAACATGTGTGCTGAGCCCCACAGACCCGGGTTCGAATTCTGGCTCTGCGGTGGTGGGGGGAGACGGGGGTGGGGAGATAAAGCTCCTCCCCCAAGGAAATCAGATTTCCGAAGTTGCAGGGAGCCATGGAGACAGACACTAAACAGAGAAATGGAGCAAGATGATTTCACATGCTCAGAGGGATCAGAGATCAATTTTACACTGTCTACCGTTGGAGGATGGTGGTGATCAAGGACCACCTCTCTGAGGCGGTGACTTTTGGGCTGAGGTTTGAATAATAGGCTGGAGCCAGCCATGACAAGATCAGGAACAGAGCGGGTGTCTTAGTTAGGTGGAACAGCAAGTGCAAAGGCCCTGAGGCTGGACTGAGCTTAGTGGAAGACAAAGGAAGCCTGTGCAATGGGACGGGGGCGGGGGTGGGGGAAAGAGATGAGGGCCCCTGGTCGATAGCTTGGGATGGACTAGTAACTCTTATTATGAAGCGGGGATGGAACTGGCTTTGGTTGGCCTATGGCTCATGGCTACTCAAGGGGATGCAGCCCATTTCTCCTACTGGTTGAGTTTTGAGGTCTGGGTGCCCTGGTCTGTGCCTGCAGTGAGAGCGGCTGCTGAGGTCCATCCCCGCTGAAGGCTGAGCAGTGGGGAGTCCTCTCCCAGGGAACTCCCAATGGAGAGAGCAATGCTTACCCTGAGGGTGGCATTCAGGCACCTGTGGGGAAAGCTCTGGGGTCAGCCAGGATGCATCACACCATGCATTAGCTTCTTCAGCTCCTCCAACCGCCCTAGGGGGTATGTGAAAATATTACACCCAACTTACAGAGCAGAGAAACTGAGGCCCACAGAGGGAAGGGGACTTGCCAGGATTCCACAGTTAGTTACCTTGAGGCCAGGGATGACTCCCCAGCAGAGCATGTGCTCTGAACCACCGCTTCGGGCTTCCTGGGACCGGGACTCCAAATTTTCTGGCTTCATGTCTCAATGTTCTATTTCTTTGGGTGGAAGCCCAGGGCCCATTCAAGGAGGTCCGCAGTGGGTGGGCTGGGCAACCATGACATTGTCTGCTGGTCCCCAGAGGTCTGCCTCCACTGAACTTGCTGTGTGACCCTGGGCAAATCCCCTCCCCTCTCTGGGCCTTAGTTGCCCCCATCTATAAAATGAAGGCAGATTGGGATCCCCACCCAGGGCTGCTCTCTCGAGCCCGCTCCCCAAACCTCCTCCTTCCGCAGGTCTGGGAGCAGTGACCCCTACTGCATAGTGAAAGTGGACGACGAAGTGGTGGCCAGGTGAGGAGGGGAGGGCAAAGGGAGCAGGGCTGGGGGACGGGGCTCCGTCTTGACCTGGGGAGTCCAGGCACAAGAATTCACGCTGAAAAGAGGACCTGGGGGAGGGCAACATTTACCCCAAGCGGGGGACTCGCAGGCCTGATGGTGGGTGCTTTGTGCCCTGGCCATGGGCCCAGACAGAGGGGGCGCTGGCTCCCCTCTCCATCTGGTCCCACCAACTGGCCGACATCTTCCCCCTTCCTCCTTGTCCTGATGATGCCCCTGCTGGCGTCCTGGGGCTGACTCAGTGGCGGCCAGATTGTACCTTCCGCAGTGGCCTCCCCGGGGACGGGCATCTCATGCTTGGCTGGGCTGGCTTGTTCCGGGCCTGCTGGGTGCTGCGGGCACCTGGGTGTGTACGTGTGTGTGCGTGTGTGTGTGGGGGGGCGTGCATGTGCGCCCGGCTGGGCCTGCTTGTGAGTGTGTGTCGGGGTGTCGGAGGGCTAGTGTGAATGCCTGCAACCACTGGTGCGTGTCCCTGGGGGTGTGCAGGCTCAGAGGTTCACGTTGTGTACCAGCCTGGGGGGGGGTATACGTGTGTGTGCACACGTGGGCTGCCGTGTACACGCATGTGCACACCAATGCCTGCTTATTTGGGTACACAGGCGCCACTGTGAACACATGTGAGGATGTGAAGATGTTTGGTGTGTGTGAGCGAGTCTCGGGCCGGGGAGACATCGGGCTGGGCTGTGCTGGGCTGGGCTTGGTTGCCAGCCCTGCAGGCTGAAGGGCAGCTCTCAGCCCCCGCAGGCCTGAAGGGTGTGGGTGGGCCGGCGGCTGAGGCCTCGGTTCCTATGGAGACAGCAGGATTCAGGATCCTCCTGGCACCAGTTCTGGTCCAGATGGGCCGGGAGCTGGGGGCAGGGAGCCCGTGTGGGGGAGGGTAGCCTGCAGCACACCAGCCAACCACCCCCCATCCCATCATTCTCTCTGTGCTTGTGCTGCCCCTTATCACATTCTGTGACACCACCCCCAAACCCACAGACTGATTTTCCGTGTGACCCCAGGCTGTCACCCCCTCTGGGCTCTGAGGAGCCTCTCAGCTCGGGGGCTGGGGAGCCTGAGGGGACTTCCAGCCGGGAAGAGGTCAGGGTAGCGGGAAGAGACTGTTTGGAAAGAAGAGTCTGTCTGATGGTGGGGCCCTGGGCTGTGTGTGTGTGTGTGTGTGTGTGTGTGTCCATGTTCATATTCTTTGTTGGGGAAGAGTGTGTGGAAGGAAGGAGGAAGGCAGTGGCAGGTGTGCAGACCAAATTTTGCAACCGTAAATTTTGGTGTGTCTTCACCGGGCAAAGTAGGTTCTTTTTTCCCCATTGCGTAAAGGGAAGTGCATCTGCAGGGGTGTTGGGGTGAAGATGTATGTGTGTCTGTTTCTGGGTTTGTCTTGGTCCCTGACCCTCCTGGGGTTCCCCTTGCTTACTGAGTGCTCTGGCCCCTGCTGACTTCATGGTCTCCTGGCCCCTCACACTTCCCTGCCTCCCAACCACCATCTTCTTGTTCCTCAAACTCACCATTCCTGCTGCAGGGCCTTTGCACGTGCTCTTCCAGCCATGTGGAATACTTGTTCTCATCCTTTTTCCCTGCTTTGCCTGACTAGCTCCTGCAGGAAGCCTTTCCTGACCCCTCCTATCCTCACCCCAGTGGGCGCCACTGAGCTAACCAATCACAGAACTTCTCTCACTGTGTCACAAGGGCTCAGGAGGGAGCAGCAGTCTGCTGAGCGAGGCTCTGTGGGGGTGGGGACCTCGGCACCTCTTCCTCTGATTCCCCAGAGCCCCCAAGACTTGGCACATAGGTCAGGGTGAGTGTTTATGGAGTGAATGAATGAATGGTTGGATGGAATTGTGTGTCTTGTCAGTTACTGTGTGACAGTACCTGACACACAGTTGCTGTGTGTCAGTGTGATTCTGTGTGTGTATCTCTGCTGCGTATCACCCTATGTGTGTGAGTGTGTGTCTGTGGGTCTATGTGTGTCTCCATGTTCGGGCATTTCTTTTGTCTGTGTCTCTGTGTGAACGTTTCTGTTTTCTCTCTGTGTGTCTGCACGTGTCTATATGTAGAAACACACAGATGTGTGTTTCTAGAAATTTTTGAGGATGCATATGTATATCTTCATATGTGTGAATGTGTCTCTTTGTGTCTCTGGCTTCCTTGGTATATCTGTGAATATCTCTGTTTCAGTGTGTATCCCCATGGGAGTGTGCGGTGTGTGTGTGTGTGTGTGTGTGTGTGTGTGTGTGTGTGTTGAGGTCCCTGGGTGTGTGAGGGTCAGGGTTTGTGTGTGTATTTGTGTGTGTCTCCATGCCTGGATTCTTGAGTGTATGAGTGTGTGTGTGTAGCTGTATTTGAGTGTATTTGAGTAGCTCTGGGTGTGTATGTGTCTGGATCCCTGTGTGTGTGTGTTTGTGTCCCCAGGTACCTGCTGCCTGTGTGGCCCAAAGGCCCCCAGCCCCCCGTGTCCCCTTTTGCAGGACAGCCACCATCTGGCGAAGCCTGAGCCCCTTCTGGGGGGAGGAGTACACAGTGCACCTGCCCCTGGATTTCCACCAGCTGGCCTTCTATGTGCTGGACGAGGATACCGTGGGGTGTGTGTGCTGGGGACCCAAGCCTGGGCGTCTGAGGGAAGGCGGGACACCCCGATACACAGTACCCACCCACCCAGCCGTTGACGCCTTGCCTCCACCTCTCCACGGGCGGGGCAGGGGTCCCTAAGTTGGACCCTCATCTGCCTGCCTTTCTGCAGGCACGACGACATCATAGGCAAGATCTCACTGAGCAGGGAGGCCATTGCAGCTGACCCCCGAGGTGGGTGAGGGGCACTGGCCCCCAGCCGGGCAGAGGGCAGAGGGGGTGGCAGTTGTAAGGGCATAGCCAGCAGCACGGGGCAGCACAGAGCCTTCAGGGGAAAATTATTTTGGTTGTTGCTTTTGTTTTTCATTTTAATTTAGTTCGTTTATTGAGCAGTTAGCTTATTTACATAGGTCAGTATTCAAAAGGTACAATTAGCAGTGAAACTGTCCCTCTTATCCCAGCTACTCCATTCTTTTTTTCTTTTTTGGCCGCACTGCACGGCATGCGGGATCTTAGTTCCCCAACCAGGGATCCAGCCCGCGCCCCCTGCAGTGGAAGCGGGGAGTCTTAACCACTGGACTGCCGGGGAAGTCCCCCCCAGCTACTCCATTCTCATCCCCAGTGTTGTCAGTTTCTTGTATGTCCTTCTAGGGACATTTTAAACATATGCAAGCAAGTAACAATAGTAATAGCAGCAAACACTTATATAGTGCTTACTGTATGCTGAACACTTTCTAAGTGCTTTACACGTATCAATTCACTTAATTATCGTAATAACCCTAAGAGATAGGTACTCTTGTTATGCCCACTCTAAAGGTGAACAAACTGAGGCACAGGGGGTTAAATAACTTGCCCAAGATCACAAAGTTATTAAGTGGGACAGCTGGGATTTGAACCAAGTTGTCTAGTTCCAGAGTCTGTGATCTTAACACTATACTATATGTGTTTTTGTTCTCTGCTTATAGGAATGGTAGCCCATTAAACTCATTGGTTCTGTACCCTGTCTTTTCACTTCACCATGTACCTTGGAGATCTTTCCATATTGGTGTCCCCAGAGCCTCCTCATTCTTTGATCTTCGTATGAATTCCTGGCACTCCATTGTGTGGATGTACCATCACTTATTTGGCTTGTTCCCTCTTGATGAACACTTTGGTTCTTGACAGTCTTTTCCTAGTTCAAACAATGCTGCAATGACTAGCCTTGTACAAACGTGACTGCACACATATATGCAAGTTACATCAATCAGCTTGATAAATTCCTAGAGGTGGATTTGCTGGATCAAAGAGTACCCACATTAGCACATTTGCTAGTTATTATAGTAATTAAGTTACCCTCCCTGGAGGAGTTAACAGTTTAACCCATCCTGTACCCTTGCCAACAAATACCAAACTTTTGGATCTTGTATCGGATAGGTAAAAAAAATTGCCTCTTAGTGTGGGTTATTTTGCATTTCTCTATGAGTGAGATTGAAGACCTTTTTATATATTCAAGAGTCACTTTATTTCCTTTTTTGTCTATTGTCTATTCACATTGTATGTGTATTTTTCACCCACTGGGTTGTTGCCTTTTCTTACTGATTTGTAGGAGCCCTTTCCATGTGAGGAAAATGAACTTTGTCTTATTAGCTGCAAAATGTTTTTCTCCCTTTGTGGCTTATATTTTGACTTTGCTTACAATTTTTTCCAGAAGAAAATTTGTTTCTTTTTCTGTAGTCAGAAATTTTTTTTTGGCTCTTGATTTTCTGTGATACCTAAAAAGGCCTTCTCAACCCTAAGATTAAGACAATTTTTTTTTACATGATTCTTTCAAGCAACAATTTGTTTCCATTTTTTTTTTTTTTTGCCGTTAAGTCTTTCATATATTTGGAACTTACCCAGATACAAAGTATGGGGTAGGGATTATACTTTACTACTTTTTGTCTAGATGACTACTACTTGTCTTGACACCATTTACTGAATAATATAATATATTTTTTCATAAGTGAGCGTTAGTTGACAGCCTATGTGCCAATCATCATAATCATCACTCCTATTTAATGAGGGCTTATTATGTGCCAGGCACAATGCTAAGTACTTTATATTTAGTCCTCACAACACCAAATGAAGTGTGCACCAGAATGATCTCAAATTCACAGCTGATGGGAAGTGAGGCTCGGAGAGGTGGGGTGACTTGTCCCTCCTAGAAGTTGCAGAGGTGGGAATTGACACCAGGCTGTGCCTGCCTCCTAAGTCTGTGTTCTTAACCTGTCCACTGAGCTGTCCCCAGTGTGCCTCAAACATCCACCCAAGGGAGTGGAATTAAATTAATGACATATAAGGCTTAACTTCAAGGAACTTATGGACAGATAGAAAAATAAAACACATTTACCCAGAACAGGGAGGAAAAAAAAAACAAAACTGTTATGTGTCTGTGGGTGCCTTTTATTTTTTACAATGACCGCAATATGAGGGTGGAGGTGTGTGCGGCATCACTGGCATGATAGAGGGCAGTGAGGGCTAGTGTGGTCAAGGAAGGCTTCCTGGAGGAAGGGGAATGTGTTGGTTCTTAAAGGTGCTTTGGCAAAGATGCTAAGGCACATCTCCATAGATTCTCTTCTAAGGTCAGGTGTAAGCCAGGCCAGATGGAATACTTGATGGGGGTTGATTGGGGAGGAGGCCAGAGTCTGGACTTTCTTCTGGAGACACTAGGGAGTCATCGATGGTCCCTGAGTAAGACAGTGAAGAGATTGGAGCCATAATATCAGAGGATGCACTGACAGAAGAGATTAGATACATTTTCAGAAGGTTTCTGTGCTGCCGTGTAGATACTGGATCACAGTGGGACAGAAGTAGATGTGGGAGATCAATTAGGTATCTGTTGCAATAATCAAGTGAGAAAAACTGATGGCATCCTGGACTTGGGGGTAGCAGTGGAGCTAGAGAGGTGAGATGCAACTTACACTTCCAGCAGCATGAGGGAACTAGATCATCAGAAGGGCCCTCCTGCCACATAACAGTGAGATCCTGAATTAGACGCAATTCCTAATACATTGTTGGAAGGATGTAAAGAAGGAAAAAACCCTCAGTGTTCCTCCCCCCCGCCTCCTGCAAATCGTGAGCTAAAACCTAACAGGGAGCGGTGAGCAACAAGCAAGGGAGTAAGGAAGGATTTCCCTGAAAGTAAATGTCAGTATCAAATTCACAGTCAGCAAACAGACTAAATCTTAGGCTAGGGGGAAGGCAGGTATTACTGAATCTGAGAATTTCCCATTAGATTGAGACCCTTAAAAGGTTCCAGAATAAGCAACCACCACTACTCTCCAGGGATAAGCATCTTCATGTTGAATTCCCCACAGAGTGAGCTCCAACAAGCATGACTTCACAATCAAAGAACACTACACACTCAAGGAAATGTGCCGTGCTACCATGAGCGAGAGTCAGCAGAAACAATGGCCATCAGATTTAGACCCATAAAGACTGTAGATTTTGTATTTATGATTATAGAAATTTAAAAAAATTCAATAAATAAACTAATCACCAGAAAGGGCCAGCAATAACCACGATAAATTAAAGCAATACATTAAAAAAATAGACTGACTTGGAAAAGAACCAAATCAAACTTTTAGAGATAAAAACTACAATTGTTGACATTGAAAACTAAGTGGCTGAGTTCAACATCAGATCGTTCATTTAGAAAGAAATTATTTAAACCTTAGCCCAGAGAAATGAGAAGGAAAGTATAAAAGAGGAGTTCAAGGCATAGAAAATAACTGAGAAGGTCTAACATTCGTTTAATTGGAGTCCTAGAAGCAGAAAATAGAAAAAGCTGGGGAGAGGAAATGATAAAAAAAATTGACGACCTGGAATTTTCCAAAACTCAAGGAAGGGCATGAGTCCATAAGTAGAAGAAGCACAACCTGTACTAAGCAGGATAAAAAAAAAAAAAATCCTTACCTAGACACATTGTGGGGAAACTGCTGCAAACATCAAAGACATAGTCCTTAAACTTGGAAAAGATAGACCATTCACACAAGATCAATTATTAGGCTGAAATGACTTCCCAATAACTACAATCAAAGCTGGAAGTCAGTGGAACAATATCTCTAAAGTGTTAAGAGAAATGAGAGACAGAGAGGGAGAAGGAGAGAGGGAGAGGTTAAGACTGAGACTAAGACTGACTTGATTGATTGAAGCAGAGAGCCTGAATGAAGGCTCAGAGATAGGAATGTCCAAGGTTTTTTTTGAGGGGAGAGTATATTGGGACTAAATGATGCAGGGCTTTATATACCAGGATGAAGAGTGTGATAGTACATGGTTAGGGGCATTGGCCCTAGAACTATACTGCCCATGTTTCAATCCTAGCTCTGCTGTTTACTAGCTGTGGGATCATGGGCAAAGCTCTTTCCTCTCTGTGCCTCATTTTCCTCATCTGGAAGTAGGGATAATTACAGTACCTACAACAGAAGGCTAACATGAGAGGTCCAAGACTCAATACCTTTTTAATGTTAATTGAATTTTTAAGTTAATGCAATGTCTAGACCACGGTAGGTGCTTAATGAATGTTAGTGCCTGCGCCCTCCAGGAATTGATAGCTGGATCAACCTGAGCCATGTGGACCCTGATGCAGAGGTGCAGGGTGAGATCTGCCTGGCCGTGCAGATGCTGGAGGATGTGAGGGGCCGTTGTCTTCGCTGTCATGTGCTCCAGGCCAGGTATGGTCATGATGGGGGATTGGATGCGGGGATGGTCTGAGAATGAGCAGAAATCCACTGGGTCCTCCCAGCTGCCTTGAGACCACCTCTCTCCTGTCACACTTCTGGGCTCACAACCAGGATCCCTGGCAGGCAAACGGTCCAAGCTCACCAGGTTGCAAATTTCTTGGATTAAAGTACAAGCAAAATCTTTGTTGGGGCCCCAGTGACCAGCAACCAAAGGCCAGATACTCAGGATGACCAGACAGATGAGTGTGGAGGTGTATTAATCAAATTGTAAGTGATAGACACCCAATTCATACTGGCTTAAGCAGATTGGCTTGTATGAATGACATGTAGCTTCAGGCATGGCTGGATCCAGGTGCTCAAACAGTGACATCAGGAATCTATAGACATAGATTCCTTGGATGTCTTTTGTATTAACTTCATCCTCAGACAGTCTCTCCCCAGGTAGGGGCAAAGATGACCCCAGAAGCCCCAGACTGGCATCATATCAACTTGGCAGCTCCAATGGAAAAAGAACTTCTGTCTTTCACCATTTCCAACCAATATCCTGGGACTAATTCTTATTGACCCAGTCTGGGGTACATGCCTATCACTAAACCAATTACACTGACTGTGATTGGTCAGGCCTGAGTTCCAAGCCCATTCCTGCAGTGGAAGGAGGGATCAACCCACATAAGTCATGTGGGCTGGGAGAGAGGGAGGGGTAGGTCCTGTCCCAAAGAAACATAAGAAAGAAGATGGATGCAGGACCAGTAAAACCCACAGATGAACCTCCAGGGGCACCAGCTCCTGGGATATTCATCTTCCTTCTTGCCTATTTATCCCTCCTCTCTGTTTCTCAGCTCCCCCATCACTCTTTTTTCCTTAAATACTTCCACTCCTCTTTTCCCTCCCATCTCCTATCTTGTTTTCTGAATTTTTTTTCAACACCTTACTCCCTCAACCCTTACTTTTAGGCCAATCCTCGCCCAGGTTGGGCTGGATCTCTATTTCTAGTTTGCTCTGTGACCTTAAAGCCCTTTCTTGCCTTCTCTGTGCCTCTCCTACGACCTCCAGATTTCTGTCCCCAGCTGGGGCTCCCTGGAGTCTGGATGGAGTAGCAGGCAGGCATAGGACAAACAAAAGGACTCCGTATGGGGCAGGGACCCCTCATCTGCTCTGTGCCCATGGCCTCCTCCCCAGCCACAAAGCTGTGCAGGATCCTTGCAAGCAGGAGAGGGACTGATTGCAGTCGCTTAGCAACTAGGCTGGCTCCTAGGAAACCAAAGAAGGCTTTGGGTGCCGAGCAGGGGTGGGAGAGGAGCAGCGGGAGGAAACAAGCAGCCCCTGGGTGTGTGTGTGGGGGAATGTCCCTGGATTTGGGGGACCTTGGGAAGGAGGGGTGGGGGAGGCTGACTGGGGTGAACCTTTGGGTTGTCATGGCAACCAGAGGCAGGGGGTCCCTGCTTCACGCCTTTTCTTCGTCCTAGGCACGGTGTGGGCATGAGTGTTTGTTGAGTGAATGAGTGAGCTGAGCACTTACCACCTGCCGGCTGCTATGCTGAGCCCTTTACACATATTGTCACATTTAACCCTTGGCCCTGTGAGGTTGGTCTGTTATTACTCCGATTTTCCAGATGAAGAAACTGAGGCTCAGGGAGGTGAAGTGAATTTTCCCAGTGTCACCCAGCCAGTGAATGGGAGAGTCAGGCTTTGAACCCTGGCATCTGGCATCTGGTCTCCCATCCAGGGGCTCCAGGGAAACTGAGGCTCCCTTCCCCCTCCTCACTGCACCTTCACCTGCTGCTTTGTGATGTTCAACTTGACCTTTCTGTGCCTCAGTTTCCTTCCCTAGAAAATAGGGACATAGTAGTGTGTCCTCGTAGGGTAGCATTAGTCAATAGGAGGATACTGGGTTTGGATGGGCCTGGTGAGGGATGCTCCTCGCTGGATCCCTACAATGGGGTAGTTTGTTGCCTTGGAAACCAGCAGCATTTGAATGGTCTACCCTGAACCCGCTTTCCAAGGTCCAGCTTGGGTCTTGGTCCTCAAGGGTCCTGTGACCCCCCACCCCTTACTTCATCTGTCCCCAGGGACCTGGCCCCCCGAGACATCTCCGGCACATCTGACCCATTTGCACGTGTGTTTTGGGGCAGCCAGAGCTTGGAGACTTCGGTAAGTGGTGTAGAGGAGCCGGGAGAGTGGGGCATCAGGTGACCTTGGGAAAGCCACTTAACCTCTCTGAACCTCAGTTTTACCATCTGTAAAATGGGGACAGTGGTCCCATTAGCTCTCTCTCTCACTCCCTCCTCTCCCAGACCATCAAGAAGACTCGCTTCCCACACTGGGATGAGGTGCTGGAGCTGCGGGAGATGCCAGGTTCCCCATCCCCGCTGCGGGTGGAGCTCTGGGACTGGGACATGGTTGGCAAGAATGACTTCTTGGGCATGGTGAGCACCCCCCCCAACACACCCCTCCCCTGACACCCTCCATGGCTTCCCACTGCCTCCGAGGGGGAAGGGGGAGATGGGCTGGGCATCTTCGGGCTTGCTTGGAAGGGTAGATGTGAAGGCTGCCTCATCAGGTCCCCTGGCCAGGCCTGGGTGATGGAGTGCCATTTTCCACTGGTGCAGGAACCTGTCCAAGGTCACAGGGTGGGCCCAGATTCTTATTCTGGGATGAGAGTACCCAGGATGACTGTGTGCTAGCCCTGTGCTAAGTGCTTCTCCAGCATCGCCTCATTTATGTAACCCTGATGGCCACTGTTAAGAGGCTAGGACCATTGTCCCCATTTTACAGATGGGAAAACAAAGGTTCAGAGAGATTAAGTGGCTTTCCCAAGGTCATATGATTAAGAAATGGCAGAGTCAAGATTTGAGTTCAGGTCTCTCTGATTCCAGAATCTAAGTCTAACTCTTACTCCTGGAAGCACTGGGCTCAAGGTCTTTCTCTTGGAACCTCAGTCTCCCCATCTGTAAAATGCATGTGATTTTTTTCTTGCCTCTCAGTAGTAGTGGATGTATACTCAGGCCTGACAGTTTTTGGGTTTTTTTGGCTGCACTGCATCATCAGGGGTTGAACCTGGGCCGCGGCAGTGAAAACACTAAATCCTAACCACTAGGCCACCAGGGAACTCCAAAGGCTGACAGTTTTTAAAAGGAGGCAAGGTTAGAGCAAATAAGAGGAAGACTTGGTTATGCACTCTTGGTGGGACTGTAAAATGGTGCAGCAGCTTTGGAAAACGGTCTGGCAGTTCCTCAAATGATTAAAGATAGAGTTACCACATGACCCAGCAGTTCTACTCCTAGCTGTGTACCAAAGAGAAATGAAAACTTATAACCACACCGAAAAGGTTACATTAATGTTCATAGCAGCATTGTTCATAATAGCCAAAAGTAGAAACAGCCCAAATGTCTATCAACAGATGAACGAATAAACAAAATGTAGTATATCCACACAATGGAATATTATTCAGCCATGAAAAGGAACAAAGTACTGACACATGCTACAACGTGGATGAACTTTGAAAACACAATGCTAAGTGAAAGAAGTCAGCCCAAAACCTCCCACATCTTATATGATTTAATTTATATGAGATGTCTAATACGAGCAAATCTGTAAAGACGTAAAGTAGATTAATCATTGCCAGGGGCTGGGGGATGGGGAGTGATTGCTAATGGGTATAGGGTTTTTTTTGGTGGGGGAACTGATAGAAAATGGACTGAAATTAGTGGTGATGGTCACACAACCCTGTGAATATACTAAAAACCACTGAGTTACATGCTTTAAATCAGTGAATTGTATGGGATGTGAATTATATCTCTGTAAAGTTGTTATTTAAAAAGAGAGGGAGGTGGGGCTTGCGGGCCTTCTGGACTGTCTTTATTATTTATTTATTTACTTTTGGCCACGCCACTGGACTGCCAGGGAATTCCCTTTATGCCTTTTGATAGATGCAAGTTTCGTCCCTAAACAGAGCTGAAAATACACTCAGTCCGGACATGCTGTCTCTAGCAGCTGTGT
Source organism: Balaenoptera acutorostrata (assembly GCF_949987535.1). Lineage (NCBI taxonomy): Eukaryota > Metazoa > Chordata > Mammalia > Artiodactyla > Balaenopteridae > Balaenoptera > Balaenoptera acutorostrata. The sequence continues at coordinate 78,334,802 of NC_080076.1, forward strand.
GACCTTGGGCAAGTCACTCCACTTCTCTGAACCTCAGTTTCCTCAACTGTAAATTAAGTGTCCCCTGGAGGCCCTCAGGATACGGTATGGGAGGAGGAGGTAGCCCTTGGCGGGCTTTGCCGCCCCTCCTTGGGTGGGCAGCCCGACCTCTTCTTCCAAGGCTGGGTGGGGCAGAGCTCTGCTGAGGGTCTGTGTGTCCCCCCTACAGGTGGAGTTCCCCCCGCAGGTCCTACAGCAGAACCCGCCCAATGGCTGGTTCCACCTCCTGCCCTTTCCCAGAGCGGAGGAGGATTCTGGGTAAACGTGGGTGCAGAGGGAGGAGGCTGGGCTGGAACCATGTTGGGTACCACCTTCAGCTTGTATTATTACAGTATTTATACCGGTCGATATCTGTTCACACCTGTTTATACTGGCCACACCTGCCCACACCTGTCCACACCTGTCTTGTTTTACAAATATCTATGCTCTTTACCTGTACTCACACCTGCCTACCTTGGCTCACCGTGCTGGCCCATACATACTTACGTTCCTTCACCTGTGATCTGGCCCTGGCCAGGGGAAGCCTGGGTGCCCTGCGGCTGAAGGTACGCCTGACCGAGGACCGCATCCTGCCCTCCCAGTACTACCAGCCACTCAGGGAGTTGCTCATGGCGTCTGTGCTGGGGCCGGCAGAGGTGGGTGCATCACTGCGGGCGGGCAGGGATCTGGATCATGGCCTCCCCTTGCTTCAGGGATGTCTAGCTGGGCTTTTCTGCTTTGGGGTCCCAGGGCCCCAGGCCACCTCTCCCGCCTCCTGTCCTTGTGCAGGAAGATGCTGCCAGCCCCCTGGCTGTCCTGGAGGAGCTGACCTCGGGGGACTGCCGCCAGGAGCTTGCCACCAAGCTGGTGAAGCTCTTTCTTGGCCAGGGCCTGGCTGGGCCCTTTCTGGACTATCTCACCCGGCGTGAGGTGGCACGGACCAGTGAGTTGCCTGCACGACCCTCAGGCATCACTCCCCAAGGATGAGTCTGCAGCGCGTCTCTGGGAGAGAAATGGGGGGGCCTCAGGCAGAGGGCAGGGGCTGCTGTGTCTGTATGTGTCGGAGGTGGCACAGGCTGTGCACTCCCAGTCACCTGGGAGCATGGTCCTGGGTTCAGGCCCTGGTTTTGCGACTCATGAGCTGTGTGACCTTAGGCAGCTCACTTAACCACTCTGGGCCTTTGTACTGTGAACGGAGTTGACGTTGCAAATCTCCTCAATTCCTGAGGCTGGAAGAATCATGACCCCCCACCTTGGGTGGGTGGGGTGAGGTGGATTCAGCCCCCCAAATCCCAGCAAACATTTCCCTCTGTCCTCCCAGCTGACCCCAACACTCTCTTCCGTTCTAACTCCCTGGCATCCAAGTCAATGGAACAGTTTCTGAAGGTGAGTAGGTGAAGCTTCCTCAAGGGAACTCCCTTCCCAGTGCTACTCGGACCCCAGAGCGTGGCCAGCTTCAGGTGGCACTTGGTGGCTGAGCTGGGGTGCTGGTGGCTGGTGGCTGGCCTAGCCCTGAGTTGCACCCTGACCCCAGCCCTTGGGCAGGCCCCCGCCTCGCTCTGAACCTCTCCCTGCGTGGTCCCCCTGCCCCTCGCTCACGGGCACACCCTGGCCTCGCCCTCAGCCCCGCCCCGTGTGGTGCCCCCCTGCCCCCAGCTCGTGGGCATGCCCTACCTGCACGAGGTCCTGAGGCCAGTGATTAACCGCGTCTTCGAGGAGAGGAAGTACATGGAGCTGGACCCGTGCAAGATGGACCTGGGCCGCACCAGGTGAGCCGAGCCTGAGGGGTGAACCCTCCACGGCCCCCTTGTCTGCCTGCAGCCTTGTCAGGCCGGGTCTCTGCTGACTGCCCCCCACCCCACCCTCCAGCACGACTGCTCAGGAGCCCCACATTCTACCTCAAAGCCTCCCCTGCAAGCGCCCAGCCCCTTAGATGGTGCAGTGGTTATGGTCAGGACTCTGAGACATGAGCTCCCTGGGTCCAAATCCCAGCTCTGCCACACCTGCTGGGCAAGTTACTTAAACCCCCGTGAATATCTACCTGATGGATTGTCATGAGAATTAACTGAGTTATACGCACAAAGCCCAGCATTAACTAATACTCCATAAGTACTAGTTATTTCTGTGATCGTGGTGGTGGTGGCTGAGGCCCTTGGGGGAGGGCCCTGCGTGGGTCTGCGAGCAGAGGTGGCATCCTGCAGCGCTTGGTGACATGGGGTTAGGGAGCAGGGCAGTGACGGGGTCGGGGGAGTCAGTTCATGCCTCCCTGGGCTCCTCCTTTCTTTTTTTGTTTTGGCCGCGCCGTGCAGCATACGGGATCTTAGTTCCCTGACCAGAGATCGAACCCGCACCCCCTGCAGTGGAAGCGCAGAGTCTTAACCACTGGACCGCCAGGGAAGCCCATGGGCTCCTCCTTTCTTTCCAGGACTTTCCTCCTCCAGCCAGGGTGGGCGGGCTTGTTCCTGCCAAGCCATCCGAGCCGGTTGCTGGGCAGTCCATTGGGGACCATGGTGGAGGCAGGAGAGGGTCTTTCCTTCACTTTGGGCCTTGCCCAGCAAGTGCTGCCCACACCTTCCGACTACCCCGGAGGCAGGTATTAGGATCCCTTTTTACAGATGAGGAAACTGAGGCTCAGAGAGGGGAGGTCACCTGCCTAAGGTTGCACAGTTGGGAAGTTGCAAAGTGGGGATTTGAATCCAGGCCCTGAGCAGAAGGGCAGAGTCCATCTGTGAAACCCCTAGGCCAGGGCTTTTCCCAGCACACTTGGCAAGAATGGTGGGAGTCAGTGGGCGCCCACAGGGAGCAGGAGCATCCAGGAACCTGGGCAGGGAAGAGTTGCAGACAGACTCTGGAACTGGCTGTCTTGAGTTATAATCTCTGTTCTGCCACCGATTTGCAAGGGGAACTCTCTGAGCCTCAGTTTCCTCATCTGTTAAATGGGAACAATCAGCCTACTTAATCTAACATTGGGTTGCCACTAGGATTAAATGATTCAATGCCAGAGACAATTAGTTCAGGGCTTAGCTTGTTGTGTTCAGGGCACAGTGGGGCTGAGAACCCCCAGCCTGGCTTCCATGGAATTCACAATCTGAGGGTAGGCAAGACAGACCCTAAACCTGCATGGGGACAGGAAGGAAGGGAACAAGATCATTGCAGATAGAAAAGTGCTATTCCATCGTCCATTCAACGAAACAATTGTTAAGCACCTACTATGTGCCAGGCACTGGGCTGAATGCTGAGTTCGTAGCAGGGAGCAAATGGATACAAATCCCTCTTCTCGGGGGAGACAGATAATAAACTAAAGAAGAAGGTTATTGCAGGCGATCAGTGGAATGGAGGGAGATAAAGTGAGGGAGGGTCCTGGGAAGAGCCAGGAGCAGGGGAGGGGCTTGCGATATTCCGTAGGGTGGTCACAGGGACAGCCTCCCAGAGAAGGGGACATGGAATCAAAGACTTGGAGGAGTTGAGGGAGGGAGTCGTGCACAGATCTGCTGGAAGAGTGTTCCAGGCAAGGGGAACAGCAAGTGCAAAGGCCCTGGGGCAGGAGTGTGTGTCTGGCAGGTCCACACTGAAAATGCACTGAACCAGGGTCCATGACGATGAGCAGTGGGGGAGGGATGGCCTCTTTGAGGAGGTGATTCCCAGCAGGGGGATCAGCAGGTACAAAGGCTCCAAGACAGAAATAAGCTCCGTGTGTTTAAGCAGCTGCAGTGGAATGGTAGGAGGGGAGGTCGTGGAGATGGGATGGGAAGGTGGGTGCTCTCTGAGCTCAGTGGGGGCCCATGGAGGGTTCTAAGCAGGCAAATGCCAAGCTCTGAGGCGGAGCCCTCCACTTGCTCCCCCAGGAGAATCTCCTTCAAGGGTGCGCCGTCCGAGGAGCACGTGCGGGAGGTCAGCCTGGGGCTGCTGACGGGCTACCTGGGGCCCATCATGGATGCCATTGTGGGCTCCGTGGGGCGCTGCCCGCCCGCCATCTGCCTCGCCTTCAAGCAGCTACGCCATTGCGTGGAGGAGCGCTTTCCCCAGGCAGAGCACGAGGTGGGCCAGGCACTCCCATTGGGCAGATGGGGAGACTGAGGCTGGGGAGAGGCAGTAGCTTGTTCAGGGTCACAGGGAGAGGAAGGGCAGGGGCGGGACAAAACCTGGGCTGCCCACGCTGAAGTGCTGTGTGTCTTGGCAGAAGTGGGGACAGTGTTCTGATAGGATCTAGGACCCAGGGGTGATGATGATGATGATCGTGATGATGATAATAATAGCAGTTAACACTATATGTAGCCCTTTCTAGGAGTCAGACCTTGTTTTACATATTTATTACCTCGTCTAGTCTTCACTTCCACCCTATGAGCTGGGTGCCAGTGTTATTCCATTTTACAGAGGAAGAAACTGAGGCCCAGAGAGGTTAAGTTACACAGCTAGGAGGGGGTAGTGATGGGATAGACACCCACCCAGGCAGACTCCTGAATCTGTGCTCATAACCAACAAATAATACAGTCTGGCGCAAAGCAAGTGCTTCTTAAATTCCAGCTATTAGAGAGAGAGAGACAGACAGAGAGACAGAGAGACAGAGATGGCTGGCACAGAGTACTCAGTAGCAGACACCTAAAATAAAGTCTAAAAATAAATCCCTGCACATGCTAGTGCTTTTCTAATACTGATACAAAAGTTGAACTCCAGGTGCTGTAGGGTTCAGGCAGGTGAAGTAAATGAACAGAGCAGTCAAGGTGTCGAGCAGTAGGGAGTGGTAGGGACTGTGGCAAACTGGAGCTCCCACAGCTTGTCTTAAAGGGGCAGATCCAGACAATCAATTATTGCCATGTAGGAATGGGGACCCAATATTACCAGATCTTCAGAGTTTTTTTGTTTTTTTGTTTTTTAATCCAACAGTCTGGATTTTATGTGTGGAATCTTATTTTTTAAATGTTGGCACTAATTTACCTAACAACAATAACACAACAGTAATACTTTGAGCCAATCATTACATGTTTGCAGCTGGACTGGCCTGTGGGTTACCAGTTTGAGACCCCCAGGTTTAATGCTCAGCATGCCTTCCAAGGTGGTCGTCACAGTCCTTGCTTACAAATGACACCGAGTGAGGCTAGGTCTTACACAGCACTGACATAATAGAAATGCAGACTGGGGTTCACTTTGCAGAAAGCTCTAGGACCCGCTAAATGTTGGAGATGTAATGGCCCAACCCCTAGAGCCTGGGTTAAGAGGTCCTGATTTATGCCACACCTCTCCCCACTTACAGATGGGGAAACTGAGGCCCAGAGAGGTGAGGCACCTTGGCCAAGAGTCGTGGACTCAAAGCTAGGCCTCCAGACTCGCAGTGGGAATCTGTTCCTTCTTCCCTCATCCCCGCCTGAGGAGTGAGCTCTGGGCCTCCAAACTGGGACATGGGTGATTTACCCCCCAGCTGCAGGGCTCTTGCCTGGGTTGCCAGTGGAGGTGCTAAGTGGGACACAGCCAAGGCAGGAAGGAAGGGAGGGAAGCAGGAGGCCAGCGCCCCAGACAGCCTGGCCCTTGTGGGAGGAGCCAAGATCAATGACACCCAAGTGTCCCCCAGTTCTCAGCCTCCGCGGTAGGCAGAGGCCACGGGCAGGGAGCAGAGACTTCCTCAGGCCCACGAGGATGGATGGGGTCGCGGGAACCCAAGGGAGCCCCTTTCCTTGCCGCTCTGACACTTTCTCAAGAAAGGAGGAAGTTAATGAGCTGATGTCAAAGGCTAAAATTACCCTGGAACACGGCGGGCTGGGGGGGCAGCCTTGGGGGCGGTTCAGGGTTCCCGATGAGTGGGACCTCCACCCTCACCTCTGGGCAGCTCCAGGTGCCCAGCTCCCGGCAGGGCTCACTGTCAACGCAGAGGTGCCCCCGGGAAGTTGGCACACACCCAGAGAGGGTATTGTCTTATGTGTGAATACAGCCCCTAAATGAACACTGCAGCACATTCTCGGGCTAAGTATAGCTTGGTGAGTGTGAGGGGTCGGTGAGGAGCTACCTGGGGGGAGCCAGCACCCAGGATAGAGAGACGCCTTCTCCCCAGGTCCCCTCTGCTGGAGCTGGGGGAAGCAGCCCTGTGTGCATGCAGGTGGACCAGGCCTGGGTCTCACACAGAGGGGCGCCATACTTTACAGTTTGTAGGGGGCGGAGGCTGGGGCTGGGGGATGTGCAGGGAGCCAGCTGAACTGGGTTCACTACTGAGCCTCGGTTTCTTCATCTGGAAAACAGAGATAATAGTATCTACCCCCATGGGATTGCTTTAGGAGTAAATGTGACAGTTCAGGCTTAGTTTTTGACACTCAATAGCTAGTGTTGAATGCAGGAGAGTGTGGTGAAGAGCAGAGTTCAAATCCTGCCTGGGTTCAAATCCTGGCTCTGCCACTTATAGCTGTGTGGCCTTGGGCAAGTGACCTTCCCTCTCTGGGTCTCAGTTGCTTCCTCTCAAAAATGGAGATACAGCACCTCCTAGGGTGAATATTAAATAAGCAAATGTATGGAGAAGTATTTGGCCCGTTGCTATTCATTATCAGAAATTGTAGATCTGGGTTTGAATCCTGCCTCTTCTACTCAGCAGCTGTGTGACCTTGGGCAAGTCACTTGACATCTCTGAGCCTCTGGTTCCTCAGCTGTAAAATGGGAATAATGATGATGCCTCTTTCATAGGGCTGTGCCCTTAGCACAGTGCTTGGCACAAAGCAGACTCTGAGGATGTTTGGCTAAGTCTGATCGTGCAGGATTGGTATTATTACTCCATTTTCCGGGTGGGGAAACTGAGGCCCAGAGAGGCAAAGCCTCCTCGGCAGACCAGGATGGCCTCCTGACCTGTCTCCCATTCTACTTCCCCTTGTACCACCAATCTTTAGTCCTTGCTGCCTCAGTTTTCCCAGCTGGGAAGTGGATTTGAGGGACCCCTCTCACCTGCTGCTCCTCTCCGCAGGATGTGAAGAACCTGGCCATAAGTGGCTTTCTCTTCCTGCGATTCTTCGCTCCTGCCATCCTCACCCCGAAGCTGTTTGACCTCCGGGACCAGCACGCAGATCCCCAGACCAGCCGTTCACTGCTGCTGCTTGCCAAGGTGCCGGCAGTGGAGCCCCCCATCTTGGGTGCCCTTAGCCAGTGAGAAGCATGGGAGGAACAGAGCGGAGGCCAGACCCGTGGAAGACCCAAATGAGACCCAGAGAAACCTCAGTTTGAAACGGCACCATTAGCTTTCCATCCTGAATGTGAAAGCATTCATTTCTCTTTCTAATTCCCTCTTTGGAACAAAACCCCTACCCTTCCAGGGGGAAAGCGGGAAGCAGGCTAGCAGTCATTTATGCCTTAGTATGAATCAGACCATCCTTTGCAAAGGGGTCACATTCTGAGGTTCTGATGGGCTCGAGTATGCACGATGGGATCAAGCAGTCCTGAATGGGGTTATCTGGGTTCAGGAGGGGACAAAATAAAAGCACTGGGGGTACATATCTGTGCACAGAGAGGGACAGATATCGTATAAAGCAGGTGCTGCTGGGAGTTTTCTCCTTTTGTTGAGCGCTGATTTGGGAGCCAGGACTCTGGGGCTCTGTTCTGGGTCTACAGAGGGCCTTCCTCACTGCAGTGACCTTGGCCCTGGCATCCCCTGCTTCTTTGCTCCAGGCTGTGCAGAGCATTGGAAACCTGGGCCAGCAGCTGGGCCAGGGCAAGGAGCTGTGGATGTCGCCCCTACACCCCTTCCTGCTGCAGAGTATTTCGCGTGTGAGAGACTTCCTGGACCAGCTGGTGGATGTGGATGGGAAGGAGGGTGAGTTCCTGTGGCCCTGCCACAGCCAGCTTGTCATTCCACTGGACCCTCGGGACCTGCCCTTCTACCACTCCTCCCCCACCCCTAGCACTGAGACCGTGGACCTGTGGGTCAGCTAGTCAGTCAACTAACATTTCCTGGCACATACCGTGCTAGGTCCCACAGACGAACAGACTCAGGCCCTCCAGACCATTCCAGCCCGTGTGGAGATGTGAGCGGGAATCGTGGCATGGTACTCATGCAATTGACAAATATCTATTAAGTGCCTACTTTGTAATAGACACTGTTCCAGGTGCTGGGGAAACAGCAGTGGACGAGACAGAAGAAACTCCTGCTCTCGTGGAAGTTTTATTCTAGTGGAGACAACAAGCTGTAAACAAGATTAATTACCAAATCACATGTGTTAACGGAGTGATAAGTGCTTAGGAGAAAAAATAAAAGAGGGAAGGGAATATTGGGCTGGGGGTGGCAGGTCATTCTTGTAGAGAGGGTGGCCAGGAATGGCCTCACTAGGGTGATATTAGAATAAAGACCTGAAACAGGACAGAGAGCAAGCCATGAGGATCCTGGGGAAGTGTTCCAGGCTGGGCACAGCATGTGCAAAGGCCCTGAGGTGGGGACAGAGAGTGACAGTGAAGGGGCCAGTGAAGAAGAATGAATGAGAGGGAGTGAAAGAGAGGTGGGGAGGGGCAGATCATGTGGGGTCGCTGGAAGGATTTTGGCTTTCACCTGGAGTGAAATGGAACTACGGGATAGTTTTAAGCAGAGGAGTTGGGGGTGAGTCTATATCACAGTGTGGGGCCCGGGTCATGAGACAGTTGGGTCCAAGTCACATAGGAGCAACCTGTTGAAATGTGGAGGCCTGGTGGTGGCCTGGTGAGTCCCTGTGTGCTGGGGAGGGCCTGTGTCTGGACCCCCTAAGGGTGGCTAGATCCAGGGCACTCCCTGGACTGACTCCATAAGGCGTAGCTCCCCCTGCTGGCTGCCTGCTCAAGTTGGAAAGGGATCGCCAAGGCCAACTTTGGGCCCCCCACTCCCTGCCAGCCCACCCCCCCCTTCCCTATGGAGAAAGTGGAGTCCAAAGTCATCTTCTCCATCCTCCTGCCTCTAGGGGAGCCAAGAATCACGCTCCTCCATGAGGCCCTCGGCAGGTTGAGCCTGGGTGGGAAGGGTTCACAGTCCCCCCTCCCCATTTCCCAGAGCCTGGGGGCCCAGCCAGGGCCCTGGTCCCGCCCTCGGTGACCGTTCGAGAAGGCTACCTGCTCAAGCGCAAGGAAGAGCCCTCTGGCCTGGCCACACGCTTTGCGTTCAAGAAGCGCTACTTCCGGCTCAGCGGGGAGATGCTCTCCTACTCCAGGAATCCTGAGTGGCAGGTGGGGCTCCAGCCCACTGTGGAGGGTTTTCCAGGGGTGGCCTCCCTCATAGAGCTGCCTCTTTGTACCCAGGGAGATGCTGAGGTCCAGGAGGGGACAAGGACTGCCCAAGGCCCCATGGCAGCTTAGCAGCTTAGCAAGTCCAGCAAGTCTGAGGCCAGGCTCTGCTCCTATCTTTGGGTCAGTGTGGGCACAGGACACGGACAGGCAAACACCTACACATAGCATCAAACATTCTTCAGCACGTGCACCTATGGTGGCTGGGACGTATCCTCCCAGATGTGGACATGCACAGGGCATGGACACTGCTTAACCCCACTCAGATGTGCCCACCCAGGTCTCTGCCCACATACCATAGAGACTCACAGAAAATTGGATCTGTTCACCCAGAGGTACATGCCCGGCTGGACGGGCACTCACATCCAGGCATTTGTTCACTCATTCATTCATCCATCAAGCATTTATTCGAGCACCTACTATGTACCACGCAGTGTTCTAGTCACTGGAGATACCACAGTAAACAAGACATAAACTCCCTGCTCTCATGGGGCTGCCATTCAAGTCTAGCACAAACTGAGACACACACTGGATCTACCCATTTCTGTGTCTGCACATCTACAGATCATAATAGCTAACACTGGAGAGGGTGCCCACAACTTATTCTTTCTACTTTATCAGCAGAGTGTAGATTCTAGAGTTCAACTCCCTGGGTTCCAATTCTGGCTCCACCAGCTGAGTGACCTCAGGAGGGTCCTTTAATCCTCTTGTGCCTCAGTTTCCTCATCTATAAATTGGGAGGAATAATAGACCCAACCTCAGAAATTTGTTGTAATGATGAAATAAGTTGAGAAATGTATCGTGCTTAAACTACATCTCAAGTGCTGTGTCAGGGGTTGCGATGAGGAGGAGTAGGAGGATGAGGATGAAGATGGTGGAAGCTGATGTCCAGAGACGTTGTCACTTAGAGGGTGATGGGCCAGGACTGCAGGACTCATGGAACTGCCAAGTGGACACGCACATAGCACAGATGCACGGGGTGAATGTCCCCACGCCAGGGCACACACCCACAGGAAAGCTGTCCCTGGGCACAGCCACCCCAGCCCCAGCCCCCCCGGCCCGCCCGGCAGCGACAGTCCTCTCTCACAGACGCGCTCCTCCATCCCGGTGTCGCACATCCGCGCCGTGGAGCGCGTGGACGAGGGCGCCTTCCAGCTGCCGCACGTGATGCAGGTGGTGACGCAGGACGGCGCGGGAGCGCTGCACACCACCTACCTCCAGTGCAAGGTGAGGCGCCGCGAATATGAGGGAGGAGCGGAGGGAGCCCCTTGGGTCCCACCCCACCTCTGACCGCCCCCCACCAACTCCCTGAAGAACGTGAACGAGCTCAACCAGTGGCTATCGGCCCTGCGCAAGGCCAGCGCCCCCAATCCGGACAAGCTGGCCGCCTGCCACCCCGGTGCGTTCCGCAGCGCGCACTGGACCTGCTGCCTCCAGGCCGAGCGCTCAGGTGAGGGGGCGGGGCGGACTCAGGCCCCGCCCTCCACACCTGTCAATCAGAGAGTGTCCCACCTCTGGCTGGGTTGGCGCTGCAACCTTGGGCAAGTTCCTTAACCTCTCTCTTGCTTTAAGGTCTCCCAAAGTGTGAAATGGGGTTGATAATAGTGTCCACCTTGTAGGATTGCTGTGAGGAGTAAATAAGTTGACATATGCAAAGCGATTAGAACACTGCCTGGCACACAGATATCTTTTAAGCGCCCACTAAACGCCAGGCGTCTAGTGGTACACAGACATCAGGCTTGCTCTCAAGGAAAACAAGTGAATAACCAGACCACTGTAATACAGTGTTACAAGTGCCAAGGTGTGGCTTTTGAGACTCCAGAGAACGCCTCTGACCCAGCCCCAGGGTAGGACAGCAAGGAGGGCTTCCTGGAGTAGGTGCTGCTTAAATGTGACCTGAGAAGGATAAGAGTTAAGTAGTGAAGTTGGAGGAAGGAAGAGTGTTTCAGGCAGAGCAAACGTGGGCTGAAGGATTGAGAAAGGTCTGTGGCTGGAGCCTAGAATGTGGGAGGGGGTTGGAGAGAAGTGAGACTATGGCTCTTCTGGGCGAAGGTTGAGGCAGTGGGGCTTGAGGGAAGTAGTAGGTTTGAAGGGTGATTTTAGAGGCAGAAGGGGTAGGGCTTGGCCATGGGGCTTCTGAAAGGGGAATGGGAAGTTAATGATGATGCCGTGTCCCCCTCAGCTGCCGGTTGCAGCCGCACGCACTCAGCCGTCACCCTGGGCGACTGGAGTGACCCACTGGATCCCGATGCTGAGACCCAAATGGTGTATCGGCAGTTGCTTCTAGGGCGGGACCGGCTCAGGTGCGTCCTCCCCACCACCCAACCCACTTCACTATGACCAGCTGGGGCAGCTACCCACTGTGCCCTCCCCATGTCCACATGTTCTTTCTTTTCATGTGCATCTGATGAGCTTCCGGGGGCCCAGGTTCCAGGGAAGCATCCTCAGGTGGACCCTAATGTGGAACTGGATCTTGGGATCTTTTTTTTTTTTTTAATTTTTACTTTTTGGTCATGCTGCGCAGCATGTGGGGTCTTAGTTCCCCGACCAGGGATCGAACCCGCACCCACTGCATTGGAAGCACAGAATCTTAACCACTGGACCGCCAGGGAAGTCCCATGGATCTTGGGATCTTTTGATACCCAGGACTCCAGAGACACAGGGCACAGAGCTTGGATGTGTCCCTCCACCTTGCTGGCTGGCCTCAGGATCACTGTCATTCAGTGACGGAGATTTGTTCCAACTCATAGTGTGGGTTCTGAAGCTGGCTTGCCTGGGTTCAAATCCTGGACTGGCTACTCACTGGCTGTGTGATCTTGGGCGAGTTGCTTACCTTCTCTCCCTCAGTTTCCTCATCTGGAAAATAAGGGTACCAACTGTACATACCTCATGGGGTTGTCCTAAGGAACAAATGAGCTAATACAGGTAAAGCACTTTGTAGGTGCCTGGCCACATAATTAGCTTTCAATAAAGGGTAACAATTATTATTATGCTGTGTGACCTTAGGTAAGTTACATTACTTCTCTGTGTCTCAGTGATCATCTGTATAATGGAGCTAATAGTAAGTACCTACATGTGTTTTGTGCTAATTAAATGAGTTTATACATGTAAAGGGCTTAGAATAGGATCTGACATGCTATAAATGTTTGCTGTGATGATGATGATGGTTTAGTGGGAACCTGTAATGTCTCCTTCACCCAGCAGAATCTCTGGGTTCGAGAGCAGCATTGGGACTCAGGAACCAGCTTGGTTTTCTCCCTCTTAACTTTCAGGATGAAATTCCTGGAGGATTCCAACCTGGTTACGACTCCCGAGGCAGACACAGAGAAGGGCTCCAGTGCCACGGAAGGTAAGGGGATAAGGAGGTCCCTTTGCCCTCTCTGATACCTCCCACAACTTGCTAAGCACCCCGCCCTCTCCTCCCCTCCCACTCTCCTCTTTCCAGTCCACCAGCAGGCCAGAGGGCTGTGTGTATGCGGCTCTGGCACATTTTAGGATCTCAGGGCACCAGGCACATATGGAGCCCGAGGAAGCCACTGGATCTGAATTACAGCAGCCTGCCCTGGCCTCGCTGAGCCCCTGTGGCCTCCCTTTCTTTCTCCCAGGGGCCTGTCCTGATGCCCTGGCTCACCAGAGAGAGGCAGCTGCCCGTCTGCTGGAGGTGCTCGCAGACCTGGATCAAGCCCACGAGGAGTTCCAGCATCAGGAGCAGCGGAAGGTGGCCCCAGGCCCCCTGAGGCCCTGAGGACATGCCAGAGCCAGCCTGGAGGGAGGCGGAAAGAGCCGGTGGGCCCTTCTCAGCGTCCCCTGGCCCAGGAGTCTCCTCGTGGCTGTCTGGTACCTCGTTGATGCTGTGGCTTGCAGGCTCCTGGAGATATCCTAATCCCATGTGTCCTAAGCCCAGAACCCAGGCATGGAAACCCTTGGGCAGGGGACCAGCCTTGCACTGAATGAGTCTTACCCTCTGGGTTGAGGCACTCTGGAGTGGATGGAATAAGGAACCTGACCCACTTGTCTCAGCCTGAGGTTTCTGCTTCACAGGACTGGCCTCTAGCCACACTGACATGGCCAGCCCTGAGCTGCTGGCCCTGAGCTGCTGGATACAGCTGTACCTGAATCCCTGATGCCCATGTGGCCTTGTTGCCCCAGATAGGCACTAAACAGGCTCAGCCCTTCCTGTTTTCATGTCTGCCAATCCCTGTAGCCACGTTGATCCTCCTGAACCCTGTCCTTGGCCGAGAATCCTAACCACAAGCCTCCAGAATCAGGTGCCCTCAGGAATAACTGAGGCTGAGAGCCCAGCGTGCGTGACCCAGACCCTTGGGAGACTTTGGACCAGGCTCTTTCCCTCTCTTTGAGCCTCAGTTTACCCTGTATAAAATGAGGAGGGAGTGAGTCTAGATGTGTGGTTTTCAAAATGGGTTCCATGGGGGTAGCGTGGGAGCCAGGGAGGGATTTCTCAGACTGTGATTCAAAGCCCACCCTCAGGTTGTCTGCTAGAAATGCAGATTCCTGGGACCGCCCCCAGATCTGAATCAGAATCTGAGGGAGCGTGAGGGCAGGAATCAGGGTTTTAAACAAGTTCCACAGGTGGTGTGGATGCACATGAGATTTGAGGACCATGGGGCTGGGTGATTTTGTACATTGAGGTGAGATTTTGTTTGAGAATTAATCACAGAAGGTAAAATGTTTGGGAACACCAAACTGGCAGAATTGGGCCTCCAAAACCTCATTTCCAGTTTTGTGTGACTAGAGCGTAGGACAGAAACCTAAGCCCATCTGGCTGGGGGAGTGGGGTGGGGTGGTGGTGACATGGACCACTGCAGGAAAGATGCAGTGCTATCCTGAGGGTGGCCGGAAGGGGTCGCCTGGAGCCGCGGCATCCACCACAGCCTCCTAGCATCCTGGGATGTTGCAGAGACTGACAGGAGACTTGCTGCAGATCCAGGGATACGTCCCCGTCTCTCCCGACAGAACCTGGTCCTCCTCCCTTAGGGCAGAGGCTGGGGCTCTGAGGTTCCAACGAGCCGATCACGGCGTCTCCAAGCTCCTCCATATTTTCCAGGAGGCTCGCAGCTCCCAGCCCAAGTTCCTCATTCCTAATAATTGTACCGGGGAGCAGCTGTATGCATTGCCGTGCCCGTGCTTGAGAACAGAGCTTTCACCTGTGCCCTCTTGGGGAGTAGGATTGGGAGGGTCTGCCTCTGCCACCATCACACCCCCTGCCTGCCCCAGGACAAGAGAAGTATGGGGACCCTCCATCTCCAGCTGCCCAAGGCTGACGGGGCAATGGTCCTGGTTCATCATTTTGTTGCAAGCTCCCCCATGGGATGGACCGAAAGCCCCCAGAAACAGAGCCACGCACACCCCTTCTTGACAGGAAAAGACCCAGCTGAGGAGGAGAAAGACCATTTATTTCTCCACCCACAGTGGGACTGGTAGATTTTCAAAAGAGCAATCACTGGCGTCCCTTTAAATCTTGGCTGACTTCCGCCGTGGCAGCCAATCAACAGAGGCAGAGCTGGTGAGTTGCCTGGGCAACAGGCCCCTGGTTGGCCGAGACCATCAGCCACCCCACTGCCCACTCCCAAGGAAAGGGAAATGGACTCTTTGCTGTCCGGTCTGCTTTTTAAACCTGCTGGCCTAAGCCAGGCCTCCTTGTCTCACTCCTGAAGCCAGAAGCTCCAGCCTTTGGATCTTGACATCGGGAGCGATTTGGTGGAGAGAATGGGGTGGGGAGGAAAGGAAAACAGTGCCTTTATCAGGGACAGACATAAGGCCTGGGGATGGCAGGGGAGAAGAAGGAGGTCAGGGTCCCAGAAGGATGAAGAGACACAAGCACAAAATAAGATTCTCCTTGTCTGTCTCCCTGGCCCACCCCTTTGCAAAACTGCTGAATATTCTGGGAGCTTCCACCCTGTGGGCCCACAACTGCCCATCAGTGGGTGGCAGAGATGGGGGGAGGCTGAGGCTCCCAAGCGCCCCCTTTTCTCCCGGAGCCTCGCCAGGTCCCCACGTGCTTGACCCGAGTCCTTCTGTTTGCAGACAAGCCTGTACAGATGCGATAGAGACACCGATGGGAATCCACATGGAGTATCACAGGGGTCTTTCTGTCTCTTCCCCCCCAGTCTGGGGGTAAGTAGAGGCACGTGGGTGTGCGTGCATGTGTTCAACAGGACACGTGTGTTTGTGTGAGGGGGTGGGGCTCTGTCTTTTTGGTAGGGAGGTTGCTGTGGTTTCCGGTACACCCTTGCGACCCTCTCAGGTAGCTAGGGTCGAAGCCGGCTGGCCTGCCATCCTCCCATCATGCCAACTGCTACCAGCCAAATCCCGGGAACGCTTCTGGCTCCTCCTGCAGGCTCCTCCCCAGCCCTGAACCTGGGCCGCCAGGACACACCTGGCAGAGGGAGGCATGTGCTGCATGTGCTGGACCAGGGGCAAAGCAGGAGGGAAGGTGGGCAGCCTTGGGCCTCAGGCCTTGGCCACAGCCTCGGACACACCCTGGGCTGTGAGCTCTGCCAGCACGTTGTCTAGGTAGCTAGCGTCCGGGTAGCCGTGGCCCGTGAGGTTGGATCCAAACTCGGTCTTGTGGTGGATCTCGTTCCACACCACGGTGTCCGACTCGCCCGTGGTGTTGGATGTGCCGATGGTGAAGATAAGTCTCCGCTCCCAGGCGGTGATAAGCAGCCTCAGCACCTGGAGGGCGGGGCAGGCAAGGGTCACAGCCAGCCCCACCCACAGCTTGAGTCCCTCCCTGACCACACTGTGGTTCCGCTGCAGGATTCCCTGTGGCTGCCCAGCGTGGCCACTTCCTTCCCTAGACTGACTCCCCCTCTGAGCTCCCCCAGTAAAAGCACTTTCCATGTTATCAGCCTGTTTCTTTGGGGTGAAGGGTCTCAAACTGATGGCCCTCAGCTGTGTTTGGTTTGGACCTCATGCTGTATCAAACAGCCACTTTGTGACTTCGCTGGCAATATTCAAAAACCTGGGGTTTTCACGTGAAAATCAGAATTTCTGGCTTCTCTTGAAAGACAAAAAGTAAAAGCAGACAGTCTCCAGCGTGGCAGTGAAGAACCTAGACTGCTTGGGTTCAAATCCAGGCTCCACCGTTTACTAGCTGTGTGACCTTGGGCAAGTTACTTGCTCTCTCTGAGGCTTCGTTTCTTTATCTCTAAAATGAGGTCAAGACCTTGACTTCAGCGGGCTGGTGAATGAGATGAGGTGTGTGAGGCGACTGGCAGGGCTAGACACACACACACACACACACACACACACACACACACTGGGTGGTTATGGTCAGTGCTGGTGCAGGGACTGGGGAGAACGGGGACCACAGGTCTGGCTGATGGTGGCTGGGGGCCCAGCCTGCTCCCACAGCCCCGCGCCCTCACGGCACCCACCTTCCGGCCCTTCTCGTTGTTGGGCAGATAGCAGTGGCGCGGGAAGCCTCTTGCAGTGAACTTCTTGCCTGGGTTGGGGTGCTCGGGGCCCTGTGGGAGAGGCAGCAGGGGCTTGAACCACAGACAGCGGCGGTGGCGGTGGCCTCGGGAGGGCTCAAAGCCAGGGGCCTGGGGGCTCACCTGGATGCCTGTGGGGATGTCGTAGACGATGCGGATGGTCTGGGTGTCAGCGAAGCCGGGCAGCGAGTGGGGGATGAGGTGAAACTCCATCTTCCCGGGTGGCTGAGTGCCCGTCTTCTCCCCGTAGATGGCCTTGCAGGTGGGGCACTGCAGGCTGCCATCCTGGGGTGGGGGAGAGTGGCCGTGAGGTCCCCAGGTGTCCTGGCCCCGCCCGGCCCCCCTGCCTACTCCCCACCCACTGCCCCACCCAGCCCACCTTGTTGCCATTGGAGTACATGGCCACGAGGCACAGCAGGTGGTACATGTGGCCACAGCGGCCCAGGCGGCCCACGAGCTCAGGGCGCACGCCCTTGTGCCGAAGCACGCCCTCGTAGCCGGAGGCCGTGGCCAGCCGCTCCATGCAGATGGTACAGTCCTGGGGGAGGGGGCACAGACGGGAGACTGAGGACTGGGGAGGGCGGGACACCCCTCCCCAGTCAGCACTGCTCCTGGGCGGGGGCCAGACCCCCTATCCCCCAAGGGCAAGAGACCGCCCCCTCTCTGGTCCCCATCTATCAAAGGGAGAGGACACCCCCAGGTACTGAATTCAGATACACGCAGAGGAAGAGATGGCTTGCTCACACCCCCCTCCAGACGGATTAAAGGCTTAACTATCAAAAGCAAAACTTAAACACATTTGGTGGAAAATATGGGTAAAAATAAGCTGCAAACGGGAGGGGCTGCTGCGGTGAGAGGCCCGCGCACAGAGGCGAGGAGTGGCCCCCGCTCGCTGCGGCTGGAGAGGACCCACGCATAGCAACGAAGACCCAACGCAGCCAAAAAAAAAAAAAAAAAAAAGCTGCAAAAACTAAGATTGATCAATGTGATTCTGTTAAACGTAGCATTTCTGTTCATCAAAAGACGCTGTAAAGAAAGTGAGAAGGCAAACCCACAAACCGGGAGAAGAGACTGTAACACTAGAACCAGGTGAGGAGGTGAGGGCTGGGCTCTCCATCTCTGGAGGTGAGGCTGCCTGTCCTCCGCACAGGTACCCTCCCCTAGGGGCTCACCTCATCAGGTGGGTTCTTCACCTTCTGCATGTACCTTCGAACCACATCCTCAGGGTTCTTACCTGCAAGGACAGAGTGGGGGTGGGCTTGAGGGTACCCAGAGTCTCGTCCTGAGGGCTTGGCTGAGGACAGGGTCAGGGGTCAGAGGGGTGGGGTCAGAAGCTGTACGGGCTGGCAGGAGTCACATGTCAAGGGTTGCTTGAGGTTTGATGTAATCGGAGTTGATGGCGAATAGGGTCAGGGAACCAGAACTGAGATGGGGTCACAAGTCTTTAGACCAAATTGGAGTTGAAGGGCCAGAGGGGTTGCGGTCAAGGGTTAGTGGGGTCAAGTTCAGGGGTCAGGATCGGGCGCGGGAGGCATACTCTTCTTGAGGTGCTTCTTCTTGGTCTTGCGGCACACCCCGGGCACGCCTGGCACGGGCTTGACGTCGCTCTTGCTCACGGGCGGTGGGTGCAGGATGGGCTTGGGGGCCCGCGTCAGGCACACGGGCAGCCCCGCAGCGCAGAGCAGGATCCCGGTCATCCCTGGGCGGCGGCGGCGACAGTCAGGGGGCGGGATGCTCATCAAGGCCCCACCCGCCCTGCTCTCCCAACATCGCGTGGACCCATGGGGTCTCTCCCCAGACTCCGCCCACCTGGTAAGCCCAGGAATCCTCAGATGGGTGGGTGGGGTGCCCGATGGGCCCCGCCCACTTAGCCCCCACCCAAGGTTGAAGCCAAGTGGAGTCCCTTCTGCGGGCCCCATGGACCCCAGTGTTATGGCCCAAAGGCAGGGGGTGTGTCCTCTTGGCCACGCCCTCCAAGGGGACGAAGCCAAGGGGCCGAAGCCAAGGGGCCGAGAGGTGGGGCTGCCACCTTGTGGGCCCCGCCCTTCTTTCCCGTCCTGGACTGGACTCACCTGCCAGGGCCGGGTGGACTGGCCCCGTGCCATTCAAGTTCTTCACCGGGAGCGCAGGGACCCTGAAGGGAGAAGAGAAGAGGCTGCAGCACCCCCGCACCAGAAGATCAGGGGACTCTGCTTTGCCTTCTGGCTCTGGCTCGTGGCCGTACTCTGACCCGTTTGTGCCTGTCCCAGTTATCTAGAACCACCACCAGGGAACTCCATTCCTACTCTGACATCCTTCTATTATGGGATGCGGTGTGACCAGGACCTCCGCCCCTGTGATGATGGAATGAACCCCTAGACTTAGTACTGACCCTCCCCTGCTCCACAGCTGGCCTCCTCCCTGGTGAGAGCACTTGGCTCCCAACTGCCCCCTTTCATTGGCCACTGTGCCTGAAACCCAACTATTTGTGATTGAGCCATTCTAGCTGCTCTCAAACTTTGCTATATGGAGCACTGATAAAAGGTTCTGGGAAAGAAGGATTTAGGGATCAGTTAGGAAACACTTTGCTGTCTCCCACTTGGAAATTCACAACACATATGGGCATATTAAAGGCTCTGATAAGTCCTGCATAAGGAAATATAGTTACCAATGGTAAATCCAGGTTTCCCAAAGACATTTGATGGTGAACATTTCCCCCCTCTGGAATATTTACTGATGTCAGTTCCTGTGACTAAGGCGCTGTCACCTCTTCAGATGAAGAGGCCCTAGGAAAATGTAGCCTGCTTCCCCTCTTTGCCCTTCCCTCCAAAGAGGTCTGGCTTTTGGAATCATCCGGAGCTACTTTCATATTTCAGCTCCACCGTTAAGCAGCTGGATGACGCGTGACGCGTCATCACACCTCTCATAAACCTGTTTCCCCATCGGTAAAATGGGGATAATATGGCACCTTCCTTACGTTTGCTGTGAAGAGTCAATGAAATTCTACATGTCAAGGGCTGAGCACAATTCCTGGTACCTAATAAAGACTCTAATAGCTTTAACCGTCATCACCACCATCATCACCATCGCTGTGTAATCCTGGCTAATTTCACCTCTCTTGCACCTGAACCCACTAAGTTACGGTGTAACTTCTCTCTCCATCTTGGATAGGAAACCATGAAAGCATTGCAGTGATAAGCTTGGGAGAGTCACTTAACCTCTGTGATCCTCGGTTTTCTTATCTGTAAAATGGGGATGACAATAATACCTCACCTATAAAATTGTCGGGAGGGCTGAAGGAGAAATCTTGTTGTGATCTGTACAGTGTGCCCGCCTGAGTCTAGACTTCAGGGCTTAGTTTTGTGGATGAACTGGTATCTTCCTGTTGATGGGCATGGAACCCCGGATGGGTAAGTTTTGATGAAGAGAAGGAGTGTAATAAAGGCCACAGGGCAGCCTGAGGGGCTTGCGGATGTGCCAGGAGCAAGTGCAGGAAGGGATGCGGGCAGTGACAGCTGGGGAAGGAGCTGCTGCAGCCCCCTTTGCCTGCCTGCTCAGGTCTGAGCCTGGCCAGCGCTGCCTGGACACCTGCCCCAGCAGGTACAGTCGGCACCAGGAAGCTGGCTGGAAAGTGTCTTTAAGCAAATGGTACGTTTGGCAGGTTTTCATGCTGCTGCAGTGGGTCCAGAAACACACACACACATACCCCTGGGGAATATGGGCTATATATACATGCACACGTGTACTTGGGGAACATGCCAAATGCACAAGGACACACACACACACACACACACACACACAGACGGAGAACACTGCTCAAACAGGCACACACTCCTGAAAACATGCCCCCCACGCATGTACACACATGCTCCAGGGAACACACGACAGATACACACACACACAGTCATGCACACACAATCCAGGAAGCCCCCTCCCTGTACGTAGATACAGACACAGGCACACATATACTTCGGGAGCGTGCCACACACGCTTGCATGCAAACACACACACACCAGGCAATACACAACATGCACGCATACATACAAAGGTACACAGAGACACACCTCAGGGAACACACCCCATGAACACACACAGGTTCAGACAGATACACACACCTCTGCATGGAGAACACCATACAAACATGTAGACACACACTCCAGGGAACACAGCACACACAGAGATACCCACGTGCGCACACCATGAAGACACTGAATTGGACAGGAGAAGCCAGCTCGTGCACACTTGTCCAGCCCGGCCACAGCCGCCCCTCCCCCAAATTCGGGGTAAAGGCACCTTGGTCCTCACAAGCACCCAACAGTCTGCAACCTGCAAAGGGACCCTGCCACCTGCACGTGGGGACACACAGACACCATGACCCATGTTCCCCAACACTGACAGGTAGACACTCGGCTGGGGGACTTACACTTTACACACACAGTAACACACACACACACGCACTGCACACAGCCGTCCACTCTGTGGCTGCCAGCAGCACGGGCTTACACCTGGTCGGCCGGGGCACTCCTCCCAGACCCCTCTGACTGGGGGTGGCAGCATCTGGAGCAGACATCGGGGTCACCAAACACTCTGGTGACCCAGAGTTGCTGAACACAGCTCCTGAGGGAGGTGCAGCGGAGGGCAGGTACCCCTGGGGGCCCCCAGGGGCTGGACAGCTGAGGTGTGGGAGGCGGGAAAGATGCTGTGCCTCGGTTTCCCCATCTGTAATGGGGCTAGAGTCTTGTGAAGGTTCAATGAGTTAAAACACATAAAGTTTATAGTTTGGTGCAGGGGTGAGAGTGGAGGTGTCCTAATTTTCTCCTTCCAGCAGCCTGCTGGGACCCAAGGGATGGGGGCTGAGTACCCATCTGCCCCTTCCCAGGGTTTGTCATAATCCTCCAGGACCTTCCTTGCAGGGGTATTACCACCCTAATCTCATCCCTCCCCATCCTCTTACAGGAAAGCACGGAGGCACCTCCAGCTTCTCCTCTTCCCGAACTGTCCTTCAAAACACTTCTAGTGTATTATTATTATTATTGGGCATGCAGGATCTTAGTTCCCCGACCAGGGTTTGAACCCATGCTCCCTGCGGTGGAAATGCAGAGTCCTAACCACTGGACCACCAGGGAAGTCCCTAAAACACTTCTAGTGTAGACACACTGTTAAGGTCCTCTACATATCCAGGTCTTCCCATCCCCTTCCTTCCTTCCCATCTACCTCATGAGAAACCATCCTTCCTTCTCTCCAGGGCTATCTGTAAAATGGTGGAAATACAAGTATTTGGCACGAGTACCACCGCTTCGTGTCTCCTACCTGTGGCAGACATCACTAATCCATCACAGCACTTTCTCAAGCCAAGCAGAATCATCAGCACAGCTCTCTAGGCAGCCTCTACCAATCAGCAAGGACAGTTGGCTACCCCAGGTCTATATAATGCCCAAAGTCTGGTCCAGCTCATGACACTGGTCTTGCTGAGCCTTTGGCCAGGGAGTTAGGCAGGAGGGACCTCAGAAAGGGAATATTTTAGATCTTAGCAGCCCTTCAATCTCTGGCACGCTTTAAAAACCACGGAGCCCTGGGTTACAAAAGACAGTCTTGCTCCTGGGAGGAGGGTTGTGAGTGGGGCGTGATGGTGGGGCTGTTTTTTATTTACCCATCGGCAAGCTGGGGGACAGTCCCCAGGTGGCCCCCAGCCTCTCTCAATCTGCGGGCCCCCTGCGAGAACCCAGGGTAGCTGGGTTCCCACGACGCCAGAGCGTGGGAGCCACCCAGGCCTCTTTTTGATGTGGGATGCGCTGTTTCCTCCGAGTCAGTGAGAACATCTTCCTACCCTGGACAGGAGACTGCTGCCCACAGGCCTGCCGGAAGTGGGGCCGGCCTTCACTCCCTGCTCCGCCCTCTTGGGGCCCTGCCTGGCAAAGGGTCAGAGGAATCCTTCAGGTCTTGAAATCTGCTCTGACCAGAAGCGAGCCCTGGCTGCCCCAGGGCAGGGATGGGTCCCGCTGCCTTGCCCACCCCTGCATCAGATCCTGTTCCTCTGCTGCCCTCAATCCCCTGTGGCCCTTACCTTGCTTAGAGTAAAATCCAACCTCTTTACCATATGCAGTATAGCCAGTACCTACCCCTTGAACTCTGTTTCTCCTGTGCTCACCCCTCACCCACTCCGTCCCAGCCTCCCTGGTCTCCCTGCCATTCTGCAAACAAACCAGGCACATCCTCACCCCAGGGCCTTTGCACTTGCTGATTCCTCTCCCAGAATGCTCTTCCCCAGATTATCCTCACGCTCTGCTCCCTCACTTAACACAGGTTTCTGCTCAAATGTCACCCTATCAGAGATCTTCCCTTCCACTTTATTCTAGAGAAGCCCTCTGCCTTTGCCCTTACCTTACTTAATGTTTTTTGTCATTGCATTAATCACAGCCTGATATTATAAAGTCTTCAGCATGACCAGGCCCTCCCTGCTTTTGTGACCTCATCTCCTACCCCCTCCATCTCTCTACTCCACACACCTCTGCTCTAAAATGCTGAGCCCTTTCAAGGCCTTTGCACTTGCTGTGCCCTCCGCCTGAAGGCTTTTCCCGCAGATGCTGAGTGGCTCCCTTAGGTCTGCTTCAGCGCTGCCTCGGTAGAGAGACCTTCCTCACCACCCGCCATCACCGCGAGTACGTGGCACATAGTAGGTTGTCAAGAGACACTTGTTGCATGAAGGAAGGAAGGAAGACTGGATTTTGCGGGGATGTTCCAAGCCGATGACTCACGCTCACGTGCTCGGGCGCAGTCTCCCCGTGCATTTTTTGCACACATTGGAAGTGAGCCTTGAAGCAGCTGCCCCAGAGAAGCCCCGCTGTAGCCTTTAGGCCCTCGGAAACTCTGTGCCAACTTTCATTCTAAAGTGAGCACACTAAGTGGGCATGCGTGGGAACAGCACGAGCAAAGCTTCTCTAAGAAGTTCCCAGAAATGCTCCCCATCCAACTCAAGGCAGAGATTCCATGGCAAGGTTTGGGGGAACCCAGACATTTCCTGGAAACTGTCTCAGTGAACGTGCCACACAGAGATGGGCCAGGGGTCAATAATTCCAAGAGCTCGCTATGTCTCAGACTCTGTTGTAGACCTTCCCTCCCTCATCTAATCGTCCCAACAAGTCTGTGATATCCCATTCTACAGAGGGGGAAACTGAGGCCCAGAGAGATGAAGTAACTTGCCAGTAAGTGGTAGAGCCCAAATGTGAGCCCAGGATGTCAGACTCCAGAGTCTGTTTTCTCAGCCACGTGACACGAAACCAAGTTCTCTCACCCTGGCTCAGAGACTGAGGCAGGAGGCTGTTACCTGAGGAAAAAAAATCTCCCCAGGACAAGTCTGGGAAAGAGGGTTAGGGTGTTTGGCTCCCCTCTCTTTCCTTTGCCACAGAAGAGCAAAGAGAGATGCCTTGTACCTGCCCTGGCTGGGAGGCAATGTTCAAAGGCAGGATGAGATAACTTGGGGAGATTTTCCTAGTTGCTGTTCCTCACACTGTTCCCTGCCCTTTCCTGTCTGCATACCTTTGTCACACTGTTTCCCCTGCCTGTCCATACTGTCTATTCCCAATTCACATCTTCCCTTTGAAGACAGGTTCAAAGGTCACTGTCTTCATGAGGCTTTTTCTGATCAACCTTAGGCAAATACATAACCACACCTTCTTTGAATTCCCAGGGGACTGTGTTTATCTTTTTTTTTTTTTTTTGAGGACACATTTCCTGTCTTGCTTCCTAGTTGTGGGGTTCCACTCTTATCTCTTCCACCAGACTGTGAGCTTCTGACCCAGTCCTTTGACCCCAGGATTGAGGATGAAACTCGGTGCAAATGGATACTCAGTTAGCACTGAATGGAGGAGTTGAGCCAATTAAGGAATCGGTCTACCAGTTCTCTGGTCTCTTCAGAGGGGTGCCTGGTGTGCTTAGAAACAGTAGTTCTTAAAAATAGAACTACCATATGACCCAGCAATCCCACTACTGGGCATATATCCAGAGAAAACCATAATTCAAAAAAACAAGAGAAGCCACCGCAATGAGAAGCCCACGCACTGCAACGAAGAGTAGCCCCCGCTCGCCACAACTAGAGAAAGCCCGCGCGCAGCAACAAAGATCCAATACAGCCAAAAATAAATAAATAAATAAATAAATAAATAAATAAATAAATAAATTTATTTTTAAAAAAAACAAACACATGCACCCCAACGTTCATAGCAGCACTACTTACAATAGCCAGGTCATGGAAGCAACTTAAACGTCCATCAACAGAGGAATGGATAAAGAAGATGTGATACATATATACAATGGATAGCACTCAGCCATAAAAAGGAATGAAATTGGGTAATTTGTAGAGATGTGGATGGACCTAGAAAGTGTCATACAGAGTGAAGTAAGTCAGAAGGAGAAAAGCAAATATCGTATAATAATGCATATATGTGGAATCTAGAAAAATGGTATAGATGATCTTATTTGCAAAGCAGAAATAGAGACTCAGATGTAGACAACAGATGTATGGATACCAAGGGGGAAAGGGGTGGGGTGGGAGGAATTGGGAGACTGGGATTGACACATACACATTATTGATACTATGTATAAAATAGACAACTGATGGGAACATACTGTATAGAACTACCTAATGCACTGTGGTAACATAAATGGGAGGGAAGTCCAAAAGGGAGGGGATATCTGTATGTGTATGGTTGATTCATTTTGTTGTGCAGTGGAGGCTAACACAACGTTGTAAAGCAACCATACTCCAATAAAAGTTAATAAAAAAAAGAAAAAAAGGAAAAGAAAAAGAAACAGTAGTTCTAACACCAAATGTGCCCCCAGAGACAAGGTTGGAGCAGGGATGGCAAATACATGACATGGGTACCATTACTGCCTATCTAGCACCCATGGCAGGCATCACCAATAAATCCCAGCACTCCTTTCCACTAAGCTAAAATGCAACTTCAGAATCCTCGTCAAGAGTGCTCCAGGAAGTCATTTCCATTCAAGCAGAGCCAGCACATGAACTGAAATCTGTTTGTCATTTATCTTGCAAATGATCGGAATGAGGCCCAGAGAGGGGAAGTGGCTTCACGATGGTCAACCAGCTGGTTAGTGGTCCTGGAGTTTCTGAGTCAGAGGCCAGAGCTGAGCCCACCAGGCGGACCTGTGCTCAACATCTGGAGTTGAGCCAGCCTTCTGAGCCCTCTGTGCCCTAGAGGTGGGCCAAAGCCTTTGACCTGGACCCTGGAGCTGGCTCAGGTTTGGGAGGCCTGGAGAGCTTCACGAGTGGATACATTTGCCTGCTCTGGCCACTCCTCTCTGTCCCAAGCAACAAGGGGGTTCAGGACCCCAGAAACGCAGGAAGCCACAACCTAGGCTGGCCTTCCTGTCCTCTCCCTCTCCTCCATGCCCCTGGCGGGCCCCAGGCATGTCACATTCTCTGATGGTGGTTTCAGGTCCTCTGATTGGCCTCAGGTGCTCTCCGGACACCTGGCACTTACCCCATGGCCCCTTGGGGAGCCTCTGGAGGCTCAGGCCTCAGTCATTTGGGTCCAAGTGGGTGAGGAGGGGGCAGAAGTGAGAGCGCCATGTCATGGGGAGAAGGAAGCTGAAGAGCGCATGGGCCCCCCCTCCCCTGTTCCTTGGGCCTACTCCTGTCACCTGCCCCCATTCAGTGCCCACTCGTCCTGTACCTGAACCCCTGACCCCCACAGTCCGGGGTCAGCCAGGTCTGCACCCCCAACCACTCTGCAGAGCCTGAGGGCTGAGAACGTCACGGCAAGCTCTAGGGAGACAGGGTGCCCCATGGGTCCAGCAAAAGCCACAAACCATCAACGGCTGCCGTGGCCTGGCTCGCTTCCCCTTTCCTCGCTCCAGCCATCCCCACCCCCCACCCCCCGCCCACCTGAACAAGCTGCTGAGCTTCTATGGGCCTCAGTTTCCCCTCTGTCAAATGGGACCTCTCACCCCTGACCCCATCCACTCCTAGGGGTTCAACGGTACTAAAGTCCCCCTAGAGTGATATTTTGAGGGGTGGCTGTCATTTAGGGCCCAGGTTTATCCAGAGGCCTGGGGGCTTCGTGTCACCCTCCCCTACCCTCCTGGTGTCCCTGCTCCTTGGGCGCAGGGTGGAGCCCAGGCAAGGGAAGGGAGGGGAGGGGAGGGCTGTCGGTTGGTTCCCACGGCGGCCCGGGCAGCAGCCACGTAGACAGAAGTGTGTGGTTTGGCCTCCCAGGGAGCAGGGCAGGAAGTGCTTCAGGTCTGGGGGGCGGGGGGATGGGGCAGTTTGGTTTGACCTTGCGGCGAGGCGCTGGGGGAGCCCAGCGAGAGGAGGGGCAGGGTGACAGCCAAGGCACTCCAGCCAGGACAGGAAAAGGGGGAGGGTAGGCAGGCCAGGGGCCCCGTGAGGACACGGTGAGGGTGAGACTTTTCATGTTGTGCCTTTCGGGACTTTGTTACTTTTGAAGCATTTAAACGTAATACCCAGGAAAGAGCCGGAGAAACAAAATGTGGATTCTTTAGAACATAAATGTAAAATCACTGCAGGAAATGAAAAGAAGAAGGAAAACACCCAAACACACCCACCACATCAAAGCCCACCTCCCCACCTATTCTCCGTATCCAGATAGAACCTGTGACAACAAAGTCACGCCAGTCTGGCGCCAGCTCCCAAGCCCGCTGGCTACCATCCCATGCAGAGTAGAAGCCGAAGTCCTCAGCACAGCCTTCGGGGCCCTGCAGGACTGGCCCCATTTCATCTTTGACCTCTTCTCCCACCTCACATCCCCTGTAGCCTCTCCAGCCACACTGGTCTCCTCGAACATACCAGGCCCGCTCCTGCCTCAGGGCCTTTGCACAAGCTGGTCCCTCTGTCTGCAATGCTCTCCCCCCAGTTCTCTGCGTGGCTTGCTTCTCAACCTCCTTCAGTCCTTTCTCAAATGTTATATTCTCAGTGAGGCCTTTTCTGAACTCTTTGTTTACAATTATATCCCTCCCACCACCCCCTACACCCCTTCCTTTCTTTATTTTACCTCTGTAATCACTACTACTTTCTACCATATTCTAGAATTTATTTATTTTGTTTATTGTTTGTCTCTCACTAGAATGTGAGCTCCAGGAAGGCAGGGATTGTCTGTTTTGCTCATGGTTGTATCTCCAGGGCTCCAAACAGTGCCTGGCACACAGTAGTTGCTGAACATAAAAAGATTAACTAGGGCTTCCCTGGTGGCGCAGTGGTTGAGAATCTGCCTGCCAATGCAGGGGACACGGGTTCGAGCCCTGGTCTGGGAAGATCCCACATGCCGCGGAGCAACTAGACCCGTGAGCCACAATTACTGAGCCTGCGCGTCTGGAGCCTGTGCTCCGCAACAAGAGAGGCCGCGATAGTGAGAGGCCCGCGCACTGCGATGAAGAGTGGCCCCCACTTGCCGCAACTAGAGAAAGCCCTCGCACAGAAGCGAAGACCCAACACAGCCAAAAATAAATAAATAAATAAATAAAAATTAAAAAATAAAAAGATTAACTAATTAAAAAGCAGACAAACATAGGCTATAAAGAAGGTAAAAAGAAACAGCAAACTGGGGGAAGATGATAGTTAAAGGGTTAATACCTTTAATGCAGGAGGAGCGCTTGCAAATCAATAAGGAAGCAGTAAAGAGCCCAAGAGAAGGAGAAGCAAAAGAAATAAACAAGTGATTGGTAAAAGAAGGCATCACTGGTGGCCAGTAAACAGGAAGAGGTTCTCAGGCTAAGAACCAGAGGTATGAAAACTCAAATGGCAGGACTTTCCTGCTGGTCCAGTGGTTAAGAATCCGCCTTCCAATGCAGGGGATGCAGGTTCGATCCCTGGTCGGGGAACTAAGATCCCACATGCCGCGGAGCAACTGAGCCCATGCGCCACAACTAGTGAACCCATGTGCCGCAGCTACAGAGCCCATGCGCTCTGGAGCCTGCGCACCACAACTAGAGAGAAGCCCGTGCACCGCAACCAAGAGCCCATGCACCAAAACGGAAGATCCCACATGCTGCAACTAAGACCCGACGCAGCCAAAAATAAATAAATAAATAAGTAAATATTAAAAAAAAAAACTCAAATGGCATCTCGATGGCACTGATTAGGTTGGCAACATCGTACTCGTCTGATAGGGATGTACGGGCAGGGGCAGGGGAAAGCCGCCTCTCCCACTGCTAGGGGCAGATTTGAAAATGCAGGCACTCTGATATCTGCCCTCATGTTGGTCTTTGTTGCCAGCCCCACTTCAGAGGTGCAAAAACAGGACCAGAGAGGGCAATGAGCTCCACTGGGGTCACACAGTGAGAGGAGACACAGAAGCTGGGCCCAAACTCAGCCTCTGTGGGTCCATCTACTCCCTGGAGTCCACAACACCTTGTGGAATCAGGGCCAGGTCTCTGGGACCCTGGCTGGAAACTTGGAGTGGGCAGCCAGGGGGGTGGGGTACCCCAGTACCGTGGCCGACTGGGGTTTCTGAATCAGAGTCCTAATCGCGTGACCTTGAGCAAGTGCCAGGCTTTCAGAGCCTCAGTTTCCTCATCTGAAAAATGGGGATACTAGGACCTGCCACCTTGGGTTTCTGTGTACATCAAGAGAGGCGATGCATGTAAAAGCCGTGAGATGGAGTCTAGGACATACTGAGCGCTCAGTAAACGGAAACAGGCCTGCAGCTGTCCCCCTCCCTCTCCCCTCCACCACGTGGGCTGGAAACTCTGAGTCTGTCCCACAGCTGTGTTCCAAAGTGCTGGATGCTGCCCTCTCAGGTGACAGGGCGGATCTTTCCTACCCCTGTGTGTCTGTCCCCCAGGCCCCGGCTGCCAGCTGGCTTCCCGCCCCGTCACAGGGGGAGTGGAAAAAAACCCTGGCCAGGGGGACACTCTGGCCCCACTGGCTGTGTGGCCTGGGGGCAAGTCAGTGCCCCTCTCTGGACCTCCGTCCTGGGATGAGGATGGGAGGTGAGAAGGATGACAAAGAATGACGTCAGAGTTCACCCCTCCCTTGCACACCGATCACGTGCGGTGATTTGAAATACATTTGCACGCACATCAGCTCTGCTGAGTCAGAACGTGTGGATTGGGGTGATTTTAGCTCCATTTGGCAGATGGGGAAACTGAGGCCAGGGAGGGGAAGCCATGCACCTCTCTCAGCAGGAGAGAGGGACGGTGGAGAGTAAGGAGCAGGGGAGGGAGAGAGCTGATGAGAGGGAAAGAAAAAGGCAGGAGAGAAGGAACAAGAGACAGACAGACAGAGACAAGGAGACACAGTCACAGGGAGAAAGAGAGAGACTGAAAGGGAGGCTGAGACTCAGAAAGCTGTAACAGGAGAGTCACAGACACACTGCTGTGGCTTGAATTGTGTTCACCCCAGAACTCATGTGTTGAAGTCCTAACGCCCCCCAAACCCCCGGACACTTTGGAGACAGGATCTCTGAAGAGGTGATCAAGTTATAAACAAGGTCATTAGGTTGGGCCCTAATCAATATGGCTGGTGTCCTTATAAAGAGGAAATCTGGACACAGAGGTACAGAGGGTAGATGATATGAAGACACAGGGAGAAGGTGCCCATCTGTAAGCCAAAGGAGAGAGGCCTCACAAGAAACCCACCCTACCGACACCTTGATCTCAGACCTCCAGCCTCCAGAGCGCGAGACAATACATTTCTGTTGCTTGGGCCTCCCAGTCTGTGGCACTTTGTTATGGCAGCCCAGGCACAATGACAGACATAAACACAGAGGCAGAGAGACCGTGAGAAGGGCCATGAGGGGCTCTGTGGGGTTTGGGGATCAGGGTGGAGGTGGGGGGCCTGGCTGCCTAGCTCCTCAGAGACCCCATCCCTTTCCCATCATAGGCTGCACCAGGGCCTCAGTTGCCTTGGCAACGGGAAGCTTCAGTCTGGAGGAACCAGGGTCTGCCATCCCCATGCCTCCTTCCTCCCACTCCCCTCACTCAGCAGGAGACTCCACGTGTCCTGTGCCCACCCCCCCACTCTGAACCAGGGGTATTTTTAGCTGGAGTTCCTTGGAGATGAGGGTTGGGGGGGCCTCCACCCAGGCTTGTCTGGCTGGGGAGGGTCTGTTAGAGGGGCAGGGGTGAGACTGGGCAGGGTCCACATGGCCAGGGAGGGACGAGGGAGCCCCATCGGTCCCCCATGTCCCCTTTCCAGGCCAATGTCTGGTCTCAGAGAGGGTCAGAAACAGCTCCCAGGAAGAGGAGGGGGAGTGATACAGACTGGGTAGGGGGCACATGGCTGGGGAGAGCAGGGTGCTGGCAGGTCAGAGGAGGACATGTTTAATGATCAGCACCCCCAGGGAGAAATCTTTCTTCTCTCCACAGCCCTCTTGAGCTCAAGCACACTCTATAGCTCCCCACTGCTGGCAGCACCAAGCCCAGGCCCCACCTCAGGCCCTGCAATCTGGCTCTGTACTCCCAACATGGGAAAAATCTCAGCCCCTGCCGTTCCACCTCTATCCCTGCGCAGTCTCCAGAACCTGCTGGATTCATTCTCACCCCTGCCCCTTTGCACTTGCACTGCCCTTGCCTGGGATGCCCTTTTCTGTTCTCCCTGGCACCTCACACTCCAAGCCTCCCCACACCTCTAGCCCTTCTCTAAACACGCCGTGTCCTTTAAGCCCCACTGAAGTTGTGCATGCTGTCCCCTCTGTCTGGAATAGCCTTTCTCCAGGTCCGGCTACCTACCTCCTCGGTGGGGTCTGCCTTGACTATCCCGTTCCCTCTCAACCACACCACCCCATCCCACCACCTTCCCCAGCACTTCCCTCTCTCTCCAGCAACTGTGTTCATTTACTCGTTTGCTGGTTGTATGTCTGGCAGTTTGGACCCTGTTTGTCTTGTTGGTCTCTGTAAACATGCACCCACAGTACACATTTGGAGAACCGATACTGAGCAATTAAAACTGAGTAATTTCCCAGCTTGCCCTAAAACAGTGGCTTTCAAAAGTTTCACCAGTGACTAAGAAATTCATTTCACCTGGTGACCCATTAAACACATGTAGAAATCATGCAAAAGGTTCATGGAACAATTCTTACTGTTGCTATGTATGACACAGGCCAATATTTTCTTTTCTATTCGATTCTATTCCATTCCATTCCCAGAAAATTCTGGTTACAACCTTCTGATTTCATAATCCACTAGTGGGTTTCAACAATACAGCCCCGGAGAGAAGGTTCTTGAATTCTTGCTGCAAAGGCCCCTGGGACTTTCCCGCTTCTGCCCCCTCCTGCATCTACCCCAACTTGCTGTTCTACTCTTCTTGTCATTCTGGGGCCCTCCAGGCCTCTCTTTCCAGAAGGGAGCCAGAGCCAGGTCGCAATTTACAGGGAACCACAGAGAATACCTGTCTGTGATCCCCAGATGGGTGAGTCCCTCCCGCAATGCTTCCCCAAGATGCTTTCCCTGACCTCCTCAGGGCTCCTCTCTGTGGGCACTGGGACGGTCGGGCCATAGAGGAATGACCTGGAGGGGAAGGTGGCGAGGAGGGGAAGGACGAGGCTGGCAGGTGGTGGTTGCTGTAGTCCTTCCCAGGGAAAATCACAGCTCCCCTGCCCCCCAGACCAGCCCTCCCCCTGGATAACAGTGGTAGTCCCGCTGCCACTGCAGGACTATTGCGATGTAGGTGCTATGATGAGGCCCACAGCTTCCATTTGACCGATGATGAAACCGAGGCTCAGTGAAGGGGAGGGACTTGCCTCAGATCTCACAGCTCAGAAGTGGCTGCCAAGAGAGGATCTGAACCCAAGCAGTCAGACTCTCAAAGGTTCAGAAGGGCAGCCTAATTCAGGGTCCCTTCCCTTCCCCAGGCCTCAGTTTCCGTTGGTGAAAGGGGAGACCTGGATACGGTGACCTCAAAGGTTGTCTCCATGCCTGACTTTTGCTGAGGTCACATCAGCACGGGCGCTCTCCTGGGCCATGCCAGAGGGATAAGAGCAGAGCTGACTTTTGGTGCCCGTTCCTCCTTTTGGGCACCACGACCCACACCCCACCTGCTCTCTTCCCTCTGGTCTATCTCAAGGTCAAGGTCTTTGCTCCTCCCTCTCTCTCCCACCACTTCAGGGCCTGGTCCTCTGCTGAGATCAACCGAACCTGGGCTCCAGGGTGGGGAGCTGACAGCCTCACTGGGTCCCTAACCCGGGGTGGGGGGGTGGGGCCTGGATGCCTTAATCCAGGGACTTCCAAAACTGGTATGAGCCGGGTTCCCTCCCTCAGTGAAATCCTGCTGGGAAAGCCAGTCCACAAAAGAGATTCCAAAAAGGGCTGCTCTGGCTAAAACAGGAGCAGAGAGGCTGGCTCTTGTGTGCCTGACTTCTTAAGCACCACCCTCTCCTGCCACTATCTCGGGTCACCCCAGGAGTCCCTAAAGCCCAGCTTGAAAATCATAGTATTAGCCCCAAGCGACGGTGATATTTAGATGCGGCCTATAGGGGAAATATTTTGGACAAGGGCCTAATGCTTGCTTGAGCCTCCACATGACATGGGTATGGACTGGGGCAGGGGTGGAAACCCTCTAAAAATTCGAAGACAACACAGCACAGAATCCTGGAATTGGTGTGAATTCCAAACCCTGCTCTCCACCTGGGTGGCCCTCAGCAGGTTCCATACCTCTCCCAGCCTCAGCCTCCCCGTCTGTAACAGGGGCATGGTGGAATTTTGGGGGGGTGTGTGTGTAATAAATGAGGTGGTGTAGATAAAGAGTTTAGTAAATAGTAAACATGGACTGTACACCATTATAGTTGCTGCTATGGACCCATCACTGTGAGTTGTGTGATCTGGGAAATGTTACTAACTCTCCCCATGCTTCAGTTTCCTCATCTGTAAACTGGGGATGATGGCGCTCCCTACCTCACAGGGTCCTTGTGCCTGGAGATAAATGAGCGTTAAGGTGCTTAGTTAACGCTTGGCACACAGTGAATACTTCGTAGATGCTAGATATTACTTGTGATTATTATAATTACTGTAATTCTTTGTTCCTAGCCCCAGAGGGCAGCCACCCCTGCGCCCAGGGCCCGGCTTACCCCGGCGGGATGGCGGCGCGCGCGCTCACGCTGGTGGCGCGCTGGGGCCCGGGCCGGTTGAGGTTGTTCTGCCCCGGGGTGGGCGCGCCGCTGGGGGCGCTCGGGCTCCGCGGGGACGCGCCGGGGG
The DNA here is from genome assembly GCF_949987535.1 of Balaenoptera acutorostrata. NCBI lineage: Eukaryota > Metazoa > Chordata > Mammalia > Artiodactyla > Balaenopteridae > Balaenoptera > Balaenoptera acutorostrata. The sequence goes on from NC_080076.1 coordinate 78,368,632, forward strand.
GCTGCGCGGGCTCGGCGGGGCCGGCGGCGGGCGCGGCCCAGAGCGCGGCGCCTGCGAAGGTGGCGCTGGGGCGCACGGCGAGCGTGCCCGCTGGTCCTCCGGGCGGCGGCTGGGGCGGCGGGGGCGCGGGGGGAGCCTTGCGGCGCTGCGAAGCCAAGATGGCGTTTGAAGCGGCCCGCGTGCTGTTGACCAGCAGGCACTGCTGGCACGAGCAGGGCTGGCCCGAGCTGGCGCCCACGGGCCACGACTGCGACTTGGGGATGGAGCCGACGGTGAGCGGGTAGGCGAGGTCCAGGCGGCGGCGCAGGCGGCGGCGCCGGCGCGTCTGGCGGTTCATCTGCGACATGCTGTTAAAGTAGATGAGGTAGCAGAAGCCGAGCGACGAGAGGTCGAGCCACGGGTGCTGCTTCTCGTAGGCGTTCTGGATGGTGATGCAGATGTCCATGTCGTAGGCCGTCCACGCGCCGCCGTCGTTCTCCCACTCCCACACGATGCCCTTGCCCGGCGCCGACGACGGGTCGTAGAAGTTGCGCCGCACCGGCCGCATGGTGCCTGTGCTCACAAGGGGGACGGGAGTCAGGACGGAGGGCTGTTAACATCCGCGGCCAGGGGGATCGGGACAGGCCGGAGGGGCGGGGGACAACACCGGGGTCAGCACGGGTGGAGGGTCAGTACGGGCAGGGGCGAGCTTGAGGGTCAGCACATATGGGTTGGGGCGAGAGGAGCGCGGGCCCGGGGAGGGGGGCGTGGAAGGCAAAGAAGCGGGGTGTCAGGACGGGGATGCAAGTCAGCAAGGGGGGCAGGGGACGTAAGCTGCCCCCACCACTCAAGGGTCAACACAGGCACTGAAGCAGTGGCCCATCACAGGTCCTGGGGGAGGAGAAGGGAGAAGGGGGTGTGGGCTGTTTAGACAAGGAGGGGGTGGGAAACAGAGTCAGAGCCTGAGGTGGGAGCCGGGATCAACAGAGGCCACGACCGTGTGGACACTGATGGTCCTTCTTTCCTTCATTAGTTCACTCATTCAGTAATCCATTCATCAGTCCATCCATTCATTAATTACTTCAAGCACAAGTTCATTTATGCATTCCTTAATTCTTTCATTCGTGCATTCCTTTATTCATGCCTTGGTTTGTGCATTCATGTATTCCTCAGTTCATTCATTCAATAATTCTCTCATTAGCTCATTCACCCATGCCTGCCATCATTCATACCTGCACTTACTCTCCTTCAGCAACTTTATCCATGATTTCAGTCATTCCTTCACTTACGACCATCCTATATAAAAATGTGCACCCTTCCACATTTCTCCTTTCCCCTCTCTCCTTCCCTGTTCCATCTGGTATACTTTATATGTTACATATATATCTTCCTTTCTGTCTGTCTCCTCCCACTAGAATGTCACTGCCACAAGGCAAGGACTTCGTTTTATTCACTGCTGTATCCCCAGTGCCTGCACACAGTAGGTGTTCACTAGATATTTGCTGAATGTGTGAATGAATTCATTAGTTCAGATATTGATCCATTCTGAGTTTGGTTATTTTATTCTTTCACGCCTTTTGCTATCCTTGCATTGGTCCATTCCTTCATCCACTTATTTATTCCTTTTTTCACGCATCTGTTCATTTATCTGTTCCTTCTTTTAGCAAACATGCTGCCTGTCTGCTCTGTGGAGGGCTTTGTGCTGAGCGGTCATTCAAAATGAACATAACCACGTGACAACCCCAGCCAGGTGGGTATTCATGCTCCCATTTTAAAAACAGGGGCCCTGAAGTTTGGCTCCCAACCTCTGCTCCATGCTTCCCAATTCTAGATGCTTCCTGAGAGCAAGGCTCCATGGACACTGGGTTAAAAAGAGATGAACAAGGTCCAGGCTGCAAGACTTCTCAGTGCCTTTAGCCTGCTCTGTGCCTTGGGGCCAGTGTAGAGAGATTCTTTTGGTTCACGTGGCACACTGGCAGGAAGGATGCACACTTGACTGCTCCTCAACTGTGGGCAAGTCCCTTAAGTCTCCCTAAGTCTCGGTGGCCCCATCTTGAAAATGAAGGTGATGATAATCCATGAGCCACCCCTCCCCTCTCACACGGGGCTGCTGGGAGGATTTGGTGAGAATAGCCACAGAGCACAGGGTCTGGGTGGGGCACCAGGGCTGGGAGGCAGACAGACCTCATTTCAAGCCCCACCTGCCCAACTTTCCAGCTGTGTGTCTGTGGTCAGGCGACTCAATGGCTCTGAGCCTCAGTTTTATCATCTCGAAAATGGGCACAAGTAGACCTTCCTTATAAGGTTGCTAAAAGGATCCATCAAGACAAATAGTGTCTCTACTCTGATGATTCCAATATCCTCTCCCCTTAGAGCCAGACTTCTGTATCCAGCTGCTCCCTCTGCACCTTCCCATGCAGGTCCAATGGGCTTCCCAAACTCAGCTCTGCCAGAGCAGAGCTGTGATCTTCCTCCACCCCAAACCTGCTCCTCCTGAAGCCTTCCTTGTTTCAGTTACTGGCAGCTCCATCCTTCCTTTTGCTCAAGCCCCAAACCCCCAATCCTTGGACCCATCCCTGACTTCTCATGTCATACCCCACGTCCAATCTATCAGTAAATCCAGTGGTCTCTATCTTCAAATACATCCCACATCTGACCACTTCTCCCTCTCCCCATCGCACCAAATCTACCTGGTCCAAGCCACTGTGTTTCTCTTGCCTGGACTATTGTAGTAGACTCATTACTGGTCACTGCTTCTGTCCTTGCCTTCTGTCGTCTCTTCCCCACACGGCAGCCAGAGGGATCTCATTCAATGCAAGTCAGATCACGTTCTCCTTCGGCTCAAAATTCTCCCATGGTTCCCTGCTTACTTGGAGTCAAAGTCAAAGTCCTGGCCATGACCTACAAAGCACCACATTGTCTATAAAGCCTCTACAATGTCCCACGGGTCTATAAAGCCCACCTCTCACTCACTCCCTGGCCCCATTGCTGTTCCTCAAACATCTGAAGCAATGTCCAGCCTCAGGCCCTTTGCATTTGCTGTCCCCTCCCCCTGGAATATGACCTAGCCACTCCCAGACGTTCTCACAGTTTTCTCCCTCCTTTCTTTTAGGTCTCTGTTCAAACATCCCCTCATTGGAAACGCCACCCTTCCATTGCCCTCCATTGCCATCCTCTTCCCTTGCTCTATCTCTCTTCCTGGCACTCAGTGCTACCTGCATGATACATTCATCTGCAGACTTGCTTTACTCTCTGTCTCCCCCGTACAAGGTCAGGGATCTTGCCTGCTTTACTCCTGACTCTATCCCCTGTGCCTAGCACAGTGCCTAGCATGCAGTGGGCCCTCCCTACATGGGGAGTGTTTCCACTGTCAACTGGCACAACCCCAGGGTGCCTGGCCCTGGAATCTGCAGCCAGATGGATGAGGACCCATCATGGTCCATCCTGAGGACCCCCTCCTTCCCCTGCCTTGTTTAAGCTTCTCTCTCCTGGGCACAGACTCTATCTGACCTTCACTTGGTCCCGACTCAGGGCTGAAACAGCTAGTCCTCTGCTCTCTCCTCTGTTTGAATCCCAAGGTCTATGGGCTATCCCCTGCTCCCTGTCAACCACCCAGACTCCGAGAGCTGGGGAAGTCGAGGCACAGAGCTGTAGCTGTAATGAAGCGTGGTGGGCGTGGAGTCCCCGGGCTCCTGTAATGTGCCAGTCAATCATATGAAAACTCCCCCCCTCCCAGGCCTCCAGGGCAGCCTCGTTCTCCAGTCTGTTTTATCATTTTAATTTAGCGTGCGCATATTGACTTTTTCCTTGACAACGGTGTTCTTCCAGGGCAGGCCTGAGAGGGGATTAGTTAGAGGGAAAATCTGGGATCCTGTTCCCACTCTGCTCCTGAGTCCTGGTCTTCCCCTCTCAGAGCCTCAGTTTCCTCATCTGCAAAATGAGGGCTCGTGACAGGTGATCTTCAGGTCCGATGTGTCTAAAGTACCACCATTAGCCTCCCAGTTAAGGGTTGAGGTGCTGTGTTACATGGAAGGTGTAACCCCTGAATGGGAAGGCAGGGGGTGGGAACTTGCTATATTTAATCACCTGTGTGCCAGGTCTTGAGCTGGGCAGGGCAGGGTCAGGGGCAGGAGGGGCAGAGTGAAGTGGTTGAGAGAAACAGCTCAGAAGTCTCACAGGCCATGTGCCAGTCCTGGCTCCACATTTAGCCTCAGTGTCCTCATCTGTCAAATGGGGGTATTAATACCCACCCCCAAGGAATTACTGTGGGGCAAAGTAAGATAATGCACGTCATAGATGCTTGGCAGAGCGCTTGGCTACAGTAAGTGCTTGAGGAATGTTAGCTAAGATGCTGTTATTATTATATACATTACCCACATTCACCTTTTCCCAGCCCTTGGTCCCTTGGCAAACTCCTATTCACCCAACAAAACCCTCTACGTGCCCACCTCCTCCAGGAAGTGCTTTTCCATTCTGCTGCTATAGCTAGCACATGCAGCTTTTTACTGCATGTATATCTTTGCACTATCATTAAGTGATTTGTTTTTGTTCTTAATCTCCCTCACTGGTTGATGACTTTCAGGAGGACAAGGACCAGGTCAGATCTATGTTTTTGTTCCCAGCACTAGGCACAAGGTGCAAATGAGGCATCTGCAACTGAAACAGGCAACCTACTTGGCATAGGTCAGGGCTCAGAGGGAGTGGGAAAGAGGAGGGGTTGGTCTTGATAGAGAGGGAGTGCAGACTGGAGCAGAGGCCAAAGTGCACAAGGGGTCCCCGGGGAAGGAGGGACAGGGTTCCAAAGGTCAGCATTGGCCAGCTCTGTAACAGAGGACTCTGGGAGCTCCTCCCAGCCAGCTCAGGGCCAGCCAGCCCAGGCGTCCCTCTCTCCAGGGCTCTATTTAGCAGGTATTGATTTTCCTGCCTGTTTACTGGTAGTTATTAAAGGCTGCGTCCCTGGAGTCCTTTTCAAACGAGATCGGAACCTGGCGAGCTGGAGTAATTAGGGCAGCTGCCGTCCTCCCCTCTGGGCCCTGCACCCTGAAGCGCCCAGCGCTGCCTGCCTGCCTGTCCGTCCACCTCCCAGCTCACGCTGGCCGTGCACCAGGCCGAGGGGGGCCAGCTGGTTCCCTGGTGACCTGCCTGGGCTGCGATCTCAAGATTTCCAAGGGAGCAGCGGCGGAAACACTCTTTTCTCTTCCCCAGTGGCCCTGGCCTAGATTTTCAGCCAGAACAATGGGTCTAAGATGAGGCTGGAGGTTCCTCAGCCTGGGAGATGGGAAGGGCCTCAGACTGGTGGCCTGGATGCACGGCTGGTCTTTCTAACGTGGACCGGCTCTGCTGGGTCCACTCCCCTTCTCTGGCCTCACGGGCACCCAGCTGCGCTGGCCATCAGGGTCGGTGTCCCCGTGGCAGTTAGGAACCTGTGTCAAGCACGTACTATTTCTGGGCCTGTTTCTGTGTCTGTTTTTGTTCCCTGTCCCCCCTACCCCCTCCTTTGTTTCTTAGGAATGTTTGGTTGAAAAATTCCAGTCTTATTCCAGCTGAACTGAGGGGAAAGGGGCTTTGGCCAAATGTCAGCTGGAGGATTGCAGGAGCTGGGCCCCTGGGGACCGGGTGTGGGGACGGCTGCAGCCACTGCAGCCAGTGACCAGTTCATGCCTGGGGCAGAGACAACCAAAGAGAGATCGAGGCACAGGTGGGGGGAGCAAGAGACAGGGAGAGAGGGGACCTCCCTGGCGGTCCAGTGGTTAAGACTTCACCTTCCAATGCAGAGAGCTAAGATCCCACATGCCTCACAGCCAAAAAAACCAAAACATAAAACAGAAGCAATATTGTAACAAATTCAATAAAGACTTTAAAAAACTGGTCCACATAAAAAAAAAAATCTTAAAAAAAAAAAAAGAGGGAGAGAGAGGCACAGAGACAGAGAGAGACGCACATGCACAGAGGGCCGAGATCAAAATGGGAAATGCTAAGGCAGATACAGGAGAGTGGGGGGCAGAGAGACTTAAAGAAACAGAATCCTGGGACTTCCCTGGTGGTCCAGTGGGTAAGACTCCACGCTCCCAGTGCAGGGGGCCCAGGTTCGATCCCTGGTCGGGGAACTAGATTGGGCATGCCGCAACTAAGACCCAGTGCAACCAGAATAAATATATAAATAAATAAATATTTTAAAAAAAGAAACAGAATCCTGAAGCCTAGAGACTGAGACAGTCAGGGACAGTCAGGGAGAACGAGAGAGCTAGGCCAAGAGACGGAGGAGCAGAGAGGGGGGACGGGGGGCGGGGGGGAAGACAACAGCTAGAGCAATACCAATAAAGCTAACGTTTACTGAGTCCCCACTATGTGCCAGAGGCTGTGTTCAGCACTTTCCTTGCACTATCTCATTATATCCTCACACGGTTCCTTCTAGGGAGGGACCAGAATTATTCCCGTTTTACAGGAGACAACTGAGGTCCCAGAAGAGTGAAATCTTGGGAGGGTTGGGGATAATGCTTCATTCACGGAGCAAAGGAAAGGCCAGGTTAGACTGGTTTTAAGGGGTTTAACTCAGCCAAGTGGTAGCCCAGCCTAGGATACCTCCAGCGACGGGGAACTCACTACCTCAGCTTTGCCCTCAGTTGTTTCACTGTGAGAGGTTTCTGGCTGGAGAACGTGGTCCTGATCTGACCCCTCTGCCTGAAGGTGGGGTGTCTGGGTGTCTCAGCCCCCCAGCTTTTGGCTTTAAGAAAAAGCTGACTCTGTAGAGAGACGGGAGGGTTCTGAGCCCTCCTCTCTGCCCCTCTAGCCTCCAAAGTGTTCCTCCCTGCGCTGAGCCAGTCCCAAGGCCCAGCAACAAACCACTCCCTCTGGGGGTGGCTTCCCGGAGGGAAGTGACCTCAGTTTGGGGGCACCCAGACCCTGACGGGAAGGGGGGCCCGTGGGAGGCAGTCATGGGACATCCTGTCAGGTGGGGGGAGTCCCGCTGCTGGCTGAGGCCTGTGATTGGGGGCTGGGCAGTGGGTTAAGCATGAGTTCAACACCCACTGGAGGCCAGGCCCCAATGGGGTAGTTTCCTGATTCCTCCCCCAACCCAGGAGTCATCATAACCATCATTCTCGCTCAGAGAACACACTTTTGTGGCCCAGGCTCATGTGAACTCATTTAATCCTCACAATGGCCCTATGAGGTAGGGATATTACCATCCCATTTTATTTTATTTTTTTTGGCTGCGCTGCGGAGCTTGAGGTATCTTAGTTCCCTGACAAGGGATGGAACTTAGGCCCCGGCAGTGAAAGCGCCGAGTCTTAACCACTGGACTGCCAGAGAATTCACCATCCCATTCTAGAGGCAAGGAAATAGAGGCACAGAGCAGGGTAGTAACATGTCCAAGGTTATCTGCAAGGAAGTGGTCCAGCCAGAAGCCATCCCAAGGCCACCCGGCTCCAGGCGTTCCCTTCACTGCTCCACTTGTACTAGCCCATGTTCCAGGGGAGGAAACTGAGGCACGGAGGTTACACAGTGAGTAAGGGACACAGCTGAGGTTCAAACCCAGACTGTTATGTGGCCTTCTGGAATAGCGACCCTCTCCCTTAACCCCTCGACTGATTATCTGCGTGGCTGGCCAACACCCTGACAGCAGTAACAATAGCCATCTTGCTTTATCGAATTCTTCTGTGCCAGCTACCGTGCCAAGGGCTTATGTGCACCCTCCAGTCCTCGCGATAGCCCTAGAGGTTTTGTGCACTACTGTTAGCCCCATTTGGCAGATGGGGAAACTGAGGCTCCTTGGGAGGACTTGGAGGTCCACCTGGGGGTAGTGGCTGGGCTGGGATTCGAACTGCAGTCTGTGGACCCGGGGCACCTCCCTCTCCCTCCCGCCCTGTGATCAATAATCCCGCAGTGTTCTGTTTCCCTCCAAACTCTCCCAGGGGACTTGTCAACAGAGCCACGGCCCATTAGCGGTTTCTGCACATCTGAAGCTGGCCCAGGCTCCCCAGGGTCTGCTGGCAGCTGGGCAGGAGAGGGGAGGGGTTCTCCAGCCCTGCCTGGGGAAGGCTGAGGGGCTGCACGGCACTCGGAGGCCCTCGCTCTGGAGGCCGCTGGCAGCTGCAAGCTGGCTTTGCCCACTTTATGGGCTGTGTGTGTGGCTTCCCAGTCACCTGGCTTCCAACACACTCGGGTTCAGACCCCCAGGCACGGCAGCAGCAGCTGAGAGACGGAGATGAGAGGGTAGGAAACAGAAGGAGCAGAGAGTCCTCTATCTCCTGGAGCCCTCAGTGGTGTTGGGCAACTGCCCTGATCCTACCAAGCCTCTGCTTCCTCATCTGTGAAATAGACATCCTCTTCCTCCTCATCATCATGATGGTAAACACTCACAGAGGGTCTACTCTGTGCCAGGTACTGCTCTAAGTGTTTCACATGTTAATTCTTAATCCACATTACACTCTGCAGAACAGGTACCATTATTATCATTGCCTTGTACAATTGCCAAAACAGAGAGGTGAAGTGATTTACCCAAATCACACAGCTAAGTTATTAAGCCAGGATTCAAGCCAGCCAGATTTGAACTTCTCCCCGCTTCCACTGCCACCACCCTGGTCCAAGCCACCATGACTGCTTGCCTAGACTACTGCAGCAGCCTCCGTCCTATGTCCCAGTTTCCACCTTTCGCACCCTGTAAAGCATTCTCCCAAGGCAGCCAGAGGATCTTTCACAAACTCAAGTCTGACCACATCACTCCTCTGCCCAACACCCATCAATAGCTCCCTAGTGCCCTTACGAATGAATCAGCCTAAGCTCTTTAGCTCATCTTCAAGGCCCATTACAAGCTGTCCGCACAGCCTCACACTCTAACGACACCAAACTTCTAGTTATTCTCTGAACACATCACGCATGGCTATGCCTCTGTATTTGCACATGCTGTTCCCTCTGTCTGGAATGTCCTTCAACCCACACCACCCCACTTCCCTCCCTGCCGAGTTCCTACACACTTGCCATGGTTCAGCTCAAGCACTGTCCTCTTGAAATCTTCTCTGCCATCCTCAGGGAGAGTCACTCCCTCCTTGGGACTCACATAGCACCTTGCACCTGCAGTACCGCCATTAAAGCCCAGAGCTCACTAAGTGTTGAGGTGTCTCTTCCCTCCAGCTTGGAAGCCTCTCAAAGGCTGGGCTGGCTTTCAGCCACCTTAGCATCCCTCCGTAGCCAGGAGCGCAGGGAAGTAGGTACTTGGAAAATGCTAGCTAAATGAATGAGTGAGTGAATGAATGAATGACCAAATACACACAAGTGAACCTACCTGAGTACTACAAATGACTAGGCTGGAGATTGCAAGTTGAGGGTGAATTTGATTTTGTCTTGGGCGCCACGCTATTTACATCTTGTAAATATAATGACCAGGCATTTAAAAACTGGGGTGGGCTCAGTCAAGTCTGGATTTCAAAAATCACCAAATATCCAAAGAGGCAGCCACAAGGGTTGGTCTTCTTGGCAACAGTTAGCAGAAGCTGAGTCACAGTCACTCCATTCATGTTTTCAAGTGTTTACTGAGTGCCTACTGTGTACCAGGCACTAGAGAACAACAGTTGAATGCCGTTGCCTTCCCAGCCACTGCACACACTTCTATTGGCTGCCCGGACCCTGGAAGCATCTGAATTTTCAGCCTCTTTCTGGATGGGGACATTGGAACCCAGAAAGCAAAAGGGGCTTTGTCCAAATCACCTACAACTTAGAGATAGATCTTGACCCCAGGCTCCTTGACTCTTATTTTCACAGCCCCAGGTGACTAAGACCTTGGCATGAGTGAACCTTTGTTCCCTAGAAGAGAGGAACCTGGGGAGGGCTCCAGAATGTGCAATTTCAGGTGAACCCTACGCTTCGCCTGGCGTGCTCTGCTTGCAGTGGGCAGGAGAGGGGACAAAGGCTCAGTGGCGGCGGGGCCCAGCCTGTCATCGGCAGAAGAGGTGGTTACGCTGCAGCTGCTGGCAGGACTGTCCCAGTCACCAGCGCTGCCTTCTTTGATTGCTTCCTCCTTTGTTCTGCATTTCAGGGCGTTCAGCTCCACGGCCCGGTGCCAGACTCCCTCCCATCGCCCATCACCCGCCTGCCACTCCTATTCAGGCAGGTGGAGGTGGCAGCCTGGAGCAGCTCCAGAGGGACGATGGGAGGAGCCCAGAGAGGGACAGGTGCTTGGCCAGGGTGACAGAGCAAGGATGCAGCTACACAGGACCTGTGGGGGGGACTCAGTCTCCAGCCTGCCTGCTCCTGGAGCCCAAAGATCAGGAACAGCCCCATATCCCGGATCTCCTCGGCGTCTGGCCTCCTGTATCATGCCCATCACCCCTACCAAAATACAAGGGCTTTGAGGGGAGCGATTTGTATCTGTCCTGTTCACTGCTGCATCCCTAGTGCCTAGGACAGTGTCTGGCCCATAGTAGGTGCTCACTAAATTCCTGCTGAATGAATGAACAAATTAATACTGACCACAATCCCATGAGATAGGTCCTGTTGTTGGGCCCATATTACAGAGGAGGAAACTGAGGCCCATGGAGAGAGAGTGGTTTACCCAAAGTCAAAAGCCAGCACCCCCTCACACCCTCACCGCACCCCACAGTCACCAGAGAGCTGCAAAGAAGGGAATCTAGAGCCTGGGCCTCACCAACAAGGCTCCCTGAGGCAGCCAGTTCCAGATTTGGGGCCCCTTGCTCTCAGCTGGTATCAGCCAAGGGCAGCTGGCGGCTGGTGGGGTGCCTTTGTGGACTGGGAGGCCAGGGGGACTCATGGGGGGGGCAACTGTCTTGGGACCTGGAGGCTGTGCTGCGGAGTGGCTACCACTGGGTGTGATGCAGGAGTGAGAGGAAGGAGGGAGGCCCAGGGAGACACAGATGTGGGGGGAGGGAGGCGTGGGAGGGCCCTGGGCACCTTCCATACCCTGAAAATACCACACAGAGGAGGGAGCTAGGGATCCCACTGCCCACAGCCTGAATGGACAGCTCCACTGTGGCCAGTCCTGCCCCATCACCTCCCCATCCTGGCCCCTCCTCATTACCCTCCCATCACATCCCCCATCACCCCCTCTGTAGAACCCCCATGCCTCCCCCTTCACTACCCTCCATCACAGCCGTTATTACCCTCCCCATCACGGTCCCCTTTATCACACCCGCAACTCCACCCCACCATCAATAGCTCCAGTCATAGGCCCCATCGCCTCCCTGGCCCCTCCCCCCTCCACGGCTCTCATCACCTTCCCTATCACCTCCCCTACTCCAGCCCCACACTTCCGCATCACAGCTTCCATCACCTCCCTCGTCTCTAGGTCACACCCTAGCTCCCTTGGACCGAGGAGGAGGGGCGGTTGGAGAGAGCAGGAAAAGATGGAGAGGGGAGCAGGAGGGGCAGGGTACATGAGAGGAGAGAGAAGAGGCTATGAGGAGGATTTGACCCAGGATCTCTCACACCCACACCCCACAGGAGTGGTCCAGCCGTGGGGTGGCGCTGTCCAAGGTGCTGGGGCAGCCGGGCCTGGCGCAGGGCGGGCGCTGCAGACCACCTAGATCTGACTCTCTGATCCATCTCTTCCTAGCTTGGGCAGGTGGATCCCCACCCTCTGAGCCTCACCTTTGCTATGCATAACATGGGTCAGGACGGGCCTGCGTCAGCCCCTGCCCAGCCTGCTTCAGCTCTGGCCTCCAAGGGCCCATGATTAATGAGGCTGGTCCTGCAGTGTGACTCTGGGTCCCCTGGGGCCTGGCTGCTAAAGGGTGACAGCTGGCAGCCCAGCCATGCCTGGTGGGACTCAAGAGGCCTCCCTTCCTCTCCTTACCTCTTCCCACTTCTGTCACTGCCTCCGTTTTCCACTCAGGCCTGGGTTTCCTCCAGCTGGAAGTGTTCCTCAAACCATACAGACTCTTGGAGGATTCCTCCTCCAGGAAGTCCTCCCTCTCAGAGGCCCCAGGCACACACTGCCCACATCACTTGGCCAAGGGCAGCCTGTACCTCTCCTATGAGGTGTTTAGATCTTTTTCCTACTTGAACGTGAGTACTATGAGCAAAATAATATTCTCCATGCTTTTAGCTACATTACCTCATTCAGTCCTCACGGTAATAATCCTCTCAGGTAGGGACTATTCTTATTCCCATTTTACAGAGCAGGAATCTGAGGCTCAGAGAGGTTAAGCGGCTTGCCCATGGTCACACAGCCAGCAAGGGGCCAGGCTGGAATTCAGATCTATATCTGAATCCAAGAGTTCAACTTCCATTCCCATGATACGTATTGATATTTGTCTTTGACTTCACTAGACCCTGAAATCAGTTTGGCAGGGGTCTTGTCCTTCTTTCTGAGTTCCTAGGAACCAGCCCAGGGCATGACACCCACGTGCGGACTAGTTGGACCTGCGGCCACCAGTGGACGGACCCCTCCCGGTCCAAATGCACATCATCCTTCTTGCCCCTGGTGTCAGGGCCAGCCCCCTGGGGCCCTCCAGGTTGTCTGCGAGAGGGTCCCAAGGGGTCCTGTAACTGGGTAGCTGGGCCCTGGAGGCCTCTGGGGTTGCACAGGCTGTTCCTGCTTTGGTACACAATCTGGCAACAAGCCAGAGCTCTCAAGGGAGAAGGGGGAGGGGACTCTCTCAGCTGGCGCGTTGAATGTCACCTTATTCTCCACCCTGAGACCTGTCTGAGAGGCCTGGGTTCCAGAAGAGTGATCGACTGTGTGACTTTGGACAAGTCACTCACCCTCTCTGGGCCTCTGTCTCTCCATCGATACAATGACCTGCCTAGGAGTCTAAATTCTGGCGGTGCCTTCCCCAGTGATGGCTGCTCTTCCCGCTGGGTGGCCCCACCTGGTCTCCAACAGCCTAAGTGTGTCTTCAGACAGGATGTTCCCATAAGGGCAGCAGGGCTGAGTGGAGCCCCAGCTACCCAGAGAAGGGATGATGTAGGCTTGAAAGGTGCTGAAACCAGCTGCCACCTGTGACTCCAGCCTGACAGCTTGCCAGGCACAGCTGTGCTTTGAGTTGTGGGGACAGCAGTTGTGGATGGTCCCCAGCCTGGCCTCACCCAGCCTCAGCTGTCCCATCTACAGAATGGGCAGAGAGCTGCCATAAGTGCCCCCAGCAGCAGTGGGAGGAGAGAATGGGCGTCACCAGTCAGTCCGAAAGGTGGCCCTCCCCCTGCCCCCAGCCATGTGAGCTCAGGGAGAAATCTGGAAATTGCCTAGGAATTGGTTAGGTCATATGCCTGTGAAAGGAACACCAGGGTCACAGCATCCCTGCCACTTGGGTTCCAGACCTGCTGGGCTTCAAAGGGAACCTCACCCCCTGTAGAGAGTGATGAAAACAGCTCAGTAGGGGAGAGGTGACGGGGCACCAGCTGAACAAACAGCAGCCCCCATGGGACCAGGCCTGGCCCTTCCCTTGTGGTCCAAGCCTGACATCTGGGCTTTCTTCTGCTGGCCGCATGACAGGCATATAGACAGGGCATTTGTGGGTCAAGCAGATTGGTGCTGTGTGCGTGTATGCACACACGTGTGCACCTCGGCATACGCCATGAGGTGAGTATTTCTGTATAGGCCACACTGGGCATGCAGTGGCACCACTGCTGTCCTACCCCGTGGGCAGGTTAAGAACATATTAGGGCAGGGGTTGGTGAACTGCAGCCCACGGGTCAAATCCACCCGCTGCCTGCTTTTGCACAGCTCACGAGCTGAGTGGTTTTTACATTTTCAAATGGTTGGGAAAAAAAAAAGAATTCATGACCCGTGAAAATGATATGAAATTCAAATGTCAGTGGCTGCAACTAGTTTTATCAGAACACAGACACATTCATTCATTTGCATACTGTCTGGCTGCTTTCAAACTACAGCAGGAGAGTTAAGCTATAGCAGCAGTTACAATAGAGACTGTAGGGCCCACAGAGGCTAAACTATTTACTATCTGACCTTATCAGAAAGTCTGCAGCTCCAAAGTCAGGGTGCTGGGGCATGCTGCTACCTCCCACAAAAACTTAAAGTTCAGCTTCAATGAACCTATCAAGAATTCTACAATTAGAAAATCTAGAGAGAGGTTGTGTCCATTTCAGTACATACACGTGAGCTTTGGGTTTTACAACTTTACATTGTTTGTGTGTGTGTGTGTCTGTGTACCACGATCTTCAAGATTTAGGATCTCCGACTCATCTTTCACGCGTCTGTAGTGTTCAGCACATGCTAGGCACATGGTGGGTAATTAGTTAAGGTCTGTGGGATAAAATAACGTGTATGGTTCTCTCCATCAACTCAACAGTCCTGCTAGCAAAGCGATACTCTTGCCCATTTCATAGATGTGGAAACTGAGGTCTGGACAGGTGACAACGCCTGCTTGAGGCTCTTTCCTGGACCATTAACTATGAGGACAAGATGTCCTTCCTTGACTTTGTATTGCTCCTGGGAGAAGTGGGCGATCACATTATAACACATCTGGTGGGAGACATCTTGCTCCTCCCTCTAGCAGTTTTCCAGGCATCCTAGGTCCCCTGCCGGCCCCATAGGTTTCCAGGCCTTCCTCCCTTGCTGGGGGGTCTTGGCAGGCTCCCAGGAGCCTGTGGAGGGATGAGTATTTTTTTTTCCCTTTTCCGGCAAACAGGGGGCAGGTGTGGAGTGAGCAGCTCCCGGAGGGGGCAGTGGGAAGACGACTGAAATTGAACTTCTGGGGGATCCAGTGAGGCTGACCCATAAGAGGGGTGCCATTGAGAGTAAGGGACCTGCTGAAAGGGGGAATGGAGGGAGTTTGGGGAGTTAGGAGCCCAAGTGGGGGTGTGGGGATAGAAAAGGAGCCCCGAACAGAGGTGTGGAGATCAAGGGCAAAGTGGCCAAGTTGGCAACCTCGGGTGGGGCTATCGCTGCTTCTGAGGACCATAAGTCACGCCCTGGAAAATCCGCAGCCCCCCCCCCCCCACCGCTAGCTTTGAACCTACAGAATGCAGACCACCGAGCCAAGGAGAAAACACACTCCTGCTGTCACACCCCTGCCCTCCACCAGAGACGGTTCCGGGATAAACCAGAGAGAATGGGGCAGGGGACGCCTAGCAATTCACCATCAGGGACGCTGCCTCTCTGGAAGGATTGGCACCAGGACTCAATGGTGACTTCCTCTACTCTCAGGATAAAATCCAAAGCCCTTTTTCACGGCTGTCCAGTGCTGTATGTCTGGTCCCTGTTCCAGTCTCATCTTGTACCACCTTCCCCTCATCCACTGCACTCCAAACGCAATGGATTTGAACGTACTCTGCTCCTTCCCACCACAGGGCCTTTGCACTGGCTGTTCCCTCTGCTGGGAACACTGTCTCCCACACTCATTCTTTAGATTTCTATTCAAACCTGACTTCCTCAGATTAGCCTTCTTGACCACTCCTAGACCAAGTTTATTTCATGTTCTCAGACCTGCAACTGATTATCTGTGTGGTTATGTGTTTGCTTGCTTGTCGACTACATTGGAATCTCCAGCATAGGTCCTCCACAAATAGACCTCTACTAAGGACCCTGGCTGTCTTTTTTTTTCTTTTTTTTTGGCCATGCTGTGTGGCTTGCAGGATCTTAGTTCCCTGACCAGGGATCGAACCGGGGCCACGGCAGTGAAAGCGCCAAGTCCTAACCCCTGGACCACCAGGGAATTCCCTGACCGTGGCTGTCTTGCTCCTTGCAGTATTCTAGGGCTTAGCACGGGGTCTGACACACAACAGGAGGTCAGTAAATCGATGATGGCGTGAATGAACGATTGGTACCACCAGTGACTGCTGCCAATACCTGATGTTTTGGAACACAGACGTACTGAAAAGTAACATCAACAAACCATCTGTTATGATTTTGCCTGTGTTTCCACACTTGGTGACCACCCTGTAGGCACCAAGCAATGTTCTAGAGCAGAGCTATCCACTAGAACTTTCTTTGGTGATGGTGATGTTCTGGATCTATGCTGTCCAATACAGTAGCCACAAGACACATGCGGCTATTGAGCACTTGAAATGTGGCTAGTGGGACCGAGGAAGTAAATTTTACTTAATTTTAATTAAACGTAAATTTAAATTGCCACATGGGCTTAGTGGCTACCATATTGGACAGCCCAGCTCTAAGAGAGAAGGAAAGTGTCCTACTGTCCCCAAGGTTGCTACATGCAGTTTTGTCATCTAGGGATTCACTGTAATTCCCTCAAACCTCCATCAGCTGGTCCTTGGGGGTGAACATGCCAAGGATTCCTTGGCAGCTTCCATGAGGCAGGACCTCACCATTCCCCACTGCCCACCAAGATTGTCGTAGAGACCACCAGGCAACAATGACTCAGGGAGATCTCCGCAGTGGTGGCAAACAAGAATGCTGAGAGTGGGACCTCCCCATTTTTATCACCATCATCACCTATCACACAGCACCAAGACTGCCACCAACCTCATCCTCTCCATCATTACCATCACACCACTCCCAAGACCACCACCAACACAACCATCAACACCACCACCACAAATTCCACAATCAATACTACCACTGACATCACCACCAACACTGTCTTCTCCATCATTACCCCTCCCACCATCAACACCACCAACACCCTCACCCCCCCATCATTACAACCACCATCACATCACCCCAACAATACCAATACTTAGAGCCAATATAAGATACCAGTTAAGAGTTTCGGTTCTGGAAATCAATTGGGCTTAAATCCCAGCTTTAAGTTTAAATCACTCAACTTCTGTGAGACTCAGTTTCTTCATCTGTAAAATGGGATGGCTACTACTACCACTACTACCACTAACATAATAGTAAGACTGGCTGTAACAGTTGGAAAAAAATCAAATGAGGAAGTGCATGAAAAGCCTTTTTACTATGATGATTGAGTGCTAATGATCTTCTAGGTTCTTTGCTCAGTGAGCACAATTTTATTGAATCCTCACACAGCTGTGAGAGACATTGACCCATCCATCTTGCAGACGAGGAAACTGAGGCTCAGAGAGGTGATGTAACTTGCCAACAGCCCCACTCCTAATATGAGAGGCTGGATTGGAACCCAGGTCTTCAGCAGGACTTTGCTAGACTGTCCCTTTTGGGGCGAGGGGGTTGGATCAGCAGATTGGCCTTCCGCAGTTCTGTGCTCCCTCTTCAGGGATGCCGGGGGGCATTTCAGCATCCCGCCATGAAAGGTGGTATTGTGGTGGTGATGGTGGTGGTGGGGTGGGGAGGGTAGCGAGTCCACTGACCTGTGTCCTGGCGAAACTGGTGCATGGACTGCAGGTCGATGATGTAGGGCACCAGCTGGGCGTCCACTTGCCCCAGGACCACGGAACCACGGGCATCCTCCTTGAGCACGTTCTCGATGTGGTGGCACACGGTGGCTGTGTAGGGCCGCCAGCGGCTGTGCTCGTTCAGCCACTCCCACACCACCACCCGGGCCACATTCTGCGGTGGGAAGCCCAGCCCGCTCACAGGCATCATCACACCCTGGCCTGGTCGTGACATGGCCGCTGCCGCCTCAGGGGCCAGGACCCTACTATTACTGGCCCAGCTCCTCCTGGGCCTGGGAGCAGGTGGGGAACTTCCTCTCTCCCCAGGGGGGCAGCAAGGACTCTCCGGCCTCCTTTCTAACTCCCGGCCCTCTCTGAGGCCCAGAGGCCTCAGTTAAAGGAGTGTGGGGTGATGTTCCAGGCTCCAAGACCCCTTCCCGGCAGAGCCGTCTCAGATAAAGGTGCTGCTCTGGAGAGCAAGTGTCTTTCCTATGATGGGGAAGACGGTGCTCTAGATTCCTTGGTTCCCTCGGCTCCGATAAGGGAGTGAAGCAGCCGCCTCTACTCTAGGTCCGGGCTCTTTCCCGCTGGTCTCCCGTTCTTCCTGGCCGCGCAGGGCCTGTCACCAGGAGGCCCGGCCCCAGCCTGCCGCTCTCTGCAGCGCCCAGCCAGCCCTCTGCGCTCCCCACTGCGTCCCAGACCCTGCGCCTGGCTCCAGTGGGGCTGCTTGCCTTGTCTCAGGTCCGCCCCCCCGACGGCTCCCGCTGAAGGGGGCGTCCCTGTCCCCGTTGTCCCCGATCCACAACGTCCTGGAAGGCCTGGGTGGCTGAAGAACGCACGGGGGAGGGGTGCGGCGCGTACTCCCTGCCCTCCGGCCGGGGCTGCGGCTCCGGAGCTGGGCTGGGGGACGAGGGGGGCGGGGGCCCGTGGGCACGCCCCACCCCACTCGTGCTCGCGACCTGCCAGGAGACAAGAAGGGGAGAGGGCCCTTTAAGAATAGAGCGCGGCACCCCCTCCCCCCTTCCCGGGAGAGCGATGGGTTGAGAACAATGGGGAACCGATGGGGGGGGCAGCAAGGGGGGCTAAAGGGGGTCGCCTGGTCGCGCTCCCTTGGGGCAGGCCTGAAGGGAGGGCTGGGGCCGGGGGCGCGATTTCCCGAAACTCCTCGCCTGCTGCGCCCCCTCCTCAGCTCCCTGAGCGCTCCCCCCCCCCCCCGGGGCCCGCTCCCGGCGAGGGATGCAGGGTGCGCGGGGATGTGCCAGGATGCGCGGCGCTGCAGGCGAGGCCCGGGGCCCCGCAGGGGTCGCGTCACCGAGGAGGCGAAGCCGGGAGCTGGATCGTCTATGCCTCCCTCCCTGGGGGAACAGCCCTCCCTCCCCAGAGCGCGCGCGGGCCTCCCAGAGGAGCCGGGGGTGGGGTCCCTAAGCACCCCGCGCTCTCACCGCCTCTCCTCTGCTCTGCCTCGTTCTCCGGTTCACGCTTCAGCACCGCCGCCTCCTGGGCTCCCCCCGGAGTGGGAGGGAGCCGCTGTCCCCCCTCCGTGCCCTTTCCCTCCCAGGCCGCGCGCCGGGGCGCTGGGCTTTCCGCACGCTTACAGACCACCCCGCCGACCGACGGACGCGGACGCGTGAGCCTGCTGCCGGCCGCCGGGATCCCGCGGGTGGGAGGCGGCCTCGGCCGTGCTCAGGGGAGGGAAGGGGGAGGGGGCGGAGAAGGAGGAAGGGGAGGAGACAGATCGCGGCCCTAAGCGCCAGCGGCGCTGACACGCGAGTCCCCGGGCGCCCCATATCCTCGGCTAGGCCCACCTGGGACCCCACGAGGCCTCCTGACCCCAGCAGGGTGCAAGGCATGGAGTGGGGTGTCCACTGGAACGCCTGCTTGAATCTTAGTCATCTTTACATTCCAGTTGCCCAGTCCAGGGCCTGGTACAGAATAGATGCTCAATAAATGCTTGAACGAATGGAATAAGATCCAGAGGTTGTTTAAAGAAAGATCTTAAAGCGTTCTAGGGTAGGCTTCTTTTCTCCTTCCACTATTCTGGGGGAGGGGAGTGAGGAGGGGCTGGCAGAGGGAATCGTAGAATCTGAAGTGTAAGTATGGGACGACTGAGGCCCATAGAGGGTAAGAAATAGGCCCAGGATCACACAGCAGCTTAGAGCAGTGCCCAGACAGCACCCAGCGCTGATTCTCCTCCCAGTACCCAATTAGCCAGCCCAGAGCCCACTTCCCCAAGGCAACTAACCCGCTCCAGGTAAGTGGGATGGCAACAACATCTTGCCTCCAGGAGGGTGGGGTGGACCTAGGCCAGGAGGCAGAGGCCTTGGAGGAAGGTAAGGGTAGGCCCTCCGTCATCTCATTAAGGTATGCCTGCAAACAACAGGTGCTTGATAAATGCTCGATGCGGGTTGGCTGGATGGAAAAGGAGGCAGGTGGTGGCAGCAGCTCAAGTGTTAATGGGATGACCAGCTCTCCCTCCTCTGGCAGGCTGAATGCAACTGAGAACACACATCATCTTGGAGGGGGATGGACCACCCGGGGCCTGCGGGTGTTTAGATTAGGGAAGATGAAGGATACGTCCGTCCGGGAACTCCAGCCTGGGTGGCAGACGGAGGTCAGTGGCCTGTTTGGGAGCCTGTCCAGAGCAGCCCACGCTCCTCTTCCTCTCCAGGGCAGATGGTGATAAACTAGGCAAGGTCAGGGGCAGACTGCTCAGGGGAACGTTCCCAGAACCGAACTCTGGCTCCCCAGACAGCTGGAGTGATCTTCCCCCGACACTGCGCCCCGGGGCCCCTGCAATCTCCTGCTGTCCAGTGCTCAAGGGGCTTTTCCAGGTTGGGCATGACTCTGTTTGCTTCTGCCTGCTGCAGGCTAAAGACAGAGGCTCTGTATAGAGCCAGCTCTGCAGTGCTACCGCTCCAACAGGATGGCTGAGCTCTGGGATTTTAACCTGGGGTTCACCGATGGCTTTCCAGGGGTCCACGAGCCCCGTCCTCCCATTACAGGCAAACTTATATGTCTGTGCATTTTTTCTAGAAGGGCTCTGGCTTTCATCAGATTTTTCTCAAAGGAGGCTGTGACCCAAAAGATTTGGAGCTGATGTTGAACAACCTTATTTACAGAAGGGGATCTGGACCTCAGGGTGGAGAAGAAACTGGCTCAAGGTCACATGGAAATTTAGCAGCAAGTTGGAAAGAAGCCGCCAAGACTCCAGACTGTATAATGCTATTTAAGGTCTGACTAAATGTCACCTCCTCCGGGAAACCTTCTCTGAACTCATCCCATCTTCCTCTGTGTTCCTTTGCACATACCTTGATGTGACACCCTATATCACAACTAGCCGCTTCAGTGGAATCTGTCCCTGCTAGAGTGAGACATCCATGAGATCAGAGACTGTGTCTTATTCATCTTTGTGTGGTGTGGCTGGTGTTTATTACATAAGCATTGTCGTTTATTGAGTGCCTATTATGTGCCAAGGCACTTACATAATGCTCGCTCCTCTTCACAGTTGTCCTGCAGGGTAGGTAATATTGTCCTCATTTTACAGGTAGAAAAAAATCTCCTGGAGCTCAAAGGGGTGAGGTGGCTTGCCCAAGTTCCCACAGGGAGTGAGTGGCAGAGCTGGAATTTGAATCCCAAACCCTTTTGCACCACCCACGTCACCATACTGCCATGGTGTTTGTTCAGCGACGGATGAATGGCAACCACCTGAGGATCTGGTGCAGCGTGGCCCTAATGGCCCCTCTCAACTGGACTGTGGAGCATCTGGAAGTACAAAGCCCTGCTCCCCAGGCATCCTGGGAGAAAGGGATTCCAAGGAGGGGAAAGGAATTTGGCCTTCAAGGAGCTCACAATCCACTGGGGAGATACTCAGACACCAGTGGAGAAGCCAACAGCAGAAAAGCAATCCATCATGAACTCTTTTTAAAATGTATTGTATGTATGTATGACATCCCTAGTAGAAGAATCCCAGGATTTTGTCTTCTGTGTGTTTCTGTTGCTTCCTTGAGGCCATGATACTAGCTGAGGTCATCAGTACAGTGAGTTGGGAGAAGATGATTCTGCCACTTTTCTAGATCTTTGAGTGACACTTCAAATCCGAGGCTGATCCCACTTATTTAGCCTGTGTGTGAGTTTCACAATGACTTTCTTGCTCTGTGATCATCAGTGATTTCAAATTTGCTGATGTAGCCATGCTTCATCATCACAATTAGAAACCAGACGATGACTTTGGAGCCTGACCTAAAGGAACTTGGAGTTTGTCTTTCTTCTCAGCATTGTTGATGCCCTTAAGAGCATTGGCCAGGATGTTCATGTGCACCATTATAGCAGCATGGAAATACGGCAGAAAGAGATGACTCATTTTTTGTTCTCCTGTCCATCCATCAGTCCACCCAACCATCCATCCATCCATCCATTCATCTGTACATTCAGCTGTACAAGTACCCTCCCTCCCTCCCTCCCTTTCTCCTACCTACCCATCCCTCCATCCATCTATCCACTCATCTATCTGTCCATCTATCCATCCAAAAAATACCAGACCCAGCCCATGAGCCAGGCACTAGGCTATCTGTGGAGACACAGAGATAACCCAAATAGCATGGTTCTTGCTCTCCTGTTTCTCAGAGTCTAGTGGGAGAGTGAGCTGTGAATCAAAGAATCACATAAAGTATGATTAAAATTTTGCAAGAGCCATGAAGAAGTTCAGGATATCATGAGGGCCTCTACCAGGGGTCCTACCAGGTCTAGGGAGTCAGGGAGGGCTTCTCAGAGGAGGTGACATTTCAGCTACTCCCTGAAGGATCCATAGTCTTAATGTGGCTAAGCCAGTGGGAGGAGGAGCAGGAATGTGCGAAGGCCCAGGGGAGGGAAAGAGCTTGGTGTGTTAAAGCAACAGAGAGGAGGCTGGAGTGGCCACTGAGAATGGATCAGGGGTGAGCGTGGGGCAAGTCGAGGTGGGCAGGGCCACCATGCAGAGCCTAGCATGGGTTTGGGATTTTTATCCTGAGAGCCATGGGGAGTTACTGAAGGGGATTTAATGCAATCTGAGTTGTGTCTGAAAGAGCCTGACAGTAACTAAACTTTATTGAGCACCTACTGTATGCCCAGTGCTGGGCTAAGTGCCCCAGAGGGGGAAGTGAAGATGTGGGAACTGTTTTCTCTGGGACACAGAACAGGATGGGTGACCCTGAAGACCATACCAAGGTCATGTATAATCGGGGCATGAGTCCTGGGAGGCAGATGTCACCCCTGCCCTCCACCCCGAGGAGCCAAGTGAGTTAAGACTTTTCCAAATTCTTCTCTCCAGCTCCCTACATCCTGGTGCGTGGACCAGCTGTGACCTTTCCTACAGCGGCGGGGGGAAAGTGTAAGTGGGAAATAAGAAACAGAGCAAGAAAGATTGTTTGGGTGTCTTGGGGACTGAAACAGGGCCTCTGGAACTCAGAGCGTTCTGCTGAAAACAGGGGACTTCCTCCGGGCTGCAGGATGCAGGTGGGGTGGCGAGTGGTACAAGGTCATTCGCTGCCAGCTGAGAACTGGTGGTGGAATTAGAGAAACCCCAGAATGGTAACATACACAGCTGGCCCTGGTGGGCGAGGAGCGTCCACAGTCACAGCGGCCAGGGTGGGAGCTGCTCTGATGGCCACATGTCCAGGTTGTGGGGTTGCTGCCAGGTGAACACAGATCCCTGAGCCTCACCCTAAAATTTGGATCCAGCAGGACTTGTGTGGGGCCTGAGTATCTCTGAGTGAGACAAATGGCTTACCTTAGAGCTCTGGGCCTCACTCTGGATGCACAGGAGAATCTCCTGGGGAGTGGTTAAAAACTATCCATGTCCCAAGCCCCACCCTCAGGAACTCTGATTTAGTTGGACTGGGGGTCCTGGCATCAGTAGTTTTTGGCCAGTGGTCCTTTCCTGGATTGGGGCGATTGAAACTGAGAGAGGGTTAAATCAGCCCAGGTAATTGGGCCGATAATACATAGTATGAGCTCTCAGCTCTCGTTTTGGGCCATCCGCTTGTTCGTCCAATCAGAAGATGTTTATTGAGCATCTACTATGTGCCACACACTGATCTAGGCACTGGGAATACAATAATGAACAAAAGAGTCAAACACCTCTGCCCTCCTGGTGCTGACATTCTAGTGGGGTGGAGGGCAGAGACAGACAGTAAACAAAGACATAAGTAAAATACATAGTATATCAGAAAGTGTAAGTGCTGTGGAGAAAAATAAAGCCTTCTTAACATTGCTGGTGGGGATGTGAATTGGTGCTACCATGTTGGAAAACAGTCTGGCTTTATCTCCTAAAGCCAAGCATGTATGTATCCTACGACCCAGCAATTCTACTCCAAAGTATGCACCGTGGAGAAATGCTGGCCCATCTACATTCTTCCATTACATGGAAGAATATTCATAGGGGCGCTGTCCAGAAGATTATGGTGAGGGGATTATGATGGGGCAGGGGGAACCATCTGGTTAGATGTAGGTTATTGTCAAGGCTATAGTTTTTGTTTCGAGTGGTGGTTTCACAGGTGTTTATTATATTATTAAATTTAATAATTAAATGCTGATGAGAGTAGGCTTGAATCAAGGGTTATGATTACCCCCTCTTTATTTTTTGTGAACTTGGGTTAAAGAAAAAAAGCAAGCAAGCAGGAGAGGGGCTAGAGCATGCTGCTGGTGGGAGGTGGATTGCAATTTTCTTTCTTTCTTTTTTTTTTTTGGCATGTGGGATCTTAGTTCCCCAACCAGGGATTGGACCCGCGCCCCTTACAGTGGAGCCCCTTGCAGTGGAAGTGCAGAATCTTAACCACTGGACCGTCAGGGAAGTCCCAGTTTGCAATTTTCAATCAGTTAATCAAGGAAGGCGCCACTGGGGTGACATCTGCGCCAAGACTTGAAGGAGGGGTTAGTGAACCACAGGAGAGATGTAGGGAAGGGTGTCCTAGGCAGAGGGCAAAGCAAGTGCAAACGCCCTGAGGTGGGAGTGTGCTTGGCATGCTCTAGGAATGGCAGCAGGGTCTGTGGGCTGGAGGGAGAGAGTGTGGGCACTTGTCCTGCATGGAGGAGAGAATAAAGCAGGCTTTGGGGAGGGGACAGGGAGGATGGTCCAGGGTTCCCCGAAGAGCCCAGATCCTGGATCTGCTCTTCTCAGCAATTTGCTGTTCGATTGTTTTCTTGGATTCCATGAGACACTTCAGTTTCCTTGAGGTAGTTTAACTGAGTTTCTATTACTTGCAACCCAGTGAGTCCTACATGGTTAAATCACTGACCCTGTCTGGTCCAGAAGACCGTGGTGCAGGTTACTCCAGGAGAGGTTTCTCAAGAGATAAGTGCAAACTCGGGAGTAGATGCTGTGCAGTAGAAAACCAACCGGAGACGGGAGGAGACCCAGGCCGGCATCAGATACGGGGCATGGAATGGTAATTACTCCATCCGCTGAGTGCTTTTTAAGCATCAGGGATTTTATTGACTTCTTTCCATCCTCCTGGGTATTAATATAGATTTTACAGATGAGGAGACTGAGACCCAGGGAGGTAATGACATACAAAGTGAGCAGCCGAGTGGGAAAACCCCATGTCTGGTTGACGGTGAAGCCCCTGCACCTGGGATAGGAGGTCTCTGACTCATTTCCGTTGGCGTGTCCCCTCATCTTTGGGTAACTTGGGGGCAGGTGAGTCCTTGTCACTTCTGCCTCTTCTCCAGCCCCTGGGCAATCTGGAGGCCCGCGGGCAGCTAGGCGTGGTGGGCGCACTCCATCCAGGACCCGCTGTGTCTCTAGCACGGAGGGAAGGGGCCCAGAGAAAGAACGGGGTTCAGAGTCGGCTGTGGCGGGCATGTGGCAGGGATGCGGTGCAGCTCTGGGGTTTATGCAAAGCTGGTCCATCTGGGGAAGGCGGGGAGCAGAGAGGAGCTCTGACTTTCTCCAGGATCCTAGTGCATTTCCCCCCCACCTCTAGAAACCGCCAGTTTCGTCCCGGGGTGGGAAGGGTGGGGAGGGCTGTGAATTGAAATGGAAGCATAGCGCCCCCTGGTGGCCTATTTTGGGTCATTGCTCTAATGCTGGAGGGATTTCCAGGTAATTCATTTTATTTTTGCTGTGGTAAAAACGTGTAACAAAATTTATCATCTTAACCACTTGTAAGCATACAGCTCAGTCGTGTTAAACATATTCAAATTGTTGTTCAACCAATCTTCAGAACGTTTTCATCTCATAAAACTGAAATTCGATACCCATTAAACAACTCCCCATTCCTCCCTCCCCCCAGGCCCTGGCAATCACCGTTTTACTTTGTCTCTATGAATTTGACTGCTCTAGGGACCTCCTATAAATGGCCTCATACAGTATTTGTCTTTCTGTGACTGGCTTATTTCACTTAGCATAATTTCCCCAGGATTCTTTCCCATTGTAGCCTGTGTCAGAATCTCCTTCTTTTTTAAGGCTGAGTAATATTCCACCGTACGTACACACCACATTTTGTTTGCTTCCACCTCTTGGTTATTGTAAATAGTACTGCTATGAACATGCGTGTGCAAATATCTGAGATCCAACTTTCAATTCTTTCTAATCTATACCCGGAAGTGGAATTGCTGGATCTTACGTGCTATGGACTGACTTGTGTCTCCTCCCCCTCCCCCAATTCATTTGTTGAAGCCCTAACCCCACAATGTGACTCTATTTGGAGACATGGCTTTTAGGACGTAATTAAGGTTGAACGAGGCCATATTGGGGTCCTGATCTGATAGGACTGGTGGCCTTATAAAAAGAGGAAGAGACGGAGTTCTCTCTCTCTTCTCCCGGTCTTCATTCACACATTGAGGAAAGGCCACATGAGGCCACAACGAGAAAGCGGTCCTTTACAAGCCAGGAAGAGAGCTCTCACCAGAACCTCACCAAACTGGCACCCTGATCTTAGACTTCTGGGCATACATTTCTGTTGTTTAAGCCCCCCAGTCTATGGTATTTTGTTATGGCAGCCTGGACTGACTAATACAATTGGTAAATCTACTTTCAGTTTTTGAGGAACTGCTGTCTTGTTTTCCACCGCAGCTGCACCATTTTACACTTCCACCAACAGTGCACAAGGGTTCCAGTTTCTCTGCAGCCTCACCAACACTTGTTATTTCCTATTTTGTTGATAGTAACCATCCTCATGGGTGTTGCAGGTAATTTTCCTCCTGACCATTCAGTGAAGGCTTACGTGTGCCCAGTACCTGACTAAGTGGGTTCCATGTTTGCCGTCATTTAATCCTCATGTTAGCAAGTGAAAGTGTTAGTATCATCCACATTTACAGATGAGGAAACTGAGGCACAGAGGTTGGAGGGACAAGTAACTAACTTTAATGTCACCAGCCAGTAATATTTACATCAAGGGCTCGAACTTAGTTGTGTGTCTCTCTACAGCCCAGGATCTTGACAGCAATCCTATTAACCTTGGTGATGATGGTGGTGATGAAGACAGCTAGTGGTCACAGAGCATTATGCCTGTGCCAGGCGCTGTCCTCCACTTTTTAACATATATTTTAACCCATTTAAGTTTTATAACAATGCTATGAGATATAATATTATTATCCCCATTTAACAGATGGTGAAACTGAAGCACAGAAAACTCAAGTTGCATGTTCAAGGTCAGATGGCCACTAAATAGTGGCCGGGATTTGAAGCCAGTGTCCTATTCTGCCTTCCTATGGGCACACATAGCTTCCAGCAAATCCTGTTTATGAAAATCCAAATCCTCCCAAAGTAAAAATGAGGGAGGGAGTATTTGCTGTAATAAAAGCATCACTACCACAACTCTCCCTCCTGGTGTGTATGTGATGCTGTACAGTTTGCAAAGGATTCTCACGGCTCAGAGGGATTAATCCTCATGCCACCTTTGTTGAAAAAGGACTGGTTTTGAGTATGAAAGGGCCCGTGACTGACCTGAGATCATCTCTGGGTTTCTGGGAGCTGGTACTCCAACCCTGGGCTCCCAAGGAAAGCTCAGGCATTTGTATCAAACAAATCAAGTTTGTACCTGGCTCCCTTTTTCTTTTTCTTTTTTGTTTAAATTTTTATTTTAAATTCATTTTGGGGGGCTTCCCTGGTGGCACAGTGGTTAAGAATCCGCCGGCAAATGCAGGGGATACGGGTTCGAGCCCTAGTCCGGGAAGATCCCACATGCTGTGGAGCAACTAAGCCCGTGCGCCACAACTACTGAACCTGCACTCTAGAGCCTGTGCTCTGCAAAAAGAGAAGCCACCGCAATAAGAAGCCTGCGCACCGCAACAAAGAGTAGCCCCCGCTCGCCACAACTAGAGGAAGCCCATGCGCAGCAACGAAGACCCAATGCAGCCAAAAATAAATAAATAAATAAAAAGAAAATTATTTTAAAAAAATTCATTTTGGACTTAAAGAGAAGTTGCAAAGAATGCAATGAATTATTGTATATCCTTCACTCAGAGTCTTCAAATATTACCATTTTACCATATTTGCTTTCTTTATCTCTCTCTCTCCAATTGATTGGATGAGGCCCACCCTCATTATGGAAAGTAATCTGCTTTACTCAAAGTCTTCCAATTTAAATGCTAATCACATCTAAAAATACCTTCACAGCACCATCTTGACTGGTGTATAACCAAACATGTGGGCACTATAGCCAGGCCAAGGGAACACATAAAATTACCCATCCCAGCTATCAAGGTTCTTTCATCCTTCTGCTTTTCTGTCCTAGATGTGTTGATATTTCAGCCTTAGCATTGTCACCTCAAGGTTACAAGATGGCTGCTGAACTCCAGAAATCACAATCTCAGACAACAATACTGTCCAGAGCAGTGGCCAGGGAAAAGAAGATTAAAAAGGTCTTTTCTTTGCCCATCTCTCTCTTAATAGACAGTCTGGGAATAGACTGGAAGACAGTCTTCCCAGAATCCCTTAGCAGACTTCTCTCTATGTTTAATTGGCCAGAATAAGGTCACATGTCTACCTCTAGACCAATCACTGGAAAGGGGACACAGGATGCCAGAATTGGCTTAGACCAATCAAGACTCATCCCTTGGGACCAGGTGGATGATTTTGGGTAGCAAGGGAAAATAGAGGAATTACTGCTGGGTAACCAACAGCGCTGGTGTGTACTCGATGCTCCTTAAATGCTGAGGAGTGAACCAATGGATGACTTAAACTTGGTAGAGGCAAGAGTCCGATAAAGGAAACCAAGTGTGTAGAGAGTTGGCTTGGGTTTCCTTTGCAGGCTTAGCTTTCATGGCTTGCCCAGTGCCCTTGACGATTAACAGGCTACCTGGGAGACCCTAGCTGGTCAGGTAGACAGGGCAGCCCAGTTGCAGAGGAAGAAGTGGCCACCACCAGCCTTTGTCCTCTCTGATGTGACAATCTGGTTCCGTCCCATGGCCTCCCAGCCTGGGCTCTGGCCAACCCTCTGACACCGGGACAGCCATCTGCTGTTCTAGAAGCTGACTCTGCAGGCGGGAGACTTCCCCAGCAGGA
The DNA here is from genome assembly GCF_949987535.1 of Balaenoptera acutorostrata. Lineage (NCBI taxonomy): Eukaryota > Metazoa > Chordata > Mammalia > Artiodactyla > Balaenopteridae > Balaenoptera > Balaenoptera acutorostrata. Next base: position 78,397,325 of record NC_080076.1, read on the forward strand.
AGTGGGGGTGGAAGGAGAGAGGGAGGAGGAGGAGCTCTCAACCCCAAAGCTAAAAGCCAGTAAGAGAGGTCAAGGGTATCCTGAAATGGGTTGGAAAATTCAATCCTCATTTATAGGATACTTACCAAGCCTTTTCACATTTATTGTCTTGTTTAAGTATCCCCACAGGCAAGGGAGACAGATACCATTCTTCTCATTATATGGATGAGGCTCTGGAGGCCCAGAAAGTCAAAAAGCCTTGCCCAAGGCCACTATATGCATTCCTATTGCTGCTGTAACAAATGACCACAGACTTAGTGGCTTTAAACAATACAAATTTATTACCTTACAGTTCAGGAGGTCAGAAATCCTGAAGTCAAGGTGTCGTCAGGACTGCGGTTCATTCTGAAGGCTTCAAGGGAGAGTCTGTTTCTGTGCCTTTTCCAGCTTCTAAAGGCCACTGCATTCCTTGGCTTGTGACCCCTTCCTCCATCTTCAAGGCCAGCAGTGTAGCATCTTCCAATCACACCGCCTTTCCTCACTCTGACCTCCTGCCTCCCTCTTCTAAGGACGCTTGCGATTACATTGGGCCCACCATCTGGATAATCCAGGACAATCTCCTCATGTCAAGATCCTTAACTTAATCACAACTGCAAAGTTCTTTTTGCCATGTGTGGTAACGTATTTGTCACTTGTGGGGGTCAGGATGTGGACATCTTTGGAAAGACATTATTCAACCCATCGTAGTTACCCAGCCGAGGAGTGACTGAGAACTTCTGAGCCCCTACATTGCTCCTTTGCCCTTCTCCTCAGCAGTTTCACTGTGGCTGCAGTCACTGACAGATCCTGTTTGTGCCTTGTACACCCGCGTGGCAGCATTTCAGTGGATCCTGCATTTGCCATTTTTAGGTAAGGAATGAACACATGGGCCCTGGAGTCTGGTTGTCTGAGTTGAAATCCTAGCTTCAACTCTTCCTAGTTGTGTGATGTTGGGCAAGGTACCTTACTTTTTTGTAGCTCTGTTTTCTCATCTGTAAAATGGGAATGATGATAATAGATACCTGTCCCCTAGGTGAGGAGTATAAGGATTAAATGATTTAATGAATGTTGAGTGCTCAGAACAATGTCTGGTTCATAATAACTTCAATACATGTTAGCTCGCTTTTTTGTTTTTAATTGAAGGCATGACAGCCCATCATTTACTCTCTACCAGTGTGCTTTGCTCTCTTCTAACTTTGGGGTCTGAAGGTGTCAGGGTATTTAATGCCAGCCGCCGCAACATACAAACCTGGAATCACAGTGGCTAAACACAATAATCTTTGACTTATCACTACTTTGAAATCATGATAGTTATTAGACTGGAGTCTTCATTTCAGCCAATGCCCAAGGGCTGGGCTAATCAATGGGGCCCTTGGGGGCTGTAGCTGAGGGTTTTCTATGTCTGCCAGGCTCTCAGGTGGGATTGTAACCCCTGAGGGTGAGGGTCTTTCTCTGGGACTTGGATCATTACAGCTGCAGTGAGGGTCACCTGGCCCAAGTTGGGGTAGGGGGCTGCTGCTCAGGTTCAGGGCTCAGCTGGGAGTATTCTGGAGGTTTCTTATCACTCAAGGAGAATCTTTTTGTTTTTGATGACCCATGGCCATTTCAACCTTTTCTCCACACAGGCTGAGATCCACAATGGTTCACTAGCTTCCAAAGCCAGGTTTACAGGAGTCCATATAGTTAAGAAGTTAAATGCTTAGAATTCAGAGGCAGAGAGGCCCAGGGTAGAATCCCATCATCCTACTCACTTGCTGCAGGCCCTTTCGAGGCTGGAAGGAGACAAGGCACTTATCTCTCAACATCCTTCCCATCCCTCACAAACTACTCCCCCCCAAATCAAGGCCTTTCTCCTCTCAGTGCTACAGCCACCAAACCCACTCCCCTGGCCCCATCCCAACACCACTGTCCTTTTCTCTTATGGTCAATGAAGTGAGCATTTTCCATGTTTAAAGTTCATTTTAACATCTTTTTTCATGAATTGTCCGTTCATAGTTTTTGTCTATTTTTCTGTTTTTCACATTTTCCCCTCAAATTTAGAGGGTTATTCATAAATTAGTGAGAATGGCCCTTTATCCATGATACATGTTATAAATATCTTCTCCCAGTTTGTCACTTGTCTTTTGACTTCGCTTATGGTGTTTTCGACATGCAAAAGTTAATGAAAGTTTTATGTAGTCAAATGTACTAATCTTTTATTGCATTTGGATTTTGAGTCATAGTTAGAGGCCTTTTTTTTTCCCCACACACAAGTTATGGAGGAATTCACCCATACATACACTTCTAGTAATTGCAGTTTCATTTTTTACATCTAGATGCTCATCATTTAGGAGTTTACTCTTTTTTTAAAAATAAATTTATTTACTTTTATTTATTTATTTTTGGCTGCGTTGGGTCTTCGTTGCTGCGCACAGGCTTTCTCTAGTTGCGCCGAGTGGGGACTACTCTTCGTTGTGATGCGCGGGCTTCTCATTGCGGTGGCTTCTCTTGTGGAGCACGGGCTCTGTGTGCGTGGGCTTCGGTAGTTGTGGCTCGCAGGCTCTAGAGCACAGGCTCAGTAGTTGTGGCGCACGGGCTTAGTTGCTCCGCGGCACGTGGGATCTTCCCAGACTAGGGCTCGAACCCATGTCCCCTGCATTGGCAGGCGGATTCTTAACCGCTGCACCACCCAGGGAAGTCCCAGGAGTTTATTCTTGTGTGTTGTGTGAGGAGTGGATACTGGGTCAAAAGAAAAGAAAAACAGAGAAAGTATTTTTGGGACAACTGGTAAAATTCGAATAAAGACCCTGTATTAGACAATAGTATTAAGTAAATGGTAAATTTCCTGAGTGTTATAATGGTACTGTGGTTATGAAGGATAATGTCTTTTCTCTTATATGACCACCTGCAGTTTTTAGGGTTGATGCGTCTCGATGTCTTCAATGAACTCTCAAATGGTTGAGCAAAATTACATATAAGTATGAAGAGACAGTTAATAAAATGTGACAAAATATTAGCAATTGATGACAGGCATATGGATATTTATTATACTTTACTATTCTTGCAACTTTTCTTGAGGTGCAAACTTTTGAAAAATAAAAAGCTGAGAGGAAGTGTGTCATTGCAAGGTTTGAGCAGGCTGACGAGGGCGCCGGGCCCCTTTAAGATGGCCCCGTCCCTTACGTCCCGCCCCCAGGCCCCGCCCACCCGGAAGGGCTTGGCCCAAGCCCCGCCCCTCCACCGCCTACGGCCTTTTCTTTCCAGCCCTGGCCCGGCCCTCCGCAGCGGAGTGCAGTCACGTGAGCCGGGCTGCGGCGCCCCGCTCCGCACGGTCATGGTGGACCCGATGTATGGAGCCCCGGGCGGCCGCCTGGCCCGGGCGCTGACGCGGGCGCTGGCGCTGGCCCTGGTGCTGGCCCTGCTGGTCGGGCTGTTCCTGAGCGGCCTGACCGGAGCAATCCCGACCCCGAGGGGTCACCGGGGACCGGGAAGGCCGGTCCCACCCGCCTCCCGCTGCCGTTCGGTGCTCCTGAACCCTGAGACGGGCCAGCTGCGCCTGGTGGATGGCCGCCACCCTGACGCCGTGGCCTGGGCCAACCTTACCAACGCCATCCGCGAGACCGGGTAAGGGTTGGTCCGGTCTCGCGCGGACCAGCCGGGGGAGGGAGTTGCGTGGGCGCCGGACCTCGCCTGCCCCTAGGACCAGCGTCTTGCCGGTGACAGAGTCCCATCCTTGTCTCCCTGGGGGTCAGTGTCCCACCTCTGAGGCTGCTGCACCGTAGTTGGGTGGGGCTGATGCCGCATCCCTCAGCTCATGGGGACCAGTCCTTTGCCTTCAGCCAGGGATGACAGTACCTCTGTCTCCCTAGTGATACAGTAACTCTTATCCGCACGTAGGCCGGCAGTCTCCCCCTCAGCCCTCATCTCACCCCCATGACCAGAGGGGTGGTAATGGCTCTCCAGGACAAATTCTCACTTCCTTGGTTTTAGCTTACCCCGTGGGTGCCAGCCCCGCTGCCTTCTTTCCAGAACCAGAGCAGCAGGACTGAGCTTGGATTCCAGGCCAGTCTGAAAACAGAGGGTCCCTAAATTCACAAAGACCCAGACTGTATCATTGCTTGGCCTCTGCTCCTTGCGTCCCTCCTCTCTCCTGGTCCGGGGGGAAGTCACTTGGCCAGATACTTAGTCGGGAGCCAAGCACTCCATCTTTGGCAGTCACCGTCACTATCCTTATCACTGGGACCCAGGCTGTCATTCTGTTGTATGGCTCTTACCTAACTCCTCTGCCTGTCTGGGCTCTCATTTCCCCATCTGTGGCTTGGATTTTGATGATGTGCTCTGGCTGGGAAGTTGGGTGGTGTCCCTCTCAGGCCTTGTACCAGGGCTGGTGCCCATTCATTCATTCACTCACCTGGTGCTCTTGGCTATGGGGACACAGAGCTGAGGGGGTCCCCATTCAGTCAGGGAGACAGTGCCAGGAGGGAAAATCCTGGGCGTGGGGAACATCTGCCTCAAAGCCTTGTCAGCAAGTCCCAGATCCTGGATCCACGCTGTGTTGGGGAATCTTGGGGAACCCTGTGTCCCCCCCACCCCCTCCCCCACCTGCACTGTCCCATCCTGGGGTCATCCCAGTGCTTAGAATACGTTACCCCCTCCAGCAGGCACGGCTTCTCCCACTGCTGCCCCCATCCATTTTGCTGGCTTGCATTCATTTCTGCAGGTGTTGGGGAGACATAGGACACTGTGGACACCCCCCGTTCTGGTGCTTTGTGGCATTTGGGAGTGTATTAGATAGACAGACCAGAGATTGTGGGGAGAAGATTTGCTGCAGACCCAGGAGCTGGGTGCGGCTAATCTGGGAAGGCTCCCAGGGAGAGGAAGCCACAGAGTGGGCTGGCGTCTGTAGAGGGAACCAGAACTCTGTGGCGACTTGACTCTGGAATCTGGTGACCCAGTCTCTGCTGACTCACATGTTTTGGGCCCCCGCTTAGCAGAGCTAAGAGAGATGACAATCTCTGGGTGCTAGGGAGGGGGCACAGAGGTAAGGCTCAGCATGGGGAGGGGGCTTTGGCCCCAGCAGTTCCCCGCTAGGCTGTGTTGCTGTCAATTATGGAAAACAGAGAAGTGGGGAGAGGGCTCACCTGCTTGTGCTGGATGGAAAGTTCTTCCAGGCTCAGCTCTGGCACTGTGTGACCTTGGGCAAATCACTTCATCTCTCTGAGCCTGTTTCCTTCCCTGAAGGTGGGGCTCGAAGGGAAATTCGGGGGATCACAGAAAGCACCTCTGTTTATTTACTAAAGGAAGGAGTGAATGAAAGAGAAAGGAACGCGTGTCTTCTGCCCCCATTTTGCAGGTGGGGAAACTGCGGAGTGAGCCCTGGTCTCTTCCACACTTCTTGCTCTCACTTCACTGTTCCAGCATCTTTTCTGTCCAGTCTGCCCCTTTCCCTGTGGGTTTGACAGCACTTGGGACTATGATGTAGGGAAAACTGTATGGGAAGCCCCCATTTTATAAGCAGGGAAACGGAGGCCCTCAAAGACACCCTCTTGAGAACTCAAGAGTGAGATGTAAGAAAGACATCTGGGGTGTCCTGGCCCCCGAGCAGTAAAACCGCTGATTTGCAGGTGACTGTCTTATTTTTTGGAGGGTGGAAATCATGGTTTGACTCTTCTGTTCACCTAGAATTGGGATCCTTCCTCCTTTCTGGCTCCCAGATTTCACCAGATCCTGGGATTGTCAGGATAACTTGCACATCTCCTTCCCCCATAATCTTTCCGCTTACTTGTGCTGTATCTGACTCTGGACTGACACTCCCCATGGAGCCTGAAACATTTAGATTTAATGCTAAGGGATCAGAGATGCACCCAGAGGCAGCGCCTGCGCCAGCCTGGCTCTGGTCTTGGTCCTGGGGAGGCCGAACCCTCCAACCTTAGCTTTTCCTCCTTTTCTGACCTGATGCCCCCCAACCTGCTGATTGACCTAAATAGCCTTCGAGTTGGGAGAGGAAGTGAATACCAATAAGAGGGAACTAACCTATTAGGAAACTGGGAAACATCCCAAATCTACCACCCAACAGGCAGAAACCCAGCCCAGTAAAATGGATAAATACCACCCAACTGTTTCTTTTCTTTTTTTTTTCCTTTATCTATTTTTTTTTGTATTTTATTTTATTTATTTTTTTATACAGCAGGTTCTTATTAGTCATCCATTTTATACACATCAGTGTATACATGTCAATCCCAATCTCCCAATTCATCACACCACCCCCCCCCCACCCTCCGCTGCTTTCCCCCTTGGTGTCCATACGTTTGTTCTTTACATCTGTGTCTCTATTTCTGCCCTGCAAACCGGTTCATCGGTACCATTTTTCTAGGTTCCACATGTATGCGTTAATATACGATATTTGTTTTTCTCTTTCTGACTTACTTCACTCTCTATGACAGTCTCTAGATCCATCCACGTCTCTACAAATGACCCAATTTCATTTCTTTTTATGGCTGAGTAATATTCCATTGTATATATGTACCACATCTTCTTTATCCAGTCATCTGTCGATGGACATTTAGGTTGCTTCCATGACCTGGCTGTTGTAAATAGTGCTGCAATGAACATTGGGGTGCATGTGTCTTTTTGAACTATGGTTTTCTCTGGGTATATGCCCCGTAGTGGGATTGCTGGGTCATATGGTAGTTCTATTTTTAGTTTTTTAAGGAACCTCCATACTGTTCTCCATAGTGGCTATATCAATTTACATTCTCACCAACAGTGCAAGAGGGTTCCCTTTTCTCCATACCCTCTCCAGCATTTGTTGTTTGTAGATTTTCTGATGATGCCCATTCTAACTGGTGTGAGGTGATACTTCATTGTAGTTTTGATTTGCATTTCTCTAATCATTAGTGATGTTGAGCAGCTTTTCATGTGCTTCTTGGCCATCTGTATGTCTTCTTTGGAGAAATGTCTATTTAGGTCTTCTGCCCATTTTTGGATTGGGTTGTTTGTTTTTTTAATACTGAGCTGCATGAGCTGTTTATATATTTTGGAGATTAATCATTTGTCCGTTGATTTGTTTGCAAATATTTTCTCCCATTCTGAGGGTTGTCTTTTTGTCTTGTTTATGGTTTCCTTTGCTGTGCAAAAGCTTTGAAGTTTCATTAGGTCCCATTTGTTTATTTTTGTTTTTATTTCCATTACTCTAGGAGGTGGATCAAAAAAGATCTTGCTGTGATTTATGTCAAAGAGTGTTCTTCCTATGTTTTCCTCTAAGAGTTTTATAGTGTCCAGTCTTACATTTAGGTCTCTAATCCATTTTGAGTTTATTTTTGTGTATGGTGTTAAGGAGTGTTCTAATTTCATTCTTTTACATGTAGCTGTCCAGTTTTCCCAGCACCACTTATTAAAGAGACTGTCTTTTCTCCATTGTATATCCTTGCCTCCTTTGTCATAAACTAGTTGACCATAGGTGTGTGGGTTTATCTCTGGGCTTTCTATCTTGTTCCATTGATCTATATTTCTGTTTTTGTGCCAGGACCATATTGTCTTGATGACTGTAGCTTTGTAGTATAGTCTGAAGTCAGGGGGTCTGATTCTTCCAGGTCTGCTTTTTTCCCCTCAAGACTGCTTTGGCTATTCGGGGTCTTTTGTGTCTCCATACAAATTTTAGGATTTTTTGTTCTAGTTCTGTAAAAAATGCCATTGGTAATTTGATAGGGATTGCATTGAATCTGTAGATTGCTTTGGGTAGTATAGTCATTTTCACAATGTTGATTCTTCCAATCCAAGAACATGGTATATCTCTCCATCTGTTGGTATCATCTTTAATTTCTTTCATCAGTGTCTTATAGTTTTCTGCATACAGGTCTTTTGTCTCCCTAGGTAGGTTTATTCCTAGGTATTTTATTCTTTTTGTTGCAATGGTAAATGGGAGTGTTTCCTTAATTTCTCTTTCAGATTGTTCATCATTAGTATATAGGAATGGAGGAGATTTCTGTGCATTAATTTTGTATCCTGCAACTTTACCAAATTCATTGATTAGCTCTAATAGTTTTCTGGTGGCATCTTTAGGATTCTCTATGTATAGTATTGTGTCATCTGCAAACAGTGACAGTTTTACTTGTTCTTTTCCAATTTGTATTCCTTTTATTTCTTTTTCTTCTCTGATTGCCGTGGCTAGGACTTCCAAAACTATGTTGAATAATAGCGGTGAGAATGGACATCCTTGTCTTGTTCCTGATCTTAGAGGAAATGCTTTCAATTTTTCACCATTGAGAATGATGTTTGCTGTGGGTTTGTTGTATATGACGTTTATTATGTTGAGGTAGGTTCCCTCTATGCCCACTTTCTGGAGAGTTTTTATCGGAAATGGGTGTTGAATTTTATCAAAAGCTTTCTCTGCATCTGTTGAGATGATCATATGGTTTTTCTCCTTCAGTTTGTTAATATGGTGTATCACATTGATTGATTTGCGTATATTGAAGAATCCTTGCATCCCTGGGATAAATCCCACTTGATCATGGTGTATGATCCTTTTAATGTGTTGTTGGATTCTGTTTGCTAGTATTTTGTTGGGGATTTTTGCATCTATATTCATCATTGATATTGGTCTGTAATTTTCTTTTTTTGTAGTATCTTTGTCTGGTTTTGGAATCAGGGTGATGGTGGCCTCATGGAATGAGTTTGGGAGTGTTCCTTCCTCTGCAATTTTTTGGAAGAGTTTGAGAAGGATGGGTGTTAGCTCTTCTCTTCTCTCTTTAATTTTTAAAAAAAAATTTTATGGGAGTATAGTTGATTTACAATGTTGTATTAGTTTCAGGTGTACAGCAAAGTGAATCAGTTATACATATATCTACATTTTTTTTTTTTTTTAGATTCTTCTCCCACGTAGGCCATTACAGAGTATTGAGTAGAGTTTCCTGTGCTATAGAGCAGGTTCTTATTAGTTATCCAACTGTTTCTTTGAAAAGTCACAAAAGATAAACTTACACCATCAAGAATGGAAGAGGAGTGATAGCCGCAAATGAGGTGGTACATCCCACATAGTAGCGGGTGTCCAGGGCACACTGTACACTGAAGGGACAATGAAGGTGAGGGGAGATTTGTGACCCGCTGCTCATCTCACAAGAACGGTCTGGCTTTTCCCAAACGTGGCCTCTTCATTAGATCCTGGAGTCATCTCAGAGGTATTAGCTACCCCTGACATAAAACCACAGTGTGGCCCATACACTTTCCAGAAATAAAAAAAGATTGGGGAAATAGATTCAGTGCAGCCGACTTTTTATTTTTGCCAAGCAATGTTTTTGCCATTAAAAACAAACCACAACAATATTTATTGATCTCTGCCCATTTCATCTAATAAAAGATCAGCTATTTTAGAACCAAACAAGCAGGAAGGACATGATCTCTGAATTAAGAACAGTCTAATGGGGACATTTTGCTTTAGAAACACATTCTTTCCAGTGGTTTGTTATTTTGTTTTGTTTTGGCCAGGGACTGGGGTAGAGTCTCCCAAAGTTGTCAGCCAGCACAGCAGTGAGGGATTCCAGAAGCCATTTGCTGATGTCCAAGCCTTCCCGTTTTACAGATGGGGAAGCTGAGGCTGGGAGAGAGTGGAGGTGTGGTATGACGCAGGGTTTCAGGTTTAACATCAGAGAGACCTAGGTTCAGGTCTCTGCCCGGACACTTCCTACAGCTGGCTGTCGGCAGCTGCCTCACCCCAAAGAAAATCATTTGATTAGGGCTTAGGACCCGAGGCAGCAGAGGGATCCTCAGAGATCAGCCAGAGGGGCTCTAGCACTGAAATTCCCTCATGAATGGGAATCTCTCTCTTTCCAAGGTATTCTGGAAAGATAGGCAGACACCTACGTAGCCAGGTTTTCTGAGAACTCAAGCAAAGTGCACAAACCCCATCCAAACCGAATCACCCCAGTTGCCCTTTGGAATAAGGCGGATCAGAGAGGAATGCAGAAGGCACTCTCTCCGACAAGGGCAGTGACTAATTCCATATTTATGGTACTGTGGCCTGGCTGGGGGGGCAGGGTTCGGGGGGGAATTGTCACTCTCCACTCATCCTTTTCCTTTCTGTCCAGCTTGAAAGAGTCACACTGCTCTCTTTTAAATCTTTGTAACTGTTGCACAAGTACTTAACTTTCCATGGTAAAAAAATTCTAGCAGTTTAGAAAGGTGAGGTGGAATGTGGAAGGTAAATTGCGCTCCCCACTCTTTCTTTTTATATATAACCACTGTTCTTCCTTCTAGAATTTTCTATGCATAAACAGGCCTAAACATACATACATACATACATGTGTATACATACTGGTATGTGTGTGTGTGTAATGTTTTTGTACATGGGGTTATCCTGAGTCCACTGTTTGTCCTTCTCTAATCTTATTTTTTTAAAAAAAAACTTTGTGTCTGACATCTCATCAGCACATGGCAGTCTGCCACATGGTTCTAGAAGCCCACCGCATATATGGATAGATTATTGTATCAGGCCCCTAACACTGGATGTTTTGGGAGGGTCCTGTTTTCCTCAGCTCTAGTCAAAAATGCTGCTGTGAGCTCTATTTACAATAGCCAGGACATGGAAGCAACCGAAGTGTCCATCAACAGATGAATGGATAAAGAAGATGTGGAACATATATACAATGGAATATTACTCAGCCATAAAAAGGAACGAAACTGAGTTATTTGTAGTGAGGTGGATGGACCTAGAGACTGTCATACAGAGTGAAGTAAGTCAGAAAGAGAAAAACAAATAACCGTATGCTAACACATATATATGGAATCTAAAAAAAAAAAAAAATGGTCATGAAGAACCTAGGGGCAAGATGGGAATAAAGATGCAGACCTACTAGAGAATGGACTTGAGGATACGGGGAGGGGGAAGGGTAAGCTGGGACAATGTGAGAGAGTGGCATGGACATATATACACTACCAAACGTAACATAGGTAGCTAGTGGGAAGCAGCCGCATAGCACAGGGAGATCAGCTCGGTGCTTTGTGACCATCTAGAGGGGTGGGATAGGGAGGGTGGGAGGGCGGGAGATGCAAGAGGGAAGAGACATGGGGACATATTTATATGTATAACTGATTCACTTTGTTGTAAAGCAGAAACTAACACACCATTGTAAAGCAATTATACTCTAATAAAGATGTTAAAAAAAAAATGCTGCTGTGAACAAGGACGCTGATCCATATCCGTGAGGGCTGTGTGAGCACCGGTCACGGGGTGAGTTCCTAGCTGCTGCCTGTCTTCAGGGCCTCAGCACTGTGGCCTTGACTGAGCCTGCTCCCTGCAGAAGGAGAGCTTTTAAGCAGGCGCTGTCTGGAAGAAGGCCACTGGCCTCTCAGTTATAACCAGGACTTGGCATCTGAACAGCCTTTTTGGTTTTATGTAAGTTGTGTATGTTCTCCCTTGATTCCCCCGCTTTTTTTTTTTTTTTTTTTTATCACGAGGGGAACTACATTCTGTACCCTGTTTTAAATTTCTTCCCATCACCATGTCTACTGGATTGCTCCAAACCTCCCCTCTCAGGTTCATGATGAGACACATATTTAGTGAGTATAAAACGTGAGTTCTCTTCTGGCACCTGCCATGGCAACCCTCTGAAGTGGGAATCGCTTTGCCCATTTTACAGGTGAGGAAACTGAGGCCCAGAGAGGTTAAGCAATTTGCCCAAAGGTACACAGTTGATAAGAGAGAGACCTGGGGGCTTCCCTGGTGGCGCAGTGGTTGAGAATCTGCCTGCCAATGCAGGGGACACAGGTTCGAGCCCTGGTGTGGGAAGATCCCACATGCCATGGAGCAACTAAGCCCGTGAGCCACAACTACTGAGCCTGCGCGTCTGGAGCCTGTGCTCCGCAACGGGAGAGGCTGCGACAGTGAGAGGCCCGCGCACCGCGATGAAGAGTGGCCCCCACTTGCCACAACTAGAGAGAGCCCTCGCACAGAAACGAAGACCCAACACAGCCATAAATAAATAAATAAATAAATAAATAAAATTTAAAAATAATAATAATAATAATTTAAAAAAAAAAAAAAAAAAAGAGAGAGACCTGGGGATTCAGACGATGCCTGAGGGACCCACAATCCCAGACTCTCTTTGTCCTCCACTCTCCTTGAAATTTAAGACCTTTATTCTAGTCTCTTCTGTTTTTCTGTCCATATCTGTGATTATATGTGAGTCATTAGCCGGAAGTTCATGGCTCTTAGATTTGTTTGATAAGAGCTAACTCCTTCACCTTCAAGGACAAAACAATCCCCCACAAAACTCAGTTAAGGTAGAGGCTCAGAGCACATCATGCTCTGTGATGTTAGTCTCAGCTCTGTTGGGCAAGTGACTTCACCTCTCTGAGCCTCAGGTCCCACAACTGTAAATTGGGAGAATCAAACTCATGTCATAGGGTCTTTGGGAGAATTTAGAGAGAAAAGTAGACATGTGATGTGCTTAGCACTGGGGGCTATTGTTATCCACAGTAGCAGGGCCTCATTACCAGTCCCCACAGCTCCATTTTATCTTGTAGCTCAAATTCTTTGCTTTGGAACTCTCAGAGCTCAGGCTTCCTTCTTTTACTTTCCCTCTCCTCCCCCCCCACCCCCCTTCTCCCTGCAAGCTCTTACTTAAACTTCAAAACGCAGAGCAGCTGTCACCTCTTCTGTGAAGCCTTCCTAAATTTTACTCAGTAGCAGCAGGAGCGTACCTTCTCAGGGTACTTTATTCCTTTTCTCGTCATAGCAGTTACATATATTCATTCTTGTATACCCTCGGTGTCTGGCACCCAGTAGGTGCTCAAAGAAGCTTGATTGCCAAAACTATTGGGTGTGAGTATTTTGATAGTCATTTCCTCTCCTGTGTCTTCTCTAGGGCAGAGCTGTGCCTGTCCTGGAGCTCTTTGGTGACTTTTTAGCCAAATTCTTGTGAGACAGTCCTGGCTGAGCCTGGCTCTCCGTGTTGTGTAGCCTCTTCAAGGTCTCATTAGTGTCTTCTGTTGCCCTCATTTTCTTAATAGAAGTTGCCTTCACAAGTGTTTTCCTTAGTTACAGAAGTCACCTGGGTGAATATTCTTTGTGTCCTTGGAGCAAGGATGAAATCCAGAACCATAAAGGAAAGACTGATAGGACAAAACTGAAAACTACCATATGGCAAAAACAAAAGCAAAAATCTATTAAAATACAGGTATTTTCAATATTAGTGACAAGCCAAGGGCTAATATGTATATAGAGAATTTCACCAATCAATAAGAAAAGGTGATGGGAATTCCCTGGTGGTCTAGTGGTTAGGATTTGGTGCTTTCACAGCCGTGGCCAAGGTTCAATCCCTGGTTGGGGAACTGAGATCCCGCAAGCCACGGTGCAGCCGAAAAATAATAATAATAATAAGATGAAAAAAACCACGGTAGAGAAAAATGAGTAAAGGACATGAACCAAAGAACTATAAATAACCAATAAGAAATAAGAAAATATATGTAACTTAACTCATTAAAGGATTATAATTACGTGATTCAATTTTTCTGTCACCTTAGTAAGGATGAAAAAGATTGATTTTAAGCAGGGAAGTGCACAGACAGGAGTTTGTACATTGTAGAAATGCAGTATATATCCCAGGCATCACCTGGGAGCTAGTTAGAAATACAGAGTCTTGGGCTTTACCCCAGACCTCCTGATCAGAATCTGCTTCCTGGGAGCCAGCCTGCCTGGAATTGAATCTTAGCTTTGCCCTTTCTTAGCTCTGTGACCTTTGGTATGTGTATCAGCTAGTATTGGGCAACAGTGTTGTGTAGTAACAAACTGCCCCCAAACTCAGCGGCTTGAAATGACAACCGTTTATGCTTGTGGATCCTTGGAGCAGTTGGGGCAGCTCTGCTTCATGCTATAGTTCTGCAGACATGGTCAGCAAGATGTGTCTCTCATATTCTTGGGACCAGCGAGCTGGCCGGGCATGTTTCTCTCGTGGCCATAGCAGGGACACAAGTGGAAACACGGGAGGCCCTTTGAAGGCTAATCTCATAACTGACACAAGTCACTTCCACCACATTCCATCGGCCAGAGCAAGTCATATGACATGACTGAGCCCAAATCAAGGGGACAGGGAAGGACATTTGGCCAGTGGTGGGAGGGATGTAAAGCCACACAGCAAAAGGCAGGGACATGGGGGGAAGAGGCTGCGATGCCATCTACCACAGCAGGTACGTAACACTGTGCTTGAACTTCCTCCCCTCCTGTACGATGGAGACAAGAATGGTGCCTGCCTTGCAGGACTGTGGGATTGTCATGAGGACTAGTACATGAGTTAATAGATATGGAAGTGACTAGAACAGTGCCTGGCTCAGAAGAAACCCTCAGTAGATATTAGCTGGTATTATCGTGGGGGAGGGGCAGGGAATGAAGATTAGTACAGCCCTGGGGGAGGCTGTTTGTCAGTATCTATTAAAATTAAAAATACATGTGCCCTTTGACCTAGCAGTTCCTCTTTTAGGGATTTAGCCTGACACGTGCACAGAGACAGACCGACAGACATTCACGTGAATGGCAGTTCATCACTGCGTTGTTTTCTATGGTTTAAAACTGCAGACAGGTGCATGCCGAGCTGAGGGCCCGTTTCACACTTGCCCCCTCGCTGACCAAGTGTCCCCTCTCCTCCCCCTGCAGGTGGGCCTTTCTGGAGCTGCACACGAACGACCACTACAACGATAGCCTGCAGGCCTACGCAGCGGGCGTGGTGGAGGCCGCCGTGTCCGAGGAGGTAAGGGCCAGATGCGGGACCCCGGGGTTCCCCCCGCCCATCAAGTGTGTTCCCCAGGGAGCTTTGGAGGGTTCTGAGGTATGTGTAGAGGGGGCTCTCCCACCCCCAGCCTTCCATCTAGTTGGGGAGAAAAGGCTCTCATGTATTTGTTAAAAATTTACACTGGGTGCTATTTGATGCATATAAAAAATACACAACACATTCCAAGTTACGAAGCTTAGTAATAAAATGAACACCCAAACTAAACCCTGGACTGTTACGAAAACCACTGAAGCCCCCTCTCAACTCCGTTCCCCTGCCTCTCCTACCCCAGAGACACCCACCACACTACATGTGGTGGCTGTCATTCCCTTTCATTCATTCATTCATTCATTCATTTATATTGAGATAGAATTCACATGCCATAAAATTCACCATTTTATAATGTACAGTTCAGTGGGTTTTAGTATATTCACAAGGTTGCACGACCACCACCACTATCTAATTCCAGAACCTTCTCATCAGCCCAGAAAGAAACCCCATACCTGTTAGCAGTCACCTCCCTTTTTCCCCACTCCACCCAGCCCCTGGCAATCGCTAATCTACTTTCTGTCTCTACGGATTTGCTTATTCTGAACAGTTCCTATGAATGGAATCATCCAATATGTGGTCTTTTGTGGCTGGCTTCTTTAACTTGTCTCCAGGGTTCCTCCACGTTCTAGTGTATGTTAGTGCTTTATTCCTTTTTATGGCCGAATAATATTGCATTGTAGGGATAGACTATTTTATTTATCCTTTCATCAGTGGGTGGACATTTGAGTTATTTCCACTCCCTTCCTTTGGTTAAACTAGTTTTACTACATGTGATGGAACCTTAAACAACATATTATTTTGCTTTACCTGCTTTTGGGCTTTTTAAAAGTGATAATCACAGATTTCAGAAGGCAGACCGCATCAGGAGTGGGTGAGGCCCTGGTGGGCTGGCCATGTTCCCACACTGTGCGTGAAGGGGTGACACCCACGTTGGAATGTAATTTGGCATTAACGTGTAGAGTTGAATACACACACGCCTTAGGACCCAGGGGCCCCACTCCTTCGGTGTGTACCCTAGAGGTGACCCAAGGGGTTCAAAGCAGCCCCGAGGCAAACACGCTCAAACGCCACCGGTGGGTGCACGGGTAACCGGATTGCAGTACTGTCACACAGTGCAGGATCATAGAGCAGTGAAAATGAACGAGCAGAGTGGATGGGTGTGAGATGCATGGTGGTGAGAGGGACAGAGCACGTCACAGGAGACGGTGTACAGTGTGACAGCGTTTAATAAACTCCCTCTCCTCATTCTGACACCCAGCTGCAGTTTGAGATGCCCTCCTGGGACCTCGACGTCTGGGGAGGTGTCAGACACTGGGTCACGCCACGCTGTTTTGGGTGCTTGGTGGTATCTGAGACAAGATTCCATCTCTCAAGGGCCCCGTAGCCTGAGCCAGGAACACTGAGGCAAGGCCCGAAGTGGTTCTCACGTGAGGAACTCCAGACACACGTGCCAGGGGCTTTGCCCACGTTACCTCTCTGAGCTTGCACACCAGCCCCCGAGGGAGGCTCTCCGTCTGTTGGGGTGACGGGGACGATGGGCTCATATGGTCTTTCACCCCCCAGCAGGCTGGCCCAGCTTGTTCATGTGACGTCGGGGCGGGGAGGTGGGGAAGGCCTCTTGAGGGCTGGTGGAACTGGCACAGGATTCTCTTGCCAGGTTCACTGCAGTGTCCTCAGTGCTCAGGACAGGACATAGTAGGTGCTCAAAAAAAAAAAAAAAAGGTAGTTGAGTGACTGAATACATGTATAGATGGGGGGGGCAGTCCCCAGTAACAGAGGAGGTGTAATCTAGGGCAGACTGTGAGTGCTGAAGGCTTTCAGAGGAGGGAGGCATCCAGAGGCATTGGGCCCTGGTGGGGGTGAGAGCTGGCTGGGTGAGAGAAGCCAGCGTGAGCAAAGGTGCAGAGGTGTCCTCACCAGAGCTCCTCGACTCTTTGGAGACCTGGATAGGGGTGAGGACTCTGAGCCCGAGTGGGGGCCAGTGGGGTCCTCAGGGAAGAGCGCAGCCCCGCTGCCCCGCCCCTGTCCTCGCCCACCCCACAGCTCATCTATATGCACTGGATGAACACGGTGGTGAATTACTGCGGCCCCTTCGAGTACGAAGTCAGTTACTGCGAGAGGCTCAAGAAATTCCTGGAGGCCAACCTGGAGTGGATGCAGACGGAGATGGAGTTGAACAATGGCTCTGCTTACTGGCACCAGGTGGGCGTGGCCCCCGTGCTCGGAGGGCTGGGGCAGCAGGCTGGGTCTGCTTTGGGGACCTGCTACCACCGCGGCTGCTACTGTTCCAGCTGGCCAACCTAGCTGTCCCCTGCTCCTCCTAGCCAGCCGTTTCTCCCTTCCTCCCTCCCTCCCTCATCCATCCACCCATCTACCTACCCGTCCTCCCATCCATCTACTCATCCATCCACAGATCCATCCAGTCTTCCCTCCCTCCCTCCCTCCATGTCCATCCTTCCCTTTCTCCCTCCCATACATCCGGCTATCCATCCACCCACCCACCCCTCCATCCATCTACCCTTTCATCCATCCATCTATTCATCCATCCATCCATCCATCTAGTTTTTCAGCACATTCGTCCACCCACCCACAAGTCTATCCATCTTTCATTCTCTTCTTCCCATTTATTCATCTGTCACCAACCTGCCCATCTTAGCCTAGTTGTCAGATACTCTATCCACCCGCCTTGTTGATATACCCCATTTGGTTGCCTGTCTCTCTCTCTGTTCATCATCTACCTGTCTGTCCATCTGCCCTCCCATCTACCTGCCTAGCTATCTTTCTGACGGACCACATTCCCTGCTTCATTCCTTCTCTTCCTTCTGGCCAGAGCCTAGGCACCTCTCAGTCTGTCCATCTGTTGGTCCATCCCCTCTGCTCTGTCTCTGCTGCTCGTACATCTCGCCAGGGGCTGCCCAGTTCTCCAGGGTGATGCCCACACTCCTTAATGTGGCCTCAACACCGCCCTGCACCCTCTCCCTCCCCAGCCTCATCTACTGACCTTCTCGATCTGTGCTCCAGCCTCCTCCCAGTTCCTTGAACAAGATGTTACCTCTTCACTCAGGGCTTTAAAATGTGCTGTTCCTTCTGCCTGGAACACTTTTCCTTCTCCCCCTCTGCCTGGCTCACCCCCACCACTCCTCACCTCCACGTCCCCTCCCTGCACTTCTTCGTAGCACTCTTGTGAGGCATTCAGGTTCTGTCTTCAACTGGACTTGGGCCCCATGAGGACAAGGCAAGGACCACATCTGCCTTGTCCACTGTGGTATCCCCAGTACCTAGCACAGGGGCTGGCACATAGTAGGTGCTTTATAAGTGAAGGTTTGTTGAGTATTTACAGATGAAGGAGTGAATCCCTCTGGTCCCGTCCATCTGCTTCAGCACCTGCCTGAACATCTGTCCTTCTCTTCACTCTCCTGTCCATCTAGATGATTGCCTTTCTCTCTGTCCTTCTCTCGTTTAACTCGGTAGCCACCATCCAGCCATCCATCCATCTGTCCTTTTGTCCATCCATCTTATGGATGCTTGCTAAGTGCCTGGTGTATGCCCAGCACAGGCCAAGGCCCGGTGGGGGACACAGTGATATACTCCATGGTTACAGAACAATGACAGTGACAGTGGGGAGAAGTCAGCCACGAGACAAGTGTGCTGAGCCAGCAGCACAGCCAGTAAAACTCAGAACAGGGAGCAGTCAACAGTGGGCCAAGGCAGGCTGGGAGGCTTCCTGGAGGAGGTGGGTTTGAGTTGGGTTCTTAAGTGGGGTGATTTGGGGTTGCCACAGGATGGAGACGTATAGTTAAATGATGGCAGAAGGGTGCTTGGCATGGAGGGGTGGCTGGTGGTTAAGGGGGGGGTCAGGGTTGGCTGGAGCCTGGAGGGTGCACCTGAGCCTCCCTTGCTGGAGCCCCTCCCATTGCAGAAGGCATGAGCCTGGGGGAGAGGCCTCACACTCCCTCTGCCCCCTGCCCCCTGCCCCCTCCTCCTCCCCCTAGGTGCGGCTGACCCTCCTGCAGCTGAAAGGCCTAGAGGACAGCTATGAAGGCAGTGTGACCTTTCCAACTGGGAAGTTCACCATCAAACCCTTGGGGTTCCTGTAAGTGCCACCCCCAGAGTGGATAGGGCAGGGGAAAGTGCCACACACCTTATAGTCAGACAGACCTGGGTTCCAATACCAGCCCTGCCACTTCCTGGCTACATGGCCTCGGACTGGTCGCCCAACCTCCCAGTGCCTCAGCTTCCTCTTCTGTGAAATGGGTATGTAATGGCACTCCCAGCAGGCGTGGTAACCCTCCGGCACTCTGACCCTCCTCAGCCTGTTGCAGATCTCTGGGGACCTCGAAGACTTAGAGCTGGCCCTGAATAAGACCAAGACCAAGCATGCTATGGGCTCTGGCTCCTGCTCCGCCCTCATCAAGCTGCTGCCTGGCCAGAGTGACCTCCTGGTCGCCCACAACACCTGGCACTCCTACCAGTACATGCTGCGCATCATGAAAAAGTACTGGTTCCAGTTCAGAGAAGGGCCCCAAGGTGGGTAGATGTGGGTGGGTCTGTGTGTGAGCATGTATGTGGGTACACAGTGGGCATAGTACTGGGAGGTGTGGGCCTCAGCCCCATATACACTGGGGTCACCATAAGGCCACTCTAAGAGTTCATGTTATTTTTAACATGTTTATTTCCTTTTAATTTTTATCTCACAAGGCGTATCAGTAAGCTACTGCTGCGTAACAAATCACCCCAAATTTAAAACAACAAAGGTTTAAAACATAGCCATTTATTTTTGCTCACGTGTCCATGGGTGTGCTGGGTGGTTTTGTTATTCTGGGACAAGCCTGCTGATCGTGGCCGGGCTCACTGATGCTTCTGTAGTCAGCTGGGGTGAGCTGGCTGACCTAGGATGGCCTCGTCTGCACGTCTGGGGGTTGGCTGTCAGCTAGGATGATGTGACAGCTGGGCTACGTGGTCTTTCATCCTCCCACAGGCTAGCTCAGGTTTGTTCATGTGACGTCTGGGCAGGGAAGTGTGGAAGGCCTCTCGAGGGCTGATTGAAACTGGCACAGCATTCTGTTGCTCAAAGCAAGTCAAGTGACCCGTGCAGATTCAAGAAGTGGGGAAATAGACCCGACCATGTGATGTAAGGAACTGCAGAGTCACATTGTAGATGACGTGGATACAAGCATGGGGAGAGTTACAGCCATTTTTGCAAACAGCTACACAGGAATGGATGAATACGTTCTTCCTGTCAAATGTGAAAACCTTGCCACTAAGGCCCAAGTGCCGGATAGTGTGCCCGTCATTCCTGGCCCCAGTGTTAAGTCTAGAGGTAGCCACTGCCAGATGTTTGCAGTGCCTCCTTCTTGGCCAAACTTAAAAAAATTAATGTTGCCAGGAGGTGGCGAGAGGGTGGGGAAATGTATACCCTCATTCACTGCTAACGGGAGTGGGAGCTGGCACGGCCACTTTGAAGAGGAGCCCAGCTGGCGTCTAACAAAATTTAAAATCTGTCTCGCCTGTGATCCAGCAACTCTCTGGCTCATATCTGTCCCTGGAGAGACATTTCTATTTCTGCAAGGGGATTGTGTACGTGGATGTCAGCTGCATTAGTGGTTTGGAAACAACCTAATGCCCATTAATTTAAATTTAAACTTCTAAATTGACATTTGTACAGAAAAGTGTGCTCATCATAAGTGACCAGCTGGAATTTTTGCACGTTGAACACACACCTGTGTGTGTAATATCCAGACAGAGAAACAACATTCCCAGCCCCCAGAAGCTTCCTTCCCGTCCCTTTCCAGGCACTGTCCCCAGCCCGTAGTGACTTCTCACAGCCTGGATTAGGTTTGATGGATTTGGAATGTTTTGCGAATAGAATCATGCAGCATGGGCTTGTTTGCATCTGGCTTCTTTCACTCAGTGTAACGTCTGTGAGTTTCATCCACGTTGTCCTCTGTAGCTGCAGATCTGTCGTTCCCATTGCTGTGTATCCACTATCGTCTTAATATCTGAAAAACCTATATAAGTCATACACGTATGTTATAGAAAATTGGAAAATGCGGCAAAACACACATACACACAATGAAAGTCACTGGAACACCCCACATCCCACAAGAGATCATTTCTGCAAACACTTGGTTATGTTTTTTTAGACTTTTAAAAAACGTACCTCACTTTTCCATTTGTTTTAACTTATCAATATTTTTATTATACTATTTATATGTAAATACACCCTCACTGCCACAGATTCCAGCAATAGAGATGAAGAAATACATCTCCCTTGATACCTTCGTCCCAAATTCCAGATCTCTCCTAAGAGGAAAGCACTGATGCCATTTTGGTTTGGATCTATCTAGATTTTGGGGGATGCATTTATATGTGTGTATATATGGACCTTTTTAAAATTAATAGACTTTATTTCTTAGAAAAATTTTACATTGACATAAATTGAGTAGACAGTACCGAGCGTTCCCATATATCCCCCTTCCCACTTTCCCCTGTTACTAGCCTCTTGCATTAGTGTGGTTCATTTGTTACAATTGATGAACCAATATTGATACATTATTGTCAACTGAAGTCCATGGTTTACATTTGAGTTCACTCTTTGTAGAGTTTTATGGATTTTTGATGAACGCTCAATGACATGTATCCGCCATTACAGTATTCTACAGAATAGTTGCACAGCCCTAAAAAGTTTGCTTTCTGGGTTTTTAAAAAAAACATAAATGAGATCATGCTACATGGATTGTTTGCCACTTGTTCCTCTTGTTCCACAGCCGGCCTTGGAGAGCTTTTGATATTGCCATGTTTGGTCCACCTTTTAACAGCTGGACGTTAAATTTTAATTAGTCCCCAGTTGAGGATATGAGCCATTTCCAGGTCTTTGCTCTTCCTCCCTTCCTCCCTTCCTTCCTTCCTTCCTTCCTCCCTCCCTCCCTTCTTTCTTTTTAAAAAATATTTATTTCTTTATTTGGCCACACCGTGAGGCTTGTGGGATGTGGGATCTTAGTTCCCCGACCAGGGACCGAACCTGGGCCCTCACCAGTGAGAGCAAGGAGTCCCAACCACTGGACTGCCAGGGAATTCCCAGGTCTTTGCTGTTTCAAACAGTACTACAGCAAGCAAGTGGGCCCCCAGATGTGTTTCCTGGTGGAAACGCTGGGTTAAAAGATGAGTATAATTAAAATTTTAGTTTCTAGATAGATAACAGCCAAATTGCCTCAAAAAATGGTTGGGCCAATTTATACTTCCACCGCCATTCTGTGAATACGTTGTCTTTCCCCACAGCCTTGCTAGCACTGGGTATTATGGTTCATTTCAAATTTTTATGCCATTCTGCTGGGTGATAAATGATGTCCCGGATGAAATTTGTTCTGTTTTTTTTTTTTTAATTCACTTTATTGATGGATAGCTTAAATACACATTTAGAGCATATAATTTGATGGGTTTGGACAAACATCTGCAGTCATGTAAACACCATTCCATGAAGATATAGAACATTTCCGTCACCCTAGAAAGTTCCCTGCGACCTTTGCAGTTAGCTTCCCCGCCTCTCCCCAGGCAACTGCTCTTCTGATTTCTTTCCCATGAGGTTAGATTTGCCTGTTCTAGAACTTCATATAAACGTGCACTAACTTTTAAAAATTTTCTAAGGGAACTCCCTGGCGGTCCAGTGGTTAGGACTCTGCCCTTCCACTGCAGGGGGCACAGGTTTGATCCCTGGTCAGGGAACTGAGATCCTGCATGCCTCACGGTGCAGCCAAAAAAAAATCGTTTTTTTCTAGTTTTATTTATTTATTTATTTATTTAATTGAGGTGAAATTCACATAACATAAAATTAACTATTTTAAAGTGAACAATTCAGTGGCATTTAGTGCATTCACAGTGGTGTGCAACTGCCACCTCAGTCTAGTTCCAAAACGTTTTCATCACCAAGAGAGGAAACCCTGTACCCACTGAGTAATCACTCCCTTTTCCCCCTCCTCCCAGCCCCTGGCAACCACCAATCTACTTTCTATCTCTGTAGATTTACCTGTTCTAGACAACCCATAAAAATGGAAACATACAATGGTGATTTTCTTACGACTGGCTTCTTTCACTCAGCGTCATAATTTCAAGGCTTCTCCATGTCGTAGCAGGTGTCAACACTTCATTCCTTTTTCTGACTGCCTAATATTTCACCACATGGAGATACTACAGTTTGTTTATCTATCCATCTATTGATGGATATTTGGGTTATTTCTTTTTGTATTCTATACTTAATTTTAATAATTAAAAAAACAAATTACTCAAGTCATACATGTTCACTGTAGAAAGTTAGAAAATAGAGCACAAAGAAGGAATAAAAATCACTTGTAACCCGCCCTACCACCAGCTACTGAAAAACCACCATTGGTGTTGGTTGTTTTCCCTTCCAGTTTTAGCTGTTCATTGATGACTTTGCCCTTTTTACTTTTATCTATTCATTAGTTATATAGAAATAGCTCCTTTGGTCCATCCCCTCATCCCTAGGGGCCCTCATCCCCACCCCAGAACACTTTGTACCAAAAGTCCATCCCTTGACAAGTGCTGGTCTGGTTATGCAGTAACCTTGATTGTAGGCCTACTGGGTACCCACTGTTGTGCTAGAAACTACCTCCACGATCTTATAAATTAAATCTTTACAATTGCCCTGTGTGGGATGAAGGATTATTATTCCCAGTTTGCAGATAAGGAAACTGAGGATCAGAAAAGCTAAGTAACTTGACATAAATCAAACAGTTGATAAGGGCCTGAACCGGGATTCTGCCCAGGTCTCCTCCCCACAAAGCCTGTGCTCATATGATCCATCCATCTCACTTCCAGGAAATAAAATCTTGAGGAAGTGTCTGCACTCCTATGTTCATTGCAGTATTCACAATAGCTGAGATATGGAAACAACCTAAATGTCCGTCGCCAGACAAATGGATAAAGAAAATGTACACGTACACACACACACACACACATACACACACACACACACACACACTCACAAAATGGAGTATTATTCAACTGAAAAAAGCAGGAAATCCTGCCATTTGCAACAACATGGGTGAACCTGGAGGCCATTATGCTAAGTGAAATAAGTTAGAGAAAGACAAACACTGTATGATCTCACTTTCACGTGGAATCTAAAAAAGTTGAACTTGAGGGAATTCCCTGGCGGTCTGGTGGTTAGGACTCTGAGCTTTCACTGCTGCGGGCCCGGGTTCAATCCCTGGTTGGAGAATTAAGATCCCTCAAGCTGCGTGGTACGGCCAAAAAAAAAAAAAAACTGTTGAACTGATCTAAGCAGAGAGTAGAGTGGTGGTTGCAGGGGGCTGGGGGGAGGGGGAAATGGGGAGATGCTGGTCAGAGAGTACCATCTCCCAGTTAGAAGACAAATGAATTCTGGAGTCTAAAGCACTGCATGGTGAGTGTAGTTAACAACGCCGTATTGTATACTTGAAACTTTCCAAGAGAGTAGAACTTCAGTGTTTTCACCACACACACAGCAGAGGTAACTACGTGAAGTGATGGATGTGTAAATTAGCTTGACTGTGGCCATCCTTTCACAGTGTCTACGTCTATCCAAACATCACAGTGTGTACCTTAAACACAGACAATTTTTATTTGTCAATTATACCTCAGTAAAGCAGGAGATAAACCCTCCCCCCACCCCTCAAAAAAAACCAAAAAAACCAAGTTTGTGCTCTCAGGCTTCTGGGTATTTGCTCTGTGAATTATCTTTTTCACAATAGGTTTTTGCAATTAATAAAAAAAAAAGGAAAGCCAAAAAAAGGTACAGTAATCAAAAAAATTATATATATATATATGTATATATATATATATACACATATATATATATATGTGTGTGTATATATATATATATATATATATATGTATGTATATATATATATATTGCTACTAGCTTTTACACAAATGGCCTGGTTTGCTGACTCTCAGAAAGACTGGAGTAGGGGCTTCCTCTGAAGCCTGCCGTTCTACCTGGAGACTCCCAAGTCTTGCTGGGAGGGGGGAGTGGGGTTCTCTGTATGCGCTTGTCTGACCAGGCCCCCTCCCCTGCCCCCCCCCCAACCCCGGGCTCACTCTCCCGCCTGCAGAGCAATCTACCCGGGCTCCTGGCAACAGGGTGACCTTCTCATCCTACCCTGGTACCATTTTCTCCTGTGATGACTTCTACATCCTGGGCAGCGGGCTGGTGAGTCATCCTCTGGTGTCACTTTTCTCCCCGGGGGCAGCTTCGCACCCAGCAGCTTAGGCACAGCAGGGGGACGCAGACACCCCCCATTCCCGCATCACCACCACCCCAGGGCCGAGGCCGTCCTCCACCAGGAAGCGCTTGTAAAATGTCGCTCCCCAGGTCACGCCCGGGCCTCCAGACCCTGCAGCTGGCCTGGGACTCTGCATTGTCCTGCAGTTCCTCAGGAATCCCTGGTTTGGGCCCTTTTGAAATATCCGTGGCCCCAGTGACCTCATTTTGTGTTTATGTATTTAGGACAAGCCATCTCTCTCCTTACCATGACTCTGCTCTTTCTCGTTCAGCCTTCCCTCTTGCTTTCCACAAAACCCCCTCTAAACCTGGCTGGGTTTTCTGAATAAATGTTGTTTACAATGTGTTGTTTTTATCGGTTTTCCTGGCTGGGCTCCAAACTCATTTAGAAATCTGTTCCTGGCACCCCTAGACGACACAGCAAGCCCTGTAGTCGCCAGGGTAACACTGCAGAGGAGAAAAAACATCACTTAAAAAAAAAATCCTAGATGCAGAGGACGCCAGTTCCTGGGGAGGGGAGAGGAAGGGGCTCTTTTTCTTCTATTACTTTGTGAGAGGAGCGTGGGATTTAGTTCCCTTAAATGTGGGAAGAAGCATGAGAGGGGCCAGGCAGTGGGTGAGGGGACCCCCTTGCTGCGGTCCGGGGTGGGGAAAGCAGGAGTGAAGCCTGGGGAAGGACAGTTGAAACAGTTTGATCCAGTTACGAAAAGTGTCCGGGAAGGAAATTTACCTCCATCTCGGTTCTTAACTGTTTTTGTGCCACAGACTCCTTTGGCAGTCTGGGGCCGTGAACCCCTTCTCAGAATAATGCTTCTAAATGCACAAGCCAACATATATGGGATTATAAAGGAAACCAATTATATCGACATGCATTTATCGAAATATAAGTAAACTTTTAATGTAATATACAAGTATACCTCGTTTTATTGAACTTTGCAGATATTGCAGTTTTTACAAGTTGAAGGTTTGTAACAACCCTGCATCGGGCAAGTCTGTCAGCGCCATTTTTCTAACAACATTTGCTCATTTTGTGTCTCTGTGTCACATTCTGGTAATTCTCACAATATTTTAAGGTTTTCATTATTATTATATTCATTATGGTCATCTGTGGTCAGTGATCTTTGATGTGACTATTGTAATTGGTTTTTTGTTTTGCATTTTTTTTTCTATTTTTAAATTAAGGTATGTACGTTGGTTTTTAAGACATAATACTATTGCACACTTAATAGACTATAGTGTAGTGGAAACATAACTCTTACATGCACTGGGAAATCAAAAAATCCATGTGACTTGCTTTCTTGTGGTATTCGCTTTATTGCAGTGGTCCGGAACAGAACCCACAATATCTCTCGGGTCCGCCTGTATGTGCTGCTTTATTAGCACGTTAAATAAGAAACTCCAGGGACTTCCCTGGTGGTCCAGTGGTTAAGATTCCGTGCTCCCAATGCAGGGGGCACGGGTTCGATCCCTGGTCGGGGAACTAAGATCCCTCATGCCACAAGGTGTGGCCAAAAAATAAAAAAAAGAAACTCCAGTCTCAGGTGGGCTACCTGCCATTATTTAGATGTATGAGGAGCGTAAACGATATCTTGAGATGTGTGCAATCCTGTCCTATGGTGGGAAAACATCTGTGATTTCTGTTGGTGACGATCTCAGGTACCGCTAATAACATTGTCATGTGTCACCTCATTAGCAATGGAAGGAGATGCTGCATTTCGGTTTGACATTAGTGGAAATAAAGATGTAATGTTTCCCCATCCAAGTCTGCAGACTCCCTGAGCACTGTCCCAGGTTGAGAACAGCCCCTGGCGCAGAGAGAGGAAACTGCCCTCCAGGGCTTCTGAGGCCATGCGGGTCTGAATCCTGGCGATGACGTGGGACACTAGAGGGATGAGGAGGGTACAGTGTGGAGGGAGTACAGAAGCTCTTCCTACCTGTGCATCGCTATTGAGAGGCTTGCTTTGCAGATTCCTCTTTGAAACATCATATTGATGGCTACTGCTATCTCGTAGTTGTTTTCCAGCTTCGTATAAAAAAGGAAGAAGCATGCTAATATCCTGCTGTAGGGGAGCAAGCCCCGATTTAAGAGTTGGAAATCTGAGGATCAAATCTTGGCCCAGCCACGTAGCGGCCATGACCTTTTGGCAAGTCTTTTAGCTTCTCCAGGCCTCAGTTTACCTTTCAAGAAGAAGGGGGCTTAATAGCCGTGCTGTGTTTTCCCCCGGAGGGCTGTAAGAGTTCATGGAGACTGTAGCAGTCCACCAGGCTACCAACCCCAAGCCTCCCAGCTTTCCCTGCGGAACTGCAGGGAAGGGGTAGAGATGGGATGCTGTCTCTCGGGAAAGAGTTGACCCACTTGGTAGGGGGAGTGGGTCCCGTAGGAGCAGCACCCTGGGCTCTCTTAGGGGCTGTTCCCCAGGGCAAAGGTGGATGCATGATCTTGATCATGAACCCCCTCAATGCTCATCCAAAGAACTAGTGAGGAACATGCACCTAAGCCAGGACATGAAGTTTTAAAAAACTAGTCAACAAATTTGAACCACGATTGATGCAGCGCTGCCACTTGGTGGCATCACGCCCCGGCTGTGAGTTAGGGGGCCCTTTCGTGCAGCGCCCCCTCGGCTCTCCCACAGGTGGCCCTGGAGACCACCATCGGCAACCGGAACTCGGCCCTGTGGAAGTACGTGCAGCCTGAGGGCTGTGTGCTGGAGTGGATGCGAAATGTTGTGGCCAATCGCCTGGCCTTGGACGGGGACTCCTGGGCCGATATCTTCAAGAGGTTCAACAGTGGCACGTGAGTGGGCTTCCGGCACTGCGGCCGTCCCACCCAACCTCCCCACTAATGCTCAGACCCTGGGAGACCTGACGTGGCACCAGGGCCACACACCCCACACCCTCTGCAGAGTCCTCTCCTTGTTTTATACGTGGGGAAACTGAGGCATGGGGAAGGAAAGGATTTGCCCCCCTCTTGCAGGCTCCTCCACCCAGGGAAAGGCTCCCAGAGGAAGGACAGGAAGACACTTGGAACTTGAGAGCTCTGGGGACAGTGGAGCGGGCCATCCGAGGAGATGGACATGGGTGGGTGGGGCCCCATGAACCAGAGACATGGGAACTGGATAGGGCAGGGTCTTAGAACGTTGCGCAGAATTGACCTTTGTTCCAGTAAGCACTAGGGAGCCATAGACTCTTCTGGAGCAGGTAAGCAGCATGATGAGAGAAAAGTCTGAGGACGCCTGCTCAAGCTGCAGCGTCCAGGTGACGGTCGGATGGCCGGACGCGCCCAGACCGCCCCGGCCCCATGATTCCTGACTGTGTGTGGCCCTGGGGGCAGGGGGAGGCTGGGGCAGTGACCACAGGGTCTGTTCAGCCCTCCTTCCTTGGGCACGGCAGGTACAACAACCAGTGGATGATCGTGGACTACAAGGCATTTGTCCCCGGTGGGCCCAGCCCTGGGAGGAGGGTGCTCACCATTCTGGAGCAGCTCCCGTGAGTACCCGGAAAGGGGCAGGGCGTTCCAGCAGAGGGGACTGCCGAGGCAGAGGCCTGGAGGCAGCTGAATCATGTGCGGGAGGGGAAACATCAGGAAGGCAATCCTGGAGGAGAAGGCAGCTCCTGATTGGGGCTAAAGATTGGGGACGTAATCTAGCCCCAGGCAGTGGGGAGCCATTGAGGGTCCTTGAGCAGGGCAGCGCCCACAGGAGCCCCCTTTCTCACCACTCCTGCCCCGTGTCCCTTCCCGGTCGCAGGGGCATGGTGGTGGTGGCCGACAGGACCTCGGAACTCTACCAGAAGACCTACTGGGCCAGCTACAATATCCCGTATGTCCCCCCTTCCTGGTATTCCCCACCCTTTGCTCAGCTCTCCGTGCTGGGGAGGGGTGCTTCCCAGGTGATTCTTTAACTCCACAAAGAAACCCACCCTACCCCCTTTTTCTCCAGGAAAGCCCTGATGGTTTTAGGGTACAGTTGTGAGGTCGGCATCCGTTCGGCCTCCCAGTCTGCACCCACCCACCGCAGGGTGGTAGGGGGCGGCCTGGCTCAGGTGCCGACCCCTGCCGTGGCTCTCCAGCTGGAGCTGCTTTAACTGGGCTACACAGCCAGCACCTCTTGACCCTCACTGTGCTTTACGTGGGTTATCCCCTTTGATCCGTGCAGCCACCATGCGTGGTAGCCACGGCTCCTATTCCCATTTCACAGATGATGAAACTGAGGCCTTGAGAAAGTACCTAACTCTCCCAAGGTTCCATAGGTGGCCAACAGTGAAGTCAGGATTTGAACCCGTGCTTCTTGGACCCCAGAGCCCTAGCTTGGCCACCCCACCAAGCCACCCCACAGCACAAACAAAAGACATGATTATTGCTATCCCGACTGTCGTGGTTGTTGGTGTTAATGTCCTGGCACGACCGCCCCCTTCACCTCCCTGGCCGTGGTCACGGCCGGGTGAAGTCAATGGGGGTCGTGAGTGACCATCCTCGTTCCCAGCAGGTCCTTTGAGTCTGTGTTCAACACCAGTGGGTTGCCGGCCCTGGTGGCCCACTTTGGGGACTGGTTCTCCTACGACGGGAGCCCCCGGGCCCAGATCTTCCGGCGGAACCAGTCGCTGGTACACGACCTGAACTCCATGATCCGGCTTATGAGGTACGCGAGGGACCATGAGCCCAGAGTCATGTGGTGGGGCTTTATTGTAACTCATTTCAACCTCCCAACAAGCCCGGGGGGGCGGCGGGGGGTGGTGCAACTGTGTATCAGCCAGGACAGCAGGACCGAGGCAGCGCTCAGCTGAGCCCTCTTGCTGTCCTCATGTCATGGGTGAGGATGACGAACAGCTGTGGAGTGACCGCCCTGTCCTTTGGGGGATGCAGAAATCCATCCCGTACTCCCACCGATGTGGACGTGTAACTAGGACCGTCTGAGCTCCAGGAAATGCTATGAAGGGACAAAACGGGGGTCTCTATAGCCTGGCCTGGGGTAGGGGCCCAGAGGGATTCCCGGAGGGAGGGAGGGAGGGATGGCAGAGCCGAGGCTGAGTGAGGCCTGTGGAGTGACCAGCTGAAGGGGGAGGTGGTGACTGAAGCCCAGGCGGCGGGAGGGAGCCGGGCACGTTGCAAGCAGGCGGCTGGGTGAGGGGCTGCCGCTAGCAGTCTGGCCTCCCCCGCTCCCCGCACCACTGATGTCTCCTCTCTTTCCGCATCCAGGTACAACGACTTCCTGCATGACCCCCTGTCATTGTGCAAAGCTTGCAACCCCAAGCCCAACGGGGAGAATGCCATCTCGGCCCGCTCTGACCTCAACCCAGCCAATGGCTCCTACCCTTTCCAGGCCCTGCACCAGCGCTCCCATGGGGGCATCGACGTGAAGGTGCCGGGCCTGGGGCTGTGGATGGGGTCAAAGTTGGGGCGGGAAGCAGCAGAGCCTGGCAGGTTGGGACAGCTCAACGACCTGCCCTCCCCTCTACCCCCAGGTGACCAGCACGACACTGGCCAAGGCCCTGCGTCTCCTGGCGGCCAGCGGCCCCACGTGGGACCAGCTGCCCCCGTTCCAGTGGAGCACCTCGCCCTTCAGCAGCCTGCTGCACATGGGCCAGCCCGACCTCTGGAAGTTCTCACCCATCGAGGTCTGGTGGGACTAAGGCTCCATCTCTGCTCTGCCGCCTCTGCCCCTGCTGACCCCAGCGGGGCCACCCGACTGGCTGCCACCCTGCCCTCCTGGCTGTCCCCCCACCCTGGTCCCCCGTGTGAGCGTTGCCCCCCGCGCTGTGCCCACGTTGGGGACCTGGGTCGGCCAGGTTCACTCTCGTCTGGGTGGCCTCCTGGGTGGGGAACGGAACCCGATGGGACCCAGGACTGACTCTGTCCCCCTAAGTGGGTGATGCCATCCCCGTCTCCCTCTGCCTCTCTGCGTCTCTCTCTCTCTCCCTGCTTTTCTCTCTCTTCCAGCCTTGGGCCCCCTCCTCGTGCCGCCCCTTCCTGAGGGCGGGAGCCGGATCCTGGGACCGGGTTCCGGGGCCCCTAGGGGGGCCGGCAGGAGAGGCCTGTTCCAGTGCCTGCTTCCCAGTGCTGTTCCTGCCGGCGGCTCTGGAGCTTCAGCCCCCGAGACCCGAGACCCGGGCGTTGCCTCCGGTTGGCATCTCTCCTCCCAACCCCCGACCCCAGCCCCACTCTGCTCCTTCGGGAAGTAGCTCCCCTGTTTCTCCTCCTGGAGAGCCTCCTTGAGGACAGAAACTTGAAACCAAACAAGAACCAAAGTTTCTGGCCACTTGTGGCTGGAAGGGCCGGAGTGTCCTTCTCTCTCCGGGGGCAGGCAGGAGTGTCAGCCCCCTGCTCCAGCCTCGGCCCGTGCCCCCCCAAACCCAGGCCTGCCCCTGGCCTCAGGGCAGTGCCCACAGGTCCCCTGCTGCAGGAACCAAATCGCAGGCTGTGCCGCCATTAAAAAGAGAGGCCATGGCCCCTGTGCTGTGCTTCTTGGGGCAGTGGGGAAGGCTGGGTCGGCGCCCTCTCTCTTCTCAGGTTTGGGTTCTGACCATTCACCTATGCATCTCCTGTCCATCCTTCTGTCTGTCCATCTGTACATTCATTCACCTGCCAACCCACCCACCCCTTGTCCATCTGCACAGTCATCCATCCATCCATCCATCCATTTCCAATCATCCATCCATCCATCCGTCATCCAGATACTGACCCATCTACCCATTCATCCATCCATCCATATCTATCTGACCATCCTTCTATCCATATGTTTATTGAACACCTACTTTGTTCTGGGTCCTGTTCTAGGGCTCTCTTAACCACCAAGACCCTCCCAAATCCTACTGGGGGTTGAGGGGGGGACAGATCAACACAACACGGAGTCCCTCCCCACCTGATCTTACCCAAAGCCTACAGTGGAGACTCGCACAATGCGATGTGCTTAGGGAGAGGAAAGCACACAACCCGGGAGTCCGAGGCCTGGGCTTGAATCCTGTCTCCACCTCTTACTAGTTATGGGACTTAATCTCTCTGAGCCTCGGTTACCTCATCTGTAAAATAGGTAACCATGTGAGCAGCATTTCCCCGCGCATGTGTGTGCACGTTTGGTGGGGGGAGGGTGAGGATTTGCTGCAAAGGTGGCTGTGACGTAGCCCACACGGGGCCTCACACACTCAACGTTCATTCATTAGCGAGAATTTATCGAATGCTTAGAACATGCCAGGCACTGTTAATAAGGTCCTGGGGATACCTCAAAACAACAGGTATCCCTGCCCCCCCCAAAAAATCCCTGCTCTTGTGACGTTTGCATTGGGGAGGTAGATAGATACTGAAAATAGACATACAGTGTGTAAGATGCTGGTAAATGCTCTGGAGAAACTAAAGCACAGTTGAGGGCTGGGGATGGATTTGCTATATTTTTTTTTGGCCTCGCCGTGTGGCTTGTGGGATCTTAGTTCCCTGACCAGGGATCTAACCTGAGCCCCCTGCAGTGGAAGCATGGAGTCTTAACCACTGGACCACCAGGGAAGTTTGCTTTTTCTCACCATAGCTTTACAATTCTTGTTATCTGGGAATTGACAACTTGTGGTTCTAAAAATTAACTTTTCTGCCGGTACATTTCCCAGCTCCCTTAAGAGTGTTGTCTTTCCCAGGTCTCTTGAGCTCACAACAGCCCTGTTAGGTGGGGTAGGCCGGGATGTTCACATGTGGTTAAAAGATGAGGATGCAGACTTGGAGAAGGGAAGTGACGTGCCTGAAATCTCAAGTCTTGGGCCCTTCAGAACTAGGACGGGGCCCCAGGTCTGCAGACTCTCCCATGGGACACAGCTCTCCCTCCCCATCTCCTTGTGATGGCGCAGGGCCCAGCAGAACAAAGGTCACCACCCCCCACCACTGTGCGCCGGCCACTGGATCTTCCCAACCACTCTTGAGGCTGAGGCTTTTATGAGACCCATTTGGCAGATGAGCAATCAGAGGCTCAGGCTGGTGGAACTCAAACAGGGCCACTCTGTAGGAAGGGGCAACTCTTGTCTCTTCCCTAGAATGATTCTGGTCCCTCGTTCTGCTTTTCAGGAGTTAAGGGTAGGTGTGAAGCTAAGGTGACTGAACAGAGAATGGGGGGGGGGTCATGCAGATGGTCCCCCACTGGAGCTTCGGCTGATCCAGTAAAGGCAGGACCCACCTTTGCAGGGGCAGCCTGAAAGGCAGTCTCCCTCAGCATCTTTGCACTGGGAGTTTCCCACAATCCTCAGCTTCAAGATGGCAGCCGCAGGCTCATCTGTGACTTCTGCCCTCCCCTGCAGGACCAGGGTCTGGCCAGCTGGTCGGCCCTGGCCCACAGCGGGTCCTCCTTTAGTGGGCAGAGATGTCTGCCTCCCTTCTTTTGGGGTTTTGTGCCTGATTCAGGCAGGACAGTGGAAGCTGGAGACTCCTGTTCTGGGCAGGTTTCCCTGAACTGAATGCTGTTTTAGGCCCTGTCCCACTGGGAACAATTCTGGGGCCAAGGGGCTGATGATTTCCCATCCCTTTCCTGCTGTCCTCTCTCCTGGGTTTTTAAAGTACGTGCTGTCCCTCCTGCCTGGAAATCAGCACGTAGGCCTGTCGCTGGGATGGGTTTTCCCTGAATTTCACAGCACCTGCTCTTGGTCAAGGTGGGTGGGGGACTGCAGTCCCACGTGGATCTGTGTGGTATCCCGAAGGGTTAGGTTGGTTCTCAAACTTCACTTTGAACTTGGGGATCCACTAGTGTCCCAGGGGCTGCTATAGGT
The DNA here is from genome assembly GCF_949987535.1 of Balaenoptera acutorostrata. Taxonomy (NCBI): domain Eukaryota; kingdom Metazoa; phylum Chordata; class Mammalia; order Artiodactyla; family Balaenopteridae; genus Balaenoptera; species Balaenoptera acutorostrata. The sequence continues at coordinate 78,431,147 of NC_080076.1, forward strand.
AATGCAGGGATGTTCTTGAGTGGCTACGGGGGGCTCCCTTCAGGACCTCCAGGCAGCCCCGGCAGTTCCTCTTCTGTCTGGTTTATCGGCTGGCTTCAGTAATGTGCTGTCCTTGGAAGAGAGGGTTTGTGTTTGAGAGGGTTTGCTTGATGTTGACCAGAGATGGGTGTCCAGTGTCAGTTTACACACCCCCACGAATGGGGGGCTCACTACTCCGCTCCCAGTGGTTCTGTGATAAAAATCATTCTGTTATCAGGAAGGACTTCCGATCAGAATGAGGTTGGACTCTTCGGCCTCCCCTGGAGGCCCGCATCCCATCCCAAACCCCTCGTGTTCAGCACAGCTCCCCCTCGCCTTCTCCCTGCCATGCAGGGATGCCCCCTCCCGGCACACAAGCCCAGCAGGAGTTGGGATCCTGGCCTCCAAGTGGGAGCCCAGGGTTCCCAGGGGTGGGGGTGGGGTGGAGGATGGAACGGTGCTCAGTGCTGAGAGCTGGGGGCGACAGCAGGCACGGTGGGGTGGAAGGGAGGGAGGGAGGAAGACAGCCATGATGGAGAAACTCGAAGGAGCTTCATTTCAATAAATAATGCTTTTCTTCTTCAATGAAAGTTTGCACATTAGAAAAGTGAGTAAGGATGGACTTTGGGCTTTCTGCGAGGAGAGACAAGATGGTTCTTCCACCCTGGGCTGTGGCCCTGTCCACCTTCCCAGGGAGAAAGCCTGGGTCGGGGACATCTCATCTTGAGGAGGCCCCGCTGCTGTCCCTCCTGCCCACCCTGCTCTGGGTACCAGGTCTATTCCATGTGGGCGGTTGCCACCCTAGCAGGGGTGGATAAGAGCGGGGGGCGGGGAGGGACCACAGAGCAGTCACACAGATACCAAAGAGTTCAGTTCACAGCCTTGCCGGCTGCTTCCCTTCCGGGCCCTCCACACAGTGTTCGCGTGAGAATGAGGTTACCGGCTGGCCCGGGCCACAGGCTCCCAACAGACACAAGAATAATATTTAACAACAAGTCACTGGATGAAACTCCAGCCCTTCCAGGGGTCTCCCGGGTAGGGGGAGGCGTCCTCACTGGGGCAGCCCGCTCTTCATGCCCAGCTGTTTCTTGAGCGCCGGCAGCTGGGCCAGGCTGATGTTGCTGCCCCCACAAACGATGACCACGAGGGAGGACAGTGGGGTGCAGAGCTTCCCCTCTCCTTGCAGCTTCTGAACCACGTTGCTGTAGATGGCAGCCAGGGCTGCCCCACAGGCGGGCTCCACCAGGATCTTCTCGTCATCTGCCGGGGGGGGGTGGGATGGTGAGGGTAGAGCCAGAGTTCCGCAGGGTGCAAGGGAACAGTTGGGCCACTGGTAAAGCATGAGCCAATCAGCTCTCAGCCCTGGGCACAGACTCTGGTCCTGGACCAACCCCACCCCGCCATCATTACCCTACATTGAACTTCCAAGGTCTGAGCCAGGGCTGAGTTTCATTGTCAGTGCTAACACTGATAAAATGATTGTAATTTCCTGAGCACCGTGTGGAGGATTCTGAGGAATCATCTGAGCAAGAGTGCCAGGGTTGATTAGCCAAACTAACTGTGAGTGTAGGAGAATTAAGTGGCAGCTTAAGTGTGTGTGTGTGTTTGTTATCCCTGTCCCAGGATGAACCCAGTAAGAGTCCAACTTAGTTACAGACCCACCTCTGAATCCAACACTGAGGCCCATAATTTCCTTTTCTTACACTGGCTACCAGGAAACTCAGAGCCAACATTTTAGATACTCCGTTATTTTTCCTTGCTGTTATGTTATCAGACTTACTTCTTCATTTGTCCCTTTGGTCTTTCTATTTTTACCACCACATTGCATTAACTTCCATTAATGGGAAATTCCAGGGAGGGACGGGAGACAGAACTGTGAATGGGATCCCTTGGCATGCCAAGTGGACAGCCACTTAGGTCCTGAATCAGCAGGTTGGGTCTTGAAAGGACTTGGCACATACCCACAAACTTCTCAACAGCGGCCACAGCCTCCTGGTCCGAGACAACTTCAGAGAAAATGGGGTGTTCCTGAAACACCTTCATAGCCTGTGCTGTCACAGTGGTCACACCCAGGGCTTTGGCAACACTGGAGAGGCAAGGATGGAGAAGGGGGGGAAGAGATAGGAGAGAGGAGGGAGGCAGACCACGTGACTACCTTCTGGCCAATGAGAGGTAAATGGAAATATCGTGTCTTTAAAGGGAGGGGGCATAGCTTCTGCCCTGACTTCTTCCTGCTAGATGGAGTATGGGTGTGATAGCTGGCACTTAAGCAGCTATTTTGGGCCATAAGTCTACATGATAAGGATTATGGAGAACAAACTCAAGGATCCTGGGCCCCTGGCTTCGTGGAGTTGCCCCTGGACTGCCTACCTCCAGATTTTTTTTTATATATGAGAGGAAATAAAGTTCAATTTTGTTTAAGCCATTGTTATTTTGGGCTCCTGTATAATGTGGCCAAACCTAATCCTAATCAAACACCATCTGTCAAAGGTTTGGGGCTGGGATAAGAACTCCTTGGGAGCAGGAGCTGTGTTTATTCACCACTGTCTCCCCAGGATCAGCCAGTGTCTTGCACATATTAGGGGCTCAGTAAATGGTTGGTAAATTAGTGAGGTGTTTAAAACCCTGCCACAGAGGACACCAATTAATGATTAATATTAGACTTTTCATGCAAGGAAGTGTGATGTTCATGGTACAGAGTCACACAGACTTGGGTTTGGTCCCAGCCATACCACTCACTGGCTGTGTGACTCTGGGCAAGTGACCAAAGCCTCAGTTTCTTCACCTATAAAATGGGACTGGCATCGGGATCTGCCTCACAGCCAGCACCGAGGGGGGAGCTCCCCAACGCTCACGGAACATAGTGGCAGCACCCCTGCCTACTTACCTGGTAATCTGGGGCAGGGTGACAAGCTTGCCGGCCTTGGTGGAAGCGTGGAAGCTGTTGGCTCCGATGGTCTCCATGGTGATGATGGGCACGTCCCCCCAGCCCACCTCCACCAGCCCCTGGGCCACTCCGCACAGCAGGCCTCCACCCCCCACCGCCAGCACGATGGCCCCCGGCTTTGTGCTCATCGTCTCCTTCAGCTCCTTCACGATAGAAGAGTGGCCTTCCCTGGAGGAGGTGGGGAGGTGGGGCAGGTCAGGGCTGGGCTTCCTGGAGACCCCAGGCAGTCCTGAAGATGCCACTTACCCTCTGTATTTGCCCTCATCCCAGGAGGCTGATAGGCCTCGGGGCTAGTCCCCTCGTCCCCGACTCCACACTGATTTCCAGCTGCCAGCATCTGCATCTCTACCTGAGGGCTTTCTCTGGCCACTGGAGCACTATGACTGTGGCAGCTGGCGGTGCCAGGAGATGAAACGCCCTGGGAGCAGCCCCCAACCAACTATGGGGATTAACAATTACGGGAGCTGATGCACAGACGCCCCAGCATCAGCTTCTGCAGGTGCGGTAACTCTGGTTCATGTTCCACGCTGGCTTCCAGGGGCCCCCGAGGGATTAAGCTCCAGCTGCCCACAGTGGTCACTGGCCCATCAGTGCTCTTTATTGGCTTCCCTCCTCACTCCTCTAATGAGTCACCTCCCAAGTCAACTGCTTTCCCTGAAATCTTTGTCTCGGGGTCTGATTCCGGGGGACCCAATCACACACACCTGTGTATCTGAGCCCATGTGTTCGATCATGGTCAAGGAGAATGGGCATTGGTGCACGTGTGTGTGGGCACCAGCTGCCATGCCTGTGTGTGTGCTTCTATATGATGATGTGCACACACGTGTACACCGCTGTGTGTGATGGTGTGCTTCATGGCAGGTGTCTACTCAGTGGCGTAGCGGGGTGGTCACTACCCACCCCGGGTGACCCTGGGCTCCACGTACCAGATGAGGGGGTCGTCAAAGGGAGGGACGTAGATCCAGCCTGAGTTGTTTTTTGGCAGGGCCTTGGCCACCCTGACAGCCTCATCCAATGTCTGCAAGATCACAGAGGAGGCGGGAGGGGTGAGGGGCTGGGGGACCTGGCCCTGCTACCAGGTGCCCTCCGTGGCCCCTGCCCCAGGTTGGCACTCACCTCACCCACCACCTTGACCATGGCGCCCTCATTCTTGAGCCGCTGGATGGTGAGGGCAGGCGTGGTGCTGGGCACGACGATCGTGGCGGGGATGCCCAGCTTCCTGGCCGCATAGGCAGCTGCCATGCCTGCGTTGCCTGCTGCCAGGGGTCGGGGGCGGATAGTGTTAGTGGGACTCCCTGACCTCCAGGCTCTGAACCCTCCCTGGGTGACCGCTGGCCTCCAGCTGGAATTCTAAATTGGGACTTCTGCAGATGTTTGCAACGGCTCATTGCTGGGGAAACCAGGGCCCAGAGAGGTGGAGCCCCTGGCCCCAGGACACACAGCGGAGGACAGGAGGAGGCATGCAGGCCACTTACCCGAGGAACAGACAAAATGTTCACAGCCTCGCTCAGCCCACTGTAGAGACAAAGAGGGAGGGGATCAGGCCGTACATCTTCCCTCCCCAAAGAGACTGGCTCAGGGAAGGGTGAAGGAGAGGCAGGCCACTGATGGCTCTGGGATCAGTCCACAAGGGGACCCTCTGGACTGGCACCCTTTAACCAGAGGAGGCGTTAACGGTGGGTGCTCAGGCATTGCGGGGAGGTTGCAGGGCCTAGCCTGTAGCTCCTAGGATCTCACACCGCACTGGGCCTGGCCTGTCCAGAAGGAGGACCTGCCGCGCTCTCCCGGATGATGCAGAGCCCGTGCTGTACCGTCTTGCAGAGGTGTCCGATGCCCCGGATCTTGAAGGAGCCGGAGGGCTGGGCACTGTCCATCTTGAGATAGACGGTGGTGCCAGCCACTTTGGACAGGGTCATGCTGTCACGGACGGGGGTCTTCACGTGCAGGGGTTCGCCTGACATCATTGCTGGGAGAAAGGAAGGAAACCCAGAGGGTCAGGGGAGCTGGCCCTGGTGGCAGCTGCTGCCATTCAGTAGGCAGTGTGGCTGGGAGGGACCCTGTCCCTAACTTCCCAGGAGGCCAAGGACAAGGCCCAGATTATAGCAACCTGGAGACCTGAGTTCAAATCTCAACTCGGCCACCTACTTGACATGGGACAAGGAATCTCCCTTCAGCCTCAGCTGTCTCATCTGTAAAATGGGCATAAGGGTCATCTGCCCCCCACCACCTTGCTCACCCCAAGACACACATACGCTATGCTGGGAAGCTACGAACATCAGAAATAACATCCAGGGAATTCCCTGGCGGTCCAGGGGTTAGTACTCCTCGCTCTCACTGTCGAGGGCCTGAGTTCGATCCCTGGTCGGGGAACTAAGATCCCACAAGCTGCATGGTGCGGCGAAAAAAAAAAAAAAAAAAAAAAGAAATAATATCCAGACTTTGTAGCTTTTGAAGAGCACGAGGTGGAAATAGATTTGCAGGTGCTGATTCAGAATGAGCCACAAGATGGCTAAGTGGCTGAAACAGGGGCGGGATATCAGGTCTAGTCTGTGCAAAAAATGCAGGGACACACGCACACACACACAATCCACATGCTCCCGTGTGCACAGAACATCTCAGGAAACACACAAGAAACCAGTCAGGGTGGGGGCCTCTGAGGAGAACTGGCACTCAGCATCCCCTTATGTACAATTTGAATGTTTTGCCATGTGCGTATATATTACTTATTTAAATATGCATTTAAAAAAATTTTTATTTTAAAAATTATTTATTTATTTATCTTTGGCTGCATTGGGTCTTCGTTGCTGCATGCGGGCTTTCTCTAGTTGCGGCGAGCCAGGGCTACTCTTCATTGTGGTGCGCGGGGCTTCTTATTATGGTGGCTTCTCTTGTTGCGGAGCACGGGCTCTAGGGCACGTGGGCTTCAGTAGTTGTGGCACGTGGGCTCAGTAGTTGTGGCTCACGGGCTCTAGAGCGCATGTTCAGTAGTTGTGGCGCACGGGCTTAGTTGCTCCGCGGCACGTGGGATCTTCACAGACCAGGGATCGAACCTATGTCCCCTGCATTGGCAGGTGGATTCTTAACCACTGCGCCACCAGGGAAGTCCAAAATATGCATTTTATAAAAACTAACCTTCGGAAAGCCCTGTACCCAGTTAGGGGAAGCTTTTTATTATTGTTATTTTTTATAATAATTACTATATTATTTAATAATCACTTCTAAAGTGATTACCATGTGCCAGGCACTGTCATCAGTTTTACAGATATTATCTCACTTAACCCTTTTAACAGTCCTAGGAGGTGTCATTATTCTCCAGTTCTCCTGGTGAGGAAACGGACTCTGTTTTTCAGGTTGACCACGTGTACCTCTTATGATGCGACATTGACGCTTTTCTAGATGGGAGGCGGGGTAGGGTCTATGCTTCCTCCTCTTGAACTGGGTCGGGGGCGGGAGGGGCGCTGTGGCTGTAGTGGAAGTGACACTATGTGACCTCCAAGCAGTGATGTGCTGGTGAATATTTAACTATGGCCCCTCCAAAGGAAAAGAAAGTCCTGATTTCTAGTGTGTGGCTCTAGCCCAGCGTGGCTCTCAAGGCTGGTCCATGTAAGGTGACCCAGCTTCCACCTGGCTGGTAAGCTCCCTGTCCTAACCCAGACGCCATGATGGGCGCAAGCCCAGGCCGCACGCGGAGGCCACAGGTAGGTGCCCTGCCCGACAGTTCCAGCTGAGATTCCAGCTGATGGCCAGACATGGGGTCTGACTTAGGGATGACTCTAGCCCAGCTACCGTCATCACACTGCAGCCCCCAAGTGAGACCCAAGTGGGAAGTACCTGGCTGAGTCCAATCAAGCCCCAGAGTCATGACAGGTAAAGAATGTCTACTGTTGTTTTCAGTCACTCACCTTGGGGCAGTTTGTCACACAGCGATAGAGACTGGAGTATTGACTTGCCCAAGGTCACACAACTAAGGAGTAGGGGAGGCAGGATTTTTATTTTTTATTTTTGGCCGTGCCGCGTGGCTCGTGGGATCTTAGTTCCCCAACCAGGGAATGAACCTGTGCCTACGGCTGTGAAAGCGTGGAATCCTAACCACTGGACTGCCAGAGAATTCCCAAGTCGGGGAGACAGGATTTGAACCAGGCAGTCTAGGCCCAGGGCCAGGCTCTCTCCAGGACACATGGGTGTGGCTCAGGCTCCCCTGTCTGCACGGATTCTGGGTGACTGAGAAACTAAGGTGGCCCAGAGTCTGACCACACCCCCGCATACACATGCAGGCTTTCCATCCTGCCTCTCCTGCTGAGTCACAGGGGAAACTGATTCTCCCCAACTTGATCGGAGCCAGAATTGATCAGCGGGTGGTTGAACAGCCTATCTGCTCCTCCCCTCCCCCCCCCCCCACCCCAGAAGGCCAGGCAAGGGTGGCTACCCTCGCCCATCCCCCCACTACATTTCCAGTGACTCTACTGGTCCAGCCCCTGGACCTGGCTACTCCTGGCCCAGGCATCCCCCCTCCCGGAATGGTCCAGATATGCCTGGCTTGGAAGAAAAGTGGGAGATGGCGTTCCTGACCGCCCCAGCAGCCTTAGCACCCCCCAAATATGGGCCTCCCATGTCTGTCTGAATTAACTGACATTCAGGGCCTGGGTTGGGGGGGTCCAAACACACACCACCTCTCCCCTAGATCTGCTGAATAAAAGTCAGAGACAGGAGGCACTCCAAAACAGGGGCATCCCCACATCTGCTTGAATTAACTTTTAGCTCCTGGAGGTTATTCCTCAAACAATGGCACTCCTGTTCTGGCTGACTGGACCTTAAGGTCTTATGCAGGTCTTATGCAGGGAGCCAAGTCCTGGCCTCAGGGAGCCCTCCTGGTTGGGGCGGGGGGAGGCACCCACCCCTTTCAGGTGGATTTGGAACACCCCCCCCAACCCGTCTCCCATTGTGCCATCGGATGCCCTCAGGTGAGGGGGCAGGGTCCCTCCAGCACAGTGCCCTGTGGAAAGGGGGCATCTGTAAACTGCACTGCGCAGCCATTCCCACCTGCTAAGGAAGGTAAGACTTCAAAAAAGGAGGCTGAGCCAGGCGTGGAGGAGGGAGAGAGCGCGGGAAGCTGCAGTCTGCCTACCTGTCACCCGGCAGTCAGAAGTTACAGTCTCACGTGACTCACAGTAAGAGCTCAATAAAAATGAACTATTATTATACACGGACTGAACACTTTAAGTGCACTATCTCATTTCACCCTCACAACAACCTTAAGAGGAAGGTTCTGTTATTATTACCCCCACTTTACAGATGAGGAAACTGAGGCCCAGAGCTGGCAGTGAACCCAGACAGTCTGGTTTCAAAGCATGGGGTTTTATGCTCAACTGACTCTACCTCCCCCTCTTCCCCTGGGAAAACCCAGGCTGGCCGCAGGCACTCCAGTCGCAGGGATGGAGCTGAGGATGGATGGGGCCGCTTACCGGGCAAAGGCGATGAGCTGGCGGCTGGACAAAGCGTGCGAGCAAGGGAGGGATAGATTGGAGATGGTCTTGATGGGTAGACGGCCCACGGACAGATGAACTGCCGAACAGGTAGAGAGTGTCTTCAGAATTGTCCCGGCGCTAACGGGTCCGGGCTTTATCCCCCCGGGCGCCTCCGGGCAGCCAATGGGGCCCCAGGACAGGCCACACCCCCGCCAGGCCCCGCCCCCTGGCCCAAGGCCGGGGGCTTCCAGGAGGGGAACCGGCAGCTAGCTGCGCCTCTCTGGCAGCTGCTTCTGTCATTTTTCCAGTCCCGCTAGCCACCTCCCCTTCCCCACCCACAACCTCACTTGCAAATGAGGACAAACACCTACTTCCCTAGGGCTTTTAGGAGGCTGCTGGAGGAGGGTGTGCGATAACGCACTTAAAGTCACTAGCGCGTGCTTGGCACTTAGTAGGCACCCAAGAAACAAACAGTGGAGGAAGTGGATACTATAATTATCCCCATCTTGCAGAAAGGGAAACTGAGGCACACAGTAAGAGGGATGAGCTGGCACTTGAACGCAGCAGTCTGACTCCCAAAACTGCAATCTAAACACAGTTTTTAAAATTGCCGTCCCCTGTCATCCTTTACGACTCCTTTGTCCTAAAGGGGCAGACAGCTTTATGGGTAAGACCCAGGAGGGTCAGGGTTCAAATCCTGGCTCTGCCCTTTACTAGCTGCGTGGCCCTAGGCAAGTCACTTTGCCTCCTGGGGGCTCTGTTTGCTCATCTGTAAAATGGGGATGATAATGGTACCTCCCTCCTAGGATTAGATGACATGATAACGTATGTATGTATGGAACTGAGTGTGAGTGTTCAGTAAGTGCTGGCAGCCATCACCATCATCCTCACCATCATCTTCATCATCACAGAAGTGGAAGGTCTTGCCTCCCTGCCCCATGCCAAGCTTCGGATCTGTCGCTGGCTGTCTGCAGGGGTCTGTATCCCCCACAGAGGTGGTGCGCATGCGCGTGCGCGCGCGCGCGCGCGCGCGCACACACACACACACACCCAGTCGGCTTTCTCCCTGGCCCCTTCAACAAAGGTTTCTTGTCCAACTGGCCAGGACGAGAATATCGATGAGACAGAGGGCAGAGAGGGCACAAACAGCCCACACAACCATCCCCCTCCATGCGACAAGCTGTCCCCTCTTGCTGGCCCCCTCTGACTTTCCAGAGGCCATCCCGAGCCCCCCTTCCTAGTGGGACATCCACAGGTGTGTGTTGGGGATCCAGGGTGGCAGAGCTGAAGGGATGTGGGCATCGGGAAGCTCACGCATAGCCGCAGCCTCCCGGTGTGCATCTGAGTGTATACAGCTGGCGCTCACTTTGCCCGAGTATCTGCTTGTGCCTGATTCCATGTCAAGTGTTTCCTATGTGGGTTTTCACTTAACCCTCAGATAACTAGGTGAGTGGGCATTTTGAATCTCACGTCACCAGTAAGGGAACAGGCTCAGAGATGAAGTAAAACTGCCCAAGGTCACCCAGGAGGCAGGGATGAAATGAGTCGACTGAAATAAAACCTCACAAGGTGAGAGCTGTGAGTTTCAGTTTTATTTGGGAACTTACTGAGGACAGTAGCCCTGGGGGAGGGGGGGAGACGTCCTCCCAGATCGCTCTAAGGAGCTGCTCCAAAGAGGTGGGGAGTGGGGAGGTCAGTACATATAAGATTTGGTGAAGGGGGTACATGCAATCCAGCAAACATCTCGGTACAACGTTGCTGCTAGTCGCCAGGAGCAGACATCTCCGTTAATGATTTTAGTGCTTTTCTAGGTATGAGAAGATACAAGAAATTGGGTTCCTAAAAATTTTTCCTGAAAATATCCAACTGTCTGAAGGCCTGTTCTGCCAGTTTTCCCAGAGCACAGAGTGCCTCGTTCCTGATCGCAGCCCTGAACCCCTTTTGGGCAGGGTGTGTTGAAGGTCAGAGATTGCAGCGGCTAGCGACTTCATTCTTGTAGAACCAGGTGACGAGTGACATTTTTTAGTCGTCAAATGCAAAGTCAGGAATTCTGAGTCCTTCGTGGATACAAGGCTGATGGAGGGGCTGGAGGTGGGGGTCAGGGAGGGCATCTGGCCCAGCCTGGTCACAGTCAGAAGTCCCAGATTTAGGCTTTTGATGCTACCTCCACATGAGGAAGGCAGCTATTTTAAGTGCTAGATTAAGCTCCATTCCAGTGGAGCAGCACCCTGACTTGGTGGTGGGAAGCTGCAAGTGGTGGAAACAAGACGATTAATTCTTTCTTTTGACCTCTATGTATTCCATTTATTTTGACAAGAATGGATCACGGCTGTGATTTGAAAAACACCAGATTAAGAAAATCAATCATATAAGAACCAACAAGAGAGAAAAAGACAAAATATATATCGTTTTTGATATCCTGTCTGGGCATTTAAAAAAAAAAGTAACTTTACTGGGACTTCCCATGCTTCCAATGCAGGGGGCATGAGTTCCATCCCTGGTCGGGGAACTAAGATTCCGCATACCATACTGCACAGTGCAGCCAAAAATAAAAATAAAAATAAAAAGTAACTTTATTGAGATATAATTCACAAGGCGTACAATTCACCCATTTACAGAGTATCAGGTTTAGAACATTTTCATCATCGCACAAAGAAACCCCCTACCCAATAACAATCACTGCTCCTTTTCCCCCCTCCCTCCAGCCCCTGGCAACCACCAATCTACTTTCTGTCTTTATGGATTCTTCTATTCTGGACATTTCATATAAATGGATCATATACTATGTGGCCTTTTGTGTCTGGCTTCTTTCACTGAGTATTCTGTCTTCAGGGTTCAACCACATTGTAGCATGTGTCAGTGCTTCGTTCCTTTTTATTGTTATTTATTATTTATTTATTTATTTTAATTTTTTTTTTTAAAAATTCAAGACCCATTTATTCTCTAGTTCTGCCCACGTAGAGACACCCTCCTTGAAAAGGCGTTGAATCCTTCCGTTCACTTTAACACCTTGTGCTGAAAACACGTGTTCCGAGGTTTCAACTATGAGATCCACATTCTTAAAGCACTAATTCTTAAACCTCATCTAGATTTCTCCCCTTGGATGGGGGGAGATGACCCAAACACAGCGAAGAACAGCTCAGGACTGTGGGCTCTGCTCGCCCAGAAGACCTTGTAGCTTCCCTGACCACCCGGCTGGAGCCAGGATTAGGGCCCTGAGACGAGGGGCGCCTGCTGGGCTGCCGCCATCGCCCCCAACTCCTGTCCTCTTCACTAGGCTGGCTGTCACCTCTAGTTTCCCTGGAGTTCGGGGATTCCAGACGGTCTCCGCTCACACTTCTGTGTCACGCCTGCTGCCTCAGCACTGCTGAGACACACCAAGGGGGAACAGCACACAGAACTGCTTTTCAACACACCAGCGTTCCACGCCAAAGTTAAGCCTGCAGGTTCTTTTTCATCAGAGGACATTCGCAAGGCCATGACTTTCCCCGGTTCCCCACTGTCCTTGCCAGCAGACTGGACATGCGTGGCCGCCCGCCGTGCTGAGTCGGGCACAGACCCCTGGCTCCCCTCCGGCGCGCTCTCCTGGAGAACTGCGGGCGGTGCCCTGGGCGCATCAGCAGGATGTGTCCTGAGTCCTAGAATGACAAGAGCCACACCTGCAGGTCTGTTCCACTGACTAGCCGCACAGGACCGAGCTGGGCCCATGGACCTTGGTCTGGACTGTGTCGGCTGGTCATTCTTGCCTAGGTTCACAGGCCAACAGCCCGTGTCCTTCCTTTCCTGTTCATCACCGCACCAGCGGCTCTCTCCTACCTGCTGCCGTCACACGCCTGGCAACCTCGTGTTCCGCGGCCAGCCAAGAACTGAGACCCCAGCAGGCCCCTAGTTCCCAGCAGGCAAACTCCCCATTAAACTACCGCTGCCTAGCGGTGTTCTCGAGGCTTCAGAGCCGGGAGAGTGCGGAGAGCAGAGCAAGCCGCGGCGCCCCCAGCCCCACACTCGCGATCCTCCGCGGAGGCACCGGAACCTCGCCGCACCCCCCACCCCCAACACAAGCGACCTCTGCGCCCGGCTGTCCCGCGGACCCGGGCGCACCTCCGACCACCGTGACCCAGGACGGAGGCGCGGGGCGCGGGGCGCGGGGCTCGGCCGGCGGCGGGCGCTGGCGTGGGCGTGGACCTGGGTTCCCGCCCCGCCGCCCGGAAAGCTTCGTTCCTTTTTATGTCTTTATAATATTCCATTGTATGGATAGACGACATTTTTGTTATCCATTCAACAGTTGATGGACATTTGCAGTCTGGGCATATCTTCATTTTTAAAAAATGTAAAAAAATATGTACATGTGTGGGTATATGTGTGGTTCTGTGTCCCATCACATGGATGGAAACCCGAGACCCTAACAGGGCAGGGGGCTCACCCATGGTCACCCTGGAGAGCAAATGGAGCAGAACCAGGTAGAGTGGCGGTGTGATGGGGACATTGTGACCAGTCAGCTGCTGGAGGGTCTTAGAGGGAGGCCGGCCGCTGTCATTGTACAGACCTCAGCCAGATCAGTTCATGCCCATGACTCTAGCATCCAAGGCGTGTCCGTTTCCAGATAGCAAGTGAGTCAGTTTCCTGACAGGACCAAGTTCAAATCCAACTTTTGCCATGAACTTGCTTTAACTGATAGTAGTATCCACCCCTTAGATTTGTTGTGAGGATTTAATGACTAAATTGATGTAAAGTTGTAAGGACAGTGCCCAGCATATAGCGGGCTCTTAATAGGTGATGGCTATTTTCTTTTTCTGGTACTCAAGGGGGCATTTTCATCCCTAGCTCTATGTAATAGGGAACCAGGGCTTTCCTTTCCCATCTAATCCTCCCTTGAAAGGTCTTGAGAAACAGGGGAGGAAACTGAAAGTCCCCTTCCCCCATTTCACAGATGGGCAAACTGAGGCCTGGATCTGTCCAAGGTAGGGAGATGAGGGCAGAGCCGGTAGTCCCAGGAGGAGGGTGGGAGTCTGGCTGTGGAATCTTGGGCAAGTTGCCTCTCTCACCTCTGCCTGCTGGCTCTGTTGCATCACACCCAGATCAGTGTTTCCTTGGTTGTGGGAAGTGGGGATGATGACGACTGTCTTCACGACCCCGAGGAGGAACAGACAGCTCTCAGTTCTGTTTGCCCTCCCTGGTAGGTGCAGCCAAGCCCCAGAGTCTCCTGATTAGTTCAGGTCTCTGGCTCCTGAGTCCATCAGACTTGGGCTGAAACCGACATCCATCTGTGTGACCTTGGGGTGGTCACCTAACTTCCCTAAGCCTCAGTTTCCTGCCCCAAGAAATGGAAATGATGGTACCTCCTGGGTATTGCAAGACAGAGATAGTGGCAGCCCAGTGTCAGGCACGGGGTAAGGGCTGAAAGAACAGTAGCTGCTATTATGATTATCTTTGGTAGTGTTATTATTGTCCAGGACTTTCCCACCCCTCTGGTCCCCTTTTCCTGAGTCCTCCCTCCAAGCCTGGCTCCTCATTCATGTTTATTCCCCATCAAGTCTGGGTTGGAGCCTCTTTGAGGTTCTGCAGCCTGGCAGCCCCTGGAGACTCGCCCCAGGGGACCATGAGCAGCCTGAGGGCAGGTCTGTACTAACTTGTTCCCCGCTGGACTTCCCACTCTCCCCTCCATTCACTCAACATCCTATACTGCACGGGACTGCACCCTCCACTCCCCAACAAAGAATCATCTGGCCCCAAATGTCAGGAGTGCTGAGGTTGAAAAATTCTGTTTAAGAGTAATATGGAATGAGACTCTATCCTCCCTTGTTCTATCTTCTCTACTGCTATTAATATGACCAAGTGAATTAATTAACCTCATGTGGGTGAAATGTGCTTTATCTTAAAAACTGTTGTTCTGGGACTTCCCTGGCAGTCCAGTGGTTAGGACTCTGTGCTTCCATGGCCGGGGGCCCGGGTTCGATCCCTGGTCCGGGAACAAAACTGTGGTTCTATGTCCAAATGCTACTCAATCAACCCCCAGAGAAGTTAAAAGATTTTTTTTCTTGGTGCGATTAATACAATCCAATCACGCCTCCCTTGTTTTGGATTTAATGCATTTAACCTCTGTGGCCCTGGCTGTACTACTGGACAGCTAGCCCTCTTTATTTTCCTTCACCTGGCTTCAACCCATCATTCAGTTTGGCCAAGACCTTTCGGAACCCTCCTCGGGCCATTTGACGGTGCTGTCTGTGGTGGTGCTGCCCGGCTTTGCGTCATCCCCAAACATGGCAAACAGCCTGTTGGTGGGCCCTGTGGCTAAAACTGGCCACAGCGGGGCTTTCCCCTTGGGATTATCATCACCCGTCAATCAACGTGTGAGGAAGTTGACTGGGTCCAAATGGCCTAATGAGGGATTTTGTCCAAAGTTGACCAGAAAACCAAGATATTCGCAGCGGGTTTCAGTCTTAGAACACAAACCCCATGTGCAACAAATGAAGACTTTTAAATTTTCCTCTAACTCGGCTTAATTTTTGTTTCAAGCAGATAAATAATTGGAGGCAATGAGGGGTTTTCCCTTCCCCCCTCCCCACCAGGGGTGGCAGTGACATTCCAGGGCTGAGTCAACACAAGGTGGGGTGGGGATGCTGTCTGGTCCTCACTTGTCTGACCCCCGCCCCAGCTTGCTGGGGGGCCCTTCCTCATTCCCAGCCACGTGAATCCTTGTCCCATAGTCTGGGGGCCACGGGCAACCATTCCAGAGAAAGGTTGGAGACTCAAGGTATCTTCACTCCCCTCCCTGTTTTGGCCACTGCCTTAAACTTTCTCTTATCTCCATTCCCTGAGGCAAAGTGCATGCCCCCTCTTCCAGCAGTGGAGTGTGGAGTAGACGCCTATCAACTGTAAATCTGCAGGAAAGTTTGAGTAAGTTGTTAAACTTTGGTAGCTTGAAACTATCCGCTGGGGGACTATTGATACCATGAAAATCAACAAATGTTACAAATGAGGACTCCTTCCTTCTTTCCTTCCTTCCTTCTTTCTTTTTCTCTCTCTCTGTCTCTCTCTGATCTGTCTCTTTGTCTCTCAATGTCTCTCTTTCTTTGCCTCTGTCTCTCTGTGTCTGTCTCTGTCTCTCTGTTACTCTCTGTCTCTCACTGTCTGTCTCCTCCCCAGGGGAGGGAAGTGAGGGGGAGGGAGTGATAAGTTAATATTCTCAAAATATTAGTCCTCCATCATACATGACTCTGCTATGCATTTCCCCTGATAATGCAGAAACATAACTATGGCAAAAGGGAAAAAATTGTTATTGCTGATCCCAGACTGGCTCCTGTTCATTGCCCCCTCTTTATTTATTTATTTTTTTAAATTTTTATTTAAAAAATTTTTTTTAAAAAATTTATTTATTTATTTATGGCTGTGTTGGGTCTTCGTTTCTGTGCGAGGGCTTTCTCTAGTTGCGGCAAGTGGGGGCCACTCTTCATCGCGGTGCGCGGGCCTCTCACTGTCGCAGCCTCTCTTGTTGCGGAGCACAGGCTCCAGACGCGCAGGCTCAGTAGTTGTGGCTCACAGGGCCTAGTTGCTCCGCGGCATGTGGGATCCTCCCAGACCAGGGCTGGAACCCGTGTCCCCTGCATTGGCAGGCAGACCCTCAACCACTGTGCCACCAGGGAAGCCCCTGCCCCCTCTTTATTTAATGGTTGTAGTCAATTTCTTTTCCAGCTTTTTCTCTGTCATCGGCTAGCTTCTCAACATCTGCATCCAAGCAGTGGGCCTGTTTCTCCCTCCATTTTAAAACATAGGACTTTAGTCAGTTAAGCTCGCTTAATGAGAATGAATGAGAATGAAAAAAAAAAAAAAAAGCACCTCTTTATTTAAGCACCCTCTGAGGAGAACCTTTCTGCAAAGCAAAGAATCCTCTTGTAAGAAATATTGTTATTTTCCGCTACTTTTGCAGGTTTGGGTATAGGGACTTAAAAAAAAAACTTTTTATTTTAGAATAGTTTTAGATTTACAGAAATGGAAATCTAAAACTGCGTAGATAGTATAGAGTGTTCCTATATACCCCACACCCAGTTTCCCCTATTATTATTATTATTTTTTTAAACATCTTTATTGAAGTATAATTGCCTTACAATGGTGTGTTAGCTTCTGCTTTATAACAAAGTGAATCAGTTATACATATACAATATGTTCCCATTTCTCTTCCCTCTTGCATCTCCCTCCCTCTCACCCTCCCCATCCCACCCCTCTAGGTGGTCACAAAGCACCGAGCTGATCTCCCTGTGCTATGCGGCTGCTTCCCACTAGTTATCTATTTTACATTTGGTAGTGTATATATGTCCATGACACTCTCTTACCCTGTCACATCTCACCCCACCCCCTCCCCATATCCTCAAGTCCATTCTCTAGTAGGTCTGTGTCTTTATTCCCGTCTTGCCACTAGGTTCTTCATGGCCTTTTTTTTTTTTCCCTTAGATTCCGTATATATGTGTTAGCATACTGTATTTGTTTTTCTCTTTCTGACTTACTTCACTCTGTATGACAGACTCTAGGTCCATCCACCTCACTACAAATAACTCAATTTCGTTTCTTTTTATGGCTGAGTAATATTCCATTGTATATATGTGCCACATCTTCTTTATCCATTCATCTGTCGATGGACATTTAGGTTGCTTCCATGTCCTGGCTATTGTAAATAGAGCTGCAATGAACATTTTGGTACATGACTCTTTTTGACCTATGGTTTTCTCAGGGTATATGCCCAGTAGTGGGATTGCTGGGTCGTATGGTAGTTCTATTTGTAGTTTTTTAAGGAACCTCCATACTGTTCTCCATAGTGGCTGTATCAATTTACATTCCCACCAACAGTGCAAGAGTGTTCCCTTTCCTCCACACCCTCTCCAGCATTTATTGTTTCTAGATTTTCCCCCTATTATTAATTTACATTAACACGGTACATTTGTCACAATTATTGAACCACTATCGATACATTATTATTCACTGAAATCCATACTTTACTGAGTTCCTTAGTTTCTCCCTGACGTCATTTTTCGGTTCCAGGATCCCATCCAGGACGGCACGTTACATTGACCCATCCCGTCTCCTTAATTTCTTCTTGGCTGTGACAGTTTCTCAGACTTGCCTTGTTTTTGATGACCTTGACAGATTTGAACAGAACTGTCGTGGATTTTATGTTTTTTCTCATGAGTGGAAGGACGGGGGTTATAGGATTTGGGGAGGAAGACCATGGAGGCGATGTCTCATCCCATCCCATTAAGACCAGGCCAACTACCAACATGACTCATCACTGTGGGATGCTGACCTTGATCACCTGGCCCAGGTGCTGGTTGTCAGGTGTCCCCACTGTAACGTTCCTCTTTCTTCCAGGTGTGGAGTTTTGTTGAGTTGCGTCCGTCTGTATGGCGCACAGATCCCATATTTACTAGGGGGACTTCCTGTCCTTGTTTTGTGATTGCCCTTCCGTCTGCATGTCACTTGGATCTGTCTGTCTCAGTGGGGGAATCATTACACAAAGCCGAAGGACAGACTAACACGCTTCCCCCTCCCCTGGTGACAATACGCCTCTCATGTTGGGTCCACACTGCCTCCTAGAC
The DNA here is from genome assembly GCF_949987535.1 of Balaenoptera acutorostrata. Lineage (NCBI taxonomy): Eukaryota > Metazoa > Chordata > Mammalia > Artiodactyla > Balaenopteridae > Balaenoptera > Balaenoptera acutorostrata. The sequence goes on from NC_080076.1 coordinate 78,449,161, forward strand.
AGATTCTCTAGCTCATGCTGCCCAGTATGGTAGCCCCTGGCCACCTCTGGTTACTTACATTAAAGTAAAATTTTTATTGAAGTATAGTTGATTTACAATATTGTGTTAATTTCTGCTGTACAGCAAAGTGATTCAGTTATACATATATATACATTCTTTTTCATATTCTTTTCCATTATGGTTTATCACAGGATATTGAATATAGTTCCCTGTGCTATACAGTAGGACCTTGTTGTTTATCCATCCTAAGGTTATTTACATTTAGATTAATCAAAAATTAAACAAAAGTTACAATTCAGTTCCTCAGTTGCACAATCACGATTCAAGAGCTCGGTAGGCATGGGTGGTGAGTGGCTACCATATTGCACAGCGAAGATTACGGACCATTTTCATTGTCATGTTTCCATGATGGCCCCCGCCTCCTTGCCCCACTCTGCCCTCATCCCCACCTCTCCCATTTCCCCAGGACAAATGATGTTATCAGTATTGTTTTCCATGAACCTACAGGTATTGATGTAATCATAGACTGGTGTATCAGGAACTTTTGGTTATTGTTGTCTTTTTAAAAGCAACATTGTTTGTTTAAAAAAAAAGTCATTACACCCTTGTTTGTTGAAAGCATCCTAAGAAGTTGTTTGGAAGATCTGGGATTTTTGAAGAATGCACTAATCATTCCATCTCTAGACTGCTGTTCTAATCTACAGATCCTGGACTTGAGCTGCAGCATCTAGATTTCCGGTCTCCAGCCACCCTGCTCACTTCAGACTGGCCCCCACTGCCAATCCTAATTGGCAAGAGCCAATTCCTTAATATCTACCCTGCTGCTACTGTCTGTCTTGAATTCAGTGCGTTTTATATACTGACCGACTCCTCGGTCTCAGGTCTGAAGTCACAGGGAGCTTCTATCAGTAACCGAGGACCACTCAGTTCAGTCCTGGGTTTTTCCTCCAATCACATGGCTTGTCCCTTTACTTGTGCTATTAAATGTATAAAAGTATATCGAGTTGTACCACCTCCTAGATTCCCTAATTGTTTAATATATTGTGCAATATTTAATACACTGCACCCTTAAAGCTGTCTATCCATTTATCTTTATTTCAAAAATCTGAACATAGGGCCAGAACTGTTCCCCTTTTTCCTCTGGGCCCCATTTTCCCCATCCACAGTAAGGATGGCTTAGATGGCCCTGACAGATTCTTTCAGCTCCGATATCATGGCTGTGAATTTGTAAGTCTCTTGGGACAAGAACATCCATGTTGGATGTGGGATCCCTCAGTGATTGGTCCCTTGGGCTACTTGCTGGGCACGTCACTTAACCTTTCTGTGCCTCAGCTTCTCCCTTAATAACTGACTCCTTTCCTTTTCAGGGCAAGAGGAGAGAGGGGGAGTCCCTCTGCACAGGGTTTCAAACTCAAAGAACTCCAGGAGCCAGGCAGGAGCCTTCTGGGTGTTAGGGATGCAATAGAGAAAGATGGGGACAGTGGCAAATAGAACTATCCCCCACGGGATAGTTCTACAGAGGACAGAGTGAATCAGCTCCAGCCAGCAAAAACGTGGCCCCCTAGTTTGAGACCCTCTCTGCTCTAGAATGATTTATCATCTTGGCAAGGGTCTGAGACATTAGCTAAGATGTATGGGGTGTTAGAAGATCCAGGGCAAATCCCAGCTGGGTTACTCACTAGCTAGACTGGCTGCTTGACTGCATGAACTCCAGTTCTTTTACCTGTTAATGGAACTGAACCTCTGTGGCTTGGAAAGTGTATGACGCAGAGTCCAGGGTTAAACCTGCAAATTCAGAGGGCCAATTACCTGTGTCCAAGACTCCATCCCTCCTCTTTACGCAGTTCCCTTGCCCTGGGAACAAGAAGGCCAGCTTGGGGTGAGGATGGTGAAATGAAGCTTAATGAATAATCCGGGAGACTGGCCAGGGTGTTTGGCAGCCTGAGGTGTCAGGGACACGGGCTGGCTAACAAATGTGGATCTGGGAGGGAATGGGTCAGTGACTTGGACCCCTCTCCAGCCTCATCTGCTCTCTGATGCGGTCACTCTGGCTTCCCCACTCCATCCTCTTCCAGGTCAGGAGCTCTGGGTCTAAGCCCTGGCTCTTCCCCTGCTGTGTGACCTCAGGAAAATGACTTGGCCTTTCTGAACCAAATCTGATTCCACAATGTGGAGTTCATTACAATACTTACCTCCCCCAGGGTGTTGTAAGCGTCCTGTGATAGAACTATGTCATGTTCCCAAACTTCAGACATTCATGTGCTGCCTTTGCAATTTTTGCCACACTGTTGTGTCACATCTTTTATAATACTGATAAAGCAACACTAGCAGCGACAGCAGCAAACACAGAGTACTTCCTACTGTTCTAAATAGTTTACATCTGTTAACTTTTTTTTGTTTTTTTGTTTTTTGGCCGCACTGTGCAACATGGGGGATGGTTCTCTGACCAGGGATCGAACCCGCGCCCCATGCATTGGGAGCGCAGAGTCTTAACCACTGGACCGCCAGGGAAGTCCCCATCTGTTAACTCTTTTGATCCTCACTTCAACTCCACTAGGGAAGCAGTATTTTTTTTTTTCTACCCGCCAAATGGAAATTCAGTATTATAATCAAAACTTCAAAGTCTTCCTCCCATACTGCTTTAATGTAAGGAAAAATAGCTTTTAATTTAATTTAATTTTTGGACAGGAAAGTAGTATTTATTGGTGGGCATGAGTAAGGAGAGGACAGCGCCGAGGCTCTCATGAATGCAGGACCTGCCATTTGTCCAGGGGGCCACGATTAGGGATGTATTCGACCCCACAGCCATCCGGGATGAACCACTTTTCTGCCATCATGTTTTCAAATTCATCTGCTTAAACTTAGTAAATCCCCACTTCTTGGAGATGTGAATCTTCTGGAGGCCAGGGAACTTGAACTCAGCCCGTGTAGGGCCTCAATCACATGCTCCTTGTTCTGCAGCTCGGTGCGGATGAACATTACGACTTGGCCAATGTGGACGCTGGCCACTGTGCCCCGGGCCTTTCTAAAGGCACCGCACATACCTGTCTGGAGCCTAGATTGGGGACTGCATGCCAGACATGAATGTCCACCGGAAAGGGCTGTCTCCAAGGCCCCTTAGGGCAACCCATACAGGCAATAGGCTGCATACACTACTGGGGAAATAGTATTTTATCCCCATATTACACTTGAGGAACCAAGGCACAGAGAGGTTAAATAACTTACCCAAGCCACAGCCAGTAAGTGCAAAGCTGGTATTTGTACTAGAGCCTGGCTTCAGGGTCTATGTTCTAATTGTTACTGCCTCTTCATGCCAGAAACTTACTGCTACTATTTAATATTGAAAAAAGAAAAAAAACTCCATTTTTAAACTTTAATACCTGCCTTAGCTTCTTCCTAAGCAATAACATCCATAAAATTATGTATATTATTTTATATGCACACACAGACGATATAAATACCCAACTGTTAAAAAACCTTTGGGAATCTCTCATCAACACAAAAGGGCTGGCATACAGTAGGCATGCAATAAATGCAGCCGTCATGCTTCTTGTCCAAATCTGAACTGTATGCTAAGGCCCCACTCCTCCAGGAAGCCCTCCTTGATCACACCCCACCCTCAGCTGCCCTATGGGGACCTTCTGCTCTCTGTTCTCCTAGGGGGTGTTAGCGTTGTCACTGAATTAGTGACTTCCTCTCCCCTCCAGGCTGGGGGCCACCTCAGGGCATGAACTGGGTTTTATCACCTCTGTGTCCCCAATGCCCAGACCAGGACAGGACACCTGACAAGGATGGTGTTTGTTTAATGTGAGGATGGGGATGAAACTGCTAAAGTCCTCATCAAGGATCATGACCAAGCAGTTCCACTTGACCCCAAGTGGCCAGGAGTTAATCATCAAACCCGGGGAGGTCACACGCAGGTCAAGAAGGGCACAGACCATCTGGGCTGCCAGGTGCTTCCTGGACCTCACTTCCCATTTGATATATAGGGAAACTGAGGCCCCCCAAATGGATGTGACCAGCTCAGATTCACCCAGTGAGATGCTGATAGAGACAAGACATGAATGTGATCACGTCATTCCCCTGCCTAGAGCCTTCCATGGCTGCCTAGTGCCCCTGGGTGAGGTCCAGACTCTGGACTGGCACCGGCATCCTGTGGACTCTGGTCCTTGCCCACCTCCCCAGCCCCAAACCCACCTGCTGTCCCATCCTTGCCTTTTCTGTTCGAGTCCTCTTGCACATGTCTCTGTTCCTGGAACACCCCATGTTTTTCAGTTTCAGACCTTTGCTTTCCCTGTTCCCGATTCCTGGCTCCTCTCAGTCTCCTCCTCCAGGAAGTCTTCCCAGCCCTCAAGGGTCAGGTGAGGTACCTGCTCTGGGCACCTGCAGCCCTGCCCCACATCTTTCTCCCAACATCTGACAGCATTGATCAGAGCTGCTCTTCAGTGGTATCTTGGGGCTTCTTGAGGGCAGGGGACATGCTGTCTTGTTTGAGGCTAAAGGTCCCAGGACTTGACACATAGTTGGTGTCCAATAAATATTCTTTGAATGAATGAATCGGTTGTCAGAGTCATTCATTTGAACAATAAATAATTGTTTGGGTCCCAATGTTGGGTATAAAATATCAGAGATGAGGAGGAGCTTCAGAAGAAAACATGCCTTTCTCATGTGACAGATAATAATTGTTTCTGTATCCTTGTTTTCTTGTCTCAGACCTAAGTTGACCTTGACAGTGGTCCAGGGGAAGTGACTTGGCATTCGGGACAAGCACTGGACTTGGAGGTGTCTGTGTCACAACAAAGGTGGTCCAGGGTGAGAGTTAAAGGGTGCCCCTCGCTGGCTGGGTGGCCTTGGCCGAGTGAGTCCCCCTCTCTGGGCCTCAGTTTCTTCATCTGTGAAATGGGACCAGGTAATCACATGTCTCGGACAGCAAACCGGGAGGCAGTGAAGGTTGATCTTGTCCCCTTTCTCCTCCAGTGGGGAGCTGTCCCTTTAACACAGGAGGAGGGGTCAAGGCCACAGGAAGCTGCAGGAAGCTGGCAGAGCCAGTGCCCAGGCAGGCTGGTGGGCAGCGGGCTGGGGCTGAGCTGGTCTGGGGACTGTTGAGAAGGAAGGTAAGGGGTTCTGGGGCCCAAATAGAGCCCTGGGGCTCTGTGTACATTTGTGAATGTGAGTAGAGGCTAGTCTGGAAAGTTCTGGGGCCAAGTCCCAGCTGAGTGGACAGAAAGTGGGAGGGTGAGACGGTCCGAAGTCCTCCCAGGAACATGGGTTCAGCTCAGGGTGCTTGTGGCCCGTCTGCCTTGGAGTAGAAGGCTAGGGGTCTGGGACCCTGAGGATCGGGGAGCACATCCTGATCCCAGGGGGGTGGGGCTGACATTCTGCCAACCAAAGGGTGGCTGAGGGTTCCCAGCCCTGGCACCAGAGATTTGACTGTTGAGCGTCACCCAGGTGGCCTCTGGGGAAAAGCGTGAGAGACAAGGGAGGTGGAAAAGGTAGTCAGTTGGTCTTTACCCCAATTCATAGATGTAGCAGGTGTCCTCCTGGGCATCTGGGCTTGATAAGGCTGTTGGCAACTTGGGGTTCATTCATTTGACTGATGCCTGCTGTCCTCTTCTGGGCAGTCGGTATAACCAAGAGGGCTGGGGGAGCCTGGGGACTGAGGCAGGAGCATTTAGCTCCTAAGGACAACTGGCAGTTAAGTGCTAAATGCTCACACCTTTAATGATAATAATGCTAATATAAAAGAGAAAGTAAAGCATGGTGGGTAAGAACACAGATGCCAAAGTGCACTGTCTGAGTTTGAATCCTGGCCATGCCATTTCTAGCTGTGTGACCTTGGACAAGTTAATTAACCTCTCTGGGCCTCAGTTTCATTGTCTATAAAGTGCAGTTAATAATTGAACCTATCTCAGGGTCGTTGTAATGATTATATGAGATAAAATATAAGGTGGTTGGTATAGTGCCTGGCTCAAAGTAAGTCCCATATAATTATTAGCTATTATTATATGTGAAGCAGAGTTGATGACTTTACTTTATGGTCTCACTTAATCATCACAATGATCCTGTGATGCACAAGCTCTTCTCCCAGTTTGTTGTGTGGCTGGTTCCTTTTCATTTTTCAGGTCTCAGTTTTAATGGTCACCTCCTCCAAAAGGCCTTTCCTGACCTGACCCAAAGTAGGTCCCCTGTTCTTCTCTTCAAGACTCCATATATGCCTGTTTCCCTTTTAGCAGTTTTCACCATTTCTGATTATTTTGTGTGTCTATTCAGTTATTTATTGAATGTCGATCCCCTTCTGAGATTATAAGTCACCTCCAGGAGTAGATGCCTGTCTGGTTCACCATGGTATTCCCAGTTCCTAGGTCAGGGCCTACACCTTGGAAGCATTCTAGAGTAACAATGAGCCTACCAGCACTGTTAGAAGACCCCAATGAGATAACGCCTCCAAAAGACTCAGTCAATTTCTGGTAAATGGATTCAACAAAGGATAGCTATTAGTATTATTATTGATCTGCACCAAAACCTGTGAGTTGGGATGTTATTACTCCCATTTTACAGAAGGGGAAATAAGCACACAGAGGTTGAGACACTTGTCTGGGTCACACAGCCAAGAAGTCATAGCTAGTTTCTAACTTTGGCCTCTGGTTGACCCCAAAGCTCACATTCTTGGGCTCTGGGGCTGAGGTGAGGCCCAGGACTGGGTATGCAGGGTTTGGGTGACCTGTGGGCTACCCTCCCCCAATGCCATGCCCTGCTTAAGAATTGTCCTGGATGGAACTGGGTGGAGGTGGTTCAGGCTTTGCCATACCTGGGGAACCCCAGGGCCATCCCAGCAAAGCCCCAGAGTCAAATCCAGGGACAGGAGACCTGGAAACCTCTGAAGTGGGGAGCCCAGCTCTTGACTAAGCAAGGGTGGACGAGAAGCTTGGGCTTGTGGTGGGCGGGGGAGGGCGCAGCGCTCCTCCTAGTGGCAAATAATGGAACTGCAGCCCCACTATTGGACGGCCCAATGCTTTTCTGCTCCAGAAAAAAAAAGGGGGGTGGTGGGGTGGAGGGGGGTGGGGGGGGGGGTGGGAGGGCACAGCGCTTGCTCCTTAAAAAAAATCCTTCTAATTTTCTCCCTTCTAATTTCCTCCCTCTCTGCTTCTCGCCATTACACACTGGTTCATTCACTCACTCACTCATCCGCACTTTGGCTTAAAACCTCCCAGCGGCTTCCCATAGCAAGTAGAATTAGAATAATATCCCAACTCTTCATCGTGGGCTGGAACGCCCTCCCCTACATCCCTGACCACCTCTCCTTGCTCGCCTCCTACTCTCACCTCCGCCAGTCCCTTCTCTCAGCACCAGGAGCGCTCTAAGTTCATTTCCCTCGAGGCGGTGGTTCTACCTGCTGTTTCCTCTGCAGAATGCTTTCCCCTTGCTTCTCTTCTTGTCATTCATCTCAAAGTTCCCCCTTTGAGAACTTGCAGGTCAAAAAAAAAGTAAGTTACCTCTCAACCTGCCAAAAATGCACAGCTCCAATCTGCCTCCCAATTCAAACTGTTAAAAACCCTAAACCATCACCAACAGCAAGACGGGCGGTTTATTACATTTAATGAGACGATTGGAAATTTGAACACTTAGCAGATATTTGATGATATTAAGAAATCATTTAAATATTTTTAGACGTGATAATGGCATTGTGATTGCATTTTAAAAAATAAACATCAGTGAGGTATAATTTCCATAAAATAAAATTAGCTTACTCAAGGTTAGAATTTGAAGAGTTTGGACAAATGTATACTGTTCTGAAACTGTGGCTACAATGTTTAAAAAGAGTTCTTTGCTTGTAGAGCTACATGCTGAAATATTTACAGAAGAAATAATATGGGAGGAAATTTATAATAATAATAAAGGAGGAAAAAATAATAATACAGGAAGGAGGATTAGGCGTAGATATGGAGAAAACAAGGCAGGCCATGCGTTGATGATTGTTGAAACTAAGTGATGGCTACACGGGAGCTTCGTCAGACAGTTCTTGACACTTTTGCTGTGTTTAAATTTTCCATAATACAAGTTTAAAAAAAAGTTTCTTTCCTGGGAGACGTCTTTGCTGACCACCCTTGCTAAAATAATACCCTCCCCTCTAGGTCACTCCTGTTTGAAATTCTGTGATTCTGTCTCCCCAGCTAGACCGTGAGCTCCGGCAAAGCAGGGGCTGCCTCTGACGTGTCCCCTCCTGGGTCCCAAAACCTGGAACTGCCTGGCACATAGTAGGTGCTCAGTAATGTCTTTTGAATAAATGAATGAATAATGAATGATGAATGAATGAATTCTCCCACTCTCATTCATTTATCACCACTATTGGCCACGTTCTCCATCCCCAGCGCCACAGTTACAGAAGAAAAGGGCCCTTAGTCCAAACGTCCTTGTCCAGCTGGTGAAACTGAGGCCCAGAGAGGCCCAGACACTTCCCTGGAGCCTCACAGCTTGGCAGCCATAGGGCACTAAGGGAGCCAAGCGGAGGAGCTTCTCCCTCTCCCCGTCCCCTGTTCTGGTTACAGGGACTCTTGGCTGGAGCTGCCGGGGCTAGGACGTTTGTGCCCTCCTGCAGGCCCTCTAGGTGGTTGCTGGGATGGAGGGCCCTCTGGCGGAGTGTGCCAAGGGTGAGCACTTCCACATCGTCACACCTCTGCTGGAGAGCTGGGCACTGTCCCAGGTGGTGGGCATGCCTGTCTTCCTCAAGTATGAGAATGTGCAGCCGACTGGCTCCTTCAAGATCCGTGGCATTGGACATTTCTGCCAGGAGGTGAGGGTGTGTGGGCAGGAGGGGAGAGTGAGGTTGTACAGATGGAAGGGAACAGCTGTGGGCAGGACGAGGGGTGGGGAGAGTTGCAGTGGGAGGGTCTGACTCCACCCACACAGGCCTCCATGACACCTGCTTGGGTCAGCCCCCACCCACATACCTTGTCTTCCCAGGTGGCCAAAAAGGGATGCAGACACCTGGTGTGCTCCTCAGGTGAGCCCACCTCTTTCTACTTCATGAGGGTCCTCAGGGCTGGGTTGGGGGAGGAGGAGCCGGCTGGAGCAGCAGTAGATGTCCAGGGCTTGGCCTCTTTTTTTTTTTTTTTAATAAATTTATTTATTTATTTGTTTGTTTTATTATGGCTGCACGTGGGCTTTCTCTAGTTGCGGCAAGCGGGGGCTACTCTTTGTTGTGGTGCGCGGGCTTCTCATTGCGGTGGCTTCTCTTTTCACAGAGCACGGGCTCTAGGCGCCCAGGCTCCCGTAGTTGTGGCACGTGGGCCTCAGTAGTTGCAGCACGTGGGCTCAGTAGTTGAGGCTCGCGGGCTCTAGAGCACAGTCTCAGTAGTTGTGGCGCACGGGCTTAGCTGCTCCGTGGCATGTGGGATCTTCCCGGACCAGGGCTCGAACCCATGTCCCCTGCATTGGCAGGCGGATTCTTAACCACTGCGCCACCAGGGAAGTCCTTGGCCTCTTCTTAAAGGTTCAGTCTCATCAAGGTCATGGCCAGATGGCTGCTTTGTATGTCCTTTCCCAGCCCCCTTCCCATCATTCAAGCCTCCTGGTAGTAAGTGATAAAAACCCAATCATACGGGTTTAAGTTACAGGCTCCAAGAATTGAAGAATTCTTGGGATAATTGGCTTTCAGGCACAGCTGGATCCAGGAGCTCTCCTCTGTACCTCTCCTTTTCTTGGCTTGTCTTTCCTCTGTACTTTTACTCTCATATAGACCACATGGTAACAAGGTGGCCATCAGGAGTTTTAGGCTTGCCTCCTACCACCCTACCAACCCTGGTGAAAAGGGAGTACCCCTTCCCAATGACCTCATCAATCCATGAATTGGTCTTTTTGGCCCAGCTTGTCCCATGTACTCATCCCTGAACCAATCATGGTTCAGGTGATTGCGTTCTCTGATTGGCTCCACATAGATCACGTGTCCACCTCTGGGGCCAATGGTGGGGCATATAAGTGTGGGGAAGGAGTGACTCCCGAAGGGGAATGGAGGGGGTGGGAGAACAGTGTGTCAACAGGCTAATGCAAATGCCCACAGCACCCCCTTCTCCTGCCTCCACAGGGGGTAACGCGGGCATCGCTGCTGCTTACGCTGCTCGGAAGCTGGGCATCCCAGCCACCATTGTGCTCCCCGAGGGCACCTCTCCGCAGGTGGTGAGGAGGCTGCAGGGGGAGGGGGCCGAAGTTCAGCTGACTGGAAAGGTAAAGACCTCAAGACGGGGAAACCAGCTGAAGGGGGCCGTTCCCCCTTTACTCCCACCTCACTCCCAAGAGATCCTGTTTCCTTTTCCTTTCTGTGAACTATGCCTGGGACCCAGTCATCCCTGAGGGTGGCTGAGCTGAGGGGTGAGTGAGATGTGTTGTATATTAAGGGCTGGGATCTGTCAACTTGCCTCTCCCCGCCTTGAGAAGACTTTTCCTGTGTGAACCCAAGAGAAGCAGGAAGCTGGTGGTTACCAGGAGTGTATCTGTCTCCCTGCGTCCTCACTAACACTTGGTACTATCCACTTTAAATTTTTGCCATTCAATAAGACAAAAAGTGTAAAGAAAGATGATGACAGCATCATCCCCCATTCTGAGGCCACCCGAAATGAAAGGATATTCATCTGATAAGGATATCATTGGTTCACTTTGTTACCCAAGAAACAGAGACCCAAACATGTCATCCTTCTCCCCTCCTGGGAAGAAGAAGAAAAAAAAATCCATCCATCCATCCATCCATCCATCCATCATCCCTGGAAAACAGGCTTTTAAAAACCATCAAAGTTAAAACTAAAAGCCATATCATGGTACCCAAAAGCTGGTCTCCAAATACTTAGTGTATACAATTTCCTTCCTTCCTGCCTGCTTTTCTGTCTTCCTTTCTCCTTCCTTCCTTCATATATTCATCCATTCATTCATTCATTCAACATCCTTCCGTCCATCACACTTTCTCCCTCCCTCTGCCTTCTTTCCCACCCCTCCATCCATCCATCATCCATCCAACAGATATTCATTGAACACATACTATGTGCCTACTCTATGTTAGGCAGTGCTAAGAATACAGAGGTAATAAGACGTGGTCTCTACTCTTACAAAGCTCCAAGTATTGTTGGGGAGACTCGCAGGTAACCAGATGATGAGAATAGAACATGATGGGTCCTGCCTGGATTGTAGAAAGCACATGGCATCCATTTGTCCACTTGGAAGCCTCTGCCTTTGTCCCAGGAGGCTGCTGGGTCCACACCAGCTCTGGTCTCACCGTCAGGGGTCTCCTCAGCCCACTGGTCCCTGGAGCCATCCAGGAGACCTCAGGCTCTGCTCCAACCTGCATAGCCGTCTGACTCCCATCTTCTGAGGGCCTCGGTTTCTCTTTAGGTCTGGGACGAGGCCAATCTGAGGGCGCAAGAGTTGGCCAAGAAGGACGGCTGGGTGAACATCCACCCGTTTGACCACCCCCTGATATGGTAATGCTGGTGCCCCTCTCCCCATGGAACTCAGCACTGAGAGACCCTCACTGAGTCAGGGTCCTCCCACTGGACAGAGGGGAAACTGAGGCCCAAAGAGGAGAAGAGGCTTGGAAGCCAGGCACATGGAGGTCCAGACCCCACCTCTGCCGCTTGTGATTTGTGTGACTCTGCAAAGCATCTCACCACCCATGCCTCAGTTTCCACGTGTGTAAAATGGAAATGCTAATAATAAATCCCCTTGACTGAGTGTGTACTTTGGGACACATTTAATCCATTTAGTCTTCCCCAAAGCCCTAGAGATGGTTTTTCTAATGCCCATTTTACAGGTGAGGAAACTGAGGCACAGAGAGGTCAAGCTACTTGCTGAAGATCACACAGCTAGTAAGTGGCGGAGACCTTGGGTCCCAGGCCCAGGACTCGAGTTGGGCTGGTTCCAAGTGTTACTCTGGTCTCCTCTTAACCAGACACAAGAACGCTGCCTCTTTCCAGCGCTGTGGAATGGATTAAATGGATTGAGCATGTGCCTGGGAGGTTGATGAAAGGGGGAAAGAATGAGTGAATGAATAAACTGAGTGGATGAAAGCTGAGTGAACTGTGGCAGGGTCTCCCCTCCACGTGCCGTGGGTGGGGAGGTGGATGGCGACGCGGGGAGTTTGTGTGGATGTGAGCCTGTGGGGCTGGGGCCTCCCTCACCCCTGCTCCTCTCTTCTGCTCCCTCATCCTGCAGGGAAGGCCACGGGAGCCTGGTGCGGGAGTTGAAGGCAGTGCTGGGGACCCCACCGGGTGCCCTGGTGCTGGCAGTGGGGGGCGGAGGCCTCCTGGCTGGGGTGTCGGCTGGTCTGGCAGAGGTGGGCTGGCAGCATGTGCCCATAATTGCCATGGAGACGCAAGGGGCACACAGTTTCAATGCGGCCATCAAGGCAGGCAGGCTGGTGACACTGCCGGACATCACCAGGTAGGCATAGGCTGGGGGCATTTGTGGGGTGCTAGGCTGCCCTCGGACCTCCCAGTCCCACTTAGTGGAAGTGGGGCACTCAAGGGGGGGTCACCTTTTTTCTTTTAATTAAAAAAAGATTTTTTTTTTTGCCACACCATGGCATGTGGGATCTTAGTTCCCCGACCAGGGATCGAACCCATGACCCCTGCAGTGGAAGCACAGAGTCTTAACCACTGGACCACCAGGGAAGTCCCCTCAAGGGGGTCTCCTTAATCCTGCATGGCTGATCTATAGGACTTTTCATTCCCCGCTTAAACCCATCAGTGTGTTCCCCAAGCTCTCAGGCTCAAATCAGACTCCTCCCCATTCCACTTCCGCCACTGGCCTGTCTTCCTGTCCCTTGAATGGGTCATGCTCTTTCCTCCCTCCGCGCCTTTGCACGGGCTGTGTCCTCTGCCCAGAAGTCCTAGGGTTCCCTCTTCTTCTTTTGGCTGTTTTCTCTCCCCTCAGAGAGATTCTCCCCTCAACCCTGTCATCGGAGGTTCCCCTCCCAAGTTCTCCCTCATAGTGTCTGCCTACAGTGGGTATTTATTTACTTGTTCTTGTGTTTCCTTACTCACTGCTGTCTCCCCTCCCAGACTTGGTTCTTGGTAACAGCAATAACAATAATCGCAACCAACACTCCTGTAGAACTCACTATCTGTCAGGCTCTATTCTAAGCACTTGAAATGTTTTAACTCATTCTCTACGACAACGTCGTGAGCCAGCTATTGTTAGTATCCCAGTTTTTCAGATGAGGAAACTGAGGCTCAGGGAGGTGAAGTGACTTTTCCAAGGTCACACAGCTAGTTTAGAGCCAAGGTTTGAAACCAGGCAGCCTGGCACCGAGTCCGTACTCTGGGCTACTTAGGGCTCAGAGCCAGTTCTTATGAGCTCAGCAAAGCCTCTCCCAGGCCTGAAACACTGCCCAGCTCAGGAAAATACCAGCAGGTAGGTGATCCCAAGCACGGAGGTAAAGAGCATGGACTCTGGAGCCAGACTACCTGAATTTGAACCCACATTCTGCTATTGACTAGCTGTGTGGCCTTGAGCAAGTTACTCAACCTCTGTGAACTTCAGTTGCCTGACCTATAAAATGGAACTCATAAATTTCTAACTCCAAGGGAAAGCATAAGGATTAAAACAGAAAATCCAGGGACTTCCCTGGCGGTCCAGTGGTTACAACTCCGTGCTGCCACTGCAGGGGGAGCAGGTTCGATCCCTGGTTGGGGAACTAAGATCCCACATGCTGCATGGTGCAGCCAAACAAACAACAAACAAACAAACAAACAAACAAAACCCCTGTCAGAAAATCCAAGCATCCAGCACCTTGTAAACATTCAATGAATATTAGCTATAGTATAGACATAGTAAATGTTTATTAATGAATAAAATGAAAAAAAGATCATTTTCTAGGCTTGGCTTTCTGGGGTCTGTGCAAGAACAACACAATCATGGCTGTAGAGTCAGAGGGGGTGATGTGCATTCATCAGCCATTCTTGGCACACACAATTTTTGAGTGCTTCCTCTGAGCCAGGCGCTGCTTGAGACTCTTGAAATGCTGGGCCCCCGGCCCATTGCAGGATGGGCGGGGGGCCCGGGGCTGGGGAGGGCTGGCGCTGTGCGGGGAGGAGACTTGATTCCCCAGCTCCTCTCAGCACCCCTGCCCTCCCTGCCCCACCTGCCCGCTCCTGCAGTGTAGCCAAGTGCCTGGGTGCCAGGACGGTGGCTGCACAGGCCCTGGCGTGTACGAAGGAGTTCAAGGTCTTCTCTGAGGTGGTGGAGGATTCTGAGGCCGTGAGCGCCGTGCAGCGGTTCCTGGGTGAGTAAGCACTGCCCCCCACCCGGGCTCAGAAACTGGCAAAGTCCCTGGATCCCCTGGAGAGAGTGTGCTCCCTCTTGTCTGTATCCTCAGTGCCTATCGCAGGGCAGGGTATACAGTAATCATATAGTAAGTGCACGTTGAGTGGATGGAAAGGGTGGGGGTGAAGAAGGGGTTGTCCTGCTGTCTCTAGCCTCCGGACTTCTGTACCCACTCTTCTTCCCTCTGGCTGCCCATCCTGGCCCTCCTCCCTATTGGTTTCATATAACTAAGGGCTACTCAGCTATCATGACACCTCCTCCAGGAAGCCTCCTCTGATCTCTCACCCCCACCCCACCTGGGTTGAAGACTTCCTATGCACCAATCCCAACAGTCTCATAACTGCCAGATTCTTATCCAACTACATCACTAGACTGTGAACTCTATGAGGGCGGGGGCTGGTGTGTCTCGTTCATTGTTGTGTCCCCAGGGCCTTCCTAGCACTGGGCCTGGCAGGGAGGGGGCGCTCAATAAATATTTGTTGAGTGAATGGATGAATGTATGAGTGAGTGAAAAGGTGGATAATGAATAGGTGGATGGGTGGGTGGATAGACGGATGGATTGATGGGTAGTGGATTGACAAATGACGTGGATGAAATGGATGGAAGGATGGGTGGACACATTGATTAATGGACACATTGATGGATGGACAGACAGACAGTCAAATGATGGATAGGGGCTGAATGGATGGATGGATGAATGGATGGATGGATGGACGGATAAAACAATGATTGATAGATACACTGATAGATGGACAGACAGTCTAATGATGGATAGAGGGAGGGCTGGATGGATGGCTAGATGAAAGGCAGACGGATGGAGGGATAATGGTCAGATTGATGGATGGAGAGAGAGGCAGACAAATGATGGACTGTGAGATGGATGCCTGGATGGCTGGCTTCATGGAATCGCAGTGCCCAGAGCCTGCTGAGCCCTAACTGGTTTTTCCTCCCTTTCCTCCCCTCCACCCCCGTTCCCCTACTCTGGGCAGATGATGAGCGAACGTTGGTGGAGCCTGCCTGTGGGGCAGCCTTAGCTGCCATCTACTCAGGCCTCCTGGGGAGGCTCCAGGCTGAGGGCCGCCTGCACCCTTCCCCGGCCTCAGTTGTGGTCATCGTGTGTGGAGGCAACAACATTGACAGTGGAGAGCTACAGGCTCTGAAAGCCCAGCTGGGCCAGGGCTGAGGGCTCCTGGTTTAGGAGGGCCGGCTGGGCCCCAGTGATCCCCAAGAGGCTCCTGGACACCCCTGAAGGGGGTTGCTGGCTGAGGGGCCTCTGTGCTCATGGATGGCAGTGGCAGCTGCCCTGTGCTGCTACGCTGGCTGCCTCCTTCAGGAAGCCCTCCTGAACTGCTCCCTTTGGCTTCCCTGCAGCTCTGGCCAATAAACCCTTTCTGAGTTGGGCCTGTAACTCCAGCAGGTCCATTTTTTCCACCTCCATGAACTCAGAGAAGGCACACAGCAACCTGATGCCAGCACTCTGATGAAGCGACTCTTTTCACATCACACGGCTTGTGCAACAAAGCCAAGAATTCAGAACTCCCGTTCCTAAGGGAATCTGGCCATGCTGAGCTCCTAACTGGGCTTCCCTTACCTGGCGGACCTGTTCAGGAAGGGGAGGGGGACATTCTGTCACTTCTCAGGCCTGGGCTGGTAGGACAATATTGCCAGTCTTTATCAAGTGCTTGTCATGTGCCAGAAATGCTTCTAAGAACTTTCTATTCATTGTCCTCTTTAACGTTCACAAAGGCACTATGAAGTAGAAACCATTATTATCATCCCTGTTCTACAGATGGGGACACTGAGGCATGGAAAGGTGACATAACTCGCTCGAGGTCACACAGGTTGGAATGTAGCCCAGCCAGTTTCAAACCCTGTGATTTTCGACATGACTCTGTATTTCTTGGACCTCCGCCTTCTTTGTGTGGTGGGACATTGGAGAAGGAGGTAGGGCCTCCAGGTCGGTCTGGACACACCTGTGGGTCACAAGGAGGGTGGACACTGGTCCTGAAACTGGGCACCTGCAGCCCCTGAGAAGGATCTCTTCGGAAACCGAGAGAAAATTAGAATCCTTTGTGGCCACCAGGGGGCAGCAAATTGTCTCCAATGGGGAAGCCCGGCTCCAGGCAGGTGAGACCTGCCCCAGGGTCTTCCTTGACTCTACCCAGCCGGGGGGAGCTGAGGTCCCAGAGGCGAATGGGCCCACACAGTCTTGGCATGGGGGGAGCCCTATCCAACCCCTTCCAGCGCTGCAGGAAACAAAGCTCAGAGAGGGTGGGGGCCACCCTGTGTCACAGCCCATGGCAGAACCCAGCTCCCGGCTCCCGCTGAGGGGCTGCCTCATGAGGGCTGTGTGACCTTGGGCAAGTGCCTTCCCCTCTCTGGGCCTCAGGCTGCCCCTCTGTGCTGGAGGAGGCCCACTTGCTGCTTCCCACCTCCTTTCCTTTGGCCAAACTGTTCCCTCCACCAAGGGTCTCCTCCTTTTCTCAGGCTGAGGATTTGAGAGCAGTCGTCGCCTCCCTCTGCTTCTCCCGCTGCTTCGGTTTCATCCTCCCTTTGACGGTAGACATCGACCTCGATTGCCAAGGTTGTCCCTCCAGAAGCCTCCAGGACCCAGCCCTATGTCCTTGCGGGTTCCTAGAATAGACACTGAGCGCTCCAGAGCGGGACACAGCCAGGCTTGAGCCTGAACTTTGTTCCTACTCACTACCTCAGTGACCTTGAGTAAATGATGCTCTGGTTCAGTACCTCAGTGTTCTAACCAGTAAAATGGGTTGTTTGCAGATTACTACTAGGACCCGGCATAGGTATAGTCCTTCAATAATTGCTAGTTCTTACCATCTCCTGCGTGTTCCTCCTGCAACAAGGAGGGGTGTGGAGGAACTAGTAGTTATTCTTGTGTTGAGCACCTACTGTGTGCTTCGGGTCTTAGCAGTCATTTCATTTAATCCTGCAATAACCTATGTGGTAGATACTATTATAATGTTCATTTTTGCAAATGAGGAAACCGAGGCACAGAGCAGTCAAGCACTTACTCCGAGTCACACAGCTGAACTGGAACGCTACTATGTAAACACCTGGGCTTGTGCCTCTAACCACGACTGCTCTCCTACCTCCTTTCCTTTGCTTAAGCCATGCCCCCTGCATGCCATGCCCTCTATGCTTCTAAATCCTACACATTCTTCGAAGCCCAGTGTAAGGGCAGCCTCCTCCCTGAAGCCCCTGGGATTGCTTCAGCCAGAGACCATCTCCCCAACCCCGCACTCCTCCAGGTGAGCGGCAGAGCCCGTCTCCACTCCAGGTGCTCTGTCTCCCACTCCGGCTCCTGTCCTTGGCTGCACTCTTGGGAGACTTGTCAGCTGCCGTTTGCTCCTCTCCTGGTCTCGGCAAGCTTGAGATAAGAACCCGAGGGGCCTGTTGACTCTGTCCAGATAGCACACGTCAGTTACCTTGGAGGAGCCCTTCCTGGTTGACACCCAAGGAATGCCAAGGGCAGGGCGGAGGCACAGGGCGAGAGCAGGACGTGGACGGTTGAAGCTGAGGTGATGGTTGTTATGACCTGATGTAGCAGGCTGGGCACTGGAGCTGAGAAACTATTGCCATTCTGCCTTTGCCCTCCTGGACCACTCAGTGGGGGAAGTGGGGAGCCTACAAGGAGGGTCCTGGGAGCAGGAGATTTTCTATATTGGTCCAGGGCTCTGTGGAGAGCACTGAACACTGGGTCACCAGGTGTGTGTACCTGCCTGAGATACACCCAGCTTCCCCATCCCAGCTGGGGCCCCTCTCCTGGGAGGGGGGCCCTTTGGTTCCCTGTGAATTCTATCGGCCGAGGTTCCCTCTGTCTTCTCATCAGGGGGACTCTAAAACCCCTGCCTCCAGAGGCTGCCTCCATCTAGTCCTTCACTCCAGCCTTAAGCCAAGGTGATGGTTGAAATCCAGTTGGCAAAGGAGGTGTTTTTGCCCCAGAGCTGGCCCCAGGCATGGCAGGGGCATGGGAAGGCGGACCAGGGTCATGCTGCTGCTGCCCCCCTTTCTCCAGCCTGGGCAAGAGCCCAGTACAAAGCGGGTACGTGCTCCAGTACCTGCAGAGAAGGGTCTGACCCTCAGTTGTGGACACGATGGCTCAGACTGGCTTTATATCTCAAGTCATCTGTGCATGGCTGTGTGCTTTTGTACTTGTAGACATGCATGTATGTTTGTGTCCATGTGTGGGAGAGTGCATGCACTCATGTATTTATGAGGCAACACTTGCAATTCATTGAAGGATTTCCCTCAAACTATGTAGAGCTTCACATTTTTGCACTTGGCACTTATAATCCAGTCACTAGCCAGGCATCAAACTTAGATGTATACGATGAAGCAGGTTGGGTGCTAGACATTAGGGAGTGGTGGGGATTGGAGCAAACTGGAAAGCTCATATTCTGCCTAAAGGAGGTGGCCACTGCTCAAGTTTACCCAGTAGCAGGTCCAGCAGAACAGATCTCCCAATTTCTTAGTGTTAGCTCAAATTCAAAGCAATTTAGGAAAAGCCATGTGGTCTGTTTGCCTGCATATTTATAAAAAGGTCCTGCAGGAAAGGAGGAGGAACATGTGACCCCAACCTCAGCCAATCCAAGCACTGTATTTTGTCTGGCCATGGTGACTGGTTCAAGGGCAGGCCCAGGAGCCAAACTGTCCAATCAGAGCAGCTCTCAGGATGTGAGCTGGGGATTGTTTGGCAAATTCTGGAGACATGTTTGATTGCCACAACTGGGTTGGGGGAGCGTGCCCCCGGCACTTAGTGGATGAGGTCCAGGGAAGCTGCCCGACACCCTACAATGCACAGCATGGCCCCCACGGCAAGGAGTAACTGGACCTTAGAGTAGTAGAGCCGAGGTTGGGAAACCCTGTGTTAGGCAAATCTCATCTCTTCTGGGCCTTGTTTTTGCGAGGGGGCAGGTGTCTCTGGATTATTTCTATTTGTGTATTCCTGGGAGATGGCATGCTGTTTTAATTGTTATCACTTTATCAAGCAACTACTCAGTGCCTGGGAGGATTCCCTGTCTTACACATGAAGAAAGGGATGCTGAGAGAGAGGTAGAGCCCAGGCCCACTCAGGAGTCAAGGACCCTAATTACCATAACAGCCAGAGTAGCCAGGGGTTCCACAGTGGAGGAAAGGAGGCAGGTGGGACCACGGCCCGCCCCCTGAAGGACCTGGTTCGCTGAGCTGTGATGACGGGCAGGTAGTGAACCCAATGAGGCAACGCATCTCACCAAGTCCCTAAACCCACTGGACTGCTTCTTTAAAAAAAAAATTTATTTGTTTATTTATTTATTTGGCAAGCCGGGGCTTAGCTGTGGCTTGCCAGCTCCTTAGTTGTGGCAGGCGGGCTCCTTAATTGTGGCATGTGAACTCTTAGTTGCGGCATGTGGGATCTACTTCCCTGACCAGGGATTGAACCCGGGCCCCCTGCATTGGGAGCGTGGAGTCTTAACCACTGTGCCACCAGGGAAGTCCCTGGACTGCTTTGAAGAAGAAACTTCTGGAAAATTTAAATGATCCCACCAACACCTCACCAGGATAGTGGCTGAATTTACGGAATCCATTTATGGAAGCTCTTTATATGAAGTTGGGGTTATTGATCCTAGTTTATAGCAGAAGAAACAGGTTTAGAGAAGCAGTGCCAGGAGCCTCCAGTCACACAGCGGGTTGATCTGTTTCTTAAGTGTCTTAATCTTTTGGTTAGTTGAGATAGGATGGTTAAAGAAAGCTTCTTTGAAAAGGTGACACTTGAGCTGAGGACTGAAGGAAATGAAGGAGTATGTGGGCGTGTATGGGGGAAGAGTAGAGGGAACAGCATGTGCAAAGGTCCTGAGGTGGGAACCTGTGAGGAGGCCACTGTGACTGCAGAGGGAAAGGCAAGGGAGAGAAAGTAGATGATGGTGGAAGATGGACAGAGAGGCAAGGAGTGTGCATGGGTGGAGGGAAGGGGCACCAGATCACGAAGAGCCTTGCAGGCTGTGGTCAGTACTTTGGTTTTTACTCTGAGGATGATGGAGAGCCCTAGGAGAGTGGAGCATGAGACCATATCCCTGCCTCCCGTCTCCCTCCGCTCTGTCCCCAGCCTTGATCTTCATCTCCTGTCCTAAGAAACCTTTGCACACGATTGGCGCTCACCCCACCACTGACTCGAATCTCCTGGATCAGGTGGGTGCAGCCATGCCCCCCAGCTGCTGAGAGTATTGGCTGCTGACGGCTCACAGCTTCCCCCTTCTCCAGAGAACAGCCAGTGGGAGCCACTGTGTTTAGAGATGCAGCCTCTCTTGCAACCTCAGGGTGGGGGCAGCTCTGTGGTCCCATCCACAGAGCAGAGCTCCCCATGGGATCAGGCTGAGACCCGCCTCTGCCTGAGCCCTCCCCTCCTCCTGTTCACCTCCCATCCCCTTCTACTCGCGATAAATCACGTGCCAAGTACCCCCATCTCAGGCTCTGCTGGTGGAAAACCCAACCTAAATGGACCCTCTCCCCCTGTCCCCATCCCACTGGCTTCTCCCTTCCCCAGTGTTTGTGCTTTTAAAGTCCACCAAAAATGTCACGTGCAGGTTTCTTGCCTGGTTTCCAAACTCCCTGATAAATTCCACTGGCTGGGCAACCCCAGGAGAGGTTTTCTGGAGAAAGGAACCCCATAAATCACCCTGCTGCCATTCCGGCGTGGGCAATATCTTATGTAAAAAGGTGTTTCCTGGGAGCGCCACGGGCAGGAGAATCCTATTACAAGCCGCCCCATTAATTATAAAGAGTCAAGTCGACCCTTTGCTGTGATTTTTTATCTTAAGTCCGAAAACTGATTACCTTCACCAATCCTTCCCCTTCCAAAAAAACCCTAAAGAATAAAATAAATGTTTGAAGAATAAATACCAAAGTTTCTCCTTTTAGGGGAGAAGCAGCACAGAGACAGAGAGGGAGAGAGAGAGAGGGAGAGAGAAAGTGGTGGGAAAGGGTCTTTTTTCTTCCTTTTAAGGTAAAAGTTATTGAGCACCCAGCCTGTGCAGGGCATATTCAATTTTCCGGATTCATCCACCCCAGGAAGTGGGTGCTGTAATTCGTCCCATGTTACAGATGAGGGAAACTGAGGCTTGCCTGAAGTTACATGCTAGCCCTTTCTTCTGAGGTGGTAAGGTGGGCAGAGAATGGGCCAGGCTGGGTATTTGAAGACTTGGGTCCAAAGCCTACCTCCGCTTCTTACTAGCTAGGACCCTGAGCAGATGAATTAACCTCTCTGAGCCTCAAAATTCTTCTCCTGCAAAATGAGGAATAAAAGCAGCCCGGGAAGGCTTCCAGAGAGAAGACATGCGACAGCAAACACAGAGGGCAGAAGCTGGGCATGTCCCTTGCCTGGGTGACTAACAGCCTCCCCACTGGCCTTCCTGCCACCAGTTTTGAGGCTGCCCTCACTCCCATCCCCAATCTATTTCGCACTCAGCAGCCAGAATAGTTTTTTTTGTTTGTTTTTTGGGGTTTTTTTCAGCCGCACCGTGCAGCATGCGGGATCTTATTTCCCCGACCAGGGATCAAACACATGCCCCCTGCGGTGGAAGCTCAGAGTCCTAACCACTGGACCACCAGAATAGTCTTAAACAAGCCCAAGGCAGAGCGTCACCCCTTCTGCTGAAACCCTCCCGTGCCCCTGGCTGCATTTCAGATAAAGGTCTGATCCCTCACCTAGGCCCACAGGGCCCCGTGTCATCTGGCTTTTGCGGACCTTTGGGGTCTCAGCCCCTCCTTCTTTCCTCCAGCCCCAGATTCCCTGAATTGCAGCCACACCAGCGGTTTTCTCTTTCTAGAACTCACCAAGCTTGATCCTGTCTCAGGGCCATTATCAGCGCTGTTCCCTTTGCCTGCCACACCCTTCCAGAGCTCAGCAAAGTTGGCAACTTCTCATTCAGGACTCGGCTCAAGTGTCACCTCCTCAGAGAGGCCCTCCTGACCCACTGCCTGCCACTCAGGGCCAGGACTAGGGTGAGGCGAGCAAGGTACTCTCTTTGGGAGGAAAATGTAAGGGGTGCCACAAAACTCGAAATCAATTTAAAAAAAAAAAAAGAAAAAAACCTCAGAAATTAAGAAAAAGATTGTAATAAAACAACTTTAAAATGAAAATTAATGCAACAGAAATTCATGGTGAAAAACATAGGGGCATTTTACATAAAGATAGGATCCCACCTTGCACTTGGATGTCTCATCTCCCCTGAATGGCAGATCTGTCAGATCCTGTCTTTATTTAAAATGTTGCCGTTTTGTTCATTAAGGATTATTTTGCATTAATTTTGAGTTTTCAAAAATATTATATAGAAGTACTATTTATCTTGACTCCTAAGTTTTTGGTGTGCACCCCCTTTAAATTTTGCACCCAACATGAGTACCCCACTTGCCTCACCCTAGCCCAGCCTGGCTGACTGCCTGTTTTAACACCCAGTTATTCCCAATCTCACCACCTTCTTTTCTTACCACTATTTGGAATGACCAATTATTTTCTCCCTTGGTTACTGTCTGTCTCCCCCACTAAAATATCAGCTCAGTGAGGGCTGGGATCAAGTCTGTCCTATTCACATCTGTACCCCAGAGCCCAGAAGAGTGCCCAGTGCATACTATTTCAACAAATATTTGCTGAATGACCTAGTGAATGAATGAATGAATGAAGAGCAGATTCAGGAAGGCAGGTAGAGGTCTGGACAACTTGAATGCAGGGTCTTCATTCCACCTCCCATCCCCATTTTTCAGACGAGGAGGCTGAGGTCCAGAGAGGGTGAGTAACCTAATCATAGTCACACAGCACAACCACATCAAAGCTGGTCCAAAACTGAAAATCCCATGGGACTGTGAGTTCATCAGCGAGAAGTCTCCAGTGACCTGGAGTGGCCTCTAGGGACCAGCTCTCTCTGAGTGCACACATTCCTGAAATATCATCCCCAGACCCATCTTGCCACCTAGGGTTGTGCCAGATCCATGCATCATCTTTACTATTACCTAATTCACACGTTTCTTGAAACCTTAAATGCTGTTTAGAAAGAGAACAGTTATCACCACTCTAAATGGAGAAACAGTATCACTTCCCAGAATTAGATACATGTAGTAATATATAAAAGGATAAACAAAACGATGCCATTACATCCTAGCTAGCTTCTGTCCTGCCGAGACTCCAAGCCTGCCTGCATAAGCCAGGGTTAGCAAGCTAGCACCAGAGACTCTCCCTAAAACAATCAGAAGGGCTGACAAAGAACTGAAAAGACAGTGACTTGTTCATGAGGCATCAGGCACCTGTGAAAAATGCCTGGTTCCTCCCGTGGGTCTGTGTCCCACACTGTTGGTTAAATAATAGCGTGGCAGCATCGCACAATGATACTGATTTTGATCTCAGGGACCCGTAAAGGCATGTGAGGCAAACTCTTCCTCCAGCAATTTCTGCCATTGAGAAGCAGCAACAGCCCGAGCGCCTGCAGCAGGTATGAGCAGAGGTTCCCAAGCTCTCCGTTAGGTACCAGGTACCTCCCTTCCCCCCCAATCCCTGGCAACCACCAATCTGCTTTCTGTCTCTATGGACTTACCTGTTCTGGACATTTCATACAAATGGAATCAGACAATATATGGTCCTTTTGCAACTGGCTTCTTTCACTTAGCATCATGTTTTCAAGGTTCATCCACGTCTTAACCTGTACCAGTACTTCATTCCTTTTTATGGCTGAATAATATTCCATGTAGGGACATGCCGCATTTTCTCTTTTCATCCATTGGTGGTGCATTTCTTTTTAAAGAGATTGCCAGGGAATTCCCTGGCAGTCTAGTGGTTAGGACTCCATGCTCTCACTGCCGAGGGCCCAGGTTCAATCCTTGGTCAGGGAACTAAGATCCCATATCCCACAAGCCACGCAGTGTGGCCAAAAAATAAAAAGAAACAGATTGCCAGATTATTCTTCATTAGACCTTGATCTCTTACTATTCTTATCTTTACAAGACCTATAATTTTCCATTAGATAACATTGGTATCTTGAAGTATGTTGTGGAAAGTAATAAATTGCATCTCTGTCCAAATAGGCTGTGAAGTTAGTCCTGGTTTTAGAAAACGTTTTAAGCATTTCTTCAAAGAAGAAAATGGGATAATGATAACAGTAGCTACAGCATCCGATACACAGCCATTTTTATTATTCCTGTATTATTATTATTTCATTCAGTGATAATTAGTCAATGGTCTGCTCTGTGCCAAGCACTGTGTTTAGACCATAACATATGAAGACTTATTTAACCCTTGCAATGACTCTTTTTTTTTTTTTTTAATATTTGCTTATATGGCTGTGCTGGGTCTTAGTTGCGGCATGTGGGATCTTAGTTGCAGCATGTGAACTCTTAGTTGTGGCATGTGGGATCTAGTTCCCTGACCAGGGATCGAACCCAGGCCCCCTGCATTCAGAGCACGGAGCTTTAGCCACTGGACCACCAGGGAAGTGCCAACCCTTGTGATGACTCTTGAAGTTAGATCTTATTGTGCCCTTTTTATAGATGGCAAAGCTGAGGCTCAGAGAGGTAGAGTGCCCGAAATCAAGTCACATACATTTCCTGGTCTCAAGTTGCTCACAGCCTGGGGATCAGGACACAGACACAGTGTGGGTCGAGGTGTTATAATGGAAGAAGCAGTGGACACAGTGCTACGGGTGCCTAGGTGGGTGACACTGGTTTGGCCAGCTGCTTCACCTTCACTTGGTATGACCGTGGAAGCGGGGTCTCTGCTGCTTCTGAGCAAGGAGAATTTACACCATAAGGTTTTCCTCCAGTGAAAACGGGATTATTGAGAACCTGCGTGTGTTTCTAAGCTAATGCTTCGAAAAACCGAATGTGCACCCTCATCTCCTGGGGCTTGTGCACTCTTTGGCTCTGAAGTTCTGGGGTGGGGCCTGAGATTCCGCATTTCGCTGCTCTTGATCCACGGACCATACTTTGAGTATCAAGGGGCTGGAAGATTTGAATTCAGATCCCAACTTTTGCTGTAAACTTTCTCTGGGAACTTAGGCTAGTCTTTTGCCATCTCTGAGCCTCAGTTTCTTTCCCTGGTCAATGGGGGCATTGCCCTCCATCTGGAACATTTTCTGAGGCATAAAAAAATGAGTAGTATTATCACTTTCTGCGTGCTTGCCTGAAAGCATGGACACCTGCTGGGGTGAGAGGTTTCCCCCCAGACCCCCTGGAGCCCATCAGCAGGTGCTGGGGGTGGTCCTGAGCCCCGGCACAAAGTGCAGAAAGAGGAGGCCAGAGGCGGCAAGGCCCCAGAGAAGCAGTGGGAGAGGTTTCCGTTTATCACAGAAATGGCCCATTTGCACTGATCGGTTGCCCAGGTGTTAATAACGCTAATGGCATAGGAAGGGTAAACTCGGTCACTTGGTTGAACAGAAGAAATATGCAGAGAAGTGCTCGGGTTTCCATAAATCAGCCGGATGCAGCACTATGAGGGAGACAGGACTTAAAATTCCGGTCAGGAGATGGGTATTCTCATAATCCGAGCTAGAGAGGTAATTTATTCTGTTTATATCTTTTTACTGCACGACAAGGCTTGGGAGCAGGAGCCCTCCACAGCCATTCTGCATTTTAAATATTAGTCCTAAGCACAGTGGGTCAGATCTCACGCTCGGGGCTCCGTGGGGTGTTCATTTCAGGGCAGGAGGACAGAGATGGGGGCGGGGCAGAGCATGCACGCCGGGGGCTGGAATACATGTGGCTTCACTGTCCAGCGCTGGCCAGAATTACAGCCTCGGGGCAGCAAGGGAGAGGCGATGTCCCCCCTTTTCCCAGAGCTGGAATGCGCAGTCAGGGGCTGGCTAACCTCCTTACCTGCACAGCTCGCAGTATTTTTTGTCCTCTCGGAGATCTTTTATTTTTAAATGATAATAAATACAGGCGATGAGGAGATAGAGGAGATGAACAGATACATTAACGTAGGAGGAAAGGGACGAGGACGGGGGAGAGAGAAAGAAACAAGGACAAACGTGGAGAAGCTGGAAGTCCTCTGTCTTTTGACCTTGGCAATTTTCACTGAGCCCTTTGCCCTTCTGACTGGCTTTGTTTAACCCCGGAAGGGCTTTAAACAAAATCCAGTGAGGTTGCTACCAGTAAGAATTAGCATTCATTAGAGTCTTTCTTGAAGCTCTTTTTACGGCAGCTGGAGCACATTCATTTCATTTCATTCATTCGTTCATTCATTCATTCATTCATTCATGTAGTTGTTAGACACAGAATGAGGTCTTACCTGTGCCGAGCAACGTCCTGGGTCCAGGGACAATGTGGGCTCTGGAAGCAGAAGGTCTTGATTCAAAACTACTCCATGTCTGTGTGACCCCAGGCGGCTCATGAGTCTCAGTCTCCTCATCTGTAAAATGGGGATAACAACGCTCATCCTGAAGGGGCGTTATGAGGATCATATTAGACTCTGGACAAGACTGTTTCAGGCAGAGATCCTGCAAGTTTGGGAGACTTCAGAAGCAACGGAGGAGCTTGACAAATGTGAAGCATCTTGGGCACCACGCCAGAGAGCAATTCCAGCCATGAGCCAGGGGGCCCAGGGATATGTATTTTTAGCAAGCTTCATCTTCTGATCACACTTTGAGAAAACGGTTGTGGGTGTGTAGGGACAAATGTCCGTTTCCAACTCTCTTCCTTCTCCACCCAGCCTTCCTTAGGAACTGCCTCCCTAATTAAGTGCACCTAAGACCCTGACAGTGACACCTGCAGGGTCACTGCTGCAGGGTGGAGTGGGGGTGGGATTTCTCCTCCCAGAGCCCCTGGGCCCAGCAGGCACTAGGGGAGCTGAAATGAGCTCACAGGAGTGGGGGTGGATTTGAGCTGATTTTGACAAGCGTCCCCTTCTCTCTCCCCTTGTCATCATCCAAGGAAGCTGGTGTGTGTGTGTGTGTGTGTGTGTGTGTGTGTGTGTGTTTGGCAGAGGATGGGGATGAGGATTGAATCCAAGACCTATATTTCCTAAACCTTGGCCACGGGTTAAATTGCATCTCTCCAATGTGGATGAAATGCCATTGTGAGCCCATTTCATGGTGGAGCAAACTGAGGCTCAAAAAGGTGATGCAGTGACCAGCCAGATAGTCTCCCAGACCCCAGGGCCCTTGTTCTGTTCTTCCCTCATCCCACTCCTAGGTGACCTCTGCTCCCAAACCTCCTAACTAACAAACACTCAGAGGAAGAGCCCCTGGGGAATTAGTCTCAAGTCCAGAACGTGACGCCAGAGATCACATCCCTCCTGGACTCTGGTTTCCGAAGCCACCCTCTGAGATCTTGATGGGGCCACCCCCGGGTTATTCAAGGATCCCCTGACACAAAAGTGGGCCTCTCCCACGCCTGGTGCTCCCAGAGTTGTGAGCATGCCAAGGGCAAGTCTATGCTCTGTGTCTATGTGTGCACGATCTCTAGTCTCAAAAAGAAAAAAAAAAAAAAAAAAAAGACTGGAAGGAAATGCATCAACTACTTTGCTTGAGATTCTGGGTGACTGCTTTTTCTTCCTTTCGTTTATCTGAAATTTCTAGATTTTCCACAATGAGCAAGTAGCATTTGTCTGATAAAGATAAATGTGCTATAAGGAAAGAAAAGAAAAAGCCAGGTCACCTCGACTTAATTCTTGTAATGTCCACATAAAAGAAGGACAGATGAGGAGAACTCTTAGCATGTGCCCATTGGTGGTTCGCTACCCACCAGCTCCCTGTCTCCCTCCTTTTCCTGCCGCTGCTAAAATGGGCACGCTCCCCCCACCCTAAGCTTGGGGGAAAAGGCATCCAAACGCGGGACCCTCTTCCATCTATTCTTCTCTCCTCATCTGCTTTTCTCATCTTACACTGTTAGAGCAGAAAGGAAATGAGACATAGGAAGCGCTCCTCCAGTCCCCACTTTTGAAAGTAGGGAAACTGAGGCAGAGAGAGGGAGGGACGTGTCTTTAGGGAGTGGCCTCAGGCCCATTAAGTCTCCTGGAGGACTCCCTTCCATCATGCTGGTTTACGGAAGGGCACAAGCAGGCACTGCATAAAAATTGCAGGACAAACAGCCTTGTTCTCCCTGGGGGCACTTTCTGTCCTAATAAAGCCTTGCAGGTAACTAGCACTGGGCCTACCAGCCTGCTTTTGTTTGTTTGGTTTTGTTTCTGCCACCTGGAATTACACGGGGGTGTAATTAGGAGTGAAGCTAGAATTCTTCTGGGGACGAACAAATCACACATCCATTCAGTCATCAAATACTTTGAAGGCCTACTATGTGCCAGGCTGGCGTGTGTTAGATCGGGGTATTACGTAAAGCAGGGGGAGATCCTATTGGTGCATAGTAGCAGTCCAAAAAAAAAGAAAAGAAAAAACATGACAGGCACCTTCCTTACCTGGTAATTGCCAAAATACCCCCCTGCCACCCCTCTAGATGAGGAGAGGTCTTTGCACCCATCAAGTCTGTTTTGTGTCAGAAACAAGACCCAGAATAGTTCCATTCACTCTGAGTGACTGAAGACAGGGGCACAACAAACAAACAAACAAAACAAGGAAAGAAAGAAAGAAAACCACACAGCACGGAGGGAAAAAGAATTTTTTTATTAATCTTTCATTTTAAAAAAGTTGATTTTTTGTGGTTTTTTTTGTGGGTTTTTTGTGTGTTTTTTTAGGTAAACCTCTTTCTGCGTCCCCTCCCTCACTCTGACCACCCTCCTCTTAAAAATATAAAATGTCCAACCCCAGATAACTAGTGTACAATAAATAAACAGTAAACACAAAAACATACTTTATTTGTTTCTTCTTTATACAAAATAAGGAAACTAGAAGCGTTCAACTTCCAAAAAAGTATAATACTGTACATCCTGACCGCCCAGCCTCCAGGACCCGGGCACGGAGGGTGGTCTGTGGGCCAGAGCCCAAGAAATCTTGGCGCCTTGCCCAGGGGGAGCGCAGGGTGGGCGAGTGTTTGAGTCTGGCCTGGACCCCCGGGCTCAGAATAAATGTCAAAGGAAGGAAGAGGTGGGGGTCTGGACCCGGGCCGCCAATGTCCGGACCGCCCCCCGCCCCTTCCTAGAGAAGCTGACCGTGATCCACAAGATTGGCCACCAGGGGGCGCCAACGCGCAGGTGGATCTGTCTTCCTCCCAGTGACACCCCCATCCAAGCGTGTTTCTCACTCTCTCTCTCCATCTTTTCCCTCTCTCTGGCTGGCGCTCTCTCCATCTTCTCTCTAACTCATTTTGCTCCCTTTCCTCTCTTCGATCTCTCTTTTTCTTATCTTTTTTTTTTAAAGACGGGAAAGCAGAGTGAGAAATAAGATTACAAAATGGCACTCGGATTGCAAGGAGGGGAAAAAAAAATTGTCTCTGTCCCTTGGCTTCAGCCCTCTCTTGGTCCAAAGAGGTGCGGGGTGGTGGTGGGGGGTCGGGGGAAGTCTAGAGCGTGCTTGAAATCTCTTGACCCTCCGGAGTATTCACTTTGGTCCCAAGAAATTGCTCGCGGCTGCCGGGGAGCGCTGGCGGAGGGCGGGGGGTTCCCGGAGAGTCCGAGGGGTGGATGCAGATGCGGGGGTCGGTACCCCTCCGCGCCCAGCCGAGAAGCAGCTGCCGGTTGAGTTCGGACTCGAGAGAGAGCCCCCGAGGGCGCCCCGCGCCGCGGCCGCGTCGGGCGCTTTGGTTTCGGGAGGCTGCGTCCCGGTCGCGGGGGGTTGGGGTGGGGTGGGGACGGCCGGGCGGGGCCCCAGGGCCGAGCGCGGGGGGCGTGGGGCGGCCCGGCCCGACGACCTTACCACACGGCGGCCTCGTTGAGCTCGGGGTTGGGGTGCGACAGGGGTCCGCTGTAGCCGCTGGTGCCGCTCATGGGGAAGGGTGGGCTGGGGCCGCCGCTGAACACCTCGCCGGGCATGGGGTGCAGCGCGCCCGGCAGGCCCGGCTCGGGGCTCGGCGTGTCTGGGTGCGAGATCATGTCGGTGAACCTGGGGTTGTCGGCGGCGTGCGGGCCGGCGAGCGGCGGCTCCAGCGCGCCCAGCGGCGTCGAGCCGGGCCCCGAGGCGGCCAGGAAGCTCGAGTCGGCCGGGGACTGCGCCTGCGACGGCGGGCCGTGCGCGAAGAAGTCGTAGTTGCCTCCGGGCGCGTAGTAATCGCCCTGGTAGTCTGCGGAGGGGACGGGGCGGGAGAGGGGAGAGTGAGAGATGCGAGGTCGCCGAGGGACTCGAGGGACCCGGCGGAAGAGACCCGGGGGAGGGAACCCGGAGAGGCGAAGGCCAGAGACGTGGGACGTGGTGGGGGCCACCGGGACAGGACGTTAACGGGGGACCGCGCGACACTGACTCGAGGTTAGAGAAAGACCCGTGGAGAGGCCTGCGGAGACCAAGGGAGGCCAGAGGGGCGGAGGACCAGCCCCGGAGCTCGTGCTGGGCAGAGAGACAACCGGAAGTACGGAAAGGCTACACTCAGGGGCCGGGAGAGGCTCAGAGACGATGAGGAACACGCAGAGAGGTTCCTTGACAAAGAGAGACGGAGGGGAGACAGCGGTGGCGGGAGGCGCAACAGACAGTGACGATTCCTGACAGTGTCTTAGAGTTGGTGAGAGATACACAGAGAGCGAGAGAGAGTCACGGCGACTGCCAGATAAGGAGACAGGGAGAGATCGGCAGAGGACAGGGTGAAGGGGAGCGGAGAGGGGATGCAGCAGGGAGCCCCCAGACTCAGAGTCGGAGTCAAGGCAAGAAAAGAGCCTCAGTCACCGAACCCACGGCTGAGACGGAGACCCGGCTTTATTCGACTAAGGCAGAGACAGTCTAGGGACGCAAAGAAAAAGATGAGACGGCCGTGTGGTTAGAGACACGGGAAAAACACGACAAGAGACCCAGGAACG
The DNA here is from genome assembly GCF_949987535.1 of Balaenoptera acutorostrata. Taxonomy (NCBI): domain Eukaryota; kingdom Metazoa; phylum Chordata; class Mammalia; order Artiodactyla; family Balaenopteridae; genus Balaenoptera; species Balaenoptera acutorostrata. The sequence goes on from NC_080076.1 coordinate 78,480,341, forward strand.
AGACGTAAGGTCGGGAGAGACAGAGGCGCCCAGAGATGCGCGAGATGAGTCAGACAGACGGCCAGAGACGCCGGGGTTGAGAGGCCGGGCAGAGGAGTAGGGCGGGGATGCAGGGGCGGCGGACGGAGGCCAGGACGCGAAGCGACTGAGATCGGTCCGCGACCCCGCCGGGGAGAAGCGCGGCCGGAGCGCCGAGGGGCTGGCGAGTTGGGCCCCGGCCGCGGAACCCTGGACTCGGAGCGCGCAAGGCGGCCTCAGCGCCCGCTCCTTCGCCCCCTGCGCCCCGCCTACCCGGCGCGGCCCTGTGCCCCGCGTCCGTCCCCGTGAATGTGGGACTCCGACCGTTTGTCCCGGCCTCACCTGGCCTGGAACGGAGAAAGTTGAGGCCCAGAGACTTGGGAGAGGGGGAGGAGGATGAGAACGCTCGCCGGGCCGCGTCTAGAGTTCCGTGTGCCTGCGGTCCTCCAGGCTGACCCCGGGCGGGTTTGCCAGGACCCCAAGGTTTTGGAGTATTTGGGGACATTGAGCGCTTTTGATAAACTGATGATAGCTATGGGCTCTCTCTCCAGAAAAATGCACAAAGGCGAATTTTGCCCACAAATTCAGGGAGCATAGGTGCTCCAGATGACACGCTCGCCCATTCTCAACAAAGTGTTTCTGCATCAACCGTGTGACCTCCTCCTAGAGCCCCCTTTCCTAAAGTCCTTCCGCACAGCCTCTTCCCCTCCCCCCGGGTGGGCCCCGAAGGAGTGGGGTGTGGGAACCCAGGAAAGGAACACCGTGTAGCCCGCACTCGTGACAATAACCCGCTTTGTACGGCGGGAAAACCGGCGCGCCCGGAAGCCGGGGTCTCCTCTGCAAACCCACGCCTCCTGCTTAGTGTTGGGGGTCTGTCACCCGGGCGAGTTCTGGACGCCCCCTGCCGCCCCCTTCCCTCTCCAAACCCCGCCTGACATCAGTCCAAATGGGGAGTGTCTGGAGGCGGGCTTGGAGACGGTTTAGGCGACAGCTAAAACGGTCGCCAATTACTTTTTAAAAACCACTCATTCCATTCTCCCCGTAAGTGAAGAGAAAGGTTGGAAGCGGCGAATTTGGGGCCCCTAAGGGACGGGGATGGGGGACGGCCACGGCGCGTAGCGAGCCGGCTAGCCAGGGAGGGCCTCGGCCCCCGCGCGGAGCGCGCCGCCTCCGCCCATATGGCGGCCGGGCCTGAGGTAATTGGAACAAACGCCGTCTGAAAAGGGCACAAAAGCCGCAGCTGGGGCTTTGTCCGCGCTCCCACGGGGAGCCGCCGGCCCCGTCGCCCGGTCCTTTTCTCGCCCGCTGCCGGCCGCCGACGCCGGGATCTCCCAGCACGGATTAGGCGGGGCTGCCTCCCTGGGACTGGGGGGTCCCCACCCCCCCGATTCCGGGGAAAGAGGGGCCCGCGTGTCCAGGCGGTCACCCCATCTAGCAGACACACGGGTAGAGGAGGCGGTGGGATTGGTGAGAGGCACACTGGTCCTGGGGGAAACCTTGGTTAATTACCCAGGCGGGGAAAAATTCCGGACTGGTACTGCCCCGCCAGCCTCCCTGCGCCGGGCAGAGATTTTGCGCTCAAGGAGCCAAAGATAGGTGAAGAGAGTTGGTGAGTAGAGGCCCCAGGACAAGTCCACCATCCCGGCTGCCTCTGGTGTCTGTAGCCCCCCAACCTGGGCCCTGCCATCTCAGTCTCTCCCGGAAAAGCACATCACCACATTTCATCCACAATTTCTGGGGCCCCTGGCCAGGCCAGAAGATCTAATCTCCCAGGCCTGCGGATGTACCAAAGCTGGTTATAGGGTTCTCTTATTTTCCCTTCTGGGTCTGCCTGGGCACCTGGCTCCTGGCCCTCCACATTGCCACCTCTCCCCAAACTGGGCTACTAGCCTCTGCTCCTCCTCCCCCAGGCTGGGTGGCACTGAGCACAGATTCCCCTCAGGCAGAGGCATTCCTGGGGGCTCCCCAAGTCCAGAGGCTCGGGAACAGAAGGGGAAGGTGCCTTCCTAGAGTCCACAAGTCTGAAATGTGTAGGACGGTGTCAGTGCAGTAGTGCCCCAAAACAACTGGGTCTCAAAAAAACCAAAAACCAAAAAACCAACAACAACAAAAAACAAAAAGGAGAGGTGAGGGAGTCAGAAGAGGTCATCCAGGAAGGAGAGCGAAGTAAGTTAACATAGTGGGGTGAAGGGAGGAGAGAGGAGGGAAGGAGGAAGGGAAGGGGTGACCAAGAGGAGAGTTCACCCAGGCCTGAGCCTGGTAACACCAACCATGAAATTCCTATGTGCAAAGTGGGCTCCTCGCCCTCTGCAGCCCCCAGGACAGAGAGTGCATAACTGGGTTGGCTCAATCCTTGCCCACCCCAGCCCTGATGAACCCTGGTGTGCTTGAAGCCGGAGGGTGGGCGGGAGTCCTAGTCCAGAGCAACTGCCAGCCTCTGGGCTAACCGGGCCAGATGCTGTGTACACAGTCCCCGAAGCCCAACAGGCGATGCAGACTTGGAAGATAGCAAGGGGGAAACCCCAGATGAATCCTGACCCCTCCATCCCTACTGCCGGTGTTGCCCTCCAGTGCCTGCTTTCCTGCTGGTGCCAAATACACCAGGCCGTGGGCCAGAGCGGCAAAGGCTGTGTGTCAGGCTGGGATGGGATGCATGCAGAAGTGCCTGACTTGGTATGATGCGTGAGAGTGCCAGTATATCTAGGGGGTGGGGTATACCTGTGTTGGTTGCGGGTGATCATGTGTCCAGATGCGTGTCCCCGAGGTCTCTGAACTCATGTGGTCCTGCATGGGTGTGTCCCTGCTTTTCTCATGTGTTTATCTGTTGGTACCATTGCATGGTTGAGTGAACCCATGTGTCTGATTTTCTGTCCAGGAAGTATCTGTGGGTGAGTGTACCTGTGTTGATGCGTGTCTCTTAAGGTGTGCTCATGATTGTGTACGTCTTGCATGGGTAGAAGGGAGGGAGGGGTCCCGGGGCAGCCTGAGATCACGGCTATCCGGCCCTGCACCGTCCACCAGCATTGACCTAGGAGTGGGGCACCGCGTCCAAGGAGGTTGCTTACCTCCATAGTAGGTGTACGGAGTGGACCCCAACATCTCAGACTCGTCCAAGCGGCCTCCCAACGGGCGCATGCGCCTCGGACTCCGGAAGAAGGCGTGTCTCCGGGCGCCCAGGGCGCTCAGCTGTTTCATCCGGCGTTCTTTGGACCGTCGGTTCTGGAACCACACCTGCGACAGAGGAAGGGGTTGTGAACTCTGTTCCGGGTCCCCTTCTCTCCCTGCCCGGGCCACCCCCGCTGGGTCCTAGCGCCTCCTTCGCACCAAGAATGCCCTGAGCCGGGGCCGGGCCGGATTAGACCAAAGGGGTGGAGAGGGGCCTCGGCGAACCAGCCAAGGGTAAAGGATTTCGCGGACCCGTGGGGCGACTCATAAAGACTTGGGCTTCCTGGTCCTCGGCCCATCCGCGGCCTGACGGCTTTATAAAGGCCTGCCGCCCGGCACGCCTCTGGTCTCGGCCCCGCGACTCCCCAGCCGGGCTCTGGCCGTTTGTCTGTCTGCCCGCGCGTCGGGCGCAGGGAAGGAGCACGTGAAGAACATCGCCTCTTTCTCTGCTCAGAGGATGGGAGGTCAGGAAAGGTCCTGTACTCCAGCGAGGCTTAAAACCTTCCCTGAAAGGGGCGGGGGTGGGATTCAGAGACGTGAAGTGACCCGCCCAAGATGACACGGCCGGAAGACAGCAGGGCTAGGCTGAATCTTTTGGCTAGGAGTTTGACCAGCTGGCCCCGATCTCCGGCGCACCGTCTGCCCCTAGACCGGACTCGGCGCGCTCTTAGCCAAGGAGGCTGGGTGGGAGGCTCCGCCGAGCTTCGCAGCTCGCGGACGCAGCGGGGCTGGGGAGGGTGACCCGACCAGCCCCGACCCGGGCCGCACCTGGATGACGCGCATGTTGAGGCCGGTCTCCTGCGCCAGCTGCTCGCGGATGTGGCGCGTGGGCTTGGGTGTGGCGGCGAAGGCGGCCTTGAGCGTCTCCAGCTGCTTGGCTTTGATGGTGGTGCGCGGGCCGCGCCGCTTCGTGCCCGAGTTCTGCTCCTCGTTCTCGTTGTTGGCCGTCTCCTTGTCCGACGACGTCGAGTTGTCCGTCTCCTTGGGATCGTCCTGGAGTGGGTCCTGGAGGTCCGGGGACAAACTGCGGTCCGTACAGGATGACACTGCGAGAGGACGGAGCGGGAAGGGGGCAGGGCGTCAGCGGCGGCCCGAGACCTCTCCAGTCGGGTAGCCGGTTCCTGCAGGCTCAGGCCACCACCAACCCCGGCGGGTTCCCTCCCAAACCCGGCGACAGCCCCTCCCCCAGGGGCCCGGCGCCCGCCCACTCCCTCCAGGAGGGGCTGGGCCTTTGGAAGCGCCCTTCTCAAGCCCTCGCAGCACTTTTCAGCTAGTGCTTGGGAAAGGGGGAGTCGCGCTCTCTGGAGAGCCCGGCCTTCTAGGAGAGGGGACGGGAGGAGGGTACAGATGCCCTCCGGGCCTGGGATCTTCCTCTCCCTTCTCTCCTTCCTCGAGACCTCAATTAGTGTCCTCCCAGTGCGTCTAGAAATTACCAGGAGCTGAAAAGACTCGGAAAGGGGAAATTGTGCGGTTCCAAACTGGGGGAGGAGGGCAGCTTGGAAAAGGCTCCTGAATTGGAGGCGGGCGGGGAAGAGCTGGCAGTGTAGGCAACCTGGAAGGCTGGCTCCAAACGCTGACTCTCTTTCCCAGCCCGCGCACCTCCCCGTGCCTTGACCTGCCCGGTGCGAGTGGAGAGCTCTGAGCCGTGCACCGCAGGCACGCAGGGGGCAAAGGAGGGAGCGCAGGCAGGCCTTGGCTGGAGGGCGCTGGGGCCTGGCCTGGGGAGGGGCAGGGGGCCTCCTACCTGAGTTGAGGCTACCCTCCTTGAGGCTGGACGAGCTCAGGTAGTCGTCCTTGCACACGAACTTGTTCTCGTCGATGACGTAGAGCTCCTCGCCCGTGGACAGCTGCTTGTTGCAGACCATGCAGGTGAAGCAGTTGAGGTGGAAGACTTTGCTGCGGGCCTTGCGCACCAGGTCACTGGGCGAGATGCCTTGCGCACAGCCTGCACACTTAGTGCCGAAGCGCCTGCAGACACAACACGGCCTGTCACCCGGGGCCAGCCCAGTGTCCCATCCTCCTGAGGCCCTGACCTCTTCCCACCTTGCCCTAGCTTCTGAAAAGCCTCCGTTTCCACATCTGTCAATTGAGATCCCAATCCCGTCCTCCCTGGCCAGAATGCAAGACGTGAGACAAATATCCAGGTCTGTTCTTGGGACTGGGACTGTCACGCCTCGGTCAGGTTTATTTGGACTCTGCTGGGCTTCCAGCAATGGGCGCAGCCTTCAGCCCAGCGGAAGGCCCAGAGCACCTCAAGTCGCGCCCCGCCCCCACCCCACATCCCTACCGGCTCGGCCTGGGCTGCTCCTGGCAAACTCTGCTCTGGAGGTCGTGAAGCATTTTAAACCAGGCAGGCCGGCTTTGGACCACTTCTCGGCTTTGCCTCCTGGATCCTTAACAGTCTGCTGGGGTCCAGGTAGGGCCAATGAGCCTGGCTGTCGGGTCCTAGCAATGGAGCTGGCGGGAGCCGCTCTTCTGAGCTGAACCTTAGCAGGAAGGAGGGAACTTTCTGCTGATCCTCAGCACCACCAGCACTGGACACTTTCCAGCCCCTGCTCTGGGCCCCGCCTGAGCAAGTCAGGGGCCTGCGGACTCTGAAGGGCAGGGACTGAATCTCCAGGTCCCCAAATCTCAGGCCCTGGCAGGCAGTGGGAAAATGTGACCAGAAGGCAATCCAAAACCTGCATAGCCAGAACACGGGCTCTCTCCAATGCCACCTTTTCTGTGTTCCTGGTCTAAATCCTTTTCTTTCTTCCTTGAGGGCTGGGAGAAGGCTGGCCTCCCCCGTAATGGATGGTGCAGACCGGCACTGGGAGGGGTGAGGTGCCGGTGGAGGGGGAGGGCGAGGGCCCAGGACTCTGGCGCCCCACGTCTGCTTGTACCCACGTCTCTAAACAGGGCGAATTTGGGTGACGTTGATGTAGTGAGGGCATTAGAAGCCATAAGTCACTTTTGGCCTTATCCGGCAGCATAATTGGCCATATGCACCTTATCAAAAATCATTAGGTGCTTTGCAAGCACCACCACATTAGGGGCCTTGGGCCTCTGGGGCCGAGGAGTTTACACGTGTAGAGGCGCGTCTGACATTTTCTCCTATTCAAGTTCCCTAGTGCCAGGTACTGGGTCCGGCGAGCAGCCTTTCTCCAGGGCGTTAATCACGCCCTCCCCCCTTCCCTCCACGCAGTTGGCACTCACAAAGCCGGGGGAAGCAGGCAGGGCTGAGCTGCCAAAAACCCCACAGCCTTCCAGGCCGACCTTCGGCATTTCTCAGCTGGGAAAGTGAGGCTCAGAGAAGTGATGTGCTGTGACCTGCCTGAGGGCTCCCGTGGGCAGCAAGGCTGGACTCTGGAGGTCCTGATTCCAGCTTCCATTTCATTTGTACTTTCAACAGAGGAGAAAATGTTTAAGGAGTTGATGGAGGGAGTGAGGAGAAGATTCCCTGCCCCATCACCAGGGGAGGCCTTTCTGGCTGAGCCCCCTCAGGAGCTGGGAAGTTTCTGTTTGTCCAGAAGCACTCTGGGGGTCCCACCTGCCTGGAGCCCAGCTTCTGGACTCCGCACTCTGCCTGCCCCTAACTTCGCAAAAATCCTTAGCCTCTCCGAGCCTGGCTGGAAGCTTCCACCCTTGGGGTGGCCTCAGCTAGCAAGAGGCAGAGACGAAGGGGCAGCAAGTTTGTCAGGCTTCCTCCCCCTGGCCCACCACCGATCCAAGCCGGCCTGGAAAAGCCAAGCTACAAGCAGCCAAGCAGTGTTCTCGTCACTCTGCCTGGGTTCAGGCCCTTGCTGGACCGAGGACAGGAGGGGAGCGGTGGGCTCCCCGGCTCCCCATTGAATCTGGTGGGCCTGGGAGGCTGGGATGGGTTTCGTGGTGTCCCCTTCCCCGGCGCCCCAGCGGAGCGCCTGCAGGGCGGGCGCTCGGGCAGCAGGGCGGCGCGGCTTCTTACCTGAAGAAGTCATTTTTGCAGTAGAGCTTGCCCTCGCGCGAGAAGCACTTCTCCGAGAGGTTGGTCTTACACTCGCAGCACTGAACGCATTTGACGTGCCACGCGCGGTCCAGCACGTTCAGCAGAAAGCGGTCGAGGATGGGCCGCTCGCAGCCAGCACAGTGCACCATCATCGCCCCGCGCCCCGGCGGCTCGGGCCGCCTTGCCCTCCCTTTGGGCCCCCGGCCCTCGGGCCCCCTGGCCCCGCCGCTGCTCTCCGCCTCTTCTCTTGGCCGCCGCCGGGCGAGTCCGGTCCGAACCAAGACTCAGCCGGTCAAGTCCTTGGGTGATTGCGGGCCTGGCGCTGGGCTGCCCTGGGCAGGGTGGGGAGTAGTGGTGTTCACAGCCTCATGGCCCGGGCCGCGCGCCCCAGTGTATCTTGGGTGGCCGCTGGCTTCGCCTCTGCCGAGCGGCTTTCCCCGGTGGCGGAGGCGCCGGCACTTTCCCCCACTTTCAAGCGGTCCCGATCCTCATCTTTGTCTGGCCGCCGCCTAATTCGCGCATCCTTATTCAGATTTGGTGACGTGGCGAGGCACGTAGGGGGCCCGGCGGCCAATGGGTACGCGGTGGCCATGGCAACCTCTTAAATTTATAGCATATCTAAATTGGCTACAGCGTTGCGGTCCGGACAGAGCAAAAAAAACAAGGCATCAGTATTGTTGAGTATTAGCTTGTACCTGGTTCGGAGGCTAAGTAAGTATTTACCTTCCAGTTTGGGGCTGGGGGCTGGGGGCCGCGCGATCTGAAAACTGCGTCTCTCTTCTCTCTCTTCACACATATTTGGGGGGCTGGGGTTCGAAGGCCTAGTGGGAGGGGGACCTCTGCCCCCTTCACAGTCCACGGAACTTGCAGAAGTTACCCGAGGCCGGGATCGCGCTCTACGTCTGCCTCCTCTTCCCCAGCCCAGCCCGTCGTTTTGGACTCCCCCATCCGCGCGCCCCTGGGGTCAGCGTCCTGGAGCTGCGGCCGCGAGGTTCTCGGGACTCCCGGAGGCGGCACCGGCTTCCTTTGTCATATGCGGGGGTTGGGGCCCAGCCCGGCCTTTCTCAGGGGGAGAGAGAGAGAGAGAGAGAGAGAGAGAGAGAGACCGAGCAAGCCCAGACCCAGGTTCGCGGGGGATGTCCTCTGGCCCGGTCTCAGACCGCGGAGTTGTTTCCAGCCAGAGCGCGCTGGCCACGGGGCTCGGGGGAGACGTGGGGAGGGGGAGATCCAGGATGCACCGGTCTTCCCGAAGCCAGCTCTGAAGTGGTGTTCACCGCACCTCCGCTTTCCTCGCTGCACCTTCCAGATCCCGGGTCAGCCAGTCGGGGCGCCGCGGTGAGTGGGTAGCGCGGCCGAGGCGGGCACGCTGGAGATTGCGCGGGGCGGTGTTCGCACACGCTGGGCGTCCGGGCGGAGTGTGCAAGTTCGAGCCATCATAAGAGGCAGGAAGTGCCATTCCACGGGGCTCGGAGGGTGTGTGGGGCTTTCGCAGGTGTGTGTGGAGGGGGACTGCGACTCTGGTGGGGGGAGGGAGGGGCCATGCCTCCTTTCCCAAGGCGCCAACCCAGCGACTGACCGGGGTGCTCTAAGTTAGGGAGGCCCGGCAGGCAAAGTGAGATTTTCCCTTCCCGTTCCAGGAAAGAGGGCTAATGGGGTCTGTAGGGCCTGGGCCCGCAGGCTGGGAGCCAGAGGAGCATCTGTGTGCGCTGAGGCTTGGCTGTGGATGTATGTTTGGGTGCATTTGCTGAGTTTGTTATTATACATTTGCCGTTTGAGAATCTTGTTTTTGCCTCTCTTTAGAGTTACTCATGAATCAATCATGTGAATACATTTTGGCACGTGTGTTTTTTGTGTGTTTATATCTGTGCATAGTTCTGCTAATATTTGTGTGTATTAGTCTGTGTGCTCCTGTTTTTGTTGGTCAGTGTGTGTATATATATATATATATATATATACATACGTATCTGAAGTCACATGAATGTGATGGTGTTTGCCTGTGTGAGTGTGCATCTGTGTAAGATTATTTGTATAGGTGTGTGGTAACATTGATGTGAAAGTGGACTTTGAAACATCTGAATCGCGTGCAGGTGAGTGTGCATGTATGTGACTGAGCTGGGCTGGCTGTGTTTGTGAGTGCAGAATTTTTTGGATCTGTGTTTGTGGGCCAGTCATCATGTGTGTGTGTCTGCGTGTATGTATTTCTGCAGATAGCAGTCTTTTTGTTTATGTGACTCCTGTAGTGTTTATTTTTTGGGGGGAGGTGTATGTTTGTGTGTGCACTTCTGGTGTGCTTGCCTTTGTGGATTTGAATGGGAGCAGGATTTGTGAATGCCTGTATTGGGGCAGTTGGTGGAGGCACAGAGATATTCACTTTCCCCCCTGGATCCTGTCCAGACCTCCAGCTTCCCCCCCACAGTCCACAGTTTCTATGTGAAGTGATCTGGCTTCCGACAGGGAATTGACAGGTGCTGGTCACTGGGTGGGGCACTGACCCAGAAGCTGGGCTTCTGAAAAGAAGCCCCCAAACTGGGCAGCTTCTGCTGTTACTCCATCCTCCAACTTGCTGAGCAAGGGACAGGTGTGGCTGGACGGAGCTCGGCTCAGCCAGGAACAAGCAGGCCGGATCTTGCCTGGTCTCCCAGGCCTGGCTGGGAGAACTCCAGGAGCCCCAAATGAAATTGTAGTTTCTGGCAGTGCCTGGCCCTGCCCTCCTGGGGTATGAAGGGTCCTTGAGCTCAGACAGGGCAGGGACAGAGAAGCAAGAACCTGAGAGGAGAGAGACACCCAGGCTCCAAGTGGAGGCGAATTGCGCTGCCTACTTGGTCTTTGTCTCACTGGGGTTTCTTCCTCTCTCCTGAGTTCTCTTCACTTCATTTCCTTTCTGTCTCTCTTTCTTTCTTATGTTCAGCCTCTGTTCTTTTTCTCTTTCCCTTTCCCTCTGTTGCCCCATCACTTTCTTTTTCGGTTTCTCTGTTTTTATTTCTCTGCCTCTGCCTCTCTGCTGGGCATCCAAATCCAGCATCTGGCTCAAAGGCTGCGATGAAAGATTCTCATTGTGTTCCATGCGGATTTTGGGGGGTGTGTGGGGAACTACTCTACAGTCATTAAAAACCACCATCTAGATGGGAGCCTTCTCCCTTGCCCTGGACTAGGTGCGCTGAGCCTAGCCGCCACCTCCTCCCCCAAGTGGGTACCTGAAGAGCCGGGTCTGCTGTGTCTTTCTAGCCCCAGCTCTGCCCACGACGCTGGCTGCTGGGTGCCTGTGTGCCAGGCTCCGTCTAGGACAAATCCACCCACCCTCACCTCCTGGATGTGCTTAAATGCCAGTGCACAGCCAGGCCCCAGCAGCTGCGGTGCCAGGCCGGGGAGGTAGGAGGAATGTGGGCAGTCTCAGAGAACAGCTCTGGCCCCTCCAGCCCCCCGAGCCTGGATGCGGGCGAGTCACCCGGGGCTGGATGCCCGGTGGCAGGAGATGAGGGCTCTGCTTCCAGAAGCCCCGGCCTGGCCTTCTCCCTCTAGTAGCTGAGTTTACCCATCCTGTCTAGGTCACAGCCCCTTGGAATCGCCCTGGGAGCCTCAGCACAGCCCACCCTCAGTCCAGAACCCCCTCGCTCCAGCCCAGTCGCAGGGGATCCTGCTTGGCCCTTGTCAGCCCTCCACCTTCCAGGGCGCACAGCCTCCGAAAAACGCCAGCAGACCAACTATTAAACGAATTATCCCGCCCTAACAGCGCTAACAGATGGCGACCAGGCAGCGAAATCCCCTCCTATATGTAACTAATAAACCGCTTGTGTCTTAACAGGGTAATGCATGGAGACGCAATGTCACTTATACAAGATGTTGATGGAATTTACTATATAAAAATCTTCCTCCTAGAGTAAAGAGTATCAACATTACAACTCGACAGACGGCAGCGGGATAAGTAAAACAGACAAAAGACAAACAAGATAATAATCTGTTTCCAATCACTTAAGCCCTGTAGAGTTAGTAATATGCGGTTTGCATATTCCCCCTTGAGTTCGGTAATTAATTACCGGCGCAGAGGCACACAGCCGCTCGGGGTGGGAGTTTCGAGGCGCGCTGAGCTGGGGATTGGGGCGGGGTGCGCCTTTCCCGACTTCTGCAGCCTGGGACACGGGGCAGCGGCCGCAATGGGGACTCTTCTGGGCGTTTGCAGCCGACCTTCCCGCAGGTCGTAGAACACCTCCCTGCTTCTCACCGGAAACTCTCCAGCCTGGGGAGATTCTGCAGCCGAGCAGAAACGGGGGCTTTTCTGGCGGCCAGAGTATCTCCCTTCGCCCCATCTGAAGACAGCCCCTCCCTTTGAACGGACTGGAGTGGCCTGCTTTCTCGGGGAGCGCGCGCGTTGGGGGGACCCGGGAAGCGCGCCCCTCGTCCTCGTCTCCCCGTTGTCTCTTGGGCGACTCAGCCCATCCTCTCCCGACTTCCATCATTACCGCCCCCCACCCAACACGCACACTCCCCCCCACCCCCGCCCTTGCTGGAGCCAGCGCGGCTTTAACATTAAACAAACGCAGCGAGCGCCTCAGAGCTGCGCTCTCGGCCGGGTCTGCGCGGCGGCGGCGTTACAAATTGTAAATTTAAATTGCTCGCCGGATTCATTACCTCCCCTCTTTGATTTCAGCCAGCCGTGAAAAATTATACTGGTGTACCACTGAGAAACTGTTTTGCCGCAAAGAGCCCGCGCCTAATCACTGGCTTTCTCCCTCCGACAAAAGTGTAATTATTTTGTTTGGGGTGTAAATATAGGCCGCGCTGCGCACACATACTCAGCGTCCCGCCGCGCCGCCGCGAGGAACCGGCCCCCGAGTAGGAGCGGGCGTGGAGGCTGGGCCCTACCGCCCGGAGGCCGGAGAAGAGCGGCTGGCTTGGCGCTCCGGAGAGACCCAGAGAGCCGAACCGGCAGGTGCAGTCCACGGTCCCTGCCCTCGGGAGTTCGGGTTTGCCCGATGATCCCCGGACCGTGTGCGCCCAGGCTGGCCTGCGTGGACGTCCACCGGGTGCGTTGCGTGGATCAGGGCGAGGGCTTAGGCCTAGGCATCCGGGCAAGGGATGCAGAAGGGGTTAGTGGGGGAATGGGAGTGAGGTGGCAGTGGATGAGCTTTCTGGGATACCCGCGGGGCCGGCCAGCTGGGGGCAGCCCCGAGTCCAGGCTGGGAGAGTGTGCGGGCCTGGGCGTCCCCAAGAGGGCAGGACATAGGCTGAACCCTGGAAGGCAGGGGCGACGAGGCCAGTGTGTCCCCTCGCACTCTGCTGTGGACTGCTTGGTTTCCAGAACATCTCTGCGGGGCGCAGGGCCTTCCTGTCAGTTGAATCGTGCGCGGCTTAATTAACGGTCTCGTTAACTGGGCTGGCCCGACCTGGAACGTTTAATCAAAAAGGCAGGGAATCCCTCCCCTCCCTCCCTCCCTCCCTTCCTTCCTTCCTCCCTCCCTTCCTCCCTCCCTTCCTCCCTCTTCTTTCCTTCATCTATTTATTCATCCATCAACAATGGCAAAGCTTCTCCCCTCCTTAAACACCCCCTCCCAGCGCTGGGGAGCGAGGCTCTGAGTCCCCAGTCCAATATCTGGGGCGGGACTTTAAGGGGCCTGAGGGGCGTGAGCGGTGGCAGGAGTTGGGCAACACTGTTGTGTTCAGTGGCTTTGGGACAGGCACTGGGGCCAGAAGGCCGTGGTCAGCTTTATGGGGCAGGCTGGTGGAAGTCTGCTGAGGAGCCCTACAAGCCACCAGGGGCAGGCCTGGCCGGTATTTCTGGGTGGGAGCAGGTTGGAGGCCAGCGGCTTCTCGCACTTGGCCGTTCGGGGAGATCCAGCTCCAAAGTGAATGGGTGTGTGTGTGAGCGCTGGCCAGCTTAGAGACCTGGCTGGTTGGGGCCAGGGTAGGGTGGAGCATGGTGTCCCCTCTCTCCTTCCAGCAAGACAACCCCTCCTGGAATGCCTCTCTCAGAGGCCCCACCCATCAGGCTGCCCTGCCAGCTCCCGCAGGCTACATCGCTCTCTTTGGCGCTGCAACCCAGGGCCCAACCTAGGCAGCAGTCGCAGGGAGAGTGCAGACTGGAGCTGATCGCTGGGGGCCCGAGGGGGGCCTGGGGAGGACAGAAGGAAAGGTGCGAGCCAGTCCTCCAACTTGTGGGGGGCAACGCTGACTCTTTGTTCAGAGAGGGAAAGCCCCATACTTTGTGCAGAGCTGGAGGCTGCCCCGACAACTGCCCGGTGAGGCGCCAATCCTAGGTGGCCAGACTAGCCGAGGGTTTGAGCTGAGAGCCGCTGGCATCTTCTGCATTCTCGCCATGGCGGTTTAGCCTGGAGGGCCGCCCCAGCCCGTTGATGTCCAAGAGCAGGCAGCGCTGGGGCGCGTGGGGTTGTGGTCATGGCCTCTCTGACCCCGTTGAGGTAACCGACGGTGGAGGCCATCACCGGAGCTCCGGGAGCTGTTTTTAAGTAGATGCTTGCAACTCTGCTGCATCTCTGGAGCCCAAATAGGGAGCGCTAACCTCCAAATTCCGCATCCTGCACACTTTCTAATTATGCTCCCTCGACTAGCTAGCTAGTCTGAGTTGGAGTCTGTATCTCGCTTCCCCTTTCTTTTATCTTGGTCTTTTTCGTGGTCTCGATAGCATTTCTCTTTCTCTCTCTCTCTCCCTTTCCGGCTCTGGCACTCTACCTCCTTCTCCTCCTCCTCCTTTCCCCATTCTCTCCCACCTCCTCTCCCCGCCCCTCCATATCCCACCTCCTTTTTGTTAGCCTAATATGGGTTCCTTTAGAAATCGCCCAACTTTGGCAGCCCGCGCGCACTGTGTTTGTGCGTGTGTGTGTGTGTGTGTGTGTGCGCGTGAGTGTGTGTATTTCTCGGCTGCTAATGATTGTGTGTTGATAGAGCAACGCAGTGGCCTCATTAGCCTTTGTTTAGAAGGTGTTAAAAGGGAAATCTGCATCGGAAAGCCGCGGTTTACACCGCAGCCTGGCTGAACAACGCGCTGGAGCCGGCTGGGGGGTGGTGGGGCTGCCCACCGCCCTTGGACCCCGGGAGGGGGGAAGGGCCCAGGGAAGGCGACCCCCAGCACCTTCCTCCCAAGACGAATATGTTTACCCTGCTGCGCGCCCCTCTGTTCCTCGGGGACCACAGCGGGGATCGCGCTTTCTCTAAAACTCCTTTGAGCTGCCCAACAGTGCGCGGTGGCCTTTCTCCTCCGTTTCTTGGGGGAAGAGGAGGGGAAGGGCAGAATGCCGTTCCGAAAAAAAAAAATTCCAGGGATTTTTTGAGGCGGGGGGCGGTGAGAGGTCTTATTTTGGAGGTGAATACCAATCAGTCCGCGGCGGCTGGAGCTGGGCTCCGGGTCTTTGGCTGGTTGGTTTGTGGCAATATCCCTGCGGCCTGGACGCAGGTGTGGAGGCCCCAGGCATTAGAAAGTCTGCAAGAGTTCTCTTTCTTTCCTCCCAACAAATTGGCAGACGGACTGAGGAAGAGTCTTCCTCGCGTGATTAGGCTCATTCCTAAACTTCCCCTGTGTACCCCTACCCTAGGGCTCCTTTAGGGAACGAATTCCGTGAAGAGTACATCGTAGCTTGGCTGGCCAACTTCTCTGAAGGTTGGCGGAAGCGCATAACTTTATTGACCATGGGCTGGAGTGTGTGTGTGTGTGTGTGTGTGTGTGTGTGTTTATGTATGTGGATGTAGGATTTGGAGAATGACCCTCACACTCGCGGCATTTCCCACTCCCTCGGGGGAGCAAGGTTTCAGGCAGAGGAGAACGTGAGAAAAAATTCTTTTTATTCTGGATTCTACGAAGGGGCCCAGAAAAAAAAAATACATTTTGAGCCGCGTCTGTGGGTGAAGCTTGTTGAACTCGGAGAAAGACGCCTTTCCTGGCAAAAGGGAGAAAAAACTCTGCGGCATTCCAGCGGCGGGATGTACAGTCTCCAATCAGAGCATAATTCATTCCTTTTTGCTGGGCCTCGGTTGCATCGGAATCAACCCTTTCTCATCTTTCTGCCTTCCCTCTCTGAGTTTCGGTTTTCCCTCCCTTGGATTTGATGCTGCGGGTCTTGGGGTCTGGGTGGTCTTGCGTGTTCGCAGCCCCGTATACCCACGGCAAAGCGTTAGATGTCGCTTTTTTCCCCCTCTTTGGTCGAAGGCTATGCTAGGCGTTGTCTGGGGACAAATTGTGGGCGGCTAGGGCCTGGGGCAGTGACAGTGAAACGAATTCCAAACCTAATCTGAACTCGCCACGTGAACTTCCCTGGCCCCCAACGCTGTGTAGACAGAAGCAAGGTTCTGCGTGAAACCAAGTTAAAATCGACCGCCGTAATGCAGTGGGATGGGATCAGGGCCGAGTTCGGACGATGCGGGGAGAGGACGAGAAAACCTCTACCTGTCCGCTCTGGTCTTTCTCTCTTTTTTCCCGAAGCAGGTTTGGCGGAGAAGGCAGCGGGTGCGCCCCCGGTCGCAGCCTGGCTACGCGCGGGCGCGGGAGTTTGGACCAAGACAAAGACGGGAGCTGTCCGCGGTGCTGAACCTGACGCGCCGCCGCGAGGGCAAATGGGCTCCTGTAACCTGCCCTCTCCTCCTTTACGCCCTCGTTCTAGCTCTCCTTCACTCTGTGATTCTTGCCCTCTCCTGCGTTTATTTCCCCCTTTTGTCTTTCCTTAGAACTTGCGTCCTGTACACAGGTGTGTGTGTGTGTGTGTGTGTGTGTGTGTGTGTGTATAATCAAAGAACAAAACAATTGATTAAAAACGGTGTCTTCTCCTTTCTTCCCAAATAAATGATGAAAGAAAGGTTTATTTAAAATGTGCTCTAAAACAGATATAAACAGCTATCCCGACCCCCAAAGAAGTGGAAATTCATGCTTAAAACAATAGAACTAAGCATATACAAATATCATGAATCTGTCCTTTGATTTATTCTGAAGAAGAGGTAAGGGGTTTAGAATATTTAATTCCAGGAATATCATATCCTTGGCATCTTAACTTCTTGAGTGGGAAAATATAAGAGCTGGGAGGATTGGTGGTCAAATATGAAGGTGGACAGGCTAAGGAGCTTGCCTGTGAGTCAATAGATGGCTTATGAGGGTGAAAGCGATGGACATTAAGTTGCCTTAACCCTTTGAGGAAAAGATGAGTTCTGTAAGGATAACAATCTTCTGGATTATTAACAGGGAAATGATTCCCTTTGAAAGTTTGGGTACAAAAGTGTTAATCTGGTTCTTCATTTTCTAAATGTGCGCGGCGTTATCTAGCCTTCTGGCATGGTGTATAACCAAGCATTGATTCCTCTGCTCAAATTTGTATGCAGCGCTTGTCTAAAGAAGTTTGTGCAGGGGAGAAAAAAATTACATACTCCCTCGAAGGGGGGCACACCCATTTTAGCGCACACAGAAGTGTACACAATCCCTCTGGCATCTCATAGATACACTGCCTCCCAGAGAGCCCAGATGCCCTGGGGCCACCTGTTCATTTGGTCTTCTCAGCACCCTCCAAGCCTCCCCACCAGCTAAGCCCAGTTGTCACCTAAGCTCAGTTGTTAGTATCACCAATACCTATGGAGAGGGGTCCTTGAGAATTCAATGGAATAGATTCATTCCGTTCCCCACCTGGACATTCTAGAGATAATTTGCCCATAAAGGCAGAGGAACTAGAATTCTCAAACGAGAGTGATTTGTAATAAGAGGTTGCATTTTGGGGTTGAGGTAATGGCACCCCAGTTCTTCCACACCCTGACTGTTATCTTCTCACCAAAACACTCAGAGATCTTTTATTAAGGCCAAAGCAGTCATCCCTTTGGATCATATACCTTTCAACCTCTTGGAATGCAGAACCTCATTGTGCCAGGAGAGAAACCCTGCCCTTGGGTGGGTGAAGGAGAAATAAAAAAAAAAAAAAGCCACTTATTGAATGACCATTATGTACATCTGATTCCTTGATCTTCATTGCAACTCTGAAAAGTGATAGATATTTATCATGGCTTCATTTTACAGATGATGAAATAGAGGCTCAGAGATGTTCATTAAGTTGCTTATGGTTACACAGTGAAGACCTGTGATTTTAACCCAGGTCTCATTGGTTATGGGGCCTGTGCTTGCTCTAGGGGGTCACACTGACAGTTATACGGGGGATATTCCAGTCGTTACTCTGCTAAATTTCTTTAGTACAATCCCTTTGGATTTCCAGGCCATTATGGCCCATGGTCTGGATTTGGAAGTTGGTTTAAACCCTAAATGTGAACGCAAGAAATTAGAATGAAGAGGAAACAGGACTCTCCCTTCATGTGGGTTGGGTGGGTGTTTCACAAAATAAGAATAGTTTTCTGTGAAAAGCGTCCTGGACCATCTCCTAAACCCACACCTAAGAGTCATTCTTGATTCCCCCTTTCTCTCCTGCCTCGTATCCAATCCAACAGCAAGTTCAGTTAACTCTGCCTCCAAATACATTCCAACCCATCTACTTCTCATCTTCTTCCCTGTTATCACCCTAGTCTAAGCCACCATCATCTCATCTATTTTATAGCAGTAGCCTCCTGACTGGCCTCCCTGTTTCTTCTATCCTTGCCCTCCTCTGCAATCCATTCTCTACTCTATAACTAAAGTTATGTTTTAAAATCATAAGTCAGATCTTGTCATTCTCCTGCTTTTAACTCTCCAACGACTCTCCAGTGCACTTAGAATAAAATTCATATTCCTCACCGCAATCTGCAGGGGCCTTTGTGATTGGCTCCTGTCCACCTTGTGTAACACCACCCCTCCCCTTCAGTGCCCCGCCTTGTTTAGCCTCACACACACCGAGTTTTTCTCACCTAAAGACCTCTGCACTTGGTTTGTCCTTTTGCCTTCAGATCCTTACAAGATTGGCTCCTTTTTGTCACTGAGGTCTCAGCTCAAATGTCAACTTCTCAAAGAAGTCTTTCCTGACCATCTTATCTAAAAGCACCCCATCCCCAGTGACTCTTTAGTCCACCACTCTGTCTGTTTTCTTTGTAGCCCTCATCAATACCCAGAATTATCCTATTTATATGTTTAGGTGCATATTGTCTATCTTCCTTAATAAAATATCAGTTCCATGAGGGCAGAGACTGTGTTTGTCTTGTTCACTGTTGAATCCCCAGCGCCCAGCTCAGTAACTGGAACATAGCTGTTCAATACGTATTTGTTGACTGAATGAATAATGAAGGAGTACACAGACGACGAGAGAGCTACAGAAATGAATGGAGATGGATGGGCAAAGCTGAGAAGGGACTGAACTTTATTTGCCTATCTTCTGGGCTCTGCAAATGGAACTGCTGGCTGGCTGGGTTCCCAGTTTGGAAAAAGGAAGTAAGAAAAGTTTGCCCAAGGACCCCAAGGGGGTGTAGTCTTTGCAGACTAGATATCAAGTCAGGATGGAGAAATGGATCTTTGACCTTGGAGAGTGATTTTTATTTGTTCTTGTTGGGTCTGAAACCTTCACTTGGTTACAAACAAAAGGGTGTTAATGGAAAAACACAGTAAACCAAGAATTTGTCTAAGTTACAAAATCTTTTTCTTTCTTTCTTTTTTAAAAAAGTCTAACCAGTCCTACTTGCAGGGAAAGTAATACAGTGTTGTGTTATCAGTTCAGAATCTGGAGCCCAATTCCCCAGGGTTAGAATCTGGCTCCACCGCTTACAGGCTGTGTGATATAGGGCAAGTCATTTAGCCTCTCTGTTTCTCAGTTTCCTCATCTGTGGAATAAGGATAAAAGAGTATACCTGTCTCAGAGAGTGGCCATGGGGGATCGTTTTAGTCTGTTTTACTTGTGTCAGAGCTTGGTATAGGAGAGGAAAAGGGGAGCAGAGCATGTTTGGGGATGTGGGTTTGGGGAGGTGATGGGGCAAAGAGACTGAGTTACAAAGGGAAAAAGATGAGACTCACCTTCAAAAATCTCATTTTCTTCTTCAAGAGCTCTTCTCTTGTCTGTCAAGGTAGAAGAGGGTCTGAAATTAGAGGGCTTGGCTGAGTCCTAACTCCAATGTTGAGCAGCTCAGTCATGGCAGGTAGGAACTCTCAGCTTCTCTAAGCCTCAGTCTCCTCATCTGTAAAGTGGGGCAATAATTGCGCCTGCCTCATAGGGTTTCCTGGAGCATTTGGGGAGATGTTTGGGAAACTGGAAAGCAGTAGACGGCTGCTATTACTGGGCCTTATTCGGGCAGGGGGAGCTAATTTCTTTATTCTTTACAAAGTGTCTCCTTGAGCTGGTAAAAGTGAGTGAATCCATTTTGTTGGTCCCTGGGATAGATAGAGTAGGAGGTGAGGGTTATCTTCTTGGAGAAAGGGGTAAATAATTATGTGCTTGGAGTCATTAAAGGGCCTTCCAATATCCAATCCCAGGGCTGGAGCTGGCCCTGCTTCAGACGGAGCTGGTTCCCAGAGGCATTACCTGGACCACTATGGTCACTGTCACCCTTCAGGGGGAACCATCCTTTACATGATGGAAGTGCTCTACAAGATATGTCTCCATCCCATGACGGCCAATGTCACTAGATGTTAATCGCACTACTGGAATGTGACTTTAAGGTAATTCTCCTGGCCAATAATCCTTTATGTTAAGTTAACGATCACTCCCTAATCTGTAAGCATTAAAAAGTCATTGAACCTTTTTAGGTGCCTGGTATTTTGCTATGCAGTGAGATGATTCATAGAAAACACAGCATCTTTTGGCATTCTCAGAACAGTGCTAGGACCGAGGGGCTGTTATTAGCCCCATTTTACAGATGAAGAAAGGAAGAGAGGGGAGTCACACAGCTAGTAAGTGTCAGGGCCTGCCCAGATTTGTTCCTGGATCTGATGACTGACCATGATGTAAATGTACCTTTCCTTTTTTTTTTTTGTAATAGTTTTAAACGGAAACTGTCACAATATAATATGGACTGTCTGTAAAAGCCTTCTGTAGAGGGATGCAAAAATATTAGTTGTGAATAGAGCAGAAATACTTAAAATGGGGCCCAACCCTGAAGGCCATACTTCTTTCATTGTGGCTCTCCTGTTGGTGTACCTCACAGACACATAGTTGAAAAGATCACATAATGATGGCACTAAAGTGGGACGGTGTCTCCCTTTCTCAGAGTACCTTCCAAGGCAGTTTTCCTTCTTCTTCTTGGGTTCTTCTCTCTTTGGCTGACTGCATACACCTCCCATTTTTCACTCAGCATTCTCGTGTTGCCCATCCTTACTGGAGACCCCGGGAGCTGGTAAGCTTGGTGGGGGGCCGGGGTTGAGGCTGAGCCATATTCATCCCGTCTCTCCCTTACCCACTCCTTCTCATGGTTGTCTTATATCAGAAGGTTTCGATAAAGGTGTTCTGAATGAGTGAATGAATAGCCAGATGACCCTATAGCATTTTGTCCCCTAACATTTGTAACGACCTCGCATCATAATTCATCTGCTGATACATATAGATCAGGGTTTATCCACCTTGGCACTCTGTACATTTGGGGCTGGGTAATTCTTCATTGGGTGGGGGACTGTCCTGTGCATAAGAAGATGCTTAGTGGTATCCCCAGCCTCTACCCACCAGATGCCACTAGTGCTTCCCCCTGCAAGTTATGACAACCAAAGGTGTCTTTAGATATGTCCTCTGGGGTACAAAAATCACCCCTGCTTTGAGAACCTCTGATCTCAAACCAGATCTGCCAGACTTCCTCAAGCCCCAGGATTCCAGAACCTACCCTTTTTCTCCTTGAACAAAACACAGTGATACTGAGCCTCTACTATGGACCAGACCTGTCCTGGGTCTGGGTGGTGGTGTTTATAAAGGTAAATTTGATGTATGCAAAGAGCCTTCCTTCATTCGCTCATTTGATAAACATGTGTTGGACTCATACCGTGCCAGAGGCTGCAGTTACCATGTGAACGAGTACCCCTTTCCCCTGGCTCCTAAACTTCTCTCAACCTAGCAGGGGAGACCTGCCATCAACTTGAATTTCCATACGATGTCTACATGTGACTATGGACACATAGGAAGAGTAAGAGCTCTGCTGCCTGTTCGTTTGTTTGTTTGTTCATTCATTCATTCATTCATTTCCCACAAAGTGTATCAAACTGGGTGCTTTGGGCTTAGTTACTTAATCTCTCTGAGGTTCACTTTTCTTATTTGCAAACCAGGAAAAATAATAATGATAAAAGAAATGAATAAGTTCATGAAGTTGTTGTGAGGATTGGATGAGATGATAAATGTAACGTGTTTAGCACAGTGCCTGGCGCAAGGCAAGTGCCCAAAGAAATATTAAGTAATAAGAAGAACAGTACAGATTTGTTGAATAATTGTTTGGAATGAATGCATGAGAGTGCCTTGCCTACGAAAAGCAATCAATAAATACTTACAGAATAGAATCATGCCCCCTTTTAAGAAGAATAAGGAGTGATCTCTCATAGTAAAAGAGGAGGGTGTAAGGTCTCTTACCTGGACCAGATTCCTGGGGCTACTAGATGCGATCTATTAGGGATCAAGTTCCCCTGTCCCCCCCCCCTTTTTTTTTCCCTAAAGCCAGCAGGTATCTCTGCTCTCCCTTTCTTTTCTCTCTTTCTACCCATTACTGTTAACCTGGGTGTCTGTTTCTCCTTCCTCTTCTGGGAAGCCCCCTTTACATCAGTGGTTCTCAATCGGGGGTGATTTTGTCTCCCAAGGGACATTTGGCAATATCTGGAGACATGTTTGGCTGACCCAACTGGATGGAATTTGCTAGTAGTGGGCGGAGGCCAGGGTTGCTGCTACACATCCTACAATGCCCAGGGCAGTCTCCTCCAACCCCAGAATTATTCGGCTGAAAGTCTCAATAGTGTGGAGGTGGAGAAACTCTGCCTTACATTCTGAGGCTGGCAGGAAGCCCCCATTCCTCTGCCAAGGGTTACGGCCCTGATGCCCCAATCCCTGCACTAAAGGCCCCCACTGGGGGAGGGGTGTCATGCTCAGCCAGGCTCCGCCCACTCCCTCCTGAGCCAGTGGGGAGCCCCCCGCTGGTCAAGGTCTCAGGGCCAGTGCATGGGCTTCTCTGGAGGCTTCTCCTGGTAAGCAAGTGTTTATGGAAACTTCTCAGAGCCTCTTTGCCTTTCTCCTTCCCTCCAGGAGGCTTTGACATTTTTGAGGTCTCATGAAACCAGACCTGAGAAGGCTTTGTTTTTAAAGATGCTGTTGGGTCCCTCTCTGGAGGGAGCTGATCCAGCGATTGCACATGGCTCCCAGCCACACTATGTCCCTGTGGAATCTTGCAGGAGAGGTCAGGGCAGAGGTGACCAGGTGGTCTGGGAACAGATGCCTGTGAGTTTTAAGGGGCACCAGAAGTCTTGTGGTCTAAAAGATCTCCCAGGGACCTGGGTTCGATCCCTGGTAGGGGAACTAAGATCCCACAAGCTGTGGGTGGGGGGCGGGGGGGCGGCCAAAAATAAATAAATAAATAAATAAATAAATAAATAAAAACCTCTGGAGTTCCTTAGCGGTCCAGTGGTTAGGACCCAGTGCTTTCACTGCCAGGGGCCCGGGTTGGATCCCTGGTCGGGGAGCTAAGATCCCACAAGCCACACAGCACAGAAAAAGGAAAAAACAACCCCCCCCAAAAAAACAACCCCCCCCCAAAAAACAACCAACCAACCAAACAAAAAATCCCAAAACCGAAAACCAAACAAACAAAAAAACTGTAAAAGATCTCCCAGCCTTGTCTGTTTCAGTGCAAGGCATTCCCACCATTATCATTATTCCTCCAGGGCCTTTTGAGAAATAAACAGTGGCAACAACTTATCTGGAGATGGCATGTGCTGGGAACTGTGCAAAGCACTTCATGTGTGTCTTCAGGGTAGGTGCTATTATTCCACCCATTTCGCAGATGGGGAAACTGAGGCACAGAGAGGTTAAGCAACTTCTCCAGGATTTTATGACCTGTAACTTGCAAAGCCAAGATTGACTGTCAAGATGTCTGAGGCTAACTCACCAAGACACTTTTCCAACAGAGATGCTTTTATTTGATTAATCTCATGCTGCCTGACTCTGCCACTCCTTTGCTGTGTGAGCTTGTGGGAATCATTCTACCTCTCCGGGCACGACTCTGTGAGGTGGAGCCGGTGAATCAACCACCCCGAACCCACATGGACTTGACTGGGGTGTTTTTATTTGAATTGATCATTCTCCACTGTAGACAGTGGCAGCCCTTTCTGGGCTCTGATCTCAACAACGTTTGAAGAAGAGAGAGTAGAAAATTGGCAGTGTCCTGCCCCTCTTGGTGATGGCAGTGATTCTTTTCATGTGAATTCTGACCGCTTAAATTTCAAGCCCTTCCTTCTATTGTTACTACAGTTTTATAGACATCCAAGGCCTGGAGCAGACAGCTGCCTTGGTATTTCCCACATGGTGGCAAAGAGGGCAGGGATAGAAACCCAGATTTCCAAAGGGAAATTCAGGGTTGTGGGCATTATTCAGTCAGTGGTTTGTTTCTCCCCTCCTCCAACAATTTCTCCTCTTGCACCTCATCGAAGGATCAAAATGAATCAGCAGACATTTACTGAGCTTCCTCCGAGGTCGAGGCACTTTGTGAGGGGCTGGGGAGCAGGAAGATGAATCAGACCCAGCTCTTGCCCCAGGAGTTCAGTGAAGAAGGTTAAATATGAAACCAGGAAAAGATACAAAGTGCCCCGGGAAGGAAGAGTTTGCGGTGACCAGGCTCATCGGTGTAGATAAATAGAGTGATTGCTGACTGTACATGTTCCCTGAAGAAATTGAGAAACGAGGGAGAATAGGAATTTCAGTTTCTGCTCCAATGAAGAAGCGCCCTGCCCTTTCCTAGTTGTGAGACTGTGGGCAAGTCTCTTTACCCTTCTACACTCTTCATGGCTTTTCTAATCTGAGGCCCTCAAGGATCCTCAGAGGCAAACTTTGGAGAGTGTAGGCAGAGGGAAGATTGGCCAGTGTTGAGGACAAGCCACACAGCATCTGGAGGCCTGATTCTGCCTTTGGATTTGCTACGTGGCCTTGGGAAAGTTACTGAACCTCTCTGTTGCACCCCTCAGTCTTTGAATTGGGAGTCGTGTGTCCCCAGCCTTATTTGCATAGACTGGAGCTTCCTGGAGAACTATGTTGGAGCTGTCTGCAGTGTGATGATTAATATTTGGCAGACACAGAGTTCTGTTTCCTTCTGAGAGCAAATTGATTATGGACAGGGGGAGGCTCACCAGAAACCCACTCTTTCCCAGGAATGGGGAGCCCGGGTGGAGGTCATGGGGAGGGCTTGGTGCAGTTGGCCCATGGGAATTTATTGTTGTCCTCCATCATTGCTGTCACCTAGGGCTTGTCCCCGGGAGAGATGGAAGCCTCACCAACAAATATATAGTTCTCCTCTGAGCCTTGGTTTATGAGTACAAGTCTGGAGAGAGAACTCAGCAATGAGTCAATCAACAAGCATCTGTTAGGAGAAAATGATGTGTCAGGCAATGAGTGCCGTTTGTCGTGGATGTAAAGATCTTCAAGGATCTCGTAGCTTCTTCCAGGATCTCATAACTTAAGGAGAGGACTCCAAGATCTGCATGGGGCTCCCAAATGTCAGCCCTGTCTACTCAACTATCCTCAAACTCCCTCCCTGCCATGCCTGCTGCCTCTCTGGGCACTGCATCCGTCCAGCTCCCTGAGCCAGAAATCATGCTGGCACTTTCTCTCTCACTCCCCTTCTAATCTCTCCCAGATCCTGCTTATTCTCTTTCTTTCACGTCTCTCTCCTACTCACGGCCAGACCTTAGTTCAGGCCAGAACCTTCTCTTTCCGGGACACGCTGCCCCCATCCCATCTCCTCCAATTCATTCTCCACGTCCCAGCCAGAGCAATTTTGTTGTAGAACAAAATTGACGAGGTTACTCCCGTGCTTAAAACCTTCCAGGTGGGGCTTCCCTGGTGGTGCAGTGGTTAAGAATCCGCCTGCCAATGCAGGGGACACGGGTTCGAGCCCTGGTCCGGGAAGATCCCACATGCCGCGGAGCATCTAAGCCCGTGTGCCACAACTACTGAAGCCCGCGTGTCTAGAGCCCCTGCTCCACAACAAGAGAAGCCACCGCAATGAGAAGCCCATGCACCGCAATGAAGAGTAGCCCGCGCTCTCCGCAACTAGAGAAAGCCCGTGCACAGCAACGAAGACACAATGCAGCCTAAAATAAATAAATAAAATAAATAAATTACAAAACAAAAACAAAAAAACCTTCCAGGTGCTCCCTCATTGCTGCCAGGACAAAACCCAAATGCTCTGGTTGGTTTCCAAGCCCCTGGCGCCCTGTCTGCCTCACCTCTTCCCTCCTCCCTCCCTACATTCCACCTGTCCTGAGCTTTGACTGGATTTGCCAGCATGCTCTCTCCCTTCTGAGCCTTTTATTTTGACTGCTCTTCCTTCCCCACTGACACCTGCCTATCTCACCTTTCTCATCCTCCTGGACGTGTTTCTTTCCAGGAATCTTTATACTCCCACAACCCCCTTGTCTGTTTCCCCACAGGGCTCTGAGCTCACTGTGGGCTGGGGATTGTCCATAGCATTCAGCCCAGTGTGTGGCTCATAGTAGGTGCTCAGTTAATAGTTACTGAATGAATGAATGCCAAAGTGCCAACAATCAGTGATCAGGCATTGTTGGGAGGTGGGGAATCTGAAGATTTTGTGGGGAATTGGGTTTTTTTTTGTTTAGCTTTCTTTAAATCAATGTGTAATGAACTGCACATGTTTAAAATGTACAATTTGATGAGTTTTGACGTATGTATACACCACTGAAGCCATCACCACAACCAAGGTAGTGAACATATCCAACATTCTGAAAGTCACCTCACGTCCCCTGGTAATCCGTTCTTCCTCCTCTTCCCCTCCTCCCTATCCCTAGGTAACCACGGATCTGCTTTCTGTCACTACTGATAAGTTTGCGTTAAAATTTTTTTTATATAAATGGAATCATACAGTATGCATTCTTTTGTATCTGGATCCTTTCATTCGGCATAAAGGGGGAGTTGTGCTATGAAGGATGGAGGTATGACTTAGAGAGGAAGCAGAGAGAAGAGACTAGTGTGAAGAAAAATTCAAAGGTAGAAAAATGCAAGGTACCTAGACTGGGCTGGATCAAGGGTCACTCACTCATTCCTTCATCCAATATTTGTTGAGCTCCAACTATGTACTAAACACTGTCCTAAGTGCAGAGCTAGAATGTGTGTGTGTGGGGGTCTTCTTGCTCCTCTGGATTCATTCTCCATCCTTCTCCACCTGCTCTGTGTTCCAGGAGGCTGACCCGTGGAGACACGGCATCCCTGGGCTCTCTTCCCTCTGACTTCAGGTTGGGCTTGGCCAGGGGGATCCCTGGCAGGAGGTCAGAGGGAGGCTGGGCAGCTATTCCTCTGGCCTCCTCTCTGAAGCCACAGCTCCCGAGAGCGACTGTCTCTACTGCCTGACAAGCCAACACTCCAGTTGTTTCTCTGGCATGTTGACAAAAGCTGATTTTCACCTCTTGAAATCTTGGTAAAAAAAGCTCTAGAAAATGGTCTGGGGGTAGGGATGGGTTGTTTTCCAGAGTCCTCACCCCTTAGCACCCTGGGAGTCTCCTTGGATGACACTAGACTTGTGGCCTCCCAGGGAGAACTTGATGTAACTTCCAAACCTAACTCACTCCAAGACCTTCCCACAGAGGTTTCTGGGAACTGAGGTCCTACTCTCACCCGCATGAACAATTTCCAAATGGTCAGAAAGACATTTCTGAATTTGCACCCAGCCCTGTTTTGATTAACACGCTCTTCCTAACAACACAGCTAGGACTTGGTGCTGAAAATTCCTGAATTGGAAGCAACAGTCCCTTACTCTGTCTTTTACAGAACCAAACATTTGATTGGTCGAGCTGACCTGAGGTTTGTCATAAAGACGGTCTGTGACCCCCTGAGTGGACTTCACAGACAAGGACACACATTTTCTTTTCTTCTTTGGAACCAGACTAGCATCTTGAAGAAAAATCCTTTCATCCCTGCATTTTCTGTGACTTTCACTTCTCATGACTTATTATCCTTCTAGACCATAAAGAAATGTGTTTTCAGTTTTAGGGGTGGTGTGATGTGGGAGGAGAGAGATCGCCCATAAATGCCTGTTAGTTTGAATAGGGTTGTTTCTTGAATACTTTTCTCCCTGATTATGGAAGGAATCCAAGTTCATGGTGGAACATTTTGGAGATGAAGCCAGATGTCAAAGAATAATAAATGGGAAGTGTCTAATCCAGAACAGGCTTACTTCAACTAAATCCTAGTCCTCCCTCAGGAGAAGGGAAACTTAGAAATGGGACTTGTTGAAGAGTCTTGGGAGGTGAAGGTTTTTGAGGGGCTATGGTTTGATGGAGGAATTGGGTCTGTTCAGAGGGGACTTGAGGGTTGGATAAGGGCCGGTGGGTGGAAGTAATGGGGAGGCAGATTTAGTATCCACAGAAGGTCAATCCTGCCAACTGTTAGGTCTGTTGAAAGAAGAAATGAGTCTCTCCATCATGGAGGGTGTGCAAGAAAAGGTTGACAGGATATAGAGGGGATTCCAACAGTGACCAAACCAGACTGCTGGCTCCCAAACACCCACAGACTGGACGCATCAGAATCACGGGGGCATTTGCTGAAAACCCAGACTCATTCATTCATGTATGCAATTGATGTTTATTGAGCACCTACTATGTGCCAGGGACTGGGCTTGGCAGTGAGGCCACTATAGTGACAGGACAGAAGAGATCCTGGCTCCCACGTAGCTCCCATTCTAGTTGGGGACGCAGGCCATAAGACATAAATAAGGTACCTTCTTTGTGTTGTGATCAGTGCTCCAAAGTTAACCAACTCAGGTCATTGATGGAGAGCAACAGGGGCGGCAGACCCGCTTTATATTTAGGCTTCAGGTGTTAACATTTAAGCTGAGACAAATGAGCCAGCCTTGGGAAGATCCAGGGAGAGCATTCCTGACAGAAGAGACGAGCGCTGAGGTAGGGGCTGGATAAGAGGTTGTTAGCAGGGGATGGTGTGGGCACGGGCCAGATGGCGTGGCGTCCTTCGAGGAGTCTGGATTTTATCTACCTGCAGTGGAGTCATCAGAAACCCCCTGGAGGTGGTGGGGCTGGAGAACCCTCTTTTTCAATCTGTTTTCCTGGTGATTTTTTTTTTTTCCTGGTGATTTTGATATGCACTCAGTTTACTCTTGTCTCCAGACAAGAGGACCTTTGAGGCATCTCCTTATGCCAACTGTCTTTCTCTTCCTCACTACCCCTGCCCCCAAGGTACCCAGCATCTCTGGAAGGAGCTACAGGGAATCTGGAGTAATGTCCTTGTTTCTTCTCAACCCCCACCCCCTGCTTTCTCTGTTCTTCCAGAGAAGACTTTTAAAATAGGGAATGAGCCATGAAATCGGAAATGAATAGGACTTGGGGCGACCTACTGTGTCCAGCTCCTTCTGGCCGGGAGTTCTAGGAAGAACTTTCTAGAACTTTCCTGCAAACCAGAGATGGGCAAAGTGGTACTCTTCTTGGGAGAGGGTCTGGACAGGCGGGTGGCAGGACCAGCTGGTGCAAAATGGAAATGAGGGACCCCTTGCTCAACAATTATTAAGAATTTCATGATGGCGACAGCAGAGCATCAAATCAAGTGCGGGGCCCTGCGGGACTTCACAGGTTGCCCGCCCATGAAGCCCATCTGGGAGGGAGGAGATAAAAGGAGGAGGAAATGAGAAAAGAAGAAGAAAGTGGGTGAGAGGTGAGGGAAAGAGGAGCAGGGAGCAAAAGGGAGAAGGAAGGAGGGAATCCGGGGCTGGTGATCCGTGGCCTGGCACAGTGACCCCTGCTCACTAGTGTTTATGGAGGACTTTCTGCTACCAGGCAGCGGACAAACCTTTACTTACCTTATGCCAAGGAATCCTCCTGACAACCCCTGAAGTAGGTGTTATTATGATTCCCACTCAACAGATGAAACAAGTGAGGCCCAGAGAGGTAAGGTCATGAACCCAAGGTCACACGCTGGGAGGGGCAGACCTGGAATCTGAACACAGGTTCCCAGAACTGGAACCCACATTCTCAGCCACTGCTCTACTCCTGAAGTCCCCGAGGCCAGAAGTTTCTGGCACAGGGATGGGTGTGGGGGGCAAAGACCTGGGTTTGAGCCCTGGTTCTAATAAGGTTGCTGAGACTGGTCACTACAGTCTCTCGCTTGGACAAAGGCAGTAGCCTTCACACTGCCATCTTTGCCCCTTTCATTCTCTACCCAAAAGTGTTTTTTATTTATTTATTTTGGCTGCTCCGCGTGGCCTGCGGGATTTTAGTTCCCCAACCAGGGATAGAACCCTAACCCCCTGCAGCAGAAGCGTGGAGTCTTAACCATTGGACTGCCATGGAAGTCCCCAAAAGTGTTTTTTTAAAAAATTGCTATTATTATTAAAACTTGCCATTTTAACCATTTTTCAGGGTACAATTCAGTGTCATTGATGTTATGCCATCATCACGAGTATCTGTTTTCAATACTTCATCACTCCAAATGCGAAGTCTGTTCCCTTTAAGCAATGACTTCCCCCGCCCCCGCCCTCCCCCAGCTCCTGGTAACCTCTGTTCTCCTCTTTGTCTCTATGGATTTGACTATTGTAGATACTTCGTGTAAGTGGGATCATACAACATCTGTCCTTTGTGTCTGGCTTCTTTCACTTAGCGTCATGTTTCTGAGGTTCATCCAGGTTGTAGCCTGTGTCAGTGCTTCACCCCCTTTTTTTTTTTTTTTTAAAGGACTTGATCATTTTTTTTTTTAAATTTATTTATTTTATGGTTGTGTTGGGTCTTCGTTTCTGTGCGAGGGCTCTCTCTAGTTGCGGCAAGCGGGGGCCACTCTTCATCGCAGTGCGCGGGCCTCTCACTATCGCGGCCTCTCTTGCTGCGGAGCACAGGCTCCAGACGCGCAGGCTCAGTAGTTGGGGCTCACGGGCCCAGTTGCTCTGCGGCATGTGGGATTTTCCCAGACCAGGGCTCGAACCCGTGTCCCCTGCATTGGCAGGCAGATTCTCAACCACTGCGCCACCAGGGAAGCCCGCTTCACCCCTTTTTATGGCTCCATGTTATTCCATTGTCTGGCCCGACTACATCTGTTTATTCATTTGTTGACGGACACTTAGGTTGTTGCCACCTTTTGGTGACTGTGAATAGGGCTGCAATGAACATTTACGTTCAAGTATCTGTTTGAATCCCTGCTTTCAGTTCTTTTGAACATATACCCAGGAGGTGGTGATGTTTCTAGTGTAAGTCAGATCCTATCACTTCCCTTCTGGGAGCTGTCGGTGATGGCGGCTCCCATCACACTTGAATAAAATCCAAGCTGCCTATGTGACCGGCCTCCTCCCTGCCCACTGCCCTCATTCCCCATCCCTCTCCTCCCACCCCTTCTGCTTCTGCCATTCCCATCTTCATGCTGCCCATCACACTCCTGCACATTTCTGGCTCTGGGCCTTTGCACTGGCTGTTACCTCTGCTTTTTTTTTTTTTTAATTTTTGGCGGCGTTGGGTCTTCATTGCTGTGTGCGGAATTTCTCTAGTTGTGGCCAGCGGAGGCTACTCTTCGTTGAGGTGCGCGGGCTTCTCATTGCGGTGGCTTCTCTTGTTGCAGTGCGAGGGCGCTAGGGCGCGTGGGCTTCAGTAGTTGTGGCTCATGGGCTCTAGAGCGCAGGCTCAGTAGTTGTGGCGCACATGCTTAGTTGCTCAGCGGCATGTGGGATCTCCCTGGACCAGGGGTGGAATCCGTGTACGCTGCATTGGCAGGCAGATTCTTAACCACTGAGCCACCAGGGAAGTCCCTCCCTCTGCTTTTAAATCCACTAGCCCCAGGGACTTCCCAGTGGCTAAGACTCCGCGCTCCCAATGCAGGGGGCCCGGGTTCGACCCTGTGTCAGGGAACTAGATCTCATATGCTGCAACAAAGAGTTTGCATGCCCCAACTAAAGATTCTGCATGCCGCAAGGAAGATCCTGAGTGCCGCAACTAAGACCCGGTGCTGCCAAAAAAAAAAAAAAAAAAAAAAAAATCCACTAACCCTAGATACTCACGGGGCTCAGCCCTGCTTCAGTTAGACCTTGGCTCAAATGTCACCTTTCCAGAGAGGTCCTCCCTGATCCTTGTCTAGAGCAGCTCCCACCCCTTCCTATCACACCTCATCCCCTTGCCCTGCGCTCTTTACAGCACCTGCTACTCCTTACAAGTCCACACCCCTATCTCACCTACTACAGTGTCGGTTCCAGGTCCATCTCTGTATCTCCAGACCTAGCCTGGTATCCGGCACGAGGGACCCACTCATTGGATATTAGGATGCACCGTTTGAATTTGCTGATATTTGACTACTGTTGACCTTGCAAAAACGGCAATTCCAAGTGGGTCCATCTAATCTTGAATGAATGAATGAATGAACAAATGCATTTCTCCTCTCCGAGCCTCCACCTTCTCATCTGTAAAGTGGGGGCAGTAATCCCTGAGATGGGGGGGGACAGGATTTGAGTCCAGCCCCCCCAGGAGTGGCTGTGGCTATACCCCTCTATGCGGAAGGGGCCGGCGTCCATGGGAGGCCCTGCGGCTGGAGATACAGGCATGATGAATGGATCGTGGAATAGGTCCTAGGAGCGGACCGAAAGGATGGGAATGACACTGTTTAGCTGAGGAATGACCTCCTGACACGCTTCAAATAAATGCAGGCTTGTTATAGAGATGGGGAGGCAGCTGCTTCTGTGGCTGCTGCCTCTGATTCTGGCATGAGAGAATAGAAGGGACTGGAATTGCGTGCGCGTGCGCGTGCGCGTGCAGGCATGTGCATGGGAGAGTGTTCCTGTGTGCGTCAATCTGTGTGTCCATGTGTATCTATGTCTCTGTGTGTCTGTCTTCTTTGTGTGTCTGTGTGTCTTTGCGTGTGTGCATGAGTACTTGTCTGTATTGTGTGTGTCTGAGCATGTCTGTCTATGTGTCTGTCTTTCTGTGTTTCTGTATGTCTTTGTGTGTGTGTGTATAAATGTGTCTATCTTTATGTGTGTCTATCTGTGTGTGTCTTTGCGTGTGTGTGTCTGTCTCTGTGTGAGTGTGCAGGTGAGGGTGAGAACTTCCTGGATGCCTGAAGGAAGCTTCTCTGCATCCCCTGAACTGTTTACTTTCCAATTTAATTAAAAATGCATTGGCTGACCATCTACTATGTTCCAGGCACCGTGTTGCCGGGAGTGACCTGAGAGTAAAACCAAAACCAAAACATCTGGTTAGCAAAGAGCGTGCCCCTTGGAGTCTGACCAGCAACAGTGAGTTGTGAACACAACAGTTAGTAATCAACCACTAACTGGGTGTCTCAAGTACTTTATGTGGATGTTTTAAAATCGTGTTTCTACTCCTACGAAGTGGAACTATCAACATTCCTGCTTTGCATATGGGGAAAATGAGGCACAGAGAGGGGAATTTACTTGCCCAAGGTCACACAGCAAGTGAATGGTGAGATGCGGGGGGGAGGTGGTCAAACCCAAGGAGTTGGATTCTACAACTCACATTCTTTTTTATTTGCACTCAAGATCTTAACTGATTGACAGTAAGAGCAACCATTGGGGAGAATTTATTTTTCCTGGTTTGGAAGGACAGTTAAAAACAATCCCCCCACCACCCGCCTGTCCCCAGAACTAGGCAATAAAGTTACACACAGTTGCCCCAAGGGCTTCACAGGAGCCCACCGCTCACAGGCAGGAGTGAGGGGACCCACGGGGCTGGGGGATCTGGGGGAAAGGTCCCCATTTACTCCTTCCAGGCAGCGGAGGAGCGCCAGGCAGGAGACGTCAGCGGGCCAGTCCCGAGCCAGTGCTTAGGCCAGGTGGAGGCGGGAGGGAATTTCAGCTCACAGGACAGGGTCTCTTATAGAGTTGTCCAAAGACGACCCGTAACCATGTCGCCACGGATACAAGCTAAAGATGCAGATTCCTGGGCCCACCCCAGACCTACAGCAGCAGAGTCTCAGGGGGATGGGGAAGGAATCTGTATTTTCACAAAGGTGTCAGGTGAGTCTTACATTCACTTATATGTCAGAACCACAAACATTTGGGGTGTGGGGAGAATCTGAGGGAGGTTAGGTAGCGCCAGATCATAGATGGCCTTGAATGCTATATGACATTTGGACTTTGTCCTGAGGGCCACAGGGAGCCATCAAAGGTGTTTGAGTAGGGGAGGGTCTGGTTTATTTCTCTGGTGGCACAGTGAAGGACGGTTGGAAAGAAATAAGGCAGCAGGCACGGAGAACTGATATAGGACATGGGTGCAACAATTCATGTGAGAAGTAATAGCACCTGAACTTGGACAGGGAAGTCTGGGGAGGGGGCAGAAGTTTATTAAGCAGATTATCTATGGAGCTGGAGAAGTTGTGGAAGGTCTTGTATGGAGGTCAGGGATTTGGGGGGGTGCAAATGCCGTGATCATCCAATATTGGGCTCTCTTCCAGTTTAGATCCACCTATTGAATGTCACCAAACCAGAGAAGGCTTCCTGGAGGAGGTGATCCTACCCCCAGGCCTCAGTGAGGGGTGAATGCAGAGAGAAAAGAAAAAGGATTTAAGGAGAAATGGTCCAGTGTTCAAAGCTACTCCCTCCTGAGGGGCTTCCTGCATCCCAGGCATTGAGAACTTCTCCACCAAGTGTTTCAGAGACCCCTCCTGTGTGTGTGTCTTCCATCAAGACTGGAGAAAGTTGATTAGTGTGGGCAGCAGCCAGGACTAGTGTTTCTAATTAACACGCAGGCAGGGAGAATGCCTCTTCTTCCAGAGTCTGTATTCAGCTGATTGAATATCAGGGCTGGGGCTAAACTATGAATCGTGTGTCAAAAATAAAGCCGGCACTCTTTCTCTCGTTAAAGGAACAGCGTCCCTGTTTCCAGTTGTCTGCCGGGTTGAGGAATCTGATGGTGTGAGGCTTTGATCCCTGGAGCTGGGTGAGGGGACTAGGGGCTCCGGGCAGGGATGAGAAAGAAGGGGCACTTAGGGGGTGGGGGGCACCAGACTTGGCTTGGGAAATGCCAGAGGAATGTGGAAGAGAACCCCAGGTGGGTTTTGGGAGCTACTGGTTCAGGAGGAGAAGGAAGAGAAACGGGCCATAAAAAGAGAAAGGCGGCTCGCCGTGGCAGGGGAGAGAGAGAGAGGGGCGAGCAAACACGGGTTCATTAATCTGTAGTTCGTCTGCCTTTTCTGTTAGGAGGATGAACTTGATGAGTTAATTAAGTCGCAGTCTGTAAAACCAGTTTATTTGCATAGCAAACTCCTGGGCCAGTGTGCTGTGAGTTGAGTGTGTAGGAGCAGACAATTCGGGGGAAATTACAGCCTCATTAATATGCTAATCTGGTTGCAGGCCTGGAACGGAGTTTTGGGTTGGTGGTGCTCCGGGGTGGTGGGGGTTTGGTTGCTTAGCAACCCTTTTCTCCAGGTAACCCTTCTCTGGCTTGCCCTTGATATCCCCCAAAGGATTGCAATGTGGAAGAGGAGGTAAGCGGGGAAAGCATTCTGTTGTCACAGAACAGTGAGCAAAATAAAAGGCAAACACACACACACACATTCACACACACATCCACATTATGCCGGTGTCTTTACAAACAGGCTTGGGGAGGGGGCAGGGAAGGCTGTGTGGGTGTAACAGACAGACAGCAACTTGCAAATGCAGTGTGTGGTCTGTGGAAATAAACACAGGGGTAACACCTCCCTACACACACACACACACACACACACACACACACATACACATACACATTTTTGTGTGCACACAAACACAATTGTTAAATGTGTTTTGTTTAACAAATAAACTCACATAATGAGATTCTCAGTTTATGTAATAATACGTGTTCTATGTAATACCCTCCCATCATACACATATGTACACATGCATGCACACACACATGCAGCCATATCCTGTGTGCAGAATCTTTACCAATAACACAATAGATACAAATGCACTAAACACAGTGTAATATTCAGATTATGCAAGTGGTAAATAATAATCGACTGTAAAATGCACACACACACACACACACACACACACTTCACAGAACTTGTATAAATAGGCCCTGGTAAAAATGACAGGTAGGTGTGTGCCTATGTGGATGTATGGAAATGTACATGTGCCAAGTATGATGTCTATGCAAATAGACATTGAGCATAATGTACATGGGCATATACACCATGTATGACTGGGTATACCAAGAGTCACTAGGTACACACACACACGCACAGAGACATGACACAGAGTCCCAGCCCTTTTTTCTCTCCCTTGTCACTTCTAATCTGAACAAAACCTGCTTTAAAAAAATTTTTTTTTAAATTTATTTATTTTATTTTTGGCTACATTGGGTCTTCGTTGCTGTGCATGGGCTTTCTCTAGTTGTGGTGAGCAGGGGCTACTCTTCATTGCCGTGCATGGGCTTCTCATTGTGGTGTCTTCTCTTGTTGCAGTTGCAGAGCACAGGCTATGGGCACACGGGCTTCAGTAGTTGCGGCACGTAGGCTCAGTAGTTGTGGTTCTCGGCCTCTAGAGCGCAGGCTCAGTAGTTGTGGCGCACAAGCTTGGTTGCTCCGCGGCATGTGGGATCTTCCCCGACCAGGGCTCGAACCCATGTCCCCTGCATTGGCAGGTGGATTCTTAACCACTGCGCCACCAGGGAAGCCCCAAAGCCTGCTTTTATATTGTACACCATTGCATCTCTGAATCCCAGGCTCAGTGACTACCCTTATCCCTGGTTTCCCCCTTCCCTTGTCCCTTCCTCCTCCACCCAGCTGCAACATTATCTTCTTTGGCTCATGTGTATCTGATAGGTAGCATGCAAGATATCCAGGCTTCCCCAGGAAGAGCAAAATATGGGATCAAGGGTGTTAATGCCTCATCCTGCCATAAGGAAAAAAGTACCATGCCCAGATGGTTTTACAGGTGAGTTCTACAAATATTAAGAAGCAGATGCTTCTTGTATTATATGAGTTGTTCCAGAAAAAAAAAAAAGAAAAAAGGAAAGCTGCCCAGTTCACAACCTTGACAGTAAGTCTGGATAAGTATACTAGAAAAGAATCAACAGTAATCTGAGAAACACACTAAACCTAAATGGTATGGAGTGTATTTCTATCTCATTGGTAAAAACCAGAAAGTTGAGAACATCAACAGCTGGTGAGCATGTGGGAGAACGAAATCCCTGATGCATGCTGGTGGGCAGTTTGAGGAGTAGTTTGCCAGTATTTTATGATGTTTAATGTTTGCATACATCATACTGCAGAAATCCAATTCTTGGGTATTAACCCCAGAGCACCAGTCACGCAGATATATAAGAACACCTGCGTGAGGCTGTTCATTGCAGCATTGTTAGTGCTGGCAAACAGGCAAGCTGACCGTCCTTCACTAGGTGAATGGACAGAGGAAATGAGGTGCAGGAAGGTGTGGATGATTCTGCAGCAGCCAGAAAAGCAAAGCAGAGCTACACATTAGCAACATGATGGCCATAGAATATTTTATATGAAAAAGTAAGAAACAGAGTAATATGTGTAAAGCCCTATCACTTATATAAATTAAAAAAATACCAAAGTCTCTCAACAGCTGAATGGATTAATACACTGTGGTACATTCATACAGTGGAGTACTACTCAGCAAGGAAAAGGAAATGAACTGCTGATTCAGGCCACAACACGGATGAATCTCAAAAGCATTATGCTAAATGAAGGAGGCCAGACACAAAAGACTACATGCAGTAGGATGGGTCCATTTATATGAAAGTTGAGCACAGTCAAACCTAATCTACAGAGGCAGAAAGAAAGCTGGGGGCAGGGGTGGTAGAGTTGACTCCAAAGAGGTACAAGTGAACTTTTTCTCGATGATGAAGTGTTCTATGTCTTGATTATGGAGGTTACACGAGTATATACATTTATTAAAATTCATCAAACTAGATAATCAAAACAAGTACCTGAATTTATTGAATGTAAATTAGTCCCACCAAAGTTTATTTAAAACAATATTTTATTGTAAATAATAAAATAAAAAGTAATACTTTAGAATTTTAATGACTATATATATATTTGTATGTATATCTTGGTGTCTCTATCTCTCTATGTGTCTATGTATGTATGTATGTATCTATCTATTGGACATACATAAGAGTAGGTGCCTGCAGTAGGGAGGAAAAAGAAATTGTGAATGGGGAATTGGGGTAGATTGGATCATTATTCTCGATCCTCACTCCCTTCTGTTATGGAATTATAATTCTCCACCTTGCTATCTTCAATGTGGTAGAGAGAACTTCTCTGCCCCTTGACTTTGAATTTGGTCATGTGACTTCACCAATGAAATGTTAAAAGATGTGACGCAAACAATGGTTTTAAATGCACATTTGGGTTTGCCCTCTTCTCTTGCACTTCTATGATCTGCCATGATAAACTCACGCTCTAGGCAGCTGCTGCCAACTCAGTCTGGGACCCATGGAGCAGACCTGTGCCCATCAGGAAGCCTGGAGCCAACCTGACCCAGCTGGGCTCAGCCTGGATCAGCCAAACCACTGGATCAGTCAACCTGCAGCCCCCCATGTATGAAAAAAAAATTGTAAATTTGTTGTTGTAAGCCTCTGGGATTATGAGGTTGTTTGTTATGCAGCAGTATTGCTGTAGTAGGTGACTAATACAAGAATAAAATAAAAAATAATAATAAAATAAAAAGCAAAGGAGAGCCTTGCATGAATAAATGGTGGTAACACACCCTATGAATTGAGAATGGTCAGCTTAATTGCAACACCTGAGGTTAAGAAGAATCCAACCCACCCATTCACAAACTCCCTATATATCTGCAGGGCACCTTCACTTCTTGGCAGAGCAACCAGGCCCAGAATCTGTCTTTCCTCATCCTAAACTGGGGAAGTCCTACCTCCCTTCCTACATGCTGGATTGCCTAGTCTTATAGTCTCCAGTGGTAGGGGAGGAATTTATTTACTTACGTCTGTCTGATCTCCCCCAGAAGGCTCTGCACAGCTCCTCAAAACCACTCTCCTTCACACCCTCAGGGCCTTTGCCCAGGCTGTTCCTCTTGCCTGATCTGCAGTTTCCGTGGCTGTATCCTATTTACCCTTAAGAATCAGATCAAATAGGCACCTAGGAAATGTTTGTTATAGTAGATTTCCCCACGTGCTGTACCCCGTGTAAAGTACTTCACAAATATCATCTCACTTTATCTTCCTAAGAACCTCATGAGATAGGTACTGTTGCTGTCCCCATTTTACAGATGGGAATCTGAGACGAGAGAGGTTAAGTAATTTGCCCTTGGTCACACAGCCAGCAGGCCATGGAAATCGATGAATCTGACCCCAAAGTCTCGGTTCAAAATTAAAGAATTTTGCTTCGAAATGTCTTTTAGGATTTTCCCCTTCCATTGGGTGTTTCTGTCCTAGCAAGATGGTGGCAGGAGTCAGGGAGACTGTTCCATGACGAAAGCCCTAATGTGCTTGAACCTGAGAACATCGCCTTGGGGAAGGGCTTTGTACCTTAAGAAATTATAAATATTTCATTTTCCCCTCTTCCCTCCCGCCTTGTCAGTCCCGAGATGGAGTTATCGACAGGAGCCTGGGTGATGGACAGATTGGCGGGGTTCTGTATTGATGAGTTCATAGATTGTTGGCTATTTTTTTCATTCTCTGAAAAAAAAGAAGTCTTGACAGCTGTTTTCCCTGTTGCGGTGGTGGGTGGGAGCAGCTGCCGTAGGTGGCGGACAGCAAGGCCTGGATCAGGGTGGTGCCCATCAGACAATCATGTCACCTCGACCTTCAACTTCTATCCCAAATCCCACCAGCTTCCACCGTCTCCACTGCTGCCCCTGGTCCCAGGCCCCACCATCTCTTGGCTGGTCATCGCAGCATTCTTCTCCCTGCCTCTCAGTCCATTCTACACCCAGCAGCCGGAGCTGTTTCAGAGCATAAGCCAGATCCTGTCACTCCTCTGTCCCAAGCCCTCAGATCACCACCATCACAGCTGAAGCCCAGAGTCCTTCCTGTGGCCTCCAGTATTCTCGTCCGCACCCCTTACCTCTGTTCTCTTCCTCACTCTGCTCGAGCCACAGCCTCCTTGCTGTTCCTCAAACTCCCCAAGGATGGTCCTGTCCTGGGGTGTTCACACCTGCTGTTCCCTTTTGCCTGGTTTGCTCTTCCTGCAGCTGCCCGCCTGACTCTCACCCTCACCTCCTTCAGGTCTCTGCTCAAATGACCCCCTGCCCAGCCTTCCCTGACTGCTTTGCATAAATACCCCTGTTCCTCATCCAGTTTTATGTTTCTTCATGGCACTTATAGCCCCCTGACATTATTCCTAAGTTATTTATTTGTTCATTGTTTCTCTCCCTAGAATGAAAGCTCCATGAGGGCAGGGACTTTGAATGACATGTTCATGGCTATATTTTTATTACCCGGAACAACGATGGCAGATTACAACCTGTGGACAAAGGCAGCTTGCAGCCTGTTTTTGTAGATAAAGTTTTATTGGAACACAGTCATGCCCATTCATCTCTATACTGTCTGTGGCTGCTTTTGCTCTACAGCTGCAGAGCTGAGTAGTTGTAACAGAGATGGTGGGGTGTGTGAAACCAAAATTAATTACTATCTGGCCCTTTACAGAAAAAGTTTGCTGATCCCTGACTTAGAACACAACCTGACACACAATAGGTGTTGAAGATTTATTTGCAGAACTAATGAATACAAGACAATCTTTTTAAGGTTAAGTAACTGGGCATTTATAGCCATGGACAATCCTTGCCTTGGGGAAATGAATCCCTCATATTATCTTCCTAAAGGACTTCCATGTCCTCCAGAACTTTCTTGGTTGCAAGTAACAGGAAATTCAACCTGATTAACTTGATCTAAATAAGGACATTTGTTAGCTCATGCACTGAGAAGTTGAAGGTAGACTCCTTCAGGCACAGTTGGATCCAGGGGCTCATCCTTCTAGGTTCAAGGTCAGAGAGAGGGAGAGTCTCTACTTTTCCTGGGAGTGTGATCTTGGATAAGTTGATTACCTTTCAGAACCTCAGTTTTTTCATCTGTAAAATGGGGAATAGTGTGTCTGCCTCATAAGGTAGCTGCAATGGTGAAGTGAGTCAAACCAATTATGGCAGGCTAAAGGAAAAAGATGTCCATGTTCTAATCCCTGCAAACCATTAACTGATACGGCCAAAGGGACTCTGCAGATGTGATTTAGTTAACAGTTTTGAGATGGAGAGATTATCCTGGGTTATATGTGTGGGCCCAATGGAATCACCAAGGTCCTTATAAGACGGAGGCAGAAGGATCAGAGTCAGAGAAGATGTGAGGATGGAAGCAGAGATCAGAGAGAGAGAGAGGAGAGAAGATGCGACACTGCTGACTTTCAAAAGGAGGAGGGGCTACAAGCCAAGGAAAGCAGGTGGCATCTAGAAGCTGGAAGAAGTAAGGAGCGGATTCTCCCCTAGAGCTTCCAGAATGAAACCCCTTCCCTGTCAACACCTTGATTTTATTCATGAGACCCGTGTCACTCCTCTGACCTACAGAATTATAAGATA
This sequence comes from Balaenoptera acutorostrata, assembly GCF_949987535.1. Taxonomy (NCBI): domain Eukaryota; kingdom Metazoa; phylum Chordata; class Mammalia; order Artiodactyla; family Balaenopteridae; genus Balaenoptera; species Balaenoptera acutorostrata. The sequence goes on from NC_080076.1 coordinate 78,521,034, forward strand.
ATACATTTTGTGTTGCTTTAAGCCACGGGGCTGCGGTCCTTTATAGCAGCTCTAGGGAACTCATGCTCCAGGTAAAGCCCCTATCACAGTGTCTGGCACAGAGTAAGCCCTTGGTAGATGGGAGTTGCTATTGTTATTGGTCAAATGTTAGCATTCTCCCCACCTTTATCATTAAGGCTCCTGTTGGATCAGCCCAGCTGTTTCAGACAAAGCCCCCAGGGTAACTCCCAGTCCCTGAAACCCATCCCGGCAGATGCCAGGATTGGGGTGAGAGAGCCCCAAAGCCTCATCTAGGCGCCACAGCTGACCCAGATCTGCACGAGGTCTAAGAGCTGCCTCCTGACTCCCCAGCCGGCGAGATTTCCTTCCACCAAGCATCCCTGTCACCGCTCCCCCCTCCCTCCCACACTGTCTCCTTTAATCCCCTCCCCACTAAGCTATTTTTAAACCACTCCCCTTCCCACTCCCTATTGATCGTCAGCCTGTTACTCCCTGAAAGCACTTTGTGGCAGGGGCCCAATAAATGAGTCAGATCTTTTGTCACCATCTGTCCCTTTGCTCATTGAGGTCAGCAGCAGGAGCCCAGGCTGGAGAAGGTATAATCTCTGGGTCCTTCAAGCAAAAGCTTTCAGGGGTTCCACTTCCTGATGGTGGAATGCATTCCCCCTTCAGTGCGCAGGAACCATCCTTCTGGCATTACGGCTGAAGGCTGGCGCTAGAAATGGCCCGTGAAGTCCTGTGTCCTCATGCTGATGGGCTGGGGGCAGCGGGCAGCTTCTGCTCAGAGGGCAGGTGTCTGAGCCTCAGCAGAGGAGGAGGCTGCTGGCAGGGGCTGCCTGAAGGAGATGCAGTACATGTATTCATTTATTTAGAATTATAAATTTATTTATTTCACGTTTACTCGTATGGCATTTACTTTGTACCAGGCACTATATTTTAAGTGCTATCCAAGTATTAACTTATTTAATTTTCACAGCAACATTGTGGGGTCAGTGCAATTACAGTATTCTCTCCATTTTCAGATGGGGAAATGGAGGCACAGAAAGGTTAAGTAACTTTCCCAAGGTCACACAGCCAGTCAGGGGTGGAGCTGGAATTTGAACTCAGGCAGGATGTGTGTTTCACCACTACAATCTGTGCATCTCCATCAGTGGTAACAAAAGTTCTTCTTTTCTTCTTGAGGTGTGACTCTCATTTCTAGTTCTCCTCCTCTTCCCTACTTATGATTACCCTGCCTCGTCTGTCCTGGATGGGTTTCCATAAACCTCCAGTCTAGGGCCAGCTGCCCGGAACTTGCCTGGTGCTCCCCAACCTTCCCTATCATGGTCATTGTCATTTTACAACTTGCCACTGATGCGCTGATCTTCCCAATGACCCCGGGAAGCAGGTGCTGTGATCATAACCCCCATGTCTCAAATGGGGAAACCAAGGTTCAGAGTGGTGAGGCTATTGTTTGCGCAAGGTCATCCAGTTAGGAAGTGGCTGAACCAGGACTTGAATGCTGGCATTCCGGCTCTGAAGCCGGGATCTGGGCTATGGCGTCCCTCATACCCCAGGATGGCCACTGTGTTAGTTGCCTAGGGCTGCTGTAACAAAGTACCACAAACTGGGTGGCTTAGAAAAACAAAAATTTATTGTCCCACAGTTCTGGAAGCTGGCAGTCCAAAATCCAGGTGTTGGCAGGATTCTGTTCCCTCTGAAACCTGTAGAGGAGAATCTTCCTTCTCTATTCCAGCTTCTGGTGGTTGCCGGCAATGTCTGGCATTCCCCGGCTTGTAGATGCATCACTGAAGTCATCTGTGTTCACATGACATTCTTCTGCGTGGGTCTGTCTCTCTGTCCAAATTTCCAGTCATCCTGGATTAGGGGCCACCCTAATGACCTCATTTTAACTTGAATACCTCTGTAAAGATCCTATTTCCTGGGCTTCCCTGGTGGCGCAGTGGTTGAGAATCTGCCTGCCAATGCAGGGGACACAGGTTCGAGCCCTGATCTGGGAAGATCCCACATGCTGCGGAGCAACTAGGCCCGTGCGCCACAACTACTGAGCCTGCGCGGCTGGAGCCTGTGCTCCGCAACAAGAGAGGCCGCGACAGTGAGAGGCCCGCCCCCGCTCGCTGCAACTGGAGAAAGCCCTCACACAGAAACGAAGACCCAACACAGCCAAAAATAAATAAATAAATACATAAATAAAAATAAAGGAATTCCTTTAAAAAAAAAGAATGTGAAGATTTAAAATAATAAAAAAAAAAGATCCTGTTTCCTAATAAGGTCATAATCGGAGGTAAGGGTTAGGGCTTCAATATATCTTTTTTGGGGGGACATACTTCAACCTGTATCAGTGACATTCTCATGAGATGCTTTGGGGAGGGAGGAGGTTTGCTGAGCACCCTGTATCCCAGGATCTTTCCTTCCTAGGAAAGGGATCAGTGGAGTCCTAATAACTGGGTTTTTGTATCCTTTTGTCTGACAGCTTATTTTTCATTGTGCTGTGTGCTCTATGTTTTACATAGAGACTGTAAGCTCAATGAGGGCAGGGCTTGTGCCCCCTTCATGCCTAGCACAGTGCCTGGCATTCAGGAGGCCCTCATAAACACTTGAATGAAGGAAGGAATAAATGAATGAAGGGCCACCTCCTAACCCCAGCCAGCACAGGGTTCCAGTACTTCAGCCCTCCCAGGCCCGAAAGGTAAATTGACTGGTCAGGAGTCCTGAACCTGTAGCTGAGCTATTCACTTTTCAGCATTGTAGGGCCCCCTACCCAGCTGCTAGTTCAGCAATGCTGAAACTATTAAACGCCATTACGAATTGGATTTTAATCTCCTGTAAATAGACCTGCCATTCTAGTGTCATGAGAAGCAGTTAGGACCCCCTCTCTTCCTTCTTTCTTTCCTTCTTCCAGATACAGAGACTTTCTGATCTCCCCAACTGAGTTAGGGGTGGGGACTGATGCCCAAGGGAATTTACTAGTTCTGGCTGGGCACGTCCTCACCTACCCACTCACCCACCCACCCATCTAGTCACTGGGAAGGAGCCCAGGGCAGGGGCTAGAGGGTCTTGTGAGGGTGAGGGTCTAACGGAAGGAGCTGGAGACACCCTTTGCTATGAAGAGGAAGCTTCTAAATCCGGGGTTCTTAGGGATCCATGCCAGGGCTTTGGACGGGCACAATGTGCCCTGTAACACTCTGGGTGGTGTGCGGTGTGTAGATCTCTCCAGCACTGCTGTGACGGCCTCAGTCCAAGCCCCCATCATCTTGTCCCTTCCAACGGACCTCACCTTCCTCTCCTCCCCTCCAATCCCCTCCCCGCACAGCAGTCAGGAACAGTTCCCATGCACAGAAGCCAAATGTTGGCAGAGGGGGAAACGGAGGCAGAGAGTAATTCCATATGTTAGAACAGAGTCCGGAATGCTTGGAGGAGTCAGGATAAATGGTACCGTTTCCCTCTTCTAGTTCTCTTTTATCCAAGCTCCTCTCTCCAAAGGCTCCACCCCAGAAAGGGATTCCTTCCCCTGCTGATCAAGGAGGGGCAGGGGGTTCTGCGGGGCTGGGGCTGGGAAACAGCAGATCGGGACCTTGAATATTAGGGGCTCTAATGTAGGGGAGTAGGCAAGCCCCTTGGCCATGAATTCAGGAGGTTCAATCTCAACCTTCCCTCTGATTAGCTGGTGGCCTTGGTCTTTCCTCTCGCCGGGACTCAGTTTCCCCGTCTGCCAATAGGGAGGCTGATTACACGTCCTGGAAGGTGGAGGTGGGGGAGTTGCTGTTCAGTGCCCCCCTCCTTTCTCCCCACAGATATCCCTGCAAGGGCAAAGCAGGACCACTTTTTTTTTAAATTGCTATTTTATTTTATTTTTTTGGCTTGCAGGATCTTAGTTCCCAGACCAGGGATCGAACCCGTGCCCCCTGCAGTGGAAGCTTGGAGTCCTAACTACTGGACCACCAGGGAAGTCCCCAAAAGTGGACTTTTAGAACCTGAATCTTGGAACATGTGTGTTGAGGGCTCTTGCTCATTCACTTACATTATGTTTGTGAGATTCACCCATGTCCTGTGTAGTTGTGGATTGTTTTTTTTTCCCTCATTGTTGTGTAATATTCCATTGTATGAATGAGCCATATTTGATTTATCTATTCTATTGTTGTTTTTTTTTTATAAATTTATTTATTTTATTTACTTATTTTTGGCTGCGTTGGGTCTTCGTTGCTGTGCGCGGGCTTTCTCTAGTTGTGGTGAGTGGGGGCTACTCTTCTTTGCGGTGCGTGGCCTTCTCATTGCTGTGGCTTCTCTTGTTGCAGAGCACGGGCTCTAGGGTGCACGGGCTTCAGTAGTTGCAGCATGCAGGCTCAGTAGTTGTGGCTCGCAGACTCTAGAGCGCAGGCTCAGTAGTTGTGGCACATGAGCTTAGTTGCTCCGTGGCATGTGGGATCTTCCGGGACCAGGTCTCAAACCCGTGTCCCCTGCATTGGCAGGCGGATTCTTAACCACTGTGCCACCAGGGAAGCCCTCTATTCTATTGTTAATGGGTATTTGGGTAGTTTCTAGTGTTGGGCTATTTGTCTATCCTGGACCACCTTGTCTTCCTACCCACGTCACCTCACCCCATCCCCCTATCTTCCCCAGAGACAGAGCTTGGCCAATTTGCCAAGCAACAGTTATCATTGGCCAGAGCTGAGGAATGGTGCCCCCTTCAGGCGGGGCTGTGCTCTGCACTGGCTGTGGTCTCCTCCGCTACCTGCTGATTCACACCCTCCAACCAGTCTCACTTATCTACTGGCATCTGAGATGGCAAGGGGCCTCTGAACCCTGGTGGGGGCAGCCAGTTGGAGGGAGCCATCCCCCAAGTTCCATGCCCCTGGGTGTCACCTAGGGTGCCCAGCTCAGAGCCCAGCCCGAGGAAGGCAGGTGCCCGTGGGGTCCATGGAGTTGTCTCACACGGACCCTCCCCAAGGCCTATCACTTCCAACGTGGGTGCCCAGGGAGGAGGAAGGGAAGGGGGTGGGTGGGTTGAAACAACAGAAAAGTGTGTGTGTTGGTGGGGGGGAGAAAGCAGAGCTCTGTAATTATAGAGGAAGAGGCAGTGATAAAATGATAATGGGCGCGTTTTGACCCAGGCTAACCAGTTCCGGAGCTGTGAAGTAACTCTGAGATGCGTGATGGAGGGCAAGGGGCTGCTGCCCAGGGTGCAGCTGAAACAGCGCTTTCACAAACAAGACGTAAATTGGATGCAAACATCTAATTAACCTTCTCCCTCGGTTCCCTCTCCGCGGAGGGGGAGGCGGCCCTCCCAGCGCTCCCTGCTTTCCCTCAGGGGATGGATTTGGGGGAAGAGGAGGAGGGGAGGTGAGAGAGGGAGAGAGGAAGCCAAGCTTTTTTTTTTTTTTTTTTTAACCAGTTCCCCTCCCGGCTGAGCTAAGCCTCCAGCAGGGTTGGTTTTCTCAGTGGCCTCAGGCTTGATCTGAGATCTGCATTCCTGTTTAATCGGCCCCAGTAAGCTCATATTATTCAGTAGGGCCAGGTAGGTGGCCCTAGAATCAGGGAAGACGGAGAATTTGGTTTTTCTTTTTCGTCTTTGGTGGGGATGCGGTGCTGCAGAGCCTGCTTCCTGTGGGAATTCTCTAGGCTTTTGAGTCCTCAGAACACTGAGTATGGGAGTCATCTGATGTAGCAGCTGTAAGAGTGTGCATTTGGAGCTTCCCCAAACTCCCCCCTGATAGCTGTGTGACGCTGGGCACCGTAACTCATCTGTCTGCACTTCATTCATTCACTCAACAAATATTTACTGAGCTCCCACTGTGAGCCAGGCTTTGCTCTAGGTACTGGGAATACAGCGGTGAACAAAACAGATAAAAGACAAAAACCAAACCAAACCAAAAAAAATTGTCTTCCTGGGGCTTTGAAGCGTGTATGGGTGGTAGGCTGGAAGACAGGCAATAAAGGATGGGCTGGCATGTGTCTGAGAGCATGAACTGCCAGGGTTCCAACCTTAGTTCTTCCACTTACTAGCTGTGTGACCCTGCATACGTTCTTCAGTCTCTCTGTGATCAGTTTCATTTCTTTTTCTTTAATTTTAAAATATTAACATATAGGAATCTTGAAAAAATAGTGCAAAACTCCTGTATAACCTTAAGTGTTAACATTTTCCTGCTCGCTCTGTCTCTGTCTCTGTTTTTTTCTAAACCTTTTTGAGAGTGAGTTACAGACATGTAACTCACATACATACCTCTTTACCCCTAAGTGCTTCAATGTCGGTTTCCTAAAAACAAAGATATTCTCTTATATAACCACAGTACAACAGTCAAAATCAGGAAATAAACATTGATATAATACTATTATCTAATCAAGATCTTATTTAGAGCTCCCCACTTATCCTGATAACATCCTTCATAGCAAAAGAAATTCTGGGAGCACACATTGCATTCAGTGTCATATCTTTTCAGCTTCGTTTAATCTGGAATCAGTTCTTCTGTCTTTGGGTTTCAAGACATTGATGCTATTGAAACATCAGATGTAAGGTCCAGATGTAAGATCTGTAAGATGTCCCTCAATTTGAGTGTATCTGATGTTGCCTTATGATTTGATTCAGGTTGTGCACTTTGGCAGACATTCTATAAGGTGATGCTGTGTTCTTCTTGGTACGTTGTATCAGGAGGCACAAGATACTGCTTTGTTCCAGTACTGGTGATGTTAACTTTGATCACTTGCTTTGGGTGGTGTCTGCCAAGTTTTCCCACTGGAGACTTACTATTCTCCCTCTGTAATAAGAAAGAACATTGTGGAGAGATGCTTTAAGATGATGTAAATAGCTAGTTACTCTTCAGACTTTGGTTGATTGGTTTTAGCATTGTTTGGCGATTCTTGCCTGAATCAATTATTATGATGATATTTCCCAACTGTAAAGAAGAGAATTCCTTAATCATTTATTTACTTACTATGTCAGCATGGGCTCATGGACTCTTATTTTATTAAATGAGCAATAATCCTTTACTATTACTGTTTATTTGGATGCTCAAACGTCCTAGATTTGGCCAATGGGAGCCCTTCAAGCTGGCTCTTGTGCTCTTTGATTGGTCCCCCTCATTCTTTGAACACTTCCTTACTGTCTTGCACAGGCAGATATTTCAGACTCACTTTGTGCTTTCCCTGCCCCAGATCTGGAATTATTCATTTGTCCAAGGGGCCCTGGTTCCTTTTAGTGGGGAATGGTATGTAGACGCCATGGTCTGGGCTCCAGGTGTGCTCACTGCTACTGGGGTGCCACTGCATGTAGGCTCTTTCAGCACACCTAGCTGGGTGCCACAGTTTCTCCATCTGTTAAATACGGAACAATCATCCTTACCTCCTAGCTTGTATGAGAATTAAACGAGCCAGTGCCTGAAATGTGCTTAGAACCATGGCTGGCCCATGGATAAGTGTTAAATAAATAAGAAATACACACATTGTTTTAGATAGTGATAAGTGCTCCTGAGAAAAAGCAACTGTGGAAGTGTTCCAATATATTGATATATAGGATAATCAAGGAATGCCTCACTCAGAAGATGACATTTGAGTGCAGACCTGAGGAGGTGAAGGGAAGCAAGCAGAAGAAACAGCCAATGCAAAGGCCCTGAGACAGGGACATACCTGGCCTGAAAGTAGATGCCAGCTCCCCAGACTCCAGGAAAGCCAAATTTCTAAGTAGAGGCACCATTTTTTGAGAAGGGAGGGTAGTCTGTGGCGGGGTTTGAAACCTAGAACCTGGCATGGGAACCTCCAGGGACATAGTTATCATGGATCAAATGCGCACTCTGTGCCTCAGACTGGGCTAAACATTTCCCATGGATTATCTCAGTCCCATAACACCCTTAGGAGCTAAGCAATATTATTACCCCATTTTACAGTCGAGAAGTTTGAGGCTTAGGCTGAATGATTAACTTGGCCAGGATGCAGCTAGTAAGCAGGGACAGGGCAGAATTGGAAGCCAGTTTATCTGACTCCAGACTTTGCCAGAAGTGGCAAGGAGGTGTGAGCTGCTTTCCCATCTCTGCTCTGTTACTGCCTGGCTGTAAGACTACTGGTGATGTGGGCCTCAGTTTCCCCATTTCCCCAAACGGCAGTACCTCATGCCCTGGGTAGTGCCGGCTGGACTCAAATCAAACTAGAAGGCGAGGTGTGCAGGGCGGGGGCAGCTCCTTCCGAGACTCAGCGATGGGCTTCTCCGCATCGCTTCCCTGCGGCCGCCCCTCCCCCCACGGCCCTTCCGACGGCGCCCCCCTTCCTCTTTTTCACCCCATCTTCCCCAGGGGCAGCCAGCCAGCAAAAAGAGTCCCTCGGCAGCAATGATGAAGATGGATGTGTGATTGATTCAGCCCCCCTTCCCTCTGCCCTTCTGGTAGAAAATTAAAAGACCATTTGTTAAGGGGCGAAAGCCCTCAGGTGCATCCTGAGGCCGGACAATTTGTCTCTGTGAAAAGGATTCTATTATGAGAGAGGCTGGATGCAGGCGGAGGGCGGGCCGGAGGGGCGGCTGGGGAGGGGGGAGGCCCTGAGGAGTGAAGGGGCTCGGGCAGGGGTGGGGGGAGGCCCAGACAATGGGGGGGGTGGAAATAATAAATACATCGGAGCGTGCCAGCCGCGGGGCTCCTGGCTAGAGAAGCGTGGGGGGAGGGGCCTGCTCGGGGCTGGGCGGGCTCATGTGCTCGGGCCTCGGAAGCCAATTCCTTTTTCATGACCCTTGTCCGGTACCAGAAGGGTGTCACCCGGGAGCTCTGCCTCCCTCCATTAAGGAGGGTTTGTAAATGACCCTCTTTAAGGAGCGAGTTTCTCTTTATAGACCCCGGTGCAGAGAGGGGAAGGAGGAGGAGGGCCCTGAGTGAGCCCCCTCCGCCCTCTTGGGGGTCATTAAGTGATTAGAAAGAAGGGGCCAGTTCTCCAGCCGCCATTCAGATGAGGGGATGCATTTATCACGGGCGCTGTTATTTATTGTTTTTCTAAAAGGTCGCATTAGGCTCCCCCTGCTGTCTCCTGGCTCCCTTTGTGTGGTCACCTTCCTGTGGGGCTGCCTCCCTGAGGATCCCCAAGGCAAGGTTCCCCTACCACCCACCCTGAGCCCGCACCCCATCCTCTCTCTGTGTCGCTGTCCGCCCCACAACATGCCTGCCTCATGCCTCTCTCGATGGCCCACTGCCCTCCTGGAGGCCACTCGCTTCCCTCCGTCAGTCCCATGTGCAGGATAAGAGGCAACATCACGATGAGGACCTTGCCACACCAGCCTGGCCCCGGCCCCCTCTCTCGACACAGGATATCTGTCAACTTCTTCATCCTGTCCACCAGCATCGGAATTTCTTGAGGGCAGCAGCTACAGCGTGTTCATGGCTCTCTCTCAGATGCCCAGCACAGTGCCTGGCACAGAGTAGGCTCCCAGGGAAAGTGCGCTTGCAAGTGCCCCACGGGAGATCTCACTTGCCTCCTCTGGGAATCGGAAAACATTTGCCCCATTGGACAGATGGGAAAACTGAGGCTCAGGGTTGCTGCAGAGTTGTGTAGACTGTGGGGGCAGAGGTGGGACTTGAAGCTGGCTCTTGGCACTCATGAGAGAGAAAAAGACATTTGAAGGAAAGGAGGTCTGTCCAGCCCTCTGATTCTAGAAAGCTCTTTGCTTTTGGAAAAAGAAACCTGCAGCCAGCCAGGGCCAGAGGAACTAACTTCTCCATTTTCTCATCCGTGATCGTTGAAACATACTAACTTGAAAGTTTCCCTCCTCTGGTTAAAACCCAACTCCCCGCATGGCCCGCAGGATGGGCTGTCTGACGGCTGTGGCCCTACAGATCTTACTTCCTGTCACTCTCCCTTCTTTCTGTTCCTCCAAGTGGCAAGCTCTTTCAGTTCCTGGGCCTTTGCTCAGGCTGACCTCCTTGCCTGGAAAGCTCTCCTCACTCTTTGTCCAACCTGTGTTTCCCAACTTTACATATTAGAATCCCCTGGTCAAGTTTCTAAAGCTCACCAGCCCTTGAACCCCACACCAGACCAATTGAATCAGATTCTCTGGGGAGGCACCTGGGTGTGGGTCATTTTAAAATCACTGTAGGTGATTCTGAAGCCGTGGGAGGGTTGAGAAGCTCTGAGCCAGCCAGGAGAAGCCATGGGACTTCTCCCGTGTCCGATCTGCGCCCAAAGGCCAGCCCCCGCCTGCCAGGCAGGGTCAGGTCACCTTGCATTGTCTCCCGGCCTGTTCAGACTCCTCTCTTCATTTCTTTGTCATCACACTCTTATTTGCACGTGTATTTGATTTACACGTGCGTGCCTGCGGCGTTCGCCTGTGAAAGGGCGGGGACTCGTCTGTTCGATTAGCAGCTGTATCCTCAGTGCCCAGCACACCACGTAGTAGGTGCTCATCAAGGTTTTGGTGAATGAAGCAGTAAACCTTGAAAGAATGCGTGGCCTTGAAACAAGGCCTTGGAACAGAATCAAAAAGGGGCTTTTATGCGCTTCACTGATGCACCCTTTCGCTGCTCAGGGGCTGAGGCACGGGTGGGGTGATGAGATGCCCAAATACTGCCTCGCTTCGAAGTCTTTTGCAAGTGTCCCTCCTGACCTCCCCCTCCTCGTCTCCTTGCACCCCTCTGCTCCATGCAGGTCCCTTGCCTCCCCATCCCTCTGACCTGTTCCTGTCATCATTCGCACCCCCAGGCCTCTGTCCCCGCCACTCCCATCTCTGGGGTGCCCTCTCCAGTTCTCTCTGCCAGGGCGTGGGGCTGGGGGCCAACCCCCAGGGCCAAGAAAAGAACCTTCCATACAGTAGGCGTTCAATGCCTTTCTGCTGCATAAACAAATAGGAGTTGGATTCAAATCTTGAAGGAAAGAATGGGTGAGGTGTGTGCAGTGTGAAAAAGCATTTTCAATCTTGTCATGTAATTTTATAACGTTATTTTATATTTGGAAAGCAAAGGAGAAAAACCTAAGCAGCATAGTGGAAAAATGAAAATCACTGGCACTGGAGTCAGGCTGCATGGGTTCAAATCCCAGTTCTTCCATTTATGTGCTATGTTACTACAGGCAAGGAATCTCTCTGTGCCCCAGGTTTCTCATCATAAAACTGTGGTCTCTGCCTTACGGGGTTATTATGATTATACAATAGTACAGATATTATATATAATATTAAGTAATAGTACTTGTATACTATATACGATACCTTACAATTATTATATGATCATTGTTAAATGAATGAATCGGTATAAAGCCCTTGGAATGGTGCCTGGCACATATGAGTGCTTAATAACTATTATCTGCATTTTAAAAATTATTTGTAGTGTAAACTAATGCTCAGTGTCATCTTCGGAGCTTCCAGGGAGGACTCCTGCCTTTTATGACTCAGAGATCCTCACACCTGGGCGGGGCATCCTGGTGTGGGGGGAGATGGGGACTCGATCCTGATTCCTCCTTTAGTTTTATCAAAAGGGGTATGGCTGAAAGAAGGGCTTCATCACAGCCCCTCATTGAGAATCTGGACTCCATCACACCTCAGGCTGCTCGCCCGACCTCCTGGCCAGCTTGGGTGGGGGTGGGAGGAGGAGGGTGAACAAGGGGCTGATGAAGGGTCCACCTGCCCTCAGAGAAAATAGGAAGATTCAGGACCAAGGAGAGAGCTTTGCACAAAGTTAAATGTATTCAGTACAAAGCATCGTCTCTTATTCTGTCCTTCCTACTTTTTTTGGTGCCAGAATGTCCTTTCTATTATACAGTTATGATGATCAGAGCCAGTAGGGTTTGTTTTTTTGGGGGGGAACATTTTCAGTCTTGGTGAGATGAAAGGTTGACAATTTTATAATGATCGCCCATTTTTTGGGGGGCGGGAAGAATTTACTAATCTGTAAAATCCATGTGAATCAATGATAACATGACTCATTTATTCAACTTAGTCCATCACAACATCATAGTGATCTTATAAACACAGAAATCACATCATGTCGTTAACCTGCCTAAAGCTTTCCTATCTCCTTTAAACTAAAACCCAATTTGTGACCCTGATTGTGACCCTACATAATCTTGGCCTTTGTCTAACTCTCATCTTTCCCTGGCTCTGACTGCTCCACCCTCTGTTCTTCAAACGCACCAAGTACGTCCCTACTTCAGGGCCTTTGCACTTGCTGTTTGTCCTTCTGCCTGGGATGCTTCATGATTCCGCCTTTTACTTCATTCAGGTCTCAGCTTCAACAGCTCCTCATGGAGGCTTCTGCTAACTGCTCTGTAGAAAAGAGTCCATTTTCCTGATACGAGCTCCTGCTCCCATCACCCTGTTTCCTTCCAACAGTTAGAATTATCTGAAATCACCGAATGCATTTGTTGACTTGCTTACTGTCTGTATCCCACGAAAATGTCAGCTGCCTGTCTTGTTCACCATGTTTTGTTGGGTTTCTGAGTGCCCAGAGCTGATAGCACTGGGTTGGGGATGTAGTAGGTGCTCAAGACATTGTTTATTGATTGATTCCTGCCGGGAGACATGGTTGGAAATTCCCAGGTTGGCTTAACCAAGGGTGCCTCTTCTGAAACTACTCCAGACGGGAGGCAGAAAGGAACAGGGCGGTGTGTTCAACCCAAATGAACCCCTCCCCTCAATGCACTGTCAGACATAGATGGGCACTTCCTCAGTGCCAGCCTCTGGGCAGGCACCAGGGTATCCTTGTGAACAAGACAAGTGGCCAGTTGGAGCAGGATGGAGGGCTGGGCAGGCTGGTGTTAAAACTCCTTTGCTCTCAGATCCATTCCCCGCCCTCCCTCTGCTCGATTCTGTTCCACAGGGGAGTTGATGCCTCTGGGCTCCTGGTCAGCTGGGTTTGGCCAGTGGGAGGCACCGTCAGGGGATTGGAGGGCAGGAGGAAGGGAGAAGCCAGGCTATTTCTCTGTCTCTCTCTCTTCTCTGACAGCAGTTGCATCTCCTCTATGGCTCCAGCTCCTTCCGGAGAGCCTCCGGCTGTGGCTCTAGTTCCTTCTGAGGATCCCCACTGCCCGGGCTCTGATGCTACCACCCTCTTCTTCTGTCCTTCCTGATTAGGGTGGAGGCAACTTCCTGCTTCACTAATCTCCGGTGTCTCCTCACTGTCCCCCCTGGGCTCTCAACATCCTCATCACCGGAGTAACCGATTCCCTGTATCATCCCCTCTGCTGTGAACACTTCTGATGTCCTTGCTGGACCCTGACGGATACGCAAGGGGGCTATGGGAGTCCCAGGGAGGGGCATCTCCCATAGCTGGTGGGAACTTGAAGCAGCTTCACAGATGAACTTATACCTAAGTTGAGGGCTGCTGAACCTTTGCTGTCAAGGTTTCCTATTTGGATCTTTCCTGGGCTCGGTCCTGTCACAACACTTAGCGATCCCTTCTGTCAGCATTCCTCAACCTTGACACTGTGGATCCTTCTTTGTTTGGGGGGTGTCCTGTGCAGTGTGGGATGTTTAGCAGAATCTCTGGTCTCCACCCACTAGATATGCCAGCATCCCCCCTAGCTGTAACAACCTCAAATGTCTCCAGACATTGCCAAATGTCCCCTCCAGGCCAGGCTGCCCTGATTGAGACTCCCTTCCTGATGTCTACAAAAAACATCTAGCCCACTGTGTCTCAATCCTGGCTATGCCCAAGAGTCACCCAAAAAAGGGCAACTTTAAACATACTGATGGCCAAACCCCACCCCAAAGTGACTGAATCAGAATATCTGGAGAGGAACCCTGGGCGCTGGGGTGTCTTGAAATTTCCAAGGTGATTCTGATCCATGGTCAAGGTTGAGAGCCACTGGGCTCACCCAGCGAGATGCCACTTCTCCCTCGATCATTTCCTGATTCACAGAGAAGGAAACCGAGGCTCAGACAGCCCAAGCGTTGCCATGCAAGTCTCCCACCAGGTGACGGGAGCAGCACAAACCAGGTATTGCCGGAAGGCTTTTGTTAAACCAAATATCAAATCTAAAGAAAAAAATCCATGCCCTGTAAACAGACGCACGCATAAACTCACACCAAACAAAACAGCAACCTCTGCTTGGCAAGTGGTGCCAACCCTTTCTTAACACAGATGACGAAGACCCCCGGGGGTGTTTCCTTCCCCTCGGCAAGGTCTCCATTTCCCAAACCCATTTCATGCTCCGGAATAGCATCTGTGTCCTGCTTTCCCTCCTGGGACGATCGCAGAGTGCCAGTGGATGGGAGGCGTTGCCAGCCCACACATCTGTGATGGTGATGATGTGGGGATGGCCGCGGATCCCACCTCCTCAGGTCCCGTCATCAGCCCGCCAGACACCTCTGGGCGGGGAGTCACGCTCAGCCCTTCCTCCCAGGGGGCTGAAGGCAGGGCTTCTTAGTGGAGCTGGGTGTTTCCCAGCTGAGGTCAAATGTTATTGTTTCTTTACGTTCAGCATTTTCATTTTCTCAGGGCACAGAAGTTCTGTCCCGTGAACCTAAATCCGTTAATAGGGTTATTTTTGCTTCTTTCGATGGTTTCTCATCGCTCACTTCTTCTGAAAGTCTTCCTGAGCCATGTTAGGTCTTGCCAGCAAACTCTGGCCCCTGGGCCAGCCACCTGTGTTTGTAAATAAAGTTTTATTGGCACACAGCCACGCCCACTTGTTTACATACTGCATAGGACTGCTTTTGAGCTACAACAGTAGAGTTGAGTACTGTACTTGCAACAGAGACTGTATGGCCTGCAAAGCCTTAAATATTTATGATTTGTTCCTTTACAGGAAAGCTTTACAGACCCTGTTTTAAGATGGTGACTTGGGGTGCAGAGAGGATTTTCACCCAGGAATCCTGACTATTGGTCCCAATTCCACCAACTCACTGGGAAGCCTGGGCAAGTCATGCTAACTCTCCGAGCCTCAGTTTGCCTGTTTGTGAATGAAGATTATTTATTCTTCTTAGCTTCATCTCCAAATTGTATCCCAAATAAAACATTTCTCTCCATCCCTGCTGCCACTGCCCTGGTCTGGGCGATGGTTTTCCCTTACTTGTACTAGAGAATCAGCCCTCTCATTGGCCTCCTGGCTCCCACCCCTGGTCCCACACACACTGCCAGAGGGATCTTTGTAAATTATCAGTCAGATCACATCACTCCCAGCTCAGACCCTCCACATCCTACCTTCTTCCCATGGCTCCCAAGGCCTCGCTAGTTGACACCCTGCTGCCTCCCTACCCTTGTCTCCTCCCACGCCCCCTGGCTCACTATGTGCCAGCCATCCTGGTCCCCGAGCTGTCACTCAAACCCACGAGCTCACTCTTACCCCAGGGCCTTTGCTCTTGCTGTTCTCTCTACCTGGATGGCTCTTCCTTCATCCATATGACTTGTACCCTCCTTTCATACAGATCTCTGTTCACATGTTGCCTGCCTCCTTACAAAGACCTTTCCCAATCACCTTCTAAAGTACTTACATTATTTAGTTATTTGTTTATTTGTTTATTGCCTGTCTCCCCCAACTAGATTGTAAACTCCATGAGGGCAGGGACTATGTTTGTCTAGGAAGGTCATCATCAAATCCTCAGGTTGGAGAATGGTGCCTGAGTCTGTATGTTCTCAAGAAATACTTGTGGGGGGCTTCCCTGGTGGTGCAGTTGTTGAGAATCCGCCTGCCAATGCAGGGGACACGGGTTCGAGCCCTGGTCTGAGAAGATCCCACATTCCGCGGAGCAACTAAATCCCGTGCGCTACAACTACTGAGCCTGTGCTCTAGAGCCCGCGAGCCACAACTACTGAGCCCTCGTGCCACAACTACTGAGCCTGTGCCTAGAGCCCGTGCTCCACAACAAGAGAAGCCACCGCAGCAAGAAGCCTGCCCACCGCAACAAAGAGTAGCCCCCGCTCGTGGCAACTAGAGAAAGCCCACACACAGCAACAAAGACCCAACACAGCCAAAAATAAATAAATAAATAAACTTGAAAAAGAAATACTTGTGGGAATGAGTGAATGAATAAATGAATACTTATCTTGCAAAGGTTGTTTAGATAAAACATGTAAAATATTTAGCACCCTCCCTGGCACATAGCAGGTATTCACTGGACGGTAACTCTTATTATTAGTAATAGTTGTCAGAGAGTCAGAAATCTTGTCCAGCCCGCTGCTGCATCTCCTTGGTGGCCCCCTTCCCTCCCTTCTCCTCATTTACAGAATGAGCAGGCCCGGAGGATTTTTAGGGCCTCCTTTGCTTTCCTCTCTCTCTTCGGATCTCTGCTTCCCAGAGGCACTGCATGGAGGGTCCCTCAGCCCTGCTCCACTCCTTCCCTCTCCCTCCTCTCCCCGTCAGGTGTTTTGCTCATTTTGGGTCCTAATTGAGATGGCAAATTCCAGGGACAGGGCTTGCAGCCAGCTCTGCCAGCCTCCCCTGCCAGGGGCAGGAGGAAGAAAACAAAACCCCAGCAATGTGCAGAGCGAACTCCTTTCTAGCCGGTAGGAAGGGAGCCTCCCGCCTGGCCCACTTGGTCCACCGCACGGTGGTGGGGACCCAGGCTGGCTGGACGCACCAGTCTCCCGGCCAAGAAGCACCTGACATTCCTTTGCTGCCGCACGGCCACTGCACCAAGCAAAGGGGTCAGTATTCTGCTAAATGGAGACCAGGTGGTCTCTCAGACAATTAGAACCCCCTGAGCTGGCGGTGGGCATTGATGTGCAGGAGGGCCTGCTTCCCTTTCTCTCTTCCCTGCCTTTATTTGTTTGCTTTGGATTAGAAAGGCTTGTGCAAAACTGAGCCCTTGTTTCCACCTGGTTTCCACTCCCCACAGGCTGGGAAAGCCCTGGCATTTGCAGACGCCATCCCTTAGGAGCTGGAGGCGGCCCCTACACCTGAGCAGTTCATCCGTAAAATGGGGGACTAGCTTCCCTGGCGGTCCAGTGGCTAAGACTCCATGCTTCCAAAGCAGGGGGCACGGGTTCGGTCCCTGGTTGGGGAAGTTCTGCATGCCATGTGGCCAAAAAAAAAGGGGGACTCATTCATGCCTTACGCAGTAGTCATGAACACATTTTGTAAAGGTTACTTCCTATATGTGAGTATTTGCATCACGTATGTAACAAAGATCTGGGGGGTAGGACATTCTGCGGGGAAGGAACAGTAGATGCAGAGGTGAATACGTATCTGAAGTAGCAGCGCTCACGGGGTGTTTGAGGTTGGGGGATGTGGCCCAAACCCATGGATTTTATGGGACATTTAGGAAGAAACGAAGGATTAAAGAGGATGGAAACTTTCCTAAGAATCAAGGGGGATTTGCTTTGATGACTCACTTAGTAGGGTGTTGGCCTAGGAGCAGGACCTACAGAGAATTTGACACCCACTTCCTGCCTCCTCAGTCTAGTTGAGGAAGGCAGGGCTAACAGGACACAGAAATTTTAGAGTGAACCAGGTTCCTGCATTCCAGTTCCAGCCCTGCCACTAGGCAGCTGTGCAACCTCCAGCAAGTTACTTAACCTTTCTGAGCTTTCTTTTCTCATCTATAAATTGGTGATGGTAAGGCTGTTGTGAAGATTCACTCACAGGTAGCATTCGGAGGAGCTTAGTACAATGCATGGTACATCGTAAGCACCCAGTAAACTTTGATGTTATAACACAAATAACAATAACCATATGCCTCCCTTCTCATTTGCCAGCCTTTGAGTATTATTTTCAGATTGCAAAGCACTTTTCAAGTACATGCTCCCATTTAGAACACAAATGAGCTCACCTTATATTCCCCGGAATCCTACAGCCAGAACTGGGAGGCAATTTGATGTCACCTGATGGAGGTGACCTTGAATCAAGGCAGAGGATGGATTAGATTGGACGGGTAGGGGGCAGGGAGGGTATTCTAGGTGAGAGGAACCATGTGAGCAAGGACACAGTGGTGGGAAAGTCACACTGCATGTGACAGCAGGAGATAGGTCCATCTGGGGTGGACGGTCCTTGCTAGGGGAAACTTAAAATAAGTTCTGTGTTCTAATCCTGTGTGCTAGATTCTCCCCTCTCACGGTGTCCTTCCTAGACAACCCCTCAGCTATCAGCATCTCCTTGAATATATTTGAACCTCCTGGCAGCTAGCTTACTGCCCGGCATCCTTCTCTATCTCCCTCTTTCCTCCCTTCCTTCCTTCCTCCTTCCTTCCTTCCATTCATGTATCTATTCTTCTATACACCCATCATCTTCTTAAAAAATTAATCGTCCATCCAAATATCTATCCATCTATTCATGAATCCATCCATCAACCCATCCTCCTTCCTTCCTCTCTCCCTCCCATCCTTTTTTTCTTCTTTCCTTTCTTCCTCTTTCTTTCATAAATCCTCTACCAGTCTTTTGTAATCTCCCCTTCTTTCCTTTCCTCTATCCTTCAGCCTTTCCATTCATTTATCCATCCATCCATCCACCTATCCATCCATCCATCCAATCAATTCATTTCAGTCAGCCATTCATTTATTTATTCCTTCAACAAACATTCAACTATCTACATGCCAGGCTCAGAGGGAGAGCTCAAAGATGAGTTCAACAAGGCACATAGTAGGTGCTCAATAAAGATTTGTTACTGGATTTCCTATGAGAGTTTCACAGCCCCTGTTGAACCTTACCGATCTCAAGTAGATTTCCTGAGGGAATCCAGTGGTAAATGGCATGATTTCCCTCCAAGGTGCTTGGATGGAGGAGTGGGGAGATGACGGAGGTGAGAAAGAGAACATAGAAATCAGTGCTGGACCCCTCTCCATTTACCCTCCTGCCTCATGGCTTCCCTTCTCTCCCATAAATCCTGGAGCATCAGGTTACCAACTCTCATTTCCTCCTCGCGATCCTATTGGAGCCTTAACCAGTCAGTGGCCCCCAAAGCACCTTCTTCTTTCAACACGAACTGGTTAAAGGCGATGTGCAGGGTTCTTGATTTCAGTGGCCACTCATTCAATGGGTAGAAAAGGACAGCAGGAAACACCACATCCGTGGCTTTGTTTGATTTTAAAAAACCAAGATGGAAGCCTACAGGAAGTGGGGTTCTGCCTAACTCACACCCTAGTTAGTCCTTGGTCGACTATTCAGATCCCACCAACCTGTTTGGGAAAACCATTGCTTCTCAGCCTCAGCAGCAAGCTAGTCTCAGTCATCCCAAAACCCAGAGGTACCAACTGACCAGAAGTCAGAGCTGGAATATCCCCAGAATGGCATGGTCCACAGGGTGCGATGTGACCCCTGGGGGCTCCAGGAGAGGGTTTTTACTGCCGTGTGTGCAGGACACTACCTGACGCTGAATCTCATGGTGAGAAAGTGATTCCCTTTTCCATCCTTTCAATTCCATCGAGGTGGAAGTCTCAGCTAGGTACTGCTTTGTCTGTAACACCGCCCAGCACCAGCTAATCTCCATTTTTAACAAGAGAGAGTTGACCCAGACACGGATCCTTCAGCAGATAGCAGGAACTAGCTAGAATTTAATAATAATGTTTCCTTCTTGCGGTATTTATTTGTCCGGTGAGCTTCTGATTATGACATTTAAGCGGTTTCCCACTTAAGGTCAGGATAAAAAGTTTTCTTCTAAACTAAATTTAGGTAAAAACGGAATTAATTTAAATAAACATATGAAGTAAATGATGTTAGGAGTGCTACTCGTGTCTGACAAGAGTCACGCTTGGGGCATTTGGAAAGGATTCAAGCTTGAGAGATTCTCACTATATCATACGGTAAAGAGTAAAGACCTCATAAAGATAAAGAGTAAATGGCTAACACTTATATAGCACCCACTATGTGCTGGACATGTTTCTAAGGTTTTAGTTGGATCTTAGGACCAAGGACTTCTCAACAACCCTATGAGGTAAGTAAAACTATTAGCCCATTTCTCAGATGAGGAAACGGAGGCTCAGAGAGGTTAAGCAACTTGCTTCAAATCTCATAGCTAGCAAATGGCCAAGGCAAGGCTTGTGCCCAGGGAGTCTGGCTCTTAAGGACTGTGCCTGCCACCACTAGGCTCCAAAAGAGGAAGAGGTGACACCCAGAGATAATATATGTTCTACATATTCCCTGCCCCATGACCACACTTAGACTTTTTTTTTTTTATAAATTTATTTATTTTATTTTATTTTTTACTTTTGGCTGCATTGGGTCTTTGTTGCTGCACACGGGCTTTCTCTCTAGTTGCGGCCAGCGGGGGCTACTCTTCATTGCGGTGCACGGGCTTCTCATTGCGGTGGCTTCTCTTTGTTGTGGAGCACGGGCTCTAGGCGCGTGGGCTTCAGTAGTTGTGGCTCGCAGGCTCTAGAGTGCAGGCTCAGTAGTTGTGGCGCACGGGCTTAGTTGCTCCGCAGCACGTGGGATCTTCCTGGACCAGGGCTCGAACCCGTGTCCCTGCATTGGCAGGCGGATTCTTAACCACTGCGCCACCAGGGAAGTCCTAGACTGTTTTTCTAATTGGTTTGATCCAGAGTCTTAGCAATTCAGGAAGTAGAATAGCCAGTGGAGCTGTTATCTCCTGGTCTGAGTTGGGCCCAGTGAGAATCCCATTTCCTCCCCCAGTGGGTTTTGTGCGTCCACTGATCTGCTCTCCCGGGCCTTCCATTCTGCCTTGGCTCTTCCCTTTTGCTAACCCCTAGGCTGGGCAACCTTTCCCCGTGGCCCCCTAACCCTGTAAACCCTGCTCTCCAGCCGGCCTGCCCTCCTCCCAGGCTTCCCAGGAGCCGGGTGCCCGGGACGGTGGGCCAGGCCCGTGACACTCTGCTGCCTGCCCGCACTTGGGCCCGGCCTCTTTGTCTCTCTACCCTTGGGACAAATGTCTCATTCCCCAGGGTGTCAAGGGGAAAATTAATCACCGGAGGGAGATCAGTCAGCCTGCTGACTTGGCAGGGGAAAGACAAAGAGAAATAGGGTGCCTCACGGATTGGTTGGGTCCCCCATTAAGGGGTGGAAAAATGCTTGCTTTGCGATTACAAATGGGCAACATTCGTGCCGGCGACTCCCGTTCCCGTCACCTCAGGAAATCGCTGCTAATGCGGTTCTGGCTGGAGAAGGCGGCTGTCTCCTCTCCCGGTCGCTCGAGGGCCGCCCTCCTCCAGGTCAAACCCCAGCCCCTCCGCCTGCCTTCAGACCCGGCGCCTGTCTTCTCTCCCCAGCTGGGCATCCCACCCCGTCACTCAGAAGTCAGGGTCTGGTCACTTTGGCGTCATACCAATGGCACCTTTAAAAAAACCCACAAACCAGTGGTTCCCAGTGGGGAGAAGGCTGGGGGGAGGGACAAGATAGCGGTAGAGGATGAAGAGGCACAAACTACTCTGTATAAAATAAATAGGCTACAAGGATATATTGTACAGTACAGGGAATATAGCCAATATTTTATAATAACGATAAATGGAACATAACCTTTAAACATTGTGAATCACTATGTTTACGTCTGTAACTTATATAATATTGTACAGCAACTATACTTCAATAAAAAAGTAAAAATTATAAAAAAATTTTTTTGGCTGCATCACCCGGACTGTGGGATCTTAGTTCCTCACCCAGGGATGGAACCCTTGCCCCCTGCAATGGAAGTGCAGAGTCTCAACCACTGGACTGCCAGGGGAGTCCCAGAATTTTAAAAATGTAAGAAGAGAAAGGATCTAAAAAAATTAAAAAGAGAAAGAATCTATAAAAAATTGAGCTCTAATTCACATATCATAAATTGCACAAGTATTAAAAAATTGTGAATCACTATGTTGTACACCTGGAACTTATATAATATTGTATAACTGTACAATATACCACATTAAAAAAAAAAAAACCCTAGAGACTTCCCTGGTGGCGCAGTGGTTGAGAATCTGCCTGCCAATGCAGGGGACATGGGTTCGACCCCTGGTCCGGGAAGATCCCACATGCCGCGGAGCAACTAAGCCCGTGCGCCACAACTACTGAGCCTGTGCTCTAGAGCCATGAGCCACAACTCCTGAAGCCCGTGCGCCTGGAGTCCGTGCTCCACAAGAGAAGCCACCGCAATGAGAAGCCCGTGCACTGCAACGAAGAGTAGCCCCTGGTCACCGCAACTAGAGAAAGCCCGTGCCCGGCAACGAATACCCAACGCAGCCCCCCCCAAAATAAATAGTAATAATAAGAAGAAATAAAACAAACAAAAAAACCCTAAACGACTCTTGAACCGTCGTATGGGAAGTGTCATAGCGTAGGGGTTCTGGGCACAGATTGGAGTTGGGTTAAGGGGAGCCTATGTGACCTCAGGCAAGTTGGTTAATCTTCCTGCATCTCAGGGTCCTCTTTTATGTAGTGGGGTCAGTAATAGTCCCTACTGTGCCAGTCTTGGGCTTCAGATCCCATCACTCATCTCCCTGACCACCCGCTTCCATGTTATCCCCACGGGCAGCCCAGCGCAGGCTCTTCTGTGTCAGCTGGGTCCAGCCCATGGGAGTAGAGCGGAAGGGAGAAGCCAGGTTATTTCTCCCTCTCTCTTCCTGCCTTGGGAGCTTCTCTGCTAGCAGCTGCCTTTCCCGTTGGGCCCCCAGCTGTGGGTCCAGCTTCTGTCAGGAGCCTCTTGGCCGCTGGGCTCTGGAAACATCCCTTCATTCCCTCTGTCCCTCCAGCCTAAGTGGAGGCCAAGCACTGGCTGGTAATCAATTTCTTGCCTTAACTTCCCTCTGGGTTTATACTTAAAGTGGTGTCTGTTTTCCTAGTCAGATCCTGACTGATACACTATCTCATAGGGCTGTTATGGGGTCGGATGAGTTAGCGTGTGGAAAATGAGTAGAGCACTTTGAAAAGTGCCTGGCACAGAATAGGTGCCACACAGGTGCTTGTTAAGTAAAAGTAAAAGCGGCTAATTTTGAGTGCTTACACCCTGACAGGCATTTTGCCTGTGTTGTATTATTTCATTTAATTATCACAAGGTAGACATTTTGATTATCCCCAATTTGCAGGTAAGCAAATTGAGGTCTCAGAGAGGCTCAGGGACGGGCCAGGTCACACAGCTTGTCTGTAGTAGAGCCCATGGGCTGTGTGCCCTTTGACGAGCCGCTGCACGTCTGTGGCTCTCAGTTGCCTCAGCCCCCGTTGGGTTGGCTAATCCCTGCCCCCTCTGCTTAAGAGGGTTGTGGTGACAATGAGATGAGATGACAGATTCTAGGGACTGTTATTGTAAGTTCAACCCATACACCACAGAACAGCCATGAGTTAGGTACAGTTATCCCATTTTACAGACTGGCACACTGAGGCTCAGAACAGCTAAGCACTTTTGCAAGGTTGGACGTCTAGGCGCCATTGTGTGCCTGTAGGTTAATGTCATCGCCTTTGTCAGTCCTTTCTTCCTTGCCTTTCTCTCTGTCTCGCTCTTTCTTTCTCAGGAGTGACAAGTCACCGGCAGACATCTGTGCTCTCAGGGGTCTCATGTTCTGTGTTCTCTTTTCCTTCACTTCTCAATCCAGCTCTTGAGAAGCATTTATAAGGATAGAAAGGATCAATCTAGCAAAAAATGGTATAAAGCCTCTAGCCACCTGTGGCTGTTTACTTTTACATTAATTAAAATTAAACAAAATTTAAAGTCCGGTTCCTTAGTTGCCCTAGACACCTCGAGGGCTCAGTGGCCGCCCTTTTGGACAGCACAGATCTAGAGCATTTTCATCATCACAGAGGTCATCGGCAAGGCCGGTCTAGAGCAGAGTTTCTCAACTTTGGCACTATGGACATTTCAGGTTGGATAATTCCTTGTCGTGGGGGCAGCATCTGGCCTCTGCACACTGGATGCCTGTAGCGTCCCCCTCCAGCACTGGCGACCAAAAATGTCTCCTGACATTGTCAGATGTCCCCTGGGAGGGTCAACGTTGCCCCTGGTTGGGAACTACTGGTCTTTACTGATTAAAAAAAAAAAATTCTTGTTGAGGTCTATCCCGATGGGGCTTTTTCTGTAAACCTACATCGTTGGAAACGCCTCATAGATTAACTGTGTGGTTTCCTTTACTCATAGAACTACCTGTTAGATCTGTGGGAAAGAACTACAAGACAGAGCTGCCAAGTAAACTATGAAAAACCTAACAAACTTTTTATCTTAGGTATTGGCATATCCCAATGATCTGTACTGTTCTAGGGTGTGATGGCTTAGGAGTGAATATGATTTGAACCTAATACATTTTTAGAGGGTGTCAAATTCAGAACCAGGCAGATCCATCGCCTGACCCTAAACATGGTCCTAAAGTAAATCGCTTGAGGAAATTGGATCCCAAAGATTACAGGTGGGGAATTTTGAAGTGTGTCCATATTTCATTGGAGATCAAAGAAGCCTAACTAAAAGAATTGTGGGCTGACTCACACGATAACTTCTTTTTGAAAGGGCTACTTTATCTTGAAGATTATGAGTTTGGAGGAAGTAAGGTGATTGATTGGCAGTGGAAAGAATCAGAACATGTGAAATTCCTTAAAAATTTATTGACTTAAATAACTTTGTGTTACACATAATTAAAAAAAACCCTTTACACTTTGTGCAGAAAAAAAAAAAAAAATTCTTTTCTGACTCAGAACTAAGGGAAATGGGCATATGAATGCAGCCAGAAGGTGTGAGGTTTTAACACAGAGAACTTCCTTGTTGAGATGGTGGTGACAACGTGGATCTGGGAGTCAGCGAGACCTTTATTCAGAGCCCTACTCGCCACCTTCTTGCTGGGTTACTTTATAGGCAGGTCGGTTTACCTCTGAGCCTCAGTGTTCTCAGCTATAAAATGGAAGTAATTATAACAGCGCCTGCTTCACAAGGCTGTGGTGAAAATGAAATCAGATGATGCATTTGAAGTGTTTGGAACACAGTAGGCACCCAGGAAGCGTAGCTTCCCCCTTTTTGGGGGGCGAGGGCTTCTCCTGCAGACAGGAAATCCAGAACCACTGCTCCCAGGAGGCAGGGGATGGGAGAGAGTGCCTGCAGTGAGGTTCCCCTGAGCCTGAAACCAGACACACTCTATCCCTGATCTCCAGGGGGACACTCTGGGGACCCTGCCCTCAGATTGGGTCCAGCTGGGGTGGGGGCAGGTGATGGGGGCCACTGCTGTAGGGATGCAAGGAAGGCGGGAGGCCAGGGGGGGCCCATCCATCCAGAAACATCCATCAATGCAGAGGAAGGGGGCAGGCAGCTCCATCCAGGAGGGGTTTGCGAGCCCAGGAGTGAGGAAAATTGATGCCTGCAGGAGACAAAGAGAGCGGGGAGAGCGGCCCCCCCAAGGCCAGCTCCTTCCACAGGTGATAAGATTGATGGGCAGGCGAAGGAGTTCAGCCTGAGTGATAGATAATTTCAAATCGGCGGTAAACACGACTGTGGGGACTCCTGGCTTTTCTAACAAGTGTGACACCGGTGTGGAGGGGAGATGAGGTGACTGATTAGGAAACAAGACAGCCAGAGACCCTTCCGAGAGGCAGCTGGGCTTGGCAGTGCTGCCTTAGGAAGGAGGCACATGGGAATGAAGCCCGGGGTAGACAGAGCTGTGAGCGGAGACTTGCGGCTCAGGCGTCTCAGCCTCTGTGTGTTCTTTTTATTATTCACTCAACAGATATTTACTGAGCCCTTACTGTGTGCTATGTGCTGGGCTGGGTGCAGCGGGTACAGCTGGGAGCAAGACAGACACTGTCCCTCTCCTCGCGGGGCATCGAGTCTTGTGGGGGAGACACTCAGTAAACAATGAAATGAATGAACAAGTCAGTTTTTTGATTGTTATGGTTTCTCTGAAGGATATAAAGCAGAAGATGGGAAAGAATGTCTGAGGGGCTACTTGAGATCAGGGGACTAAAGGACAGCCCCTCTGAGGAGATGACATGGGGCTGAGAGCTAAATGATGAGGAGAAGTCTGTCATCCAAAGAGCAGAAATTTGAGGACAAGCATCCTGGGGGGCCCCGAGGTATGTAATCTTCCTTCCTCCCTCCCTCCTATGCTTTACTTCTTCTCTTGCTCTCCATCCCTCCCTCCCTCCTTCTCTATCTACCCCAGCCCATCCTTATTCAGCGTGGTTTTTGGGTTTGCCACATCAAAGCAAACCTTACAAAAACCTTACAGATTTATTTTATAGTCTCCATTTTACAGACAGCAAAACTGAGTCTTAGAGGTGTTCAGAATTGTTTGCTCAAGGATGCACAGGGAGGAGCTGTGGGTTAAATCAGGTAGTCTGACTCCAGAGCCCAGCGAGGAGAGGAAGCAGCCCTCCAAAACTGGGGGCAGTGGTATCTAAAGGGCTTCAGCCCTGAAGCCTCTTGCTGCTCCTGGAGAAGGAGGGGAAGATCTAGCTGGTGGTGGGCCGTGCCAGGCAATCTGTCCATTACAGGGTCATCAAGGGGACACCAGGGAACCCAGTGGGTCCAATCATTCCCATTTCACAGATGGAGAATTTGAGGCTCTTAGAAGTTAAGTCCCTTGCCTGGGTCACATGGTAGGATTTTTGGAAGAGGCTAGTTTTGAAGTGGCAGAGCTGGGATTCAAACCCAGGTTTCTAACTTGATCCAATTGCTTTTCCATCATGTCATAGATCCTAGCACAAGGGCAACTCTTCTGAACTGACTAATGAATATTTACTGAACATGGAGAAGCAAAGCTCCTTGTCATCTGGAGAGAAAAGCAAATCCCATCCTAGGCCTTACAAATAACTCTGATGATAATAATAATAACAGCCACCATCCAGTGGTACCTACTTAGATCCAGGAGATTTACTCTCCATGAGGTTGTCATGACAACCCAATGAGGCAGGTATTATTATGCCTAATTTACAGATGAGGACAATGAGACCCAGAGAGGTTAAGTAATTTGCATAAGTTCACAGAGTGAGTCTGTGGCAGGGCTTCAATTAGAGTCTGAGGACTCCAAAGCCCATACCCTTTCCTGGACCACTGTATCAGTCAGCTGATGCTGCATAACAGAGTCCCCTAAAGTGCAATGGCTTCATAACAGTCACTTACTATATTTCACTTCCCTGAGGGTTGGCTGAGTTTAGCTCATCCCAGCTGGGCTTGCTCATGTTGCTAAGGGTTGGTTAACTTAAAGGGTCAACACTAGGTTGGGTTTGGCTGGGACACCTTAGCTAGAGCAGCCATGCCCACAGGTCTCTCAACTTCTTCCTTGGACCGGTGGGCATGTCCTCCTCATGGTGATGACTGGCTTACAAGAAAGCATGTGGAAACATGCAAGTCTACTTAAGGTTCATGCTTAGACCTGGCAAAACATCACTTCTGCTGCCTTCTGTTAACCACCACGAGTCACATGGCTGAGCCCAGGTTCAGGGGACAAAGATATAGACTCCTTCTTAGAAAGAGAAACTGTAAAGTCCAATGACAAAAGTGTGGATATAGGGCAGTATGAAGAATTAGGGCCAATGAAGTAATCAGCCACAACCGCCCACAAACCTACAATCTGGATGCGAAGAGAATATTGATAGTAGCAAATAAGAGCACTTCAGAGGAGACCTCAAAAAGATGAGCGTCACCTTGTTTGATTCTTAAAGGTACAGGAGCTTAGAAGAGGTGGTCTCAGGGATTTTTGGAAGAGGCCAGTTTTAGGTCTCAAGAGATGGGAAAGAGAAAGGAGAAAGGAAATGCGTTCAATTCAAGTGGAAGCAGGGCAGTGAAATGAGCAGGCAACCTCCCAGAGAGCAGGAGCCGTCTTACCCTCATGAAGTTTTTCACGTAGTGCTGTGCCCGGCATACACTAGGTGCTTAGTAAGGAGGGATGAGCACCCGAGGAGAGTGGAGGGTGAGCGGGGGGGTCATGAAGGGGTGTGGGCTTCCTCCTCCCTGGGAACCTTTGGGAACTTAGCTGACTCTTTCTGGGTGGCTTAGGAAAGTCTGGGCCAGAGGCGGGGGAAGGAACCACATGAACTGGCAGTGTGTGTGTGTGTGTGTGTGTGTGTGTGTGTGTATGCATGTGTGTGTCTGTATGCATGTGTGTGTGTGTATGCACGTGCGTGTGTGTGCGTTCTTGTCTGTCTCCTCCCATTAGCTTGTTAGCTCCAGAAGGGCAGGGATTTCTGACAATTTGTTCATTGCTGTATCCCCAGTGCCTAGAACAGTGCCTGGCACATAGTAGATGCTCAATAAATATTTGCTGAATGAATGAACGAATGAATGAATGAGTGAATTAAATTCTCACACACCTCACCAGGTAGGTATTATTATTATCCCCATTTTGCAGATGAGGAAATTGAGGCTCAGAGATTTCAGTGACTGAGCAAGTTCCATGGCTAGTAAAAGTCAGTATGTCTGACGTCAAACCCCAAGGTTTTCCCCTTTACTCCAAATGGTCTCTAATTTCACAAGCAGCACATTAACTGGGCCAGCAAGCAAAAGGCAAGAGAAAAATATTCCCCTATAATCCCACACCCTGATTACTTTCTGAGAGTTCAGATCGGGTCTTGTCCACAGGCAGAGCTCCTGTGCATGCTTATTTTGTGGTGGGATCTACTCTGAGAGGTCATCAGCTACTTTTTCCAGGAAGACAGTTTGGGGCCCAGAGATTGGGCTATGTCGTTGGCTGGGTTCTTTCTCCTCACACTGTTTGCCCCAAGAAATCTTGAGTTGTGTCTACCCAGGTCCCTCTTCAGGAGTATCTGGCAGGCAATAGATTGAGTTCTTTAAATCAAGCCCTTTGCCAGGTGCCAGGGGGCTTGGCTACGTCATGAGACAGAATGCCCAGAAAACCAAAGCAGCCCAGACCCCAGACATTCGACAAATGTTTTTTATCCAGATTCCACAGGTGACTCATGGAAGTGTATATCTCGGGGCACAGATTTTGCACGCAGAGCTGGTGTCAGCAGATGACTGGGGATGAGAATTGTCCCATTTTATGCCTTAAAATATCCTCTGTGGAGGAGTCGTCTCATTAGCACATAACATAATGAACTACTCTGGGCCTCAGTGGCCTTCTCTGTATAATGGGAATAAGAGCACCCATGTCATAGGGTCATTGAAGGGGTTGCCTGGGCTGTACTCGGGGGGGCGTAGAACACGGCCTGGCACGTGCAAGCCCACAGGCCATGGGAGTGCTCACTATCCCTCTGTCCTGGGCACTGAGCTGTGCGCTTCTTATGTAATGTTCAGCCACGTGCTGTCCGTCTGCAGACAACATTCAGTCACAGTGGTTCGGTTCATAACTACACACACTGGGGGCTCACCTAGTACCAGGCATGCGGGGCTAAGTTCTGCACGTGGATTAACTCATTTAATCCTTCCAACAACCCGGTGAGGTGGGTGGCTATTGTTCCCATTTCACAAATGAAGAAACTGAGGCACAGAAAGTTTTGATTCCTTGCCTAAGGCTGTGCTTAGTGCACGTGCCCCTGGCTTTCCCTCTACACTGTTGTACTCATCCTAGGGACATAGACCACAGAGGGGACCGACTGGGCCCTTTGTGCCCTTCTGGGGCCTGGGAAGAGGAGGCTCAGAGAGAGAGGAGAGAGCCCACCAGCCCATGCTGGCCCAGCTTCCCTTCTCAGGCTCCAGTCCTCTGCCCTTCTTGTGTCCTTGACCCCGCGCGGCGAGGGGTCACCGTCTCACCTGTATGACTCCCGCAGAAAGCCGGAGACGGCTCCCAATGCATCACCGGGTGGCAGTCACGCCAGAGCCAGCGTGTCATTTCCATCCATCTTTCTCCAACCGCTCTCTGTCAGGAAGCAAGGGAGGCCGGGGTTGGCGGGGAGAGGAAGAGGGGAAGATGGATGGGGTGGGGGTGGAGAGGGAGGAGGAGGATGGCAGAGAGGAAAAGGGGAGAAAAGAGGAGAGAGAAGGAAGACAGGGCCCCAGGGAGAGAGAAGCTGATGAAGAAAGGAGGTGAGATAGTAATGAGGAAGGGGGGCAGAGGGGTGTGATGATGGAGGAAGGGGTGAGAGAGAAGGTAGAGGTGCCCCAGTGCCCCAAAGAGGACCAGGAGAGCGGAGCAGGGGTGAGGACGGGACAGGGGAGAAAGAAGACCAGGAAGGATGCAAGGGGACTTAAAGGCTGTCAGGGGAGAATTCCATCAGGGAAGACAGGCAGGAGGGAGCTTGAGGGAGGAGCTGAGAGGCAGGAGGCAAGGAGGCTGAGAGCCGCCAGCTCCTTAATTTTTTTGTTTTCTTGATCACCGCTGGTCCCACCTC
The DNA here is from genome assembly GCF_949987535.1 of Balaenoptera acutorostrata. Taxonomy (NCBI): domain Eukaryota; kingdom Metazoa; phylum Chordata; class Mammalia; order Artiodactyla; family Balaenopteridae; genus Balaenoptera; species Balaenoptera acutorostrata. The sequence continues at coordinate 78,551,049 of NC_080076.1, forward strand.
TACTAGATGGCCCCCTGCAAATGCTAGATCAAGGCGGTGGTGGGAGGGAAGTGCTCGTGTGAGGTGGGGGAGCAGGAGGCTCCCAGCAGATGCCCCCCCAGGATTGGGCCATCCTTGTGTGTCCTTGGGCTGTGCCTTCACCTGTCTGAGCCTCACTCCCTCATGCACAAGGCAGGCATAATAACAAGCCTCCCAAGGCCAGGATGAGGCACAGAGAGACAGTGCATGCGACGTGGGCCTGAAGAACCACCTCAGTTATTGTAAGTGGTATGCCCCTTGTGGTCAGGCAATCATTCCTCGGAAAGTTTCCCAGCCCTTTGAAAGCACAAATGGCCTTCGTCTCCATGCAGCAGTCTTGGGAAATCATCCCAGATGGAAAGCTTTGGAATAAAAATTAAATTACTCTCCACTCCCCTTCCAGGTCTCAGAAATCCTAGGAGCCGGTGGGACAAGTGATGGAGCCTCTTTCTGGAGCAGGGATGTCCCAGGAGGGTATTTTGTAGTAGGAAGAACACTGGATTAGGAGCACATTTGGAGAATTATAGATAACACTGCATGAACATCTTCGTACATCCGTCTTTTGACTTCCAAGGAATTGTTTCTCTTAGAATAAATTTGCAAGGAAGGGTTTAATGCACTGAGCAGGGTGCTGGTTATTCCCTGTTGACCCATTCATTCTCCATCTTCCTCTGCCCTGCTCTGTACCCTGTGAAGCTGAATATACTTCCCGGGCTCTCTTGTTTTTTGGGCTTACATAGGGCTCGGCCAATGGAAGGCTCCAGCAGAAGACTGGAAGTGGGAGGAGAGAAAGGTTGGGGTATTTCTTCCTGGCTCCCTCCCGGCTTCTACACTGTCTTGGACCATTGTTGTCCCTCCAGACTACAACTACTATGGTCCCTCCTCAAACCCTCAATGTGCTTTCCTAGCACTGTTTCCTCCCCCTTCAGCACTAGGGCTGGGGGACAGCTCCCCACTGTTTCTAGCCTCTGGGTCCCTCAACTTTTCTGGTGGGTTCTCTCAATTCTCCTTACATCTCCATAAGCAGTCTTTTCATTAAAATCTTTTAATTTGAACCATCTTGGAATGCTTGCACCATTTACCAGCAACACTGCAAGCATTGGCTGTTGAGGTTTTGAAAAGTAGTGTAGGGGTTGTAAATGGCATTTCAAAGTTTTAATTTGCCCTTCTTTGATGATTAGTAAGGCTGCACAGTGGTTCTCAGCCGGGGACAATTTTGGACCCAGGGGATGGTTGAATGTCTGGAGACATTTTTGGTTGTCACCAAAATGAGGAGGCTACTGGAAGCTAGTGGGTAGAGCCCAGAGATGCTGTTAGACATCCTACAATTCACAGGCTAGCCTTCCCAACAAAAAATTAGCTGGCCCCAGATGTCCCAAGATTGAGAAACCATTGCCCACAGACCACATGCCAGGTCATTTGTTTATTCTTCGCTGGGATCATCTGTTTATGTCCTTCAGCCAGTGGCCTGGGAGTTGGCAAATCCAGACCCCGGGCCTGGCTTGGTCATTCACTTGTTTTATGATCCTGACTGACATTCCTCATCAGCTCTGTAAGGCCTTCTCTCCTTGTTCTCTGCCCCCGTTGAGTTTTGGTGATGACCAAATGGGGAAACAGGCAGGAAAGGGTTTGGGAAAGTGTAAAGTCCCCTACAAATCAACCAAACCTATGGTTTCTGAGCACCTACTATGTGCTGAGGGTTCAGATCAGGAATTCACTGTCCTGGAAAAGTGTTAATGGATACACATGTAATCCAAGAGGGGCCACCGCACATACAAGTCTCCAGAGGGTGGAGATACTGGTGGCTGGAAAGGCTTGGGGACTTCCCGATTCAAATTTTCCTTACAAATGGGAGAAGGGTCTTGAAATAGTTTATTTTCCCTACTGGCTAGGACACAGGAAGGACGTTTGTGGCTCGAGCCCCTTAAGCCAGCACTGACTCTTGGAGTTTTTCTAGCGTCGAGGGAGGAGAGAGTGAAGTTGGGGTGGGATCATCAACAGCAGGGCCTGCAGATAATAATAATAACAACAACAACAACACACTTTCATGAGCACATACCATGTGCCAGGTGCGTAATCCTCACCACATGCCCCAGAGAGTAACAGTGCTGCTTATTAACCCCGTTTACATCTGAGGAAACTTATCTGTAGAAAGAGCAATGACTTGCTCAAGGTCACATAACTTATGAGTGTCTGAGCAAAGGATTCAAAGTGGCCCCATCCAGGACAGGAATAAAGACGCAGACGTAGAGAATGGACTTGAGGACATGGGGAGGGGGAAGGGGAAGCTGGGACGAAGTGAGAGAGTGGTATCGACATATATACGCTACCAAATGTAAAATAGATAGCTAGTGGGAAGCAGCGCATAGCACAGGGAGATCAGCTCGGTGCTTTGTGACCACCTAGAGGGGTGGGATAGGGAGGGTGGGAGGGAGATGCAAGAGGGAGGAGATATGGGGATATATGTATATGTATAGCTGATTCACTTTGTTATACAGCAGCAACTAACACACCATTGTAAAGCAATTATACTCCAATAAAGATGTTAAAAAACAGCAACAAAGTGGTCCCATCTGACTCCAGCCCCAACACTGCTGACCACTGAACATACTTCCCATGTCTCTTTCCTTCTGGGGTACCTTTTGGTGGGGTTGATAAAGAGAGCTTTGTCCACGAAGCTCTCTTCTTTTGCAAAAATATATACTCAGTCTTGCCATTGCTGCTAAAGGCTGGGAGCTCCCATCTTATTCCCCACTTTTCTCGCCACGGCTTAGCACACTGTATTTCAGGTCTCAGGGTACCAGGCTCTCTTCCCCATTCAAGGGCGATGGACCCTATTCTCTAGGTCAGTGTCCTCAGCGTAGAACAAAGCCAGGTCCAAACACCATGGATATCCACCTGCGTTGTGCACAGACACACACGTAGTTGGTGTTAGAGAAATATTTGTTCAAGGAATGAATGGAAGACACCTGCTTCTTCCCTGGGGGGATGGGGGCGTTTTGTCTGACGTTTGAACACAGGTTTGTTGACATGATGGCATCATCTCACGCTGTGAGGATGGACATCCTGCATTGGTCCCCAGTTTTGGTCCAAGCTCTTTGCTCCTTGCATTTCACTCCCTCCTTCCCAGCCCCATCCTGGACTACGCTCCCTCTCTCCACCTGCCACGCTGCTACTAGCCTGCCTCAGTTCCCTCCCAGGTGAGCAGTGCAGTTGCTAGTGATGGGAGGAGAGGGGAAAAGGATGGAGTTGGGTCTTTCCTGGTGGCTCAACTGGGTCATAGGGAGGGATCTCACACCTCTCCCTTCCCCAGCTCCTGCTGGGCTGAGAAGAGGCCTGGAAGAGAAGCAAACTGAGATGATGAGAATATCAACAGAAGCCAGATCCATATGGACTCAGCTCAACCTTTTGCTGAAATGTTGAAGGTTGGCAGAGAGAGACAGACAGACAGAGACAGAGAGACAGAGAGGGAGAGAGAGAGAGAGAGAAATGGGAGAGAGCAAAGGAGATAATCCACTGTGGATTTCTGTCTACACTAGAGAAGAGCTAGTGTATAAAGGCACTGAAACACACACACACACGCCCATTTAATCTCTTCTGCTAGACTGTAAGCTCCAGATACTCTATATAGACATCTGAGTTTGTGTCTTTTATGGGGGCAGCAATAGAGAACATTTGCAACCAAAATGGCCCCAGAATATGTGGCATGCGTGGTTGCTTTTCAAACAGACCACAAACATATTGTCCCCTGTAGACAATAATTTCTTGTGGCCTCCCCACCCATGACCACCATCTATTCCCTCCCCATTACCACCCATACAAGGGGAAAAAGATCAGATCAGAAGCTCAGCTGATTTATGTACAACATTTCCCCACCCACAGATACACAGGCATATATCCAGTATCCCCTGCATATACTCACGCACACATACACATTCATATAAACAGAATACACACTCAGGCACAGACACAACTCCCCCTGGAAACATACACCCAAATACTTGTAAACAGAGTTGTGATACACAAAGACAATAGACTATATGTACGTATATATACACACACAAGCCACACACACGAGGCACATTCACACACATGCTACAAGTAATCCTCACATGACTAATCACTCCTTCGTGTATGTGTGTGCGTGCGTGTGTATATCCCAGCATCCCCCTGGCAGGCACACGCCAACCAGCCACCACTTGAATTAGCACCAAAGGATTATGGGACCCTGGGCCATTAATCTAGGTGACAAACAGGACTCAGAAGGCATATTTGCACCCCGAAATTGAAAAGATTAGGCCATATTTGTCAAGGATTGGTAGGGCTTTATCGCCTCCACGGCAGATGCTGTTAAATATTCATGAGCTGCATAAGTGGGAGAAACCCTAGCTAGACCTGACGACTTTCAGCTGTAGAGGGAGAGGAGGGGGGAGATTTATCTGAACTCGGCAAGGGATGAAAGGTATGAGATCACGTACCCTGGCTTGCGGGGCACAACACGCCCCAGCCGCCGTTGGGGAGGGGTGGGGGGGGGAGGGGACCGGGCGGGCGGGGCCCACGGGGCTGCTTTGTGAGGCTGGGGGCTGGGCCGGGCCTGGCAGAGGTGATGGGAGGGGGACCGGGAGGTTGTCGTCTGGGCTCTTATCTCGCCGTGTTGTGGGGAGCTGTTCACTCGCCTGCTGCCCCGCAATGGATGGGGAGCTTCCCCCCGGGGACCCCCTTGACTTCTGCAGCTCCTGACCTCCCTCGTCCTCAGGGTCCATCCATTGCCCCCCACACGGCCAGCTGGCATTTAACGGGGGGACAAATGTCTCCTTAGCCTGGATGTGCTCCTTGGCGGAAGGAGAGGCGGAAGGGTCTCACTGCTGGATCTTGGGGCTGGTTCTGGGCTTGTTCTAGAAGCCAGTCTGGGCATAAAAACACCTACAGGGATTAAGAGTCAGGCGGACCCCGGCCCACATCCTGGGTCCATCTCTTTTTAGCTGTGGGAGCTTGAACATGTCACTTAATACTCCCATGTTTCCGTTTGTTATCTGGAACGTGGATTTAATAACCAGAGTACCTACCGCCCTGGGTTGTTGGAGGATTAAATCAAGCTATTGGTGTGGTGCTGGCATACAGTAAGTGCTCACAAAACGGAGGGAGATGGTGATTTACGGAGGGCTCATTCATGCCAATCGCCATGCCCAGTTGGTCCAATCTCAACAGAAAACCCAGATATTGGGCAAAAATTAGGTAGTAAAGCTATGCTGCCCAATAAGGGAAATAACTAGCCACGTGTGGTTGTTTAAAGTTAAATTAATTAAAATTAAAACAATGTAGTCCCTCTGTTGCACTAGCCATGTGCTGAGTGCCCAAGAGCTCCATGTGGCTACCATTTTGGATAGCCCAGGTAAAGAGCACTTCCGTCACTGCGGAAAGTTGGATTGGACAGAGCTGTGTGTGATCTTCCTCCAGCTCATAAGGGTTGAGATTCCAGTCACCTGCTTGGCCCAGTTTTGCTGGGCTGGATTTGAACCTTGGAGGATAAATATGTCAAATACTTTTGGCACCCCTGGGTAAAACAAAGGAAATCAGTTTCTTTCTGGCAGGACTCAACAGAGCCTTTACTATGTCTTGGCTATTGAGAATAGCATATATAACATTTTCCATGTGACTCCCATATAAGGAACCAGCTCGCCTCCCCCTTGGGGAGCAAACAAGGGTTACTTGTTTTGCTCCCTCCTGCGGCTGCAGTGGCCCAAATAAAGCCTTGCCTGAATTTCTTGTCTGGACTCTAGTCAATTTCTGTTGATTGTGGGGGGGGGGGGGGCCAAGAACCCTGGTCAATATCCAAACCAAGACAGGCACATGCCACACTCTTTCACCATCAGGAAGCCAAGTCCTTTACATCTGTTCAGACCCTTCAACATTTCCTTGCTGCCCATCAGGTCAAGTACAAACACGTTGGGCTGACCTGCGAGGGTCTCTGAACACCTATCTAGCCACGTTACCCACATCCCCATGCTCTGGCTGGATTGGTCCCTGCCCCTGAAGAGTGTCCTTCTCCCTCAGATTATTGCCCACATCTCCTTTTCTGCCAAGCTGCTCTCCATGGTCAAGTCCCCCCTCAAAGGTGGTTCAGAGTTCCCACACATTCTTCCCGGGATAGTAGATATTGATAAATACCCAATACATGCACATCCGACCCTCCAAGAGGTGCAGGGTAGGGAATGTGGAGGCCCGAGGTTGAGCTGGAGGTGGGGCCTCGGGGATTTATTGGGGATTACGATTTTGCCCAGAGAAGAAATTGCTGAGGTTTAACAATGAGGCCATTTCACTCTGGGTGTTATGGGGGGTGCTGAGCCAGCAAAGCTTTCTGCTGAGAGCCTGAGGAAGTAGAGTAGGATCAGAGCACGGAGTGTTTCCCCAAAGCAAAGGTTTTGAATGAGGGAGACACCCTGGAACCTCTTCTCCCAGATGCTTTGAGCAACAGGATAGGCTATGTGTAAGCTTGATGCATGATGTTTTCAGGGTCATCATTCCTAGAAGTTTGGGGACCACGGTGATCTTTGAGGGTGAATCTGAACATGCCAATCCCATATCAACGACCAGAAATGACTCGATGGATGAAACAGGGAAGAAATAACCTCAGTCAAGCATCTGGGTGCTGGTCAGCGTGAGGCCAAACCTTCGGGTCCCAGGAACATCTGGATTTAGGACTGGGGTTTGGTCAGTCCCTTGGTGGAGGCAGGCAGTGAATGGAGAGCAATAGGAGGAAAAAGAAAAGAGAGGGAGGGAATGAATCAACTTTTGTTGAGTATCTACTGCACAGAATCGTGGAATGTTTGAGAGCATTGGATCTGGAGCGGGGCTGCCTGGGTTTGAATCCGGGTTCTGCATCCTTCTAGCTGCCTGATCTAAGCAAGTTGCCTTACTTTTCTGCACCTCAGTTTCCTCACCTGTAAAATGAAGATAATAGTAGTACCTTCTCTATAAGGTTCTTGCAAAGATTAAATGAGTTAATCTGTCTGAAAACACCTAGAACAATGCCTGGCACAGTTCTCTGTATGTTTATTATTATTATTTTTTGAGCATTTAATATACATGATTATTCTCATTTAATCCTCTAATTTAATCCCCTAGGGGTAGACCAAGTGATCCAATTTTACGGATGAAAACACTGAGGCTCGCAGAGTTTTAAAAAACTTTCCCGAGGTTGCACAGTGGGTAATTCGGTGGACTGGCATTTAAACAGAGTGCAAAACCCTTGTTCTTTCCACTTCTTGGTTTGAGGCTTGAGGGTACAGGAAAGGGAAGCTGGTGAGAATATTAACAGAGGTCAGATCCACATGGTCTCAGCCCAAGATTTTGGTGAAATATTGAAGGTTTGCCAAAAGACAGATAGGCAAAGCAGATCTTTCTACACTGTAGATCTGTCTACACTAGAGCAGAACCAGTGAATAAAGGCACTGAAACACAGACACAGAGATGCATGCATGCACATACTCATGCATGCGCCCATTTGATCTCCTCTGCTAGACTGAAAGCTCCAGATACCCTACATAAGACCTCTGATTGTGTATCTCTTACGGTGGCCGCAATGGAGAATATTTGAAACCAAAATGGCCCCAGAATATGTGGCATGTGTGGTTGGTTTTCAAACAGACCACAAATGTATTTCCAGAGGAGTTGTCCCCTGTAGACAATATTTTCTGTACTCCCCATCTGTGACCACCATCTTTTCCCTCCCCATCACCACCTATACAAGGGGAAAAATCAGATTAGATATTTAACTGGTTTATGCCCCTCAATAAATACATGTAGGAGGGAGGGAAGTGGGGATGCAGAAGAGGAAAAGGATGGATAAGACAGAAGACCGCCTCTCGCCCCCAGCCATGGCCTCGTCAGCTCTCCTTCATGCAGGAACACCAGCTGCTGGCCCCTCTGACTCCAGGCCTGCCCCCACCCTGAGGTTCGTGGCGAGGAGAAGCAGCGTGCCAAGGGGAAGGCAATAAGTGTGGCAGAGATGCGTATTCTTCTCCTCGGTGACACAGCTAGCTCTCTCACCGGCAAAATGTCCCTTGATCTATTTCCCCTGGTAGTGATTTCAACAACAACAATAACAGAAATCCATCATTTCCTTAGTGAGGAATGGAGGGCAGTGGGGTTTGTTTTTCTTCTGGTGTGGACAGAAAGCTCTTTATTCTTTCCTTGTTTGGGAAGACTTCACGCCAGAGGAGCCCAGCCCGGGTCTCGAGAGGGGACAGGGATGAAAGATGGTGAGAACGGTTGAGTCCTGGCTGAGCCTCTGACCTTGGGCAAGGCACCGCCTCAGTTTGCGCCTCTCAAAAATGGGGAGAACCAGCCAGCAAGGTGAGAGGCAGGCAGACAGGACAAGGCAGCCTTGGGAGTTGAAGACAGGGGGCCATCTGCTACCACTGATGAAAATAATATTGAGCTTATGCATACGCAGTTGCCCTAGCGTAGTGCTTGGACATAATGATTACAGATTTCATGTTCTGAGCACTTGCCCTGTGAAAGGTGTTTTTACGTTCAAGATCTTTTGGATCTTCCAGTTGACTCTGCAGAGTAGATTCCACTCACATCCATTTCCCCCGTAATAAAATGGAGGTTCAGAGAGGTTAGGTAACTTGTCCAAGATCACACAGCACCCAAATGGTGGTGTCAGGATCTAAATGCAGGTCTCTTTGAATCTAGACTTTACGCCTTTATCCACTCATCTCATGGTTCTCAAAGTGTATTTCCTGGACTGGCAGCATCAGCATCACCTGAAAACCTTTAAAAATGCAAATTCTCAAGTCCCACCCCAGACCTACTGAATCCTAAACTCCAAGGATGGGGTCCAGCACTCTGTTTCAGCAACCATCCCCACTGCAGGTCATCCGGGTGCACGCCCAAGTTTGGGGGCTCCCACACGAGGCTTGCCCGGAAGTGGTGAAACGCCTCTGTTGCTGGTGTCACTAATATTATCCTCATGTTGCCATCCAGCTAAAGAAAGCTCACGGCCAACAAGGAAAGTACAACTGGGCGTCCTTGCTATCAGCTGGCTCACATTTCTAGTCCCTCCAAAGGAAAGGCAGGAAGGGCTCAAGGTCTGGTCTGGACTCCACCACTTGCTAACTAGGTGTCTCAGGAAAGGTTCCCTGGAAAGAGAGCCTGGGCTGGAGATGGGCGTGCGGGTGGTTTTTTGGGGAGTGCTCTCGGGATTAGCACCTGTGAGGAAGTGAGGGAAGCAGGGTGGGCAGAGGGAGAAGTTGGCCTGTGATTTGGTTGCAACAGTGGCCCCAGCCCGTCTCAGGGGAGCTCTGGAGCTGGGCTGATGTCTCGGAGGTGCCCCAGATAGAGGCAAAGGGGGCTTGGCCTTTGTACTCCCTGCGTCAACCAGTCATTGGATATGAGCTGCCCTGGGAGGAGCAGAACCTTGAGTGAGTCGGCTGCCTTCAGCCCCTGGCAGGTCCTGGGGGGGGGGGCTTGCAGCTGGGAACCATTAGAAGCCACCACTGCCAACATCTGGGGAATGAGTGTCGGTCTGGGGCCTGGGTGGCACACTATAACATCCACTACACTGGGTGTATGACTTCTCCAGAGCCTCTTTATCTGTAGAATGGGAATAATGACACATTTCTTCTCATCCGACCGCCCAGAGTATTTTGATCAGATGACGTGATGATGATATGCTAATAGTGGCTATTGTTATTGACATGTGTGCTACCTACCAGGTGGTCCTTAAGGGCTTCCCATGTATTCACACCTTGGCCTCATGCCAAGATGGGAGCCACAGTGATTCCTATCTTGCAGAGGAGAAATGGAGGCTCCAATGAAACCATTTGCCTGGGGCCTCTCAGCTACGAAGGGGTGCAGCTGGGCTTCAGAGCTCACCTCCTTAACCATGGCACTACCTACCCCACCCCAGTGTAGCTGACTTGTGTTCATAGGATAGCGCTATGTGGGTGTGAGAGGTAGGATTCCCCACCTCCCTTTGGGAGTGAATGAATAATTCTGGGAATGATCTGTGTATGGGTGCATGCACACATGTACACTGTGCTTTCTGATTATCCTGGGTCCCAGTCTTGAGGAAAATCAGGGACCCTCCCACCCCAGTGTTAATAATGGGGAAACCAAGGCATTGATTCAGAGACTCCAGCCAGGAAAAGAAGCCTGCACATCAATTCCCAGCCTAAGGCCATCTCTCTGGGCTCCAAGACTGCAGGAGGCTGCATGGTAGGGCTGGAAAAGTCCATCCTGGAGCCAGGAGACCCGATCTGTAGGCAACAGTCTGAATGTGGACACGTGACCAGGACTCACTTGCAGACTTGGGCTGGGGGCACCCAGGCTGGCCACCATGACCAAGCATGCGCAACTCTTTAAGTTTCTATCCACTGCCCTCTGGGGGTTGGACCTTCTGATCAGCATTTGCCCCCCAGCCAGCCTTTGGGTGGGGAATGTAAAGGTAGAAATTCCCTTTGTCCAAATGCAACCCCATGTAACTAAGCAAAAGGAAATCAGTGGGGCTGCTGGCCAGGAGAAATTTAAGAATCAGGAACCCCCTAAACCAGGAGTTAGACGATGAATGCCCTCAGGCCAAATTCAGCCCACAGTCTGTCTTTGTAAATAAAGTTTTATTGGAACACAGCAATGCCCATTTGTGTGCATCCTTCCCCTTACAATGCCAGAGTCAAGGACTTGCAACAGAGACTATGCCTGCAAAGCCAAAAATATCGACTATCTGGCCCGGCAGAAAGTTTGCCAATCCCAGATCTAGACAGAAAGCTCCACAAGGGCAGGGACTACGGCTGCGGCTCAAGGTAGGCTGGGAGGGGGAGCGGGCTAGAAGTCCCGGGCGGCTGAGGAGCAAGCCTTGCGCTTTCGCACAGGTAGAGGCCCTCCTGCTCAATGCCTTCTCCCTGCCTCCTCCCCAGCAGCTATCTTGCTCACGGCTGTCTTCTCGGGGTGCAGCACAGTGACTGACCCTGCAAAAATGAAATCAGAGGGCTTCCCTGGTGGTGCAGTGGTTGAGAGTCCGCCTGCCAATGCAGGGGACATGGGTTCGAGCCCTGGTCTGGGAGGATCCCACATGCCGCGGAGCAACTAGGCCTGTGAGCCACAACTACTGAGCCTGCGCGTCTGGAGCCTGTGCTCCGCAACAAGAGAGGTCGCGATAGTGAGAGGCCCGCGCACCTCAATGAAGAGTGACACCCGCTTGCCGCAACTAGAGAAAGCCCTCGCACAGAAACGAAGACCAACACAGCCAAAAATAAATAAATAAATAAATTTATTAAAAAAAAAAAAAAAGATGACTCAGAAATATTTAGCGAATGAATGCATGGTGATTCTCCGACTCACTCTTTTTCTTTTCCGTTGCGCCCTGCTGCATGTAGGATCTTTGTTCCCCGACCAGGGATGGAACCCGCGTCCCCTGCATTGGAAGCTCGGAGTCTGAACCACTGGACCGCCAGGGAAGTACCCTTGACTCACTCTTTGCCCTCCGGCGAGTCTCACCCTCTCCTGGTCTCAGTTTTCACATCTATAGAATGGCCACAATCAAGGTCAGTTTTTCAGGTCCCACGACTATGCATCTTCGGAGGCTCAGGGTTCCATTCAGGAACAGTGAGGAGCCGGAGGCTCGGGCGCCCGCTGCCAGGAGAGAAAGGAGAGCAGAAAAATGAGGTACCAAGGAGGCCGCGGAGTCAGGTGGGACGGCGGGCGGTGGCGGAGGGGAGAAGACAAAGGGGAAGGATCCCGAGCAGGGAGGCAGATGGGAAGGAGTGGCCCCCGGGTGGGATGGCGGGGAGGCCGGCGGCCACAATCACAGGCCCAGCAGTAGAGCGTGATGCCACAAGCAGGACGCCAGCTTCGGCGGAGAATGAGACTGGGGAACTAATGAGCTCCGGAGGTGCAAAGGACGCCTTCGTGCTAATTCCTCCTGCCTGGGAGCAGCCGGAGAAGGGAGAGAGGGCCGGGGCCCGGGCTGGGCAGCTGGGTCCCCACTCAGGGGCTTGGCCAGCTGGTCAGCTGCCAGCTGGGGCTTCACGCCAGGCCTGAGGATGCCCCAGCCAGCCTGCCCGCCCACGCGTCCACCTTGTGCCCGGCTGCCTCTGGCCTCAAGCAGGGAAAGGAGGGGTCCTCCTATGGCTTGGTCCCCGGAGCAAATGTTGAGACAGTTGTGTGCTCACCTGAATGGAGAATCAGCTCAGTGACTTCTGCGGGCTGGGGCTTAGACAATGGACAGCAGCTTTGAGGTGTAAAAAATAGCTCTTCACCACTGCTGCCGACGACAACCGCCGCAATGATAATAATAATGGTGATGGCGATAACAGCGGCGTCCTGTTATCGGCACCTCCTGCAGTCTCACAGTGGCCCTGGGAGGTGTCCAGGGGTTATATATCGAAGTTTTTCATCCTTGGCACACTGACATTTTTGTCCAAATAATTCTTTGCTGTGAGGGGCTGTCCGGTGCCTTGGAGGATGTTTAATTGCCAAATGTCCCCTGGGGGGCAGAGGGGAAATTGCCCCTGGTTGGGAACCACTGATTCTCTCCAATTTTACAGATGTGGAAACTGAGGCTCAAGAAGGTGACTGCTGTGTACCTTATAGGACTGGGTATCAGATGTCAGTCTTCAATATTTCTCCCCACCCTCTCCCACTCCCTCAACCAGTTATGAGGATTTGTTACTTGTTTATTTTTTGGATATGGAGTTCCAGATCTTCTATGCATATATTTACAAAATTAGGATCAAACTGATGATACCATTATGTAACTTGCTTTTCTCATTTAACAACCTAGCACATATATGGTGGAGTGAGAAAAGCAAGTTGCTGATCTGTGTACAGAGCCTGACACCCTTTGTGTAAACACACACACATACACGCACACACTCATACATGTGGGTGTTTTGTATCTGTCCAGAAAGATACACACAAAATTGTAGTCCGTGATTTCCTCTGAGATTGGAGCGATGGGAGTGGGAATAGGGGAATATAAGTGTATATTATATATACATATCTGAGCTGTTTGAATTTTTACATCGACCACATAACATATTTCTTTTTCATTTTAAAAGCTAATAAAATGACATGACTATCCCTCTTTGATTGTTAATAGACACCTAGAACATGAATTTTTAAATACCGCAAGATGTTCCATGGCATGTATGTGCTGTCATGGGTCTAACGCTTTCCTCTGGTTGAATGTGAAGGCTGTTTCCATACCTCCCGATTGTACAGAATGTTGCACTGAGTATCTGAAGCTTGTGTTTAAGAATGAAAGCCTGGGGGGTGGGGCAGATTCCTAGGGTTTTGCATTGGCTCAGCCCTTAAGACGCAAGCACCGCATCACCTCATTTAATCCCGACAGCAGCACCGCGGATGGATATGATTCTTGTTCCCATTGCACAAATGAGGAACCTGAGATGCCAAGAGGCCCGGTGACTTGCTCAAGGTCCCACAGGTTAGCAAGGGTTAGAGAGGTGTTAAAGAAATATTGTTTACACACTAAGACTTTCTCCCTCAAGGGAATCAAGGGATTGAAAGAAAATATAAGAGATGATAACTCTCTCTGTGTTTGATTTTCGAAGTTAACATGCACACGAATCGCCAGGGGATCTGGCTGGAAACGAGCCGGGGGTGGGGGTGGGTTGGGGGAAGGCGGCTGTGGGTTTAACGCGGTCGCACAAGGGGTGCTTGTGATGGGTGTTCTAGGTCTTGACTATGGTGGTGACAGAATTGCACAGAACTAAATATGCAGGAGAATGAGTGAAAACGAAAAGTGGGAAAGTAAAACTGGTGAAATCTGAATAAGGTGTGTGGATCAATTTCCTGGCTGTGATTTTTACTACGGTTATGAAAGATGTTACCATTGGGGGAAGCTGGGTGACGGGTGCACAGGATCTTTCTGTACTGCTTGTACAACTGCATGTGAATCTACACATATCTCAAAATTTTACGTTTTTTTAAAGCCCAGATTCTGATTCAGGAGGCGCGGGGTAAATTGGGAGACTCTGCACTTCTAAGAAACTCTCAAGGGGTGCTGCTGGCCATGACTAAGCCAAGTTCTAGAACTAAGCCCTTCAATATGGCGGCCACTAGTCATAGGTGACTATTAAGCAGTTGAAATGTGGCCAATCTGAATTGATATGCACTATAAATGTAAAACACATACTGGGTTTCAAAGACCTAGAGTGGAAAAGAGAATGTAAAATGTTTTATCAGTGATTTAAAACATTTATTATATGTTGACATAGTATTTTGGATATGTTGGGTTAAATAAACTAGATGAATACATTTAATTTCACTTGTTCCCTTTTGCTTTAAAAAATGAGGCTCTTAGAAAATTTAAAATCATATTTGTGGCTTGCATTATATTTCTACTGGACAGCTCTGGGCTACAGCGTAGGAGGAAAATGGCATCCAAGAAGTCCCAGAGAACTAGGAGGCAATTGGTTCCTCAGTCAGTCAACAAAGAGTTTCTGAACATATACTGTGAGTTAGAGGTGAGCCAAGAAGCCATAGACCCTGACCTCAAGGAGCTGGCACTTTAGGATGGAACAGGGTGATTATGGGAGGTCCTGAAAGCCAGGGAGAGGGGATTTCAAGGAGGACGCGAAGGGCAGTAATGGAGTCAGAAGCTGTGGTGATATTACAGCTGCCTTCTCGACCTGGCTACAGGCTGATATGCTCACAGGATGAATCTAATCTTTTTCTCTGACCCAGGCATTGGGCTAAGTGTTGTCTGTGTGCTGACTCACTGAATAATTGCCTGGACAACCTCACGAGGTAGGTACTGGCATTAGCCCCATCTTACAGCTGCAAGAGAGAGGCTCAGAGAGGTGAAGTGACCTTCCTGAGTTTGCACAGCCAGAGAGGAGCCAAAGGTGGATTTGAACCCACCTCTGCCTGACTCTGGGTCTTGTGTGCTTAACTGCGATGAGAAACCACTTTTCCTTGCTGGAGAAATGCAACTGCATTGTTGCATGAAAATCCACTGGTGCAGGACTCTCTCCCATGCCAGTTCTCCAAAGGGTGGAAGTGGGTTGCCCGATTCCTGCTCCTCTCCCCACAACTTTGGTTGACACCCTCCCTGGCTGGTGTCACTGGAAGATTGTATTGTCCTCCACCTCTGCGTTGCCAGCCCCATCCCATCCCCGCACACCAGCCGGCTGTGGATATGGGTCAGCTCTTGGAGTGGGGGCAGGGCTGCCAGCACCTGGGGACTTGCCCCTGTGGCCAGAGCAAAGTCGGAGCTTAAGTTGCCTCCACCTCCCTCCCCCTTCTTCCCACTACCCTCCTGGCTGCCCGCAGTGGTCCCCACCCCACCCCCTCGGCTTCAGTGCAATTTAATGTCTCACCGAGCTGTCCCTATTTGACAAACAGGTGATTTTGCTAATAAGGAATAAATGAGATCCACAGAATAAGAGCGGGTGTGCAGCAGCTGGCGTGAGGGCAAGATGTGCCGAGTTTATTAGAATAATATCTGGTCGCATGCTCGGTGCTCGGGGTCCAGGCTGGAGGAGCGCCTCGCTTTCCTTTCTGACGCCTCCTGCTCCTCCCTGGCGGTCTTGTCCCTGTCCCCTCCCAGCTTCTGGAAGGTGCCTATTCCCAATCCAGGCTGGCAGGGCTGGTGCAGACCCTGGCCCTGGTGCCCGCTCCTTCCTGTGGGGGGCAGGGATGGGGGCAGCCAGAAAGCTCTTAATTGGAAGACGTTGGGGCTGATGGATGATCGGAGTGGGGTGGGCGAGTGTGCGCGTGAGTGTGTGTGTGAGCGTGAGAGCATGTGCATGTGTGTGAGTGTGTGGAGGGGATCTGAGTGGGAGAGGCGTGTCTCAGAAAAGAGAGCAGAAGAGAGTGGGGGAAAGAGCTGGAACTGGATGAGGAGTGTGGGCATGAGAGGGGGAGAGAAGGGAGAGGTGGGGACCGGGGGATCGGAGGGAGAAAGAGAGAAAATAGAAACACAACAGGAAGACAGAGTGAGAGACACATACACACAGAAAGAGAGAAGACACGTTGACTGCACAGCGCTAGCCCAAAAGGTTGGCCCAGGGAGGGCGAGAGGGATGCAGAGCGATCCAGGGAGAGAGCGAGAGAGACATTTAGAATCACAGAGATGGACACACGTAGAAAGATGGAGACTAAGAATCCAGCAGCTCTGCTCAGGGCAGGGAGACAGGGAGGAGGAGGAAGGAGTGGAGCCAGTGGAGAAAGGAAACAAGGGGGACAGGGCGGAGGTTTGGGGTATGAAGAAGGAGGAAGGAAGGTGAGCCGGTGGCCAAAGAGTGGAGGAGAAGGAGGTCAGGGGCTCGGCAACTTGGGGTTCCAGGGTGGCTCTGCCC
The DNA here is from genome assembly GCF_949987535.1 of Balaenoptera acutorostrata. NCBI lineage: Eukaryota > Metazoa > Chordata > Mammalia > Artiodactyla > Balaenopteridae > Balaenoptera > Balaenoptera acutorostrata. The sequence goes on from NC_080076.1 coordinate 78,567,395, forward strand.
TTGACCTGGGCTGGGCGTCCTCCCTCTCTGGCCTCAGTTTCCCCCACCTGCAGGATGAGAGGTTGAATCGAATGCCTTGTACCAGTACCTCTTGTGCTACTGGCTGGATGAGAAAGGGGAAGAGGTGGTTTGGGTGGGGAGAGGCGAGGTCACAAAACGGGTGTGACATTTCCTAGTCTAAGGCTGGGACTGGAAAGAAAATGTGACCCCAACTTCACAGTTGCAATCTGGCCATGGCTCTCCACGCACCGGAATGGAAATGAGGGCAAAGTCTGCAACAGAGGAAACAGAGAGGAGACAAGAAGGTGGGTTCAGGATGAAAGGGGGAACCGGGAGCTTGAACTGGCCTGTGTCTGGGAGCCCAAGGGACAAGTCCTGCCCTTCCCATCTCTGTCTTGGCTTCCGCTGTTCCCTCTGCCGGGGACCTCCTCCTCCCTTCCTTCCTGGGCCACCTGGACTCACCCTCAAGGTCCAGCCCCAATACACCTCCTCTCTGAAGCTGTCCACCACCTCCCATCCCTCGTTCCTCTGAGCCTTGGGAGCAGTCAGAGGAAAATAAGAGAGTGGGGGAAATCCTGGAAGGCTTCCCAGAGGAGGGGAGTCCGTTTCAAATGAGACCTTGACTCCCAGACTTCAGTCAGGTATGCCTTTTGGAGTCTGTACCCCACCTGCCCATGACCACGTTTACTTAACATTGTGCTTGAAACCAGCGTACCCTTTGTACTTAAACAAATGGATTTAGAAAAAAAATCTGTGCATAATACAGTGGGGAGTGGAAATCCAGAGCCCCTTGGTGGGCTCGTTAACATGTTTTCTCATAGCAATTTCTCTTCCTGTGTGACTCAAGGGCATTAAAACACGTGGGTCTGGGCACTACCTATAATGGTCTGGACACAGGAAAAGAGGGATAGGAGTCCTGGTGGCCCCAAATGGGAGGCCGGGCCAAGGCAAGAGGTGGGAGAGTGTGTGGGGTTAGAGAGGCAGCGGTGGGGCAGGACAAGCAGATCCAAGGGGGCCTTTACTGCCATAGGAGAACAGTGGGCTCCCTTTGGGAGGCAATAGGGAGCCAGAGCAGGTTAGGATGGGCAGGTTGAAGCATGTCCAGGGAGGCTCCAGTTACCAGGAGCCACGAAGTTGAGCCGGGGGTGTCTCACATGGGCCCCGTCACTGTTCCTGGCCTGCCCTGTATACCTGTCAGTGCTCTGTACCCACTGCCACCACTGTCACCATTCTCCCTCTCTCTGTTTCTCCGTTTCGGTCACTCCCTGTGCCCCTTTCAATGCCATTCTATCCGTCTTTTTATTTTATTTTTTAAAAAACTTTTTAAATTAATTTTTTTATTGGAGTATAGTTGATTTACAATGTTGTGTTAGTTTCTGCTGTGCAGCAAAGTGATTCAGCCATATGTATACATATATCCACTCTCTTCTAGACTCTACTCCCACATAGGTCATTACAGAGCACCGAGTAGAGTTCCCTGTGCTATACAGTACGTTCCTATTAGTTATCTATTTTATATATAGTAGTGTGTATATGTCAATCCGAACCTCCCAGTTTATCCCCCCCTTTCCCCCTTGGTAACCATAAGTTTGTTTTCTACGTCTGTGACTCAATTTCTGCTTTGTAAATAGGTTCATTTGTACCATTTAAAAAAAATAAATTATTTATTTAATTTATTTATTATTTCTGGCTGCGTTGGGTCTTCGTCGGTGCGCGTGGGCTTTCTCTAGTTGCGGCGAGCAGGAGCTACTCTTCGTTGTGGTACGTGGGCTTCTCATTGAGGTGGCTTCTCTTGTTGCGGAGCACGGGCTCTAGGAGTGTGGGCTTCAGTAGTTGCAGCATGTGGGCTCAGTAGTTGTGGCTCGCGGGCTCTAGAGCACAGGCTGAGTAGTTGTGGCACACGGACTTAGTTGCTCTGCGGCATGTGGGATCTTCCGGGACCAGGGATCGAACCTGTGTCCCCTGCATTGGCAGGCAGATTCTTAACGACTGTGCCACCAGGGAAGTCACTGTACCATTTTTTTAGATTCCACATATAAGTGATAACATATAATATTTGTCTTTCTCTGTCTGACTTACTTCACTCAGTATGACAATCTCTAGGTCCATCCATGTTGCTGCTAATGGCATTATTTCATTCTTTTTTATGGCTGAGTAATATTCCATGATATATATATGTACCACATCTTCTTTATCCATTCCTCCGTCGATGGACATTTAGGTTGCTTCCATGTCTTGGCTATTGTAAATAGTGCTGCAATGAACATTGGGGTGCATGTATCCTTTCGAATTATGGTTTTCTCTGGATATATGCCCAGGAGTGGGAATGCTGGATCATACGGTAGCTCTATTTTTAGTTTTTTAAGGACTCTCCATACTGTTCTCCCTAGTGGCTGTATCAATTTACATTCCCACCAATAGTGCAAGAGAGTCCCCTTTTCTCCACACCCTCTCCAGCATTTGTTGTTTGTAGATTTTTTGATGATGGCCATTCTGACCTGTGTGAGGTGATATCTCATTGTAGTTTTGTCTGTCTTTTTAAATCGCTGTTATTTTCCCTTTGGGTTCTAGCACCTGCATGGCCCCTGCCCCACCAGGCAGTCTGCCCCTTCCTCACTGGCCCAGCTCTCTCCCCCTCCCTGTCTCTTCTCTCTCTGTCTCCCCAACTCTGCTGTCTCTACCAAGCTCTCTCCCCAGTGTCTCTCTGCATCTGCCTGTCTCTGATTCTGTGTCTCTCTGTCTCTAACTCAATGCCTCTCAGGCTTCATATGTCTTCCTCTCTTTCTCTCCCTTCCCCCATAAGACGAACGTGTCCGACCCCACTCCGGGGCTGTCATCCTCCGGTACCCCCACCAGCACACTATCTCTCACACCTGCACACCCAGACCCCAACGCACACGCTCTACCCACAGCTCACGGGTCCCTACCTTGGCCGTCTCCCCTGAGGATCCGCCCCATCTTCCTTTGGGCATAATTAAGCTTCCCCTTGACCAGTTGCGAGCCCAGGGCAGAGCACACAGTAGGTCTTCAGGAGTCGTTTGAGGAGTCTTTGCTCTGGCTCTTTCCGGGTCCTGTGTGGATTTATCCCCAAGAAACACACCCTCCCCCGGGGCGGAGGAGGGAGAGGCAAACACACATACCCCTGGTCCACCACGGTCCCCCTCACACTTTCTTGACAGCTTTCCTGTCGTGGGCTGTCTTCCTTGCTATCCATCATTTCCTCCTTGCCGCTCCTTCCTCCAGTCCCACACCCCATCACTCTCGCTCAGGTGAGCTGAGGGCTGCCTCGCTCTGCCTCCCCTGGGTGCCCTCCCCCATCTCCACCTCCACTGGCCCCAAAGCCAACAGTCACCCCTCCCAAGCAGCATCCGTCAGGGCGTCTCCGTGATGGGGAGGGAGGTGTTTGGAGAACTGAGACTGGACATGATTCCAGGACATGCTTAGAGCTTAGTTAATAGCCCAGAAGCCACACAAACACCCCGCTTCACCTGACCCTCCTCTCTGCCCCCTCCAGCCACACCCCCCAGGTTGCAGTGGTGGGTGGAAGGCAGAAGTTTCCTCTGAGATTTCTCAGGGCTTCCCTATACCAGCCAACACCAATACCGAGACCAGACCAGCCTTTAAGAATGATGCTCAAAGTTCTATCTTGGTATTACATTGTAAGAATTTGGCCACGTGTAGATCTTTAAAAAGCAATTTCTAAAACTCTAACACAGAATGATTCAAACTACAACATGACAAAAAACCAAACCCAAACAAAATGCCCTTGCATAGGAAACAGACTGGAAAGAAATAAGCCGTATTATTAATAGTGGCTGTCTTTGAATGGCAGGACTCTGGGTAAAACATATATATTTTCTTCCTCCTTTTCTGTATCTTCCAAATGTTTCTCAATGAGCATCTTAAAATTAACTCATTGTTTTCAAACGGCTGTGTTTGTCCATGCATGTGTATATACATTTAACATATTGTACACTGATTTAACAGTGCTATTTGGAAAGTGCTTTATTTTCACGTTTAAATTTTCTTTATTCTTTGAGTAGATAATACATTCACATGGTTTATAATTCAAAAGGTACCAAAAAAAAAAAAGGTATAAAGTGAAATCTCTACCTCTGTCCTCACCATCCCCAGCCACCTGGCTCCCCTTCCTGGAGAGAAGAGGTAGCACCTGTTCTTGTGTATGAATTAGGAATTCAGAAACAGACATACACCTTTTTTTAAAAAAATTTATTTATTTTTATTTTTGGCTGTGTTGGGTCTTCGTTTCTGTGCGAGGGCTTTCTCTAGTTGCGGTGAGCGGGGGCCACTCTTCATCGCGGTGCGCGGGCCTCTCACTATTGTGGCCTCTCTTGTTGCGGAGCACAGGCTCCAGACGCGCAGGCTCAGTAGTTGTGGCTCACGGGCTTAGTTGCTCCGCGGCATGTGGGATCTTCCCTGACCAGGGATCGAACCCGTGTGCCTGCATTGGCAGGTAGATTCTCAACCACTGCGCCACCAGGGAAGCCCCAGACATACACTTTTAAGGAAAGAGATGATGCAGTGATTTCTTTAGCATCACTCAGTTTTCCTTCCTGCTTCAGGATGATTCAGTCCTGGACCAAAGGTTGGAATTTCCCCAACCTGGGGAAGGTGGTCTGTCTGACTCTTGAACCCTGCTTGCCAGTGCACCTGGCTTCTCATGATAGCAGAGACCCAAAGAACCCCTTCCCCTTCCCTTTTCAAACACTCTATTATTCCTGACTATAAAAGCAATGCCTAAATGAAAACATCATGGAAACGTGTAGCATAGAACATACGCTGTTATCCCACCCTCAGACATAACCAATGGGAATGCTTTTGGCTAATATTCCTGCAGCTTTTTTCTTTTTTAACGTGCATATTTTTAAAAAGTGGGTTGGACTGAGCAGCGTTGTGGCATTTTCCATTTTTTCACTTAATTTATCTTCGCTTAATTTATCTGCCCATGCCAGCACAGAGAGATCTTTCTCACTAAGAAGGTCCATTTTCGAGAGGTGTTTTGGGGTAAGAGAAGGGAAACCCTTTGTGGTCCGATGTGTCTTGTTTTTGCGGGGCCTGGGACTGGTGAGGTCTAGATGGGTGAGGTCAGCCAAGCTAGGTGACCCAAGGTACCTGATGCTTTGCCTGGAAGGAAGGAGACTCACAGGTGCCCAGAGAGGAGCAGTCCCCGCTGCCAAGTAGGAAACAGACTTTGCTAGAAATGATGAAGGGGTGCCTTGGTCTAATCTAGCATCAGTGGTCCAGGCAGTGGGGCCCTGTGACGCCTCCTCCCTCAGTTTCCGGCCGAGTTTCTCCTCTGCAGATGGAGTCAGGCAGACTGGCAGGTAGAGATGATGGAGGTGGTGGCAGCAGGTCTGAGGAGAGCTGGGAGGGGTGAGAGTGCAGAGAGGGAAGTAATTAGGAAGCAGGCGGTATCACAAATCTCCCAGGCGCGCTGACACCCGGGGAGAGTGATCACACACTTGGAGTCAGCCCAGACAAGTGTGAAAGCCCTTCACTCCATCTCTAGGAAGAAACAGGAAGGGGAAGATGCGGGCTGGGGAACCACACGACAGCCCCACCCCCAGCTCTCCCTCCGAGACAGCCCTGAGGTCATCCTCACACTCTCCCTCCCTCAGCCCTGGCCTGGGTCAGGGAGCTGTGACTCAGAGGTGTGGAGGGGCAGCCTCGAACCCTGCCAGACAAGGGAAAGGTCCTGGAAGGATATGCCCCGGAGAAGGAAGGTGAGGAAAGACTTCATCATGGCATCTGATCAAGGCTAGGTAGACGTTACCAAGCCCTCAGCCAGCTCAAACTGCCCCTCGTCAGAAGTGGCAAGGTATGCTTCCCGAGCTTGAAAAATTGGTCCCCAAGGAAAGGGGAAATTGACGTAGGTTGAACGGAGCCTGCATACCAGGGATGAGACATGTGTTATTTCTCAACAATCTTGCCATTTGCTCCATGAAGACATGGAGGCTCAGAGAGGCTGAGTCCTCGGCCAAGGGCACACAGCTATGAAGTGGTGGAGGTGAGATCTGCCTATTTTGGAAGTCCAAGCTTCCATCACACCATCTCCCTGTTTCCCTGAGAAAGAAGAAGTGGAGGCTCGCTCTAGAATAGGTTCTTGGAGGTACAGGTTTCAGAGGCACAGGGGTGGGTAAGTTGCCCTTTGATTCCAAAAAGATAAACAGGAACATGTACCCACCAACACCCACTGGGGCTAGCTGTGGCTCTGCTGAGAAGACTTGAGAGAGAAGACTTTTGGGGTTAAGGGTTCTGCTTCTAAGGGAATTACAGAACTGGGATTCTTCCTCTTCCTCTGGCTGCAGCAATTTCCCACCTGGGAAGGTGCCTGAGGGAGCATCTTTCAGTGGCCACGGCACATGGCCCTGCGGGTGAATCAGGTTTGCACGTTCATTCTCTTCTCAGGTCGGCCTCCCCCCTGCAGTAGACGTTGGGGGTCGGTAAGGACTGGGAAACTGGGAAGGTGGGGTCCTCAATGGAAGGTCCCCAAAGTCAGGCTAAGACTGATTCACACCGAGGATCTGTAGTGAGACCCCCTCTCCCATAGCCTCTTTCCAACCTCTTCTCCTATGGCTCTCCCCCTTGTTCACTCTGCTCCCAGAACATTCCAGAATATCTCCTGATTTGGGGCCTCTGCTCCTGTTGTTCCCTCTGCCCAGAATACTCTTAGTTTTAGACCTTTGCTTGACTGTTTTCTCCCCTATGTTGAGCTCTCAGCTCCAAGGTCACCTCCTCAGAGAGGACTTCCCTGACCAAAGTCACCTCCTATTATTCTTTTTTCCCATAGCACTTACTGATAAACTCCATAAACAAGTTAACAGAACATAGCCGGCAGTAGGGGAGGGGAGAGCCGTGCATATATATGTGAATATGAGGACGTGCACGTGTGTGTGTGTGACTGTGAATGACCACGTGTGTGTGTGTGTGTGTGTGTGTGTGTATGCTTGGGTCTAGGCATGCGTGTGAGTGTGTGTGTGAATTTCTATGTGGTCTCTGAGCACAGATGTGTCTCTGAGAGCATCTGATAAGAGTGTGTGCATTTGGGGGTGTGTGTGTGTGAATGTACGCATATATATCTTTGTATATGTGATTGTGTGCATGTGTGGTTCTGTGCACGGATATAAATGAATTGATGAGACAGATGCACACATATTTATGTATCTATGTAATACCTCATTCACATACACTCACGTGTATCTGAACGCGTACGAGTGGATATGTATTTATGATTGTGTGCATATAAGCGTCTACACTCTTCTAAACAGGTGTGTCTGAGTTTCCCTCCCTCTCTCCTTTTCTTTCACCTCCCTCTGTATCCCACCATCCTCCCTCCCCCTTTCTTCTTCCTCCTCTTGCCCAGGTGTGCTGGCCTAAGAATGACCACTTCAGGTGGGCCTCCCTGCTTCCCTGGCTTGGGGCGTTCCCAGCAGGTGGAAAGCAGCTCAGGAGGGGCTCTTAGCAGGTGAAAAATCCAGCTCCACCCCCACTGAGCCCCAGTGAGAAAGGAATTCCCTGCAGGCCCTTCCCTAATCCCCCAGCGGATCCCTCCCCCACTTACCTCTCCGCATCTCCTGGAACAAAGGACGCTTTTTCATTCTGTACTCATGGGTGGTCATATTCCTGATAGCTTCGTGGGGGCTGGGAGAGACTTCAGAGTCATGGGGAGGGCAGTTGGGCAACCTCTACTGGCCTCAGTTTCCTCTTCTGAGAAACAGAAGACACTACAGAAGGGTCACCAGGCAAAACCAGGTATTGCCCATGTTGTTAAGTTTTATCACCCTCTTCACTTATCCATCTCAGCAAGTGTTTACTGAGAACCTAGTGCGTGCCAGGCTCTCTACTAGGGACTGGAAACCCAGAGATGAACAAAAGGCATCTCTCTATCTTGGGGAGTCATGGCAGAGGCAGAGGTGGGCGGGGAACCATAGAGAGCCATAGAGATCATTAGAATCCTGGATCGAACCTTATTGTACCAGAAGGCAGGTGGAGGATTTAAGACCTTTCCAGGGCTACCCTGGTGGCGCAGTGGTTAAGAATCTGCCTGCCAATGCAGGGGACACGGGTTCGAACCCTGGTCTGGGAAGATCCCACATGCCACGGAGCAACTAAGCCCGTGAGCCACAAGTACTGAGCCTGCGCATCTGGAGCCTGTGCTCCGCAATGGGAGAGGCCGCGACAGTGAGAGGCCCGCGCACCGCGATGAAGAGTGACCCCCGCTTGCCGCAACTACAGAAAGCCATCGCACAGAGACGAAGACCCAACACAGCCAAAAATAAATAAATAAATAAATTGATAAATTAAAAAAAAAACAAAAACCTTTTCATAGCTCCATCTCACCTGCCTAACTGAAGTCTATGTTCCTTAGCATGTCATTCAAGGTCCCCTTCATGTGAGGGGCCATCCACGCATCCATCCAATTACCAACCCACCCTAGACTATCCACCCATCCACATCCCTCAAGTGAGGGAGGCTTCCTGTACTCGCAGGAGTGTGACAGAGAAGTGGGCCTCGAAGAACGGGTGGAGTTTTGGGAAGTAGAGATGTCAGGGAGGGGCCTTTTGGAAGACAAGTCATGACTTAAGAAAGAGCGTGGCCGCTGGACCTTGCAGTCTGACTGGTCCACAGCTGTTGGGATTGGGGTGGTGATGGGCCGTGATTGATTCCATGTATTGATATTGGTGCACGGGTAGGGGGCATTCCGGTTGGCAAAGTGCCTTCTCTCCTGTGACTTCACCTTTGCCTCCCAATCCCAATGAGGCTGTTGTTATTATGCCCATTTGGAAGAAACAGGAAAAAGTGGCAACTCATCCCAAGTCTGCATGGGGCCCAGTCCCTGCTTCCCTGTAAAGGGAAACACTTGGGAGAGGCCTCGAAACTCCAGTACTGAAAGATACCTCAGAGATGGCAGACTCCTGTTTTGTTTATACCTTCTTATGTTTTGACTTTTTCATCAAACAGCTGTTCCTTAATGTCACCATTAGGAACATACGTATGTTCCTATGAGTTCCATCATTTACCTGGCCACCCATCCAACCACCCCTCGATCCATCTACCTATTCACCATTCCTATACATCCACTCATCTCTCCATTCACCCCTCATCCACCTACCCACACGTCCATCTACTCACCTTTCCACCCACAAATACCCTCACCCATTCATTCATTTACCCACTATCCACCCATTCATTTACCCATCAATCCATCTATCCATCTTCTCTCTACGCATCCATCCATACACTCATCTATCAATGCCCTCCTACCCATTCAGCTACTCATCCATTTACCAACCATCCACTCATCCACCACATACCCACCAATGCATACTCCCATCCATCCAAAGTCCCACATGCCCTCCAATCTACCCATTCACCCACCTACCATTACCCATCCTCACTTACCCACTCACTCATTTAATAGTTTATCCATCAACACACTAATCTGTCCTCATATCCACTCATCTATCCAGCCATTTGATCACCCCACACTCATCTACTCATTCATTATTCCACCCATTCACCTGTATTAACTACTCCTTTATTCACCCACCACCATCCATCTACCTATCTATTCACCTACCCATTTATCCAGCCATCTACACATCCATCCAATTACCAACCCACCCTAGACTATCCACCCATCCACCTACCTATCTCTTTGACCAAACAATCAACCATCCATCCAAATACCCAAACTGACCACCTTCTGAGTAATCCACTCACCCACCCACCTACCCACCCACCCATCATTCCTGGGCACAGACTCCAGGTAGGTCTAATGGATCCATTGCAGCGGGCTTGCAGAGCTTATGCTGGGACATTCCAATGACCCACCCACCCACATGCAGAGGCCTGCAGGAATGGGAGGTGGGGATGGTGGTGGTGGCAGTAACTTAAATGCGATCTCCTCCAGGGTGTAAAGATCCCCTACAAACTCTTCCAGGCCCAGCGCTAAGAATTTTGGGAACTGAAGGAAATGGGAGATGGAGACAGAAACCTGGGGGGAGGGGGGGGTGGAGAAGAGAGAAGAACAGAGAGAGACTGGTGAACTACTAAAAAGGGGACGAGAAAGAAATAGAAGTTATAGATAAAGGGAGTGGAGACACAAAGGGCGGGGGAGAAATGGAAGAAAGACGAATCGAAAGGCACACATTACTTATAGCAGCGGAGAGAACGGTGAGAAAGCCAGGTGAAAGCTTTGGCGCGAGGGTCGTGAGTGTCCCGCCCTCTGGTCCTCCCCTCCCTCTCTGGAATTCTCGGAAGCCCATCCCGGGTAGGTCGGAGAAACCACAAAGCGCGGGGAGGGCGCGGCGCTCCCAGGCGCAGGGGAACCGCGGCTGCGTGGGCTCTGCCCGCCGCACCATCAATTAGGCGATCGCTGGGCCCGGCGAGACGCAGCGTCTGTGGAAATTACCTTTTAATTTCTTAATTACATTGTCCTCACCTGCAGCTCAACCCTCCTCCGAGTGGCGCTCGCGGAGCTGTTTCCCCTGAACAGCTCTCCGGATGCCATAAATTAGGACGCTGATCGCCCGTGAGCGCTGGGGGTGTCCAGCGCCTCCGCGCACAGCCCGCCGGCTATTTTTATTTGCTTCCGCCCCTTCGGGTAGCTTCTACTAATGCGCTCCCCTCACCCCGCTTCATCTCGACCATGAGACCCCAAACCGGTCCCAGGCGCATGGGTATCTGCGCTCCGACAGACCTGAGTGCCAAACCTGGCCTCTGCCTGGCGCTGGCTGTGTCACCCTGGGCGAACCTCAGTTTCCCCGTCTGTCACGTGGAAATAAAAATAGCGCCTATTCGTCTGGATTGTGAGGCTTAAAGGAGATAAGCCTTGCGAAGCACAAGATCCCAAAGTGCTGTCAAAATGTGAGCTATTGTTCATTCATTCGTTTAGTGTTTACTGAGTGCCTACTATGGATCAAGCTCTCCAGAAGGCCCTGCAGATAACAGAGATGAACAAAACAGTGTCTGCTCTCCCGGCGGGAGCGGTGATTGTGGATGATGGCGATGATGACGGTGGTGGTGGTGGTGGTGATGATTCTCCTGTACTCAAAGGGTTCCAGGATTTAGGAGCCCCTTTGTGGGTGCTGCAGATGCACGCTTGGACACGGGGTGATGTTGGGGAGGCAGATGAGGATTTAGGGAGGAGGAGTTGTCAGGTGCGAGTGGAGTTGATCCCTAACATTGGTGCAAGGGCATCTTGGAGATGATGTAACTGGGGCAATGGCTTGCTTAAGCCCACCCAGTCACTGGTGGATCTTGGGTCTGCCCTTTCAGTGCTTTCTCCTTCCATAGCTCAGTGGTTCTCAGAGTGTGACTCTGACAAGCAGCAGCAGCAGCACGGGGGAGCTTGTCAGAAATGCAAATCCTGGGGCTTCCCTGGTGGCGCAGCGGTTAAGAATCCGCCTGCCAATGCAGGGGACACAGGTTCGATCCCTGGTCCCGGAAGATCCCACATGCCGCGGAGCAACTAAGCCCGAGCGCCACAACTACTGAGCCTGCGAGCCACAACTGCTGAGCCCGTGAGCCACAACTACTGAAGCCCATGTGCCTAGAGCCCGTGCTCCACAACAAGAGAAGCCACCACAACGAGAAGCCCGTGCACCACAACGAAGAGTAGCCCCTGCTCGCCAGAACTAGAGAAAGCCGGTGCGCGGCAACGAAGACCCAACACAGCCAAAAATAAATAAATAACATAAAATTTAAAAACTAATTAAAAATAAAAAGAAATGCAAATTCTCAGACCCTACCCCGACACCTTCTAAATCAGAATCTCTGGGGTCAGGGTCAAGGAATCTGTGTTTTAACAAGCTCTCCATAGGATCTTTATGCACAGTAAAGTTTGGGAAGTACTCTCCTAACCAACTCAGTGTTTCCTTCGCTAACTGCCTTTATTGGAGAAAGTGGATCATGGTGCCCGATTAATGACAATCCAAGTTGCACCCAGGCTGGGATATCACCTCACATTCATGAGAATGATTGAAATAAAATAGACTGACAATACCAAGTTTTGGTGAGAATATGGAATGACTGGAACTCTTTTATATTGCTGATGGAAATGCCTCTTGAAAAACCATTTGGCAGTTAAATTGTTTTTCTTATAAACTTAAACATACACTGATTATATATGACCCTGCAGTCCCAATCCTAGGTATTTACCCAAGAGAAACGAAAAAATTATGTTCACACAAAGACTTGTGCTTCAACTTTTATAGCAGTTTCATTCATAACAGCTCCAAACTGTCAAACGTCCATCAGTTAGTGAATGGATGTCAAATTGTGGTATATCCATACAATAGAATACTACTCAATAATACAAAGGAATGAACTACTGAAGTATACAACAACATGAATGAATCTCAAAAGCATAGTGCTGAGTGAAGGAAGTCAGAAACAAAAGATTACATACTGCATGATTTCATTGATATGAAATTCTAGAAAAGGCAAAACTGTAGTGACTGGAAGCTGAACTTTGGTTGCCTGGGGCCAGAATGAGGGTTGGGGGAAGGGTGGAGAGGGAATGACTCCAAAGAAGCACTTTTTTGGGTGATGGAAATCTTCCATATCTTGATTGTAGTGGTTGTGCATAATTAGTCAAAATTCATTGCCTTGCACACTTAGAATTCATGAATTTTATTGTACAGTAAGTCCCCTACATACGAACGAGTTCCATTCCGAGAGCACGTTCTTAAGTCCAATTTATTCGTAAGTCCAACAAAGTTAGCCTAGGTACCCAACTAACACAATCGGCTATATAGTACTGTACCGTAATAGGTTTATCATACTTTTCACACAAATAATACATAAAAAAGCAAACACAGAAAATAAAGAAAACATTTCTAATCTTAACAGTACAGTACCTTGAAAAGTACAGTAGTACAGTACAGCAGCTGGCATACAGGGGCTGGCAGCGAGTGAACAGGCAAGAAGAGTTACTGATGGGAGGAGGGAGAGGAGGTGGGAGATGGTAGAGCTGAAGGATCGTCAGCAACAGGAGACGGAGGGCGAGCTGCAATTTCACTCACGCCTGACATTGATGGAACCCACGTTCGAATCTTTGAAAGTTCGCAACTTGAAGGTTCATATGCAGGGGACTTACTGTATGTGAACGATCCCTCAGTAAAGCAGATGGGGCATAATTCCACTTCCAAGATGATATCCTAAGGAAATATTCAGAATGTGGACAAGGATTTACATATGAGGATGAACTTCAGAGAATTGTTTATTATGGTGAAAAATTAAATACAAACAAAATGTCCAATTGTAGAGGTGGGATGAAAAAAATGATAGTCTATGCACAAGATGGATTGCTGTGCAAATTATTAAAATAATTTGATGGTGTGGAAAAATACTCATGATAATGCCCACTGAAAGGAGAAGGGTAGGATGTAGGCTCTGGGGGCCAAATGCCTATGTTGAATCCTGGCTTTGCCACACACCAGCTGTACAACGTTGGGAAATTGTTTAGTCTCTCTAACCCTAATTTTCTCATCTGTACAATGGGGCTGCCAATAACACCTACTGTATAGGTTGTTGCCAGGATTAAATAAAATAACACAAGTAAAATTCTTAACATGTGGCATGTGACAAACGCATGATAAAATGCTAGCTAAGATTCTTTGCTATTACCAGTCTATATACAGTAGGACAGTTCTGTTTAAAATTCTCTATAAAAGATAAGACAGAAATACACAAGCATTTACAGTGGTCATCTCCGGGTTATGGGAATGCAATTCATATTAATTTTCTTCCTTATACTTTTCTTTATTTTTTCAATTATTCTATCATAAGGAGGCATTAAGTAGAATCAAAAATAAAACAAAAAGCATAGTAAAGAAGACTTTCTTTTGCATTCCTGAAATTCAAAAACACATGTAGAGCATCATTCTGGACACGGAGTACTGTATTAGGGGTGTGGGATGGAGATGGGAGAAACAAAAGCATCCCTCGTTTTAATGTGCTTTGCTTTATTGGGCTTCGCAGATATTGTGTTTGTTTGTTTGTTTATTTTTTTACAAACTGAAGGTTTGTGGCCACCCTGCGTCGAGCAAGTCTATCGAAGCCATTTTTCAACAACATTATTTTATTTTATTTTTATTTTTATTTTTATTTTTTTTGCAAAATTAAATTCACATCTGTTTTTACTTTGGCCTGGAGATAAATATTCTCTACTAATTTAACATTTTTTTTTGTTTTTGTTTTTGTTGTTCATCAACATTAGAATATATTTTGCATTTATATAATAAAATATAGAAGACAATAAAAATAAGTGAACATTGCTACAAGCAACAACAGAAATAAAACTCAGGAGCAATATTCAGGAAAACAAGGCAGACATAAAATGATATACATTGTATGGTTTCTTTTTAAAAAATTCAAAACTGGGCAAAACAATTTATGGTGAAGATAATGGTTATTTTGGGGGCAGCAAGTAGGGGTCATGACCAGGAAATGGTATAAGGAAGGCTTCCGAGGTGCTGGGAAAGTTCTGTTTCTTGATCTGAGTAGTGGCTCTACTAGTGGGAGTTCAGATAACTCACATAAGTCATAAGTTTATAGTTAAACTTATGACTTATGCACTTTTCTCTGTGTTATAACTTATTAAGAAAGCTAAAACAAAAGCCTTATTTAGTTCATTAAGATCAACAGTTGGCAAAGAATTATTGAATATTATTTTAGACACCTACAAAGTTCAAGTAACTGTCTTAGGTGATCAAAGATTCCAAGTCCATTCCACTATTAAATGTATACTATTTTCTTATTAGTCATCCGTTTTATACACATCAGTGTATACATGTCAATCCCAATCTCCCAATTCATCCCACCACCACCCCCAACTGCCACCGCTTCCCCCCACTGGTGTTTTTTCTCTACATCTGTGTCTCAATTTCTGCCCTGCAAACCGGTTCATCTGTACCATTTTCTAGGTTCCACATATATGCATTAATATACGATATTTGTTTTTCTCTTTCTGACTTACTTCACTCTGTATGACAGTCTCTAGATCCATCCACGTCTTTACAAATGACCCAATTTCGTTCCTTTTTATGGCTGAGTAATATTCCATTGTATATATGTACCACCTCTTCTTTATCCATTCATCTGTCGACGGGCATTTAGGTTGCTTCCATGACCTGGCTATTGTAAATAGTGCTGCAATGAACATTGGGGTGCATGTGGCTTTTTGAATTATGGTTTTCTCTGGGTATATGCCCAGTAGTGGGATTGCTGGGTCATATGGTAGTTCTAGTTTTAGTTTTTTAAGGAACCTCCATATTGTTCTCCATAGTGGCTGTATCAATTTACATTCCCACCAACAGTGCAAGAGGGTTCCCTTTTCTCCACACCCTCTCCAGCATTTGTTGTTTGTAGATTTTCTGATGATGCCCATTCTAACTGGTGTGAGGTGATACCTCATTGTAGTTTTGATTTGCATTTCTCTAATAATGAGTGATGTTGAGCAGCTTTTCATGTGCTTCTTGGCCATCTGTATGTCTTCTTTGGGGAAATGTCTATTTAGGTCTTCTGCCCATCTTTGGACTGGGTTGTTTGTTTTTTTAATATTGAGCTGCATGAGCTTCAACAGCATTATTTTAAATTAAGGTATATACACCGTTTTTTTTGAAGATTTAATGCTACTGCACACTTAACAGACTACAGTATAGTGTAAACATAATTTTATATGCACCGTGAAACCAAAAAAATTGTGTGACTTGCTTTATTGCCATAGTCGCTTGATGGTGGTGGTCTGAACCCCAACCTGCCCTACCTCCAAGGAATGCCTGTGCAAAAACATGCGGCAAAAATATGATTCTTGCTTTCAAAGCAATTACAATTTACTTGGGAATATGCAATGGTAAAACATAGAAATAAAGAATTTTAACGGAATGGAAAAGGCAGAGAGATTAGATGGGCAGAGATAGGAATGCTGTGACAAAAGTGGAAAGCCACAGAAGGAAATGTTGGCATTGTCTGAGAACAGTAGGGAAGGCATTCTGGAGGATGAGTGATCACTGGGCTGGAAGGTGAACAGCATTCCTTGTGGAAGGTATGGCGGGAGAAAAGACGTGGAGAGAGGAATGTACAGGCCATCTTTAGACAATGATGAGTTGACTATTGAGGCTTGATAGGGAGTAAGATGATGGAGGGTGGTGGGGAAGTGACCTGGAATGGTAGACGGAAGCAAGCTCAGGTAATGTCTAAGTTTGTAGCTTTGGAGCGGTTACTACGTGCAGGCACTGTTTTAAATGCCTTACATATATTAACACACATGAAACCCTGAGGTAGGCACTATTTGAAGCCCCATTTTACAAGAAGGAAATCAAGGCATAGAAACATTAAAAGACTTGGGGGACTTCCCTGGCGGTCCAGTGGTTAGGACTATTGGCTAGGGGATAGAAACTTGAACTGAAGCCTTCAACTCTGACCTTTTAGGAGAAGCAGAAAATTTCCATCTGTGCTGGGGATTTCTTGTCTTAATAAAGACGTGGCTGGGGTGGAGTGGGGAGAGAAGGGGGTGTTTCTAACCGTGAACAAAAAAAAAACCCTGAAATTTTATCTCAGCCTCAAGTGGAGCTCAGCCATGCCAAAAGATCCGTAATATTGATAACAATAATGATGGCGATTATTATATTTTATTTTTCAATCGTGGTAATTACTGTACATTAAGTCATTAGCATTCATTATTCCTACAATGTGTAATTAGGACAATGGTCGATAGATTGCTCCTGACTGTAATGAAGTTTTTATAATTGTAATTTATTGGCATCAAATTACCTTTCTTAAAACGAATCTGAACATCACACTCTTAATTCTGGGGGGGGGGGGCGGTGACAATTATTTTTAATTAATGTTTCTTGTTTGTGCCACACAGGGGGAGCTGTCTGACCAATCCAATTCCCTGTGTCTGCGAGGAAGTTAACCAAGAATATCAAAGGCATTCTTGAATCAGTCATCTATCACGAAACATCTTCCTCTTCCCCATCCCCTACCCTGTTTCCATCATCTCCCTCCTCCTAAGCAGCGGCCACAGGGGAAAAAGAAACCCAACCATTTACCATCATGATTAGCTGAGAAGACAAGAGACGATGATGCAGATTAGTTAAGTCAATTTGTTGCTAAGAGTGAGAAGAATATATATATATTTTTCCCTTCATAAATGGCTGAGTAGCCAGCCCTGTCTTGGAGGACATGGACGCTGGGGGTGGCTTTTGCTTTTGCTGTCTGCAAATTTCATTGTGAGGTTTAATATAAGGTGGTGATTCTTCCCCCCCGCCACCAACCCCCATCCGGTAATTAGCTAAGATGGCCTTTCCAAAAATATGAATCTACATCTTGTTTCTAGAAATGCTGAGCGAGACATCTCAGGGCATTTGTTTTACTGTTGTAATATGAAATTGCCTATATTTGACTGGTTTTGACCTACAAAAATGGCAATTTAATGGCTCAAATGAATCTATCCACTGGGATGGTAATCAATGAAATGACTCCTCCCCAAAGATGATGATTAGGAGGGAGAGAAAAGGCCATTAGGTTTTAGGCTATTGGATGAAAAAGAAGGGTGTTTAAGAGGGGTGGGCATAAGGAAAGGAGGGGGGCAGACTGAGGGCTATGTAGAGAAGAAGTGGGCTGGAGAAAGGGCCTGCCCTTTGCTCATCACCCATCATGTACCAAGCATAGGTCAGGACCTTTCGGTGCAGAAGTGAAGTCACCTGCACAAGCTGGTAAGTGGTTGGAGTTGAAATAGAAGTTGGGGCAAATTCTGTTGTTTGTGAGGAAACGCCTTTGTTAAGGAGGACAAAAGCTTAGTACCCACCCCCTGGAAAGACAATGTGAGCAATGAGTCAGGCCAAGCAGACCCAGCCGTGTCCCATACGACCTGTGTGACCTTCAGCAAGTAGCTCCCAGTCTGCTGCAAATGTTACTCTGTAAAATGAGAGGAAACCGGGGTTCCCTTTTCACAGGACCATCGTGAGGGTTAAATGAAATAATCTATGAGAACGTATTTAGCATCATTCCTGACACATAGCAGATGCTAAAAAAAGTTCTCTTCCATCTCCTTTAATTAATGAATCTCTATATTTAAAATGGGGTCTGTGGCTTCAGCACGGGAGCAAGTCATGATGGGGACGTGTTGGCAGAAGAGACAGACGGTGGGAGAGAAGATCTCATTCGTGATGGGGTGAAGGTGGGCAGCGTAAATCTCATTTCTCGGCAAAAGCTGCAATTTGCCGGCGTTTTTAATTATTATTTTTTATTATGGATACAAATTAAAAATAAACTGTGTCTCAATCACAGTAGGGATTAAAATTGTTCTCTAATTGTTATCTTTGAATCAATCTAGCTTCCATTAGCTCTGCTTCCTGAGGTATAATTGAGGGGTATGTGTGTGTGTGTGTGTGTGTGTGTGTGTGTGTGTGTGTGTGTCTCCTTGGTTTGTGGGGACGGCACCTATTTCCATTTGATGCACCAACTATCTCTTCCAAAGCTCCCATTTCATTTTTCCTTCCTCTTTGCTAAAAACCTTGGGGAGCAGTAGAGCTGAAGTGTATTAAGCACTAGACCCCTATCCCCACCTCACCTTCCCTAAAGTTTTTATTTAAAAACCAACATACTGAGCGCTGTGCAGAGGTACTTTTTTGGATTGGGCTAAGGGTGGGAGTAGTGACTTAACGTCAGTACACTGGAATGGCCAAGCTCAATTTCTTCCTAAATATGGGCATTGCCAGTCTGTGAATTTCACAAGGGCAAGGATGCTCATCTGTCTTGCTCACTGCTGCATCCCCAGAACCTAGAACAGTGCCTGGTATCTGGTTAGTTCTCGTTAAATATTAATTGATTTAACTCAAGCACGTCCCTAGGAGAATATTTGCAAAATGCATAGCATGCGAACATACAGTGCGTAGTACATGGGTCATGGTAGCACTCAATAAAACACAGCTCCTATTATTTTTATCGTGATTTCCAAGCTCAGATGGGCCATCCTGAGGCTACTTCCTCCCCTTAAATTATATTTTAACATTCACTGTCTGGCGTCATTTACCCAGCCCTTGCTCTGTATACGTGGTGCTTTGCATATATCATTGCTAATTCTCAGGCGCTCTTAGTAGGCCTGTTTTACAGATAAGGAAAACGGAGGCACAGAGACATGAAGTCACTTGCCCCAAGTCACACAGCTGGTAAGTGATGGGGCTGGGATTTGAACTTAGGTCTCTGTCGGACTCCTAATGCTCAGGGTCTCTTTTGTCACTCTTCTCTACCTTGCAATCTCCAACTCATTTATTTATTCCAAGTGAGCAAGGTAATAATTTTTGGCCTCATTTTTTTCAGGTGAAGAAAATGAGACCCACAGAGAAGTCTTATGACTTGTATGGAGGTGAGGGGTGTCACACGTCACATACATGGGGACCTCATGCTAGTGGCCAGTGTACCAGGTGTGGATTCTTACCAGGGCACCTCCCTGCCTTCCTGTACTGGGCATTTAATCAGATGGAAATTAAAAAAATAGGGACTATGAAAAAAAATGAGGACTTTGAATCCAATAAATAAAATTCAGATACTGAGACCAGAATAGCTGCATGGTGCTCTCAGCAAGAAGCTTAGCTGAGATCATAGCTAGAAAAGGGTTAAGCACCAGGCTTGGGGAAAAAATGAAGCATTTGTTCATTCATGCTTTGCACAAATATTTTTTGAGCAGCTACAGGAAGTTCTGGGGATATGGCAGGGAACAAAAAAGCTGGACTCTGCCTTCAGGAGTTTATGATGTAGTGGGGGAGATAAATTTAATAAAATATTCACATATATATGTATATATAATTATGACTGTGACAAAATGCAAGAGGGAAAAGTACAGGGAGTTACAAGAGATGGTAACATAGGGACACAATATCATGGTGTCAGTATCATGACTTGCTTTGGCCAACGTTACCTCTCTCCCCCTGGTTTCTGGTAAAAATAAAATCACAGTGTCAGATCTAGGCTGAGTCTATATGAGCTTTACTTTTGCAGTCATAGACGGTTGGATCCAGATGGTGCCTCCATCAAGCTGGGACCTCAAGTTACCACAACAATCAAAGTTTCCTTGCTAACCCACAATGCAATGAGACTGAGTGAGAGGCAAACTGCTGGGGTTGTTTGTTACTGCAGCATGACCCAGCCCATGCTGACACGTACATCAGCTCTCCCATTACGATGCACTTAACTACCAGGTGGATTTTTTTTTTTTTTTGGTGTGAATTGTTTTGTTATTGTTTAGGAATCTACCCCAAGGAAAAAATCTGAAATGCAGACAATACGATATGCAGAAATATTTTCGTTTTTTAAAATTCATGATCTTAAAGCACCAGAAATGATCTAAATAATTTTCATTGGAGGACTGGTTAGGATAGAATGCTATACAGCCATTGAAAGTAACAGAGTGAAAGATACAGAACTTTCACTCTTTCATACGTATCCAAATCTGTATGTGGATTTAGATTTGTAAAAATGTACACACACACACCACACACAGGCACAAGCAAAAGGCAGGCATGTAATACACCAAAATGTCACTAATGATTCACTGGATTATAAATAATTTTTTGTGCTTTTCTGTACTTAAAATCAGTAAAAAAAAAATTACTATAAATTAAAAAAGATTGTTTAAGAAGATTTTTGAAATAAAATAAAAATAAGTTTTACATAAAGATTTCTTATGTGAAGTGAAGGAAGGGTATGAGATTGCATACAGAATGTGGTAAAACATGGATCTGTCTGCATGGAAAAAAAAGACTGGAAGGAAATATACCAAAATGCTAATAATAGTCAGGTTCCCTGGGTAGTGTGATTTAGAAAGCTTTTTAGAAACTTCCTTTTATTCCTGGATTTTCCCATTTTCTATAATGGGCACAACTTGGTTTTTGTGGTAAGAAATACAATACTTCAAAAACTGGTACTAGCACCGATACCTTGATAAATTGTAAAAGGCCTCTTCTGCGCCCCCTTTTCCAGTCTTCTCTCCTCTCATCTATTTTATTACCATATAAACTTGTCCTTCTCATAAACTGAGTGGGTCTAAAATGGAATCCTGCTTTTTAGTGGCTCTGTCTTGACTTGGTTCTGAAAAAACGATGCCATGCTCCCTGAAAAAAATTAATAGGAACCGTATTGCTTTCACTCAAAAAGATCAAATTAATAACACAGACACACAAACCCAGTTTAATGCTAAGAGCTGTCAACGATACATCACCAGTAGCACATACACACATTCTAGGAACAACCAGAGCCAACTGCTATTTCTATGGAATATTTCTTTCAAAGATGCCAACGTTTTCCAAAGATGTGAGCATATGTTTGACCTTCCTAGGCTTGGGAGAGAAGGCGGAAGAGAGTGGCATCTCCTTGTGTGCCTTTGCTGGCTGAGTGAGGGAGGGGCCCTCATGTACACGGAAGGTCACTGGGCTAGAGTTGCTGTGGCCCACTCTGGCCCCTGCCCACGTCCCTTTTCTTAGCCTCTTACTTAGCTCCAGCCTCATCTCTGCGCCATCTTCCTTCCAATCCCTAAGCCTTTGCAGGTGTGATCTCTTCCCCACCGAACTTGCTTTCTCTCCTCAGTTGGCAAAGCCCTGGGCCTCCTGTGGGTCTCAGTCTCCATGTCACATATCAGAGTCAGTCTCATCTTCCCTATTGGAGGTTTTCACAGGACACAGAACTTTCAGCCCACTTACCCCAGCTAGTGACTGCATCTTTCTTGCTGTGCTCATTCGTCCAGTATCTGCCCCTTCCACTAGACTCTGAGCTCCAAGAGGGCATGGATTTTGTCTGTTTTGCTCACTGCTATGTCCTCAGAGCCTAGGACAGTGCCTGGCACATAGAAGATACTCACCAAATGGTTGTTGAAGGAATAAATGAATGAAAGAAACCCATGGGATCCTGAATGGCCCACTCTCGCCATGGAGGAAAAAGGATTCCAGAGCTCCCTTTGCCTTTGGTCAATTGGTCTCTCTGACCCAGGGCCACATTATGACTTTCATGGGCTCCTTCTCCCATAAAAAGGTACAAATAATATTTTCTGAATGTGTTGGTATAAAGATGAATAGAATCCAGGCTGGATTCATTGGTATGTATACATTATTATTATATTCATTTTTCCTTTTGATTTTAAAAGAGACAGACATTAAAAGATGGGTCCCTAGAAGTATCATGAGCCCTAAGCACTGTGTCTACTGTACCTGGTGGAAAAGGCAGCCCTGGGCTGACCTAGTCTCCTGTGCATTCATTCATTCATTCAT
Organism: Balaenoptera acutorostrata; assembly: GCF_949987535.1. Lineage (NCBI taxonomy): Eukaryota > Metazoa > Chordata > Mammalia > Artiodactyla > Balaenopteridae > Balaenoptera > Balaenoptera acutorostrata. The sequence goes on from NC_080076.1 coordinate 78,589,687, forward strand.
TCACTCATTCATTTAACAAGAACTCATAAAGCAGCTTCTGGGGGCCAAGGCCTGAGCCAGGCCCTGGGGATCCCCTGCTGGGCAGAAGCAGCCACTGTCCCTTCCTCAACATCACTGAGGTTCTAGCAGGAGAGACGGACATTGAACAAATGCACCCAGAGATAAATGTGTACTTATCAGGTTATAAGGCCTTTTGAGAGGCAAGAACAAGGAAATATGAGGTGGTCTGGGGGAGAGGGAGCGTCAGTTAAGAAACCAAGCAGGGTCCTGTGGGGCTCCTCGGCACGGAAGCCTTTCCGAGTCCCCCGTTCCTTGTTTATAGGGAACAGATTCCAGCCTCCATGACCTTCCCTGAGTTCCAAAGGGCAGATTTGAACAGTTGCTAATCAGGGAAGGGAGGGGATGCAGAAACAAGGGAGGAACAGCCAAGAAACTATAGTGCAGCCTTGGGGCAGGGTCCTGGTTCCGCCTCAAGGGATACACATAATAATATCTTTAAGCTCTCTATAAAACTAAAACCCCCAGAACATGGAAGATGGAACTGCTTGATGAATCATTCTTCAGGGGAGATCAGGAGACCACCTGAGGCCAGATTAAAGGAGTGCAGGCCCTGCACACACCCTAATCTGTGAGCAAACCCACCCTTGAACTATCACTATAAAACTCCTCACCAGTTCCTCCTGGGTTGGGACACACAGTTTTGAGAGGCACGAGCTTGCTGTGTCCCCATTTGCCTGACAAAGCAATCAAGCTATTCTTTTCTACTTCACCCAAAACTCTGTGTCTGAGATTCGATTCGGCACCGGTGCACAGAGCCCGAGCTTACTGCATCAGTTAGAGACGGCTTCCCCAATTGGAGATGCGAGGTAACTCTGCCGAGAGGCTGGGGAACAGCATCCCAGGCTGAGGTCCTGGTACATGCAAAGGTCCTGAGGCAGGATCTTTGAGCAACTAGAGGGAAGCCAGAGGTTTGGGGGAGCAGGAGGGATGGGCAGGAATTTCAACCAGCTTCTTGAGTCTCATTAGGAAGCCACAACGGACCCTTAGGACTCTTGTACCCAGTAATGTTCTCACTTAACCCCCCCAAACTTTCCCAGCCTAGGCCACCCAGCTCTGGGCACAGAGCAAGAATCAGGGAGGGCTGGTTTGATTAGATCACTGTCAGCGAAGGACGGGAGGTTAATTGCTATTCTCTTTGTGAGTCTGGCATGGCCAGGGAGCTCTGCTCACAACTCTGTGTGTGTGTATGTGTGTGTGCACGTGCACGCGCTTCTGTATGTCCCTGTATGGAGGGAAGTTTGGCCTCAGGTTGGAGGGAGGCCACAGGGCCAGGGGGTGGGTTGCACAAGATTTCTCTGTGAGTTCTGAGCCTTGTCTTGTCTGGTGTGCAGCAAAGAGGAGTACTTAACAAGCATTAAGGGACACAAATAATGCCCCTTTTCTCCTCTTTGCCTATTCTTCCCTCTCTCTTTTCTTGTAAATCCCGCTCCTTGCATGTGAATAGCGGAATGGCTTCATCTGGGACCTTTAATCAGATCCCTGGTAGGCACTAGGAGGGCAAAGTACTGGAGGGATTACCTTTTATTTTAGGGTTTTTCTCCCCTAGTTTTGCCATCCCCCCGTCCCCTCCCCCTGGCGCGTTTTCCTCCTTGGCGTTTGTTCTCAGCAGAAGTAAGTAAGGAAGGCTTACAGGGCGGGGGAGGGGGGCTTACAAACTTAAGGGGATGGGGCCCTATTCAGCAGGGCTTGTCCACAGTCTTTCTGCTTTTGTTCCCGGGCCATTCTTCAGCTGATTTCTTCACTCCAGTAAAAGCACTTTAATTCCCTTTTAGATACGGAGAATCCGTCCTCTTCCCCTTGCTGCCCCCTCCCTTTCTCCACCCCACACACCCCATTTCACTTTCTCAGACCCTTTATGCTGTATCCTCATCCGCCCCAACAAAGACCTAACATCCTCGCAAAGTATTTCTTTCACCGATCAAGAGAGGCTGCGGGAGAATCTGGACGAGGGGGAGGGGAGCAGAGGGAAAAGGAGGAGGAGAGGGGGCTTCTCAGGAAAGAGACCCCCCCCACCATAAACCAGGGCTGGGGAGACCCTTGGCTTAGGACTGCACCCTTTTTAGTCCCTGCCGTGCCTTGGATCCAAAGGAAAGGCGTGGATGCCGGCACGTGTGTTGGGAAGGAAAGAGTGTGTGTGAGCGTGTGCCCGTGTGATCATGACAGGGGCAATAGAGACATCTGAGGCCTGGTGTGGGCTTGGTCAGCATTTCTGAAAGGAGCCAGAGGCTTCCGGGAGAAACTCCATGCGGGGAGAGGACACGGGCCCCTCCGCTGCCATCAGAATCCCTGAGACCTCTCAGCGGAGCATCGATGGGACCAGACGCTGAGCCTGGGCTTCCCGAACTCCGGGCTAAGACCAGACAGCATCTTGTGAAAATGTTTGAGACGTGGAGGAAAATGGCCGGCTGCAAAACAGGAAAAGAAAACCCTCAGCTCAAACATGAATAAATGCAGAATTTAAAGTCTGCCCGATGTATCTTAGGTCAGCTGTCCTAACTTCAATTCATAAAAATTTCATCGCTTATGAAAATAACTTGTGGGGCAGGTTTTATTTTTCTTTCTGTGCATGACCTGCCTCCCTCTCTCCCTCCTTGTCTCCTTCCTTTCCGATAATATAAATGAACACCTGCTGAACACCTGTGGACCAACCCAAATCTGGAACACTGCTGTTATTTAGTGTAATATATTTACACTGTATCACACTGACGGTGTGTCGTGACTTACACTGTCTTCATGCACCCATCCTGATTCCAAACTCCTCCCTCCCTGACAGAGGTAACCATCTCCCTAAATGCATTCAAAAATATTTTTAATCGCCTATTTATAGTCCCCAAACAATATTCCCTTTAGTTTTAATTCAGATTTTTCTCACTCTGCAAGAACTTCCCAAGCTAGCCTGGGGATGGCTGGGCAACCATAGCCAACCATCAATTCAGTGAGTTCCTTACGACCAAACTGCAAAAGGACAATGTGAAAAGTCCTTTCAGAATTTTTGACAGCAAAACCAGGTCTCTGTCATACTCTTAGTAGGATTTATAATGTGGGAAGGAGACCTCAAGGTAAGCGTGTCTGGGTGCCTACCTATTGGAAAATGGTTCTGCCTCGAATCCCACTTTCATGATGGAATTACGTTGTGCTGTCAGTTACCAGCCTTGTTGTCCCCATCTATGAAATGGGAACAACAGCTAAGCTCAGCTTTGCACTGAGGAAAAAATGGGGGGTATGAGCGAGAAGCAATCTCGCTGAAAGATAAAGTGAGCTTTCCTATCTCCTCTTCTTTCTGTGTGAGATATGAGAAAGATGAGACCCTTTTCAAAATGTCGACAAATTGACGCAGGGCCATTTAAGAGAAAGTGGGCCGGGGCCGTAATAGCCCAATTGGGAGTCTGAGAGGCAGAAGGGCTGGCTTCCTCTCCATGCCAGAAGATGAGCAATTACCGCCAGGCATTTTTCGGGCAAAATAGAAGGCAGAAAAATAGCAAGGAGGGGCCCCAATTACGGAGAGTCATTCTCAGGGCGAAAAACGCTGTCTCATTCTTCTGCTGCAAACTGCGGTCTGTGAAACGAGGTGCGGGGCAGTTAGAGTGATTAGAAGATGTGGAAATTTCAGCAGGGATAATGTCTGGTCTTAGCCCGGAGGTTGGGCTGGGGGAGGAGGAGGAAGGATGGATGGTTTGGGAACCAGTATGAATTGCTTCTCCCTCCTTGTTGGTATGAGACCTGAGCAAGGCATGTCGTTTTCTGCTGGTCCCCAAATAAAGCAAGGGATCTTTGCCTCTCTGTGCTTCCAGACAGAAGCAGAGGGAAATGACCACGTGTCTTAAGCCACCATGAGGGTTTTAGGCGGTGGTGTGCTGGTAAATGTTTAACCACCGGCTCTCACCCCTCCCCCAACTCTGATTTGTGAGCTTGTCGATTTCCATGGTGTAAATACTCCCACCTGACATGGCAAAACAGAGTTGGGAAGAGACCATTCACTATGTGTCTTTCCATACCCTTCTCTGATGTGAGCATGTTTGGTCTTTATACCAGAAGGAGGCATTTCGTGTCCCCTGGGGAAATCTCAACCAATGGGGTCGGGGAGCTGGTGGAGAAAAGCACCAGCCCTACCCTCCTCCCCCATTATTCAAGTGGACCTTCCTGGAAGGCATTCTGTACATTCCGGGGGTGTCCTAGCAAAATTGAGCTCCAGGCACCCATGGCAACTCACCGTGGTGTTGCCTTCTTTTTTCTCCCTGACATCCTCCCTCCTGCTTCCTGGGATCATCCAACCAATGAAATACCTGTACACAACTGCTTGTCTCAGACTTTGCTTTTTTTTTTTTTTTTGGAGGGGGAAGTGGTGGTGGTGGTGGAGCGCTGGGGAGACCCAAGCTAAGCAAACACCATGGAGTGTTATGCAGTGCTGGGAAGCCACCGATGAGACGTGTACAAGGCAGCATGGATGGATGGGAAAAGCAGAGTGCCGAGTGGGGGGAGGGGAGGAGGAGGGAGCAAATAAGATATTCAAGGCAGCACAATCCACATATGTAAAAAATGCACGCACGCAAATAACTGGCCATTTTGCATGAACACATTGAAAACAATCATTAAAATGGTATCTGGGAGAAGGAAATTTGGAGTGAGGGTAAATGGGGAAGAAAGAGAAAAGGAAGAAGGAAGGAAGAGAAAGAGAGAGAGGAAGAAAGGGAAGGAAGAAAGGGCTTTATGCAGATTGAAAAAAAAAAAAGGAAGTAGCAGTTTGGCTGGAGATGGTAACATAATGCTACCTAAACTCGAAAAGTGTGATGGGCTTTTAGCCGCCCACTTTATTTATTTATTTATTTTTGCAGGATCTTAGTCCTCCGACCAGGGATCGAACCTGTGCCCCTGGCAGTGGAAGCGCAGAGTCCTAACCACTGGACTGCCAGAGGAGTCCCTAGCTGCCCACTTTAAAAGGCTCGTTGGGGGCAGGTCTGACTCAGCCCCTGATAGCCAGGTCAGCCTCTGGAAGGAAGGGCCCAAGGACCCTCTCTGGGGCAGCCTGGGGCTATGGCTGTCCTGACACTTAGCTCCCCTGAAAGGCTGCACCTCTCAGGACCAGGTGAGGCCTGCCCAATCCCCTAGGGGACCAGCTGGCTGATGGCACAGGTCCCTCTCCCCGTGGCTGTCACATGGACCACACCCTCCCTCTCCTCCTTGCAGGGTCTAGGTTGGGCAGGGGTGGACGATGATGGTTTTCTTTGCTTTTATCCTACCTGCTGGGTCTGTGTTTCCTGCATAGAGACCACCCATTGAGAGAGAGAGAGAGAAAGAGAGAGAATTCTTTTAATTCTCCCTTTGCAACCATGATAATAACATTTATTGTGTTATGGAATCATCACTCTCCTCCCCAAGAAAGGGGATAGTATTACTCTCCCCAATTTGAAGACAAAGAAACTGAGGCTCAGAGAGGCATCCTTGCTGGCCCAAGGTCGCACTGTTATACACCTGGGTTCTTGGACTCTTTAATCAATAGAAATTGATAAGAGGCCAGACGAGAAATTCAGACAAGGCTTTACTGGGACTCATGCTGCAGCACGAGGGAGTGAAAACAAGTAACAGGTTCCCTTGCTGCTCCCTGAGTTGGGGGGCCGGGAGCTGGTCCCTTAAATGGGGTGAGGGTAGGGGTGGATCCATGGGTCCTGCTGGAGGGGGTCTGCCCACCCCCTTGCTGGTGCTGGGTGCAGGGCTCATGCGCAGTACCCTGCTTTTGCTCTCCACACCTCAGAAGTGGCAGTTGGGTTTTTGGTCTTTTTGGATCTTGTTGTTTATAATTTGCCCCAACTGCACATGTACGCAGTTATTTTTAGTCCCTTATAGTTTTTGTTTGTTTTGGTATTCTGTTGCTTGAGGAGACGTGTGTCCAGGTGTAAGTACTGCAGCAAAGGGTCCCAGGTCCCACGTCCCAGCTTTCCTCAACACCATCAGGACTGGAGTCTGCTGGGAGCCCAGGTCTGCCTGAACCCAGAGCCCACTGGGCACCGCCTTCCACTTGACTTGTCAAATTTAGTTATGATTCTGTTTATGGTGCTGCTTCTCCCACTGACCCATAGATCGGTGGCGGCAAGATCTGGACGCGTTCCTTGCCGAGCATGGGGCCTGGTACAATGTGGGTGCCCCATAAATGTTTGTTGAGTCCGAGAAGGATTGAAGGAGAAAAATTTTGCTCATTCTGTTGTTGGGAGGATTAAGTGAGATAATGCAAGCAAAATGCTTTACACAGGTGCTCAACAAATGTTATTTTTGTATTAGTATGTGTGATGGTCTTGTTCCTCCTACAGAGTCATAAATAACCAGGCTTTGGGGAAAAGTCTCAAGCGTGCAAATGGGGAGAGGGGGAGGGATGTGGAGAGTGGGGGAGGGATGTGGAGAGTGGGGGAGGGGTGTGGAGAGTGGGGGAGGGGTGTGGAAAGTGGAAGAGGATATAGTGGGAGGGAGTCTTCAGCCAGTGCCTGCTTGTTGGGCCAGGGAGCAAACACAGATCACAGACCCACAGGAGGTCAGGACTTGGATGACCCATGCCCTGCCTCACATTGACAGCTGGGGAAAGTGAGGTTCAGAGATCAAGACTGACACCTGCTGTCCTGGCTCCCAGGTCACTCCCTGCCGCCACCTGGATGTCCCATGAGCTTCATTCCTCTCCAGGATCAGAGACTGCCGAGCCTGCTCCCTGAGATCTTCCCCAAACTTCCCTCCCTCTTGTCCTTTCGAGAGCTGGGAAGCGCCTGCTGAAGCCCCCAGATCCAGACTGGAGCATCTGTTGGCAAAGCTGCCTCCCCAGGAAAGGGCTGGGTCCAGTCCCCTGAAAACTCCACATCTCTGCATGAAGTTACGGTGGCAGGGAGAAGACCCACTGTGGGGTCTGAGGCTGTCTTCTGCAGATGGGCATGGGTTCTCTGAGGTTCCCTCTGGTAGGCTGTGAATTAAACTCTGGCCAAGCCAGGAAGTGTGTTGGTGATGAAGGAGGCAAAACGCGGCTACTTGTCAATCACACCAAGTCCTGCACAGCGGCTGGTGGCAGCCCCTTGGGAGGGAAGCTGAGCAAGAAGTTGGTCTCCTAAGCTGGTCAGCGCAGGATGGGGTGAGGAGGGGCTGGAGGAGGGGGGAATTAGGAAGCTGGCTGGGGCTGCCCAGAGCATCTCTCTTCTCTCTGTACCTCCCTAACAACATCCCCCTGCATGTCCTTCCTTCTGTTCCTTGAATGCCCCAAGCTTCCACCCACTTGCAGCCTTTGCCCTGTGTCTCCCTCTGCCTGGAACTCTGTTCTCCCAGATCATAGCACTGTCTCTATTCACATTATGTGGGTCTCTGCTCAAATGTCCCCTCCTCAGGGAAGCCTTCTCTGATAATCTAAAGGAAGCCCCAGCCACAGCTACTTCCTAGCGCATCACCCTTTTAATTCTCTTCGTAGCTCACCGGACTATCTGTGAGGCCCCACTTATTTGCAGTGTGACCTTGAGCAAGTTCCTTAACTTCTCTGTGCCCAATGTTTCTCATCTGTAAAGTGGGGATAATAGTACCCATCTTACAAAATTGTACTGATGATTAAATGAGATATTTGTAAAGTGTTTAGAATACTGCCTGGCACAGAGCAAGCACTATAGAAGTGTTAACAATTATTATTATTACTACTATTATTGCTGCTAGCACTCTTACTGCATTTGATCATTTAGTTTCCTCTCACCCCCAACTAGAATGTCACCTTCATGAGGGTAGGTACATTATCTGTCTTATATCCTCATACCTGACACAGTGCTTGGCGCATAGTAGGTGCTCAAGAACTCTGTTTTTGAGTGAGTGGATGAATGAGTAAAAGAAAGTGGGTCACAGGCTTAATGAAACCCCAGGCAATGGGTATTCGAAGCATGAGGGTTCAGGTTCTCCCTTTAGAGCTGGGCACACACATGGGGGTAGACGTGGTGAAGGCAGGCAGTGGGGACAATTCTAGGCACGTGCTGCCCTGGGGTGGACCTTCTATTCAGGTAAGCTGGCAGGAATAAGGAGACCCAAGAACATAGGTGGGTCTGATGCAGATTTAGTGGGGGTTCCAGTGGAACTGCAGAGTTCCCAAATGTTCCAGGGGCATTTGATGTCTTGGGCATGCAGAGGCTGGGGGACCCTAGAAGGAGAGGGTGAGAACTTGGGGTTCCCAGTTCATCCCCTTCCCACCTGCTATTGTGCAGAAGTGGAACCTGTGGTCCAGCCCTGTGAGATGCCCCGCCTACCTTCAGCCCAGAGTTGGACCAGCATCCTGCATCCCTGGTGTGTGCCTGGTCTTCAGGCAGCACTGGTGCCTTCCTGGGATGGAGTACCTTCCTTTTCACGCTGGTGGTAAGTGGTCTAGGGGTTCATTTGGAAGACAGGGTAAACTGAGGCCCCATGGTCCCAGAAAGGCTAAACCTTGGACTCCTGAAAGTTCATTTCCTGTTCGGGAATCCACCTGCTGGCCCGGTCTGGCATCCTGCCCTCAGCTCCCTGGAGCCCTCACTGTGACTGGCATCCAAGAGTCTGGAGGGAAAGGGGTCTGAAAAAAGCCTGGGTCATAGAAGGTGATGGCAATGACCCCTCTGCTCAAAATGACACCGGCAACAATAACAATCAACATAACAACACCAATTTAAACATTGATACCAGTTACTGAATTATGTGCCTGGCACTTTCCTGAGTCCTTTAAAACATTAACTCGGTTATTTCTCAGAACAATGTACAAGGTGTGTGTTAGACAGTAGAACTGTGGCAATGTCAAAGTTCTGAAATTGGATAATTATGAGGTGGCTATGTGTGGTCCTGGCTCTTAGAAAATACACACTGAAGTATTAAGGGGAGAAATGACAAATGGTCCAACAAAGAAAAGAAAGTAGAGCTAGATAGGTAGATGGATAGTGAGACAGATACAGAGAAACCAAAGGTATCAAAATACTAACATGGGGAATATAGATAAAGGTATACAGATGTTCATGGATTTATTATTCTTACAACTTTTCAATAGGTTTGAAACTTCTTTATTCTTTAAAAAAATTTATTATCTTATTTTATTTTATTTTGGCATATAGCATGCGAGATCTTAGTTCCCCGACCAGGGATTGAACCCATGCCCCCTGCATTGGGAGTACAGAGTCTTAACCACTGGACCACTAGGGAAGTCCTGAAATTTTTAAAATAAAAAGCAAAAACACAAATATGAGGGTGGCATTATTATTGCCCCATTTTACAGATGGGGAAACTGAGGCACAGAAAAGTTAGCACCTGCAGTACATGCTCTAGAAATATTAGCTGTTTGATTATTTATATATGAGTCCAAGGCTCAGAGATATCGCGTAACCTGCTCGTCATCACACAGCACGAAAATGGATAGAGTTCGGCCTTGAAGGGCCTCATCTGTCTTCATTCCTAAAGGCTATGTGGATCCCAGGCTGGTTCGGATGAGGCAGGGACAAGGGAGTGGACTCTTTCCAGGGGGCCTTCAAATCAGGCGCCCGCGTCCTCCCAGCCTCTGGGTGAATCTTTGTGGAGCCCCCTTGCCTCCGTCCCTCCCCATCCCTGCAGGAACCTCTCCTGGGAACCCTTCACTCCTTCTCCTGAGCTCTCCCATCCTCTTTGTACCAGCAGCCCCATCGGAGGGGCCTGGCAGGCTGGGGATATTTGCCAGTAAATACAAGATGTGTGTTAAACACTCTGCCGGCAGCTTCTTCCCACTCGGCGATGTTTGCTCAGCAAACATCACTAATTTCCCTTTCTCAGGCTGGGCTGCGGGCCCCTGGAACAAAGTCTGTTCTTCACCAGCCCCACTGACAGCTCCACATCCTCCCCCCTACCCCCATCCCTGCTGGCCCTCAGCGAGGTCTGGGGGCAGAGCTGGACCCTCCTCCCAGCCCCAGGTCCCAAGAAGTGTGGGCAGACAGAATGCTTCTCTGGTTTGCTGGGGTGTCCAGGCCTTGGGCAAAATCTCTAACCAGAATTCCTGGGATGTGGGTGTGGGGTGGCGGAATTTGGTGAGTTCTCCTTTCTTCTGGTCTCTGTTCCATTTATCCTCCAAGATCCAGGAAGCCAGCTTGTTCCAGCTCTTATTCATTCATCCCTTCATTCATTCCTTCAGCAAGTATTATTTGAATGCCCACTGTGTGCCAGGCAGGGCTGGGTGCTGGGGACACAGCGGTGCCTACAGCTAACTTGACCAGCAAAGTTTCTTGCCCTCCTGGAGCTGATTTAATAAAACAGTTAGTAAATATCAGCAAAGCCATCAGAGAACCTGAAGAGAGTAAAGCAGGGTGATACAGGGGGCCCTCCTAGGAAGGGTGGTCACAAAGGCCCCCTTGAAGAGGGGCTATGTGAGCTCAGACTTGGAGGTGGGGGGACAGAGGTCAGTATGACTGAGTTTTCCTCTTCCCTCAGGTTCAACCTGGCGCAGCATGACAGTGTTACAGATCCTGTCTTTATTTAAAATGTTGACAACTTGTTTGCCACAGATTTACAAAATTGAAATAAAATTCACAAAACACAAAACTCATCATTTTAAAGCGTACGATTCAGGGTTTTTAGTACATTCAGTGTTGTGCAACCATCACCGCTATTTAATTCCAGAATATTTTTTATCACCCCCAAATAAATCCCATACCCATTAACTACTCACTCCCCATACCTCCCTCCCCCAGCAACTACTAGCCTATCTCTAAAGACTGACCTACTCAGGATTCACATAAATTCAACATGTGGTCTTTTTGTGTGTGTCTCCTTTCACTTGTCAAAATGTCTTGGAGGTTCGTCCATGTTGTAGCACGTGTCAGAACTTCATTCCTTTTTATGGCTGAGTAATATTCAATTGTATGGATAGAACGCATTTTGTTTATCCATTCATCTGTTGATGGACATTTGGATCATCATGGATTTTTGTGTTAAATTTGATTTTTTAAAGTATTGCATCAACATTTTATGTCTTGGGTACTGAATTTTTTGGCAGCCCCGTCCCAAATTTTGCACTGAGTCATCTCACTCTAGTCTCAGATGGAGTGGAAGAGGGATCCAGAGAGAAGGAAGAGAGTGTGAGGGCCCTGGGGGTGGAAATGAGCTTGAAAGGGGACATCAGTGGGGAGGGAGTTCCCGGCAGAGGGAACAGCAAGGCAGAACACCCTGAGGCAGGAATAGGCTGGAGACTTTTTAGGAGCTGCAAGGGGCTTAGATTGGCTGGAGCAAGTGAACTTGGAGATGCAGTGAGACTAGGCAGGGGTGAAGGGGTGGTGGGGGTGGAGTGGGAAGTGGCTGGACCACAGAGGACCTGGGTTGGAGGACATTGGTTGGTTTTGAGTTGGTACATTTACACTCTCTGGTTTCACTTTTAAAAGCTCATTGGCTGCTGAGTGCAAGGGACTGCAAGCAAAACAAAAAGCAGGGGGTCCTGTGAGGGGACTGTCGAGGGCGTCCAGAGGAGACACGACGTAGCCTGCAACAGGGTGGTGGAGGCAAGAGCCATGGAGAGAGATGTCATCACTGGATAGAGTCTGAATGTATAGAGATGATCCATTCATTTATCCAGCAATTACTGAGCACCGGCTGTATTCCAAGCAGTGCTAGATGCTGGAAATACAGTGAGGGGACATAGCTAGACAAGATCCCAGACCTCACAGAGCTCAGAGACATGAAAGAAGAAATTACGATGTGATCAGCTATGAGGGAAAAGACACAGGCATTTTGGCTGCTATGGACCTATACGTGTTTCCAGAAATGGAATCCATCGGTCAGAGGAAGACCTATTACCTAACTGGGAGACGTGCCGAAGAAAACTCTGCTCTCTCTGGAGACGCTGTCAATACAGAAGTTATTCCCACCATCCTGCAATATGGCGGCCTCCTTGGAATAAGCCTATGGCCTCCCAAGGTGACTGCTTTGAAGGGGAAACACCCCCTTGGGATGGTTGAGTGCTGGGTCATGTTAGAAAAGAACCAGGACTCTTGAGTCGGTGGCCTCTCCTCCTCTGGTCTTTAGAGGAAATCGGGAGGCCTGCAGGGAAGGCTGGAAGAGGCCCATTAGCTCTCCCCGGTCCCCACTTCCCTCGGCTCTCAGGCGGCGCCGTCTCCCCCGTGACTGATGATGAGTCATGGCAGGGGGCTGATTTGGAAGAAACGAGGCCAGAAGACCCCTCAGCTCCCGCACCGGAGACACCCCATTAATCTTTAACAAACACAAGTTCCAGGAGGCGAAGACCTCAGCTAATGAGGCCTGGTTTCCCAGGACTCCCTCCAGGGAAAAAGAATTAACCACCAGAGGTCCCCTGAGCAGGGAGCTGATTCCCTGAAAGGAAGGAGGGTGGGGGGGTTCCCAGCCTCACTCATTTGGGGCAAACTTGACTGTCCCCCTCCAGACTCAGGCCATAAATACCATCATTCCCCTAATATGTCTCTTTGTGGACACTCATTTTTATTTATTTATTTAAAATTAAAAAAAAATTTTTTTTGGCTGCGCTGTGCGGCATGCTGGAACTTTGTCCCCCAAACAGGGATTGAACCTGTGCCCCCTGCAGTGGAAGCGCGGGGTCTTAACCACTGGACCGCTGGGGAAGTCCCAACGCTCTTTTTTTTTTTTTTTTTTAAATAAGTGTATTTTTAAAAATTAAATTTATTTATTTTTATTTATTTAATTTTGGCTGCATTGGGTCTTTGTTGCTGTGCGCGGGCTTTCTCTAGTTGTGGCGAGCGGGGGCTACTCTTCGTTATGGTGCGCAGGCTTCTCATTGCGGTGGCTTCTCTTGTTGCGGAGCACGGGCTCTAGGCGCACGGGCTTCAGTAGTTGTGGCACATGGGCTCAGTAGTTGTGGCTCGTGGGCTCTAAAGCGCAGGCTCAGTAGTTGTGGTGCACGGGCTTAGTTGCTCCGTGGCATGTGGCATCTTCCCGTACCAGGGCTCGAACCCATGTCCCCTGCATTTGCAGGCAGATTCTTAACCACTGTGCCACCAGGGAAGCCTGATACTCATTTTTTTTTTAAATTTTATTTATTATTTATTTATTTATTTATTTTTGGCTGTGCTGGGTCTTCGGTTCGTGCGAGGGCTTTCTCTAGTTGCGGCAAGTGGGGGCCACTCTTCATCGCGGTGCGGGGACCGCTCTTCATCGCGGTGCGCGGGCCCTTCACTATCGCGGCCCCTCCCGTTGCGGGGCACAGGCTCCAGACGCGCAGGCTCAGCAGCTGTGGCTCACGGGCCCAGCTGCTCCGCGGCATGTGGGATCTTCCCAGACCAGGGCTCGAACCCGTGTCTCCTGCATTAGCAGGCAGACTCTCAACCACTGCGCCACCAGGGAAGCCCGATACTCATTTTTTAAAAGAGCTTTATTGTGGTGTAATTGGCATGCAATAAGTTGCGTCTATTTAAAGTATGACTCAATAAGTTTTGATATAGCATATGCCTGTAAAACCATCATCACAGTCAAGGTAATAAACATATCCATCACTTGCAAAAGTTTTCTCTTTGCTTTTACCTCTTTCCACCCTCCCATCCCCAGGCAGCTTCAGATCTGCTTTCTCTCACTATAGATGAGTTTGCATTTGCTAAAGTTTAATATGAATGAACTCATATAGTATGTAGTCTTTTTGGTCTGTCTTCTTGCACTTAGCATAACGTTTGGAAGTTCATCATGTAGTTTGTGTGTATCAATAGTTCATTCCTTTTTATTGAGGAGCAGTATTCCATTGTATGGATAGACCACAGTGTGTTTATTGATTCCTCTGTTGATGGACGTTTGTAAATCCATTCTGTCTCTCTTTTATTTTAAATAAACTTTTAATTTTAAAATAGTTTTTGATTTACAGGAAAATTACAAAGCTAGTACAGAGAGTTCCCATATACACCCACACCCTGTTTCTCCTACTCTTAGCATCTTACATTACTCTGGTACATTCGTCACTTTTAATGAACCAATATTGATACATTATTATTAACTGGAGTCCATCCTTTATTTAGATTTCCTCAGTTTTACTCATCATACTTTTACTGGCCCAGGATCCCATCCATGATACCACATTACACTTAATTGTCCTAACTCCTTAGGCTTCTCTTGGATGTGACAGTTTCTCAGACTTTCCTTGTTTTTGATGACCTTAACAGTTTTGAAGAGCAGCAGGTATGTATTTTGAAGATGTCCCTCATTTGAGGTTTGTCTGATGTTTTTCTCGTGACTGGATTGGAGTGATGCACTTTGGGGGGAAGACCACAGAGGCAAAGTACCATTCTCATCACATCATATCCAAGGTAAATCAATGATCAATGTGAGTTACCACTGTTGATCTTAACATTGATCACCTGGTTGATTTTAACCTTGAGCTTAACCGTGATCACAGGTTTCTCCCCTGTAAAGTTATTCTTTCCCCCGCTTTCCATTCTTTACTCTGTGGAAGGATTGCCCTGTGCGCAGCCCACACCTAAGGAGTGGGGAGTTATGTTCCACATCCTTGAGGAACAGAGTCTGTACATAAATTATTTGGAATTCTTCTGCATGGAGATTGGTCTAGTCTCTCCCATTAATTTATTTATTCAAGTATGGACTCATGGATATTTATACTTTGGGTTATAATCCAATTCTACATTATTAAACTCTTTTTTTTTTTTTTTTGGTCAAATTGTTCCATGTTTGACAATTGGGAGCTCTTTCAGTTGGATCTGGTGTCCCTTTGACATACCCCGATTATTGTGTGTGTGTGTGTGTGTGTGTGTGTGTGTGTGTGTGTGTGTGTGTCTGAGCATTTCTTTACTTTCTGGCAGTACAAAATGCTCCAGCTCATCTTGTGTATTTCCTTCCCTAATCCTAGAACCAGCCATTTCTTCAAGAAGTCTGGTTCTTTTTATTGGAGAATGGCATTAGAAACCAAGATCTGGGCACATAGGTGTGCTCACAGCTACTGGGGTATCATTGTTTCTCTTCCCTCTTGGCTGACAGAGCAAAGAAATGATGGCATATATACTAACCCTTTTCAATACACAAATCTACATGTATATTTCATATATAAACATCTGTATCTATATTAAAGGGAACATGAGTTCATACTGATGTCTCCAACTCTACTCGATCACTACACAGATCGTTCTTGCCTCTTCCCCTTGCTTATCCGAAACCTCTCACCCCAACAGTGAGAAATCTGGCTCCCATCAACAGCTATCCATTTAATTAATTGTTCAGTTCCAGGATACATGCATGGTGGTTTCAGAATTGTTAACCCAAACTCCCATGGGAAATAACTTTATCAACTAGAGTGCCATACTTATATACAGTTCCTTTTGCCTTTAGCCTTGCAGACTCTATTTATTTCCTAGGTAACTTACTTAGGTCAGCACTGCCCTTCTTCACCCCCCTTCACTGAGGTTGTTTTATACATTTATAATGCAGTTAGACTATTTTGTCACATTCTGCATCCCACCTTGGGATTATCAATCTCCGAAATAATTTTTAAAAATTTTCATATTTTAAAGTTCACTTTGTGTTGTAGAACTGTAAAGTTCTGTAGGTTTTGACAAATGCACAATGTCATGTATCCACCATTATAGGATCATACAGAATAGTTTCACTGCCCTAAAAAATTCCCTGTGCTTCACCTATTTAACCACCACCCCAAGCTCTGAGCCCCCGGCAACCACGGATCTCTTTAGCATCTTTAGTCTTGCCTTTTCCAGAATGTTATGTCAATGGAATCGTACAGTATGTAGCCTTTTCAGACTAACTTCTCTTTTACTTAGTAATATGCATTTAAGTTTCCTCCATGTCTCTTTGTAGCTTCACTGAATAATAATCCATCATATAGATGCACTGCTGTTTGTCCATTCAACTACTGAAGGACATCTTGGCTGCTTCCAAGTTTTAGCAAGTACAAATAAAGCTGGTATAAACATTCATGTGCAGCTTTTGTGTGGACATAAGACTATGTTCAGCTGCGTAGAGACTGCCAAACTGTCTTCTAAACTGGCCGTACCACTTTGCATTCTCACCAGCAATGGATGAGAATTCCTGTTGCTCCACATCTTTGCTAGCATTTGGTGCTGTCAGTGTTCCAACTTTGGGCCATTCTAACAGGTGTATAGTGGTATCTCATTGTTTTAATTTGCATTTCCCTGATGACATATGATGTGGAGTATCTTTTCATATACTTATTTGCCACCTGTATATCTTCTTTGCTGAGGTGTGTCTGTTAAGGTCTTTGGCTCATTTTTTAATCAAATTGTTTGTTTTCTTATTGTTGAGTTTTAAGAGTTCTTTGTATCTTTTGGGTAACAGTCCTTTATCAGATGTGTCTTTTGCAAATATTTTCTCCCAGTCTGTGGCTTGTCTTCTCATTCTCTTGATCACTGTACTTTTCTCCTTTTAGTGATTTCACTTAAAAAATTCTAGGGCTTCCCTGGTGGCGCAGTGGTTGAGAATCTGCCTGCCAATGCAGGGGACATGGGTTCGAGCCCTGGTCCGGGAAGATCCCACATGCCGCGGAGCAACTAAGCCCGTGTGCCACAACTACTGAGCCTGTGCTCTAGCGCCCGTGAGCCACAACTACTGAGCCCGCGTGCCACAACTACTGAAGCCCATGCGCCTAGGGCCTGTGCTCTGCAACAAGAGAAGCCACAGCAATGAGAAGCCCATGCACTGCAACGAAGAGTAGCCCCTGCTTGCCGCAACTAGAGAAAAGCCCTCGCGTAGCAATGAAGACCCAACGCAGCCAAAAATAAATAAATTAAAAAAATTAAAAAAAAAATTCTTATTTGCTTACATCTATTGAACTCCTATTCCATGCCAAGCCTAGTTGTAGTGATACTGTAGGTTGGTGATTCCCTGTCATGATTACTGGAGAAGTAACAGCTACCTTTGGTGGAAAGTTATGTAGGATGAGCTCTAAAGTCCCTGTGACTCTAATGTCTTAGGGTTCTAAAAGTCAATAATTCTAAGATTTTAAAATTCAGTAATTCTCACATTTTGTATATTTTATCCTAATATTCTATTAGCTTAGTATTCTAAAATTCTATTCTTCACTGATCTTATGCAATTCTAAAACTTCTAGGAAACATGCTCACCAAGGGGGGAGGAGGGGGTGGGATGAATTGGGAGACTGGAATTGACATATCTACACTATTGATACTATGTATAAAATAGATAACTAATGAGAACCTACTGTATAGCTCAGGGAACACTACTCAGTGCTCTGTGGTGATCTAAATGGGAAGGAAATCCAAAAAAGAGGGAATATATGTATATGTATAGTTTATTCACTTTGCTGTACAGTAGAAACTAACACAACATTGTAAAGCAACTATACTCCAATAAAAATTAATTAAAAAAAATAAAACTTCAAGGATACAAGTCACCTTAAAGCTAGTTTATAAACTTAATTAGGTTAATATTCTAGAATTTAAAAATTCTGAGATCTTACTCATTGCATTTTCTAAAGTTTTATGATTCTTAGGTTCTATAAATTAAGAGCTGTGAGACTTCAGGGGTTCAATTTTCAAAGATTTCTCTAATTCTGAAGTTCTATGGTTCCGAGTTCCTATAAAGCTAGAATTTTTAGATTCTCTTGGTCTAATATTTAGAGCTTGTAATTCTCAGATGCTATTGTCTTATCTCCTAAAATTCTAAAATAACATGGTTGTAAGTTTCCCTTGAGCAAATATTCTAAAATTCTCTTACTCCAAGATTCTACGATTTGAGATTAGGCCTCTTGCAGAATCTACAGCAGGAGAGATATCTCTGAAGCCAAATAATCACCTTCCCAGCCCTTGGTCCCAGTACAACCAGCTCCATCCCAGATTCTCCTGGGACTGACCAGTCCAGTTCTAGATTCAGACCAGGATCCAGCACCTGGCACTGGAATAGAACTCAAAGATCATCAGCTCTCGATGGCCAGCTTCGCCACATCCTTGTGCCAAGACGCGAGAGGCTCCTTAAATGCACTGAGGTCTCGTTCCCGTGGACCCATGAGCTGTCACAGGCATGGAGAAGCTGCTTAATTAAATGAGCGGCCAACATCTGGTAGATGACAAGTCCTCGAGAGAATAGAACACAGGACCAGTAAGTTGTGTTGAAGGTTTCTTAGCTGGCAGGCTCCCGAATCTGGTGTAGATGGAGAGCTCATTCTTCAGAGCCTTTTCCTCCTTTCCTATTTTGAAATTTTGCCTGGAGCTAGTCCTTGCTAAAGGCCAATTTTCTTCCCCATCTACTTACGATTTATGGTCCCTACGGGTTGCTATCTTCGCTGGGTAATAGAGATGAGAGAGCAAAGTGGGTGATCATTTTGAGCAAGGGGGGATGTCAAAGCTATTTCTCCCAATCCTTCCAGTTTCTTCTTCTCACTTTCCTTACAGCTCTTGGAGAAGATGTATCAGGCAGGGGTTTTTTCAATTTCAAATACAGAACCCCACTCTGCCAGTTAGGATCGTATTTGGCTGTGTGTAACAGAAATGCAAGTACAATAGTTTAAACAAGCAAGGGGGTTATTTTTTTCACAGGTAACAAGAAATCCAGGGATAAACATTGCTTTTGTAATCCAGACAGGAAAAAGGTGGAAGGGCAGAGAGAAAGGGCAAAGAGCCTTCTTCCCAGGCTCCCAGGGTCTTGGCTTTTTCCTTGAGAATGAATGTGCCTGCCAAGGACTGCCACTCATCTCATTGCCTAGAACTGGGTCACTGGGCCACTTAGAGCTGTGAAAAGGTCTGAGCAAATATTTCAGTTAGCTGCACTGTTGTCTCAAACAAAATCAGGATTCTGTGGATAAGGAAGAGAGGAAAAATGGATCCTGATAGGTGACCAGCAGCATCTGCCATAACAATTAAAACTTATGTAACGAAAAAAAAAGAAAATCCAGGTGTAAATGGGTTTCAGGCACAGCTGGATCCAGGTGCTCAAAGACTGTTGTTCGATATTGCGGTTACTCTGTATGGTTCCACACCGGGTGGCAAAATGGCTTCTAGCAACTGCAAGCTGACTTTGTTGTTCTAACAGGTTAGAAAACCCAGGACAGGAGAACACTTCTCTCTTAGCAGCACTGGGACCATACATCCATCTCTGGCTACTCCACTATGGCTGGGAACAGAACTTGTGGTGGAAAGTATACTCTAATTGACCAGGCTTGGGCAGTGTCCCTTCCCTGGAGCTGCAGGTGGGGTCAGCTCCAGTGAAACCACATAGATGGAGACCATGGGGGTGGAGGCAAGCACAAGTAGGGAGGGATATTGGGCAGGTAAAGTCACCTGTTTCCACTCTAGGATGGACATGTGCTTTCTCCATTACTCCCAATGAGTGTCAACAGAGGATCAGCCAAGTTATTGAATCCTGAGTCATGAGTCAGAAGATTTGGGTTTCATTCATTCATTCATTCATCAAATATTTCTTATTCTTTCTGTGTGATTCCAAGTTCATCACATCCCTTTTTAAAGACCTCGGTATCCCTTCTGGGAAAGGTGCAGACCTTCATAAAACACTATCATCATTAACACTGTAGGCTCTGGGGTCAGAAATCTTTGTTTCATTCTAGGCTCTGCTGCTTCCCAGCTCTGTGACCTTGGACAATTCACTTCCCCATTTGGAACTTCAGTTTCCCCAATCTCTATAATCTTACCTACTCTTAGAGCTGTTGTGAGGAGGATAAAGGAGGTTATGCATGTAAAGCATGTAGCTAGATGCCTGGCCCATAGTTAGCATTCCATACATGGTGGCAATCATCACCATCATCCTCATTATTAATATTATTACCTGCCTCGGGACCTTGCTCCGGGAAGATTCCCATAGAGTCTCAAAGCATCATAGTGATTAAAAATAAACCCTCAAACACCAAAGCTCAGTTCCCCCTGCCTACCCCTCATCTCGCCCCCAATAACCAACTGCCTTTTCTAGTTTTTGCTTGGGCTGAGAGTCTCCCCCACTAGTAGCTTGGGGGACAGTGGCTGACCCCTTCTTTAAATTCATCTCCCTTAGTGTTCCAGGGCCATCCCTGTTGGAAAAAATGACTCTCACAAAAGATCCCTCAGCAGCAATTATCTAAATGGGAGGCTGGGAGGGGGAGAACCATTTAGAATCCACTTCATTGCGGGATTAGCTAATTAATTAACGGTTTCACTGACAACTCGTAGGAGAAGTGTGTGTTAAACAGGAGCTCAGTGGGGCGTGATTTATAGACTCTGACACCCCCCCCCCCCATCCCTGGCCTCTCCAGCCAAGCCCCCTCCCTCCCACCGACCCATGGCCCCCACCCTTCTGCTCACCCCCAGAGCAGGGAAGCCTGCGGGGACCCTCTTGGGAGCTCCCCCTGGAGTTCTGGGGCTGGACTGCTGGCTGGCTTGGGGGGGAGGGCACGTGGAGATGACAGAAGGGCGGCTGGGGAGGGGGTTGGGCTGGGGTGACAGGGAGACAATGAAGAGATAACAAGGCAGCTGAGACTCCAGGGGTGGTTGCATCTGCCCCTTGCCCCCAGCCCAGAGCCACTCCATCTGTGCCCGTCCTGGCACCCAGGGCCCCGTAGGCACCTGCTGGTCACGGCTGCTCCCTGCCTCCCAACAGTCCGGGGCTTTTCAGAGCCCCACCCACTCTATTCGTGGAAAAGGGAGCACTGTTCAGGGAGCTTAGAGACCGGGCTTCGACTTTCTCTTGGGAAGGGGGTCTTCAGAGGACTTAAAGTAGGCGAGGGTTGATGAAGGGCAGGGCGCCAAAGCAGGGTGAGAAAGGGAGAAGCCGGAAGTGAGGATGGTGTATGCCTGCCAGGGCATCCTGGATCAGGGTTTCTCCAAACAGGTCCCACAGGCCACCTGCATCAGCATCACCTGGGGGGCCGTGGGTCAACCATACGCTTGACCCAGATAGAGCATGTACCAACGCGATATCAAACTCGGGTGTGGGGTCAGGTGTGTGTGCTTTGAAAACCCTGATTCTGAACGCGTAAGTGCCTGACTTACACATCTGCTAAAGGAGACCACCGATTTGGTCCACACCATGAGCCAGGTAAAGCCCAGCCCCGTATTCCAGCTTTGCATTCTCTTTGGTACCACGGAAGTTCTCAGCCGGCTGCGGGGTGAATGGGGAGGCCCCGAAGTTGCAAGGCAAATGTTCAGCGTGCGGACAGACAGGCTTTTTCTGGGAAGAGGATCTGGAGCATCCATAGACGCTCTTAAGCTGTGTGCGACCTCAGAGGACGTGAAGCGTCTTCAGATTAGCTTCTCTGAATTTCAGTTTCCTTGTCCGTGATTCATGGAAGAATCATCTCAGTCCTTGACACCATGGGCCGATGTGAGCAAGGACACCAGCAGAGAGATAGATGCTCCCCAGGGCAATGCATGAGACTCCCCTGAAGGTTCTTTCCATCGGTCCCCCATCCTCTCCCCCCTCCAACCAGCACCCCGACACTGAATCGGGGGCCCCACTGAATCTCAGTCTCTAGGGGTTTGTTCACCAGGTGCTGAGAGAGGAACCTGGCCTGGGTCATTTCCCCCAGGGAGGTCCTTTCTCCAAGGAGATGGACTATATCGTGGGGGTCTTGATGGGAACCATCCCACCAGGGGCATGGGGGCATGAAAAGAGAGGAAAGGGGTCCATGCGTGTCAGAGTCCAGCACAGAGGCTTCTGAAAGAGGACCTGGGGAGTTCATGCTACCCTATGGGGTAGGAACCATTGTACCCATTGTATAGATGAGCAAACAGAGGCATTAGATTAAGTAACAACGTTAGTGAGAAATGGAGTTCAGTAAATGTTTTACATACATATAAACATGCATATGTTATATATGTATTATGTGTGTGTATGTGAAATACCATGAAATATATATCCCCAAATTAGAACAGTTCCTGGCACATAGTGAGGACTAAGTAAATGTAATTATTATATACTTTATGTATATGTAAAGCAGATGACACTAAGAGCCTGACATTCATCACTTCCTTTAGTCCTCACAATGGCTCCCTAAGGAAGGTAGTATAATGCTTCCCATCGCACAGGAGAGGAAAGGGAGGCACAGAGAGGGTAGGAGACTGCCCCAAGGTCACACAGCTAGTGTTGGTGGAGCTGGACTCTTCAAAGTGGGTGAAAGGGGTAGGTTGGCAGTCAGAGCCTGACCTCATCACTACCAGATCCAGAGCCCCCATGCTGCTGGGAAGCCTGTGTGAGCTCCAGGCCTGCTCACCCTGCCTCATCTATGCGACCCTTTCCGGTCCCTAGTTTCAGCCTCCCAGACCGAGTCAGGCGGCGACCTCCGCCCTCTGAGTCTGCAGGTGGGGAGGTGAGGCTCAGAGAGGGACAGGGACTTGCCCCAGGTCACACAGCACACGGGGGCAGGGCGGGAGGAGAACCTTGACCTCCCGCCGCCCTTGGCCCTCCCCAGCTCAGAGTTCAAGGATGCGGAGAGGACCAAACGGGGGTTAAAACCCACTCAAACGCGAAAAGCAGTCCCGGCCGCCCCCAGCACGGGCTCAACCCCAGACCGCCGCCTCCACCGCGGCCGGCCCGCATCTGGGCGCAGGGAACAGATTTCCCGTTTCACACAGCGCACAATGGCCCGCCTCAAAGGCGCGCCGCGGGCATTGTTCCGCCCAGCGCCCGCGCGTCCTACCTCCGCGCGCGAATTAACCCCCGTCACCCCCGCCATTGTCGCCGCGCACTTCGGGGCCGGCCACAAAGGCGCCAGAAAACCCTGCCGTGTTCGGAAGGACGGGGGTGGGAGTGGGGGTGGGGTGAGAGTGGGAGGGAGCCGCCGGGATGCGAGGTAGGGAGGGGGCGCAGGGAGGATGGGGAGGGGACCTGGAGCAGGGGGTGGGAGGGAGGGAAGCAAGCCGACGAGGCGGTGCGGAGGGCAGCCTGGACGGTGCGGGGGGGTGGGGGCAGGGGAGGGAGCTGGCGCAGGAAGCGGGCTGGGGGGCGCAGCAGGATGGGGGAGCCTGGAGCGGGGGTGGGGCACAGGCAAGAAAGAAGGGGTACTTGGAGCAGGAGAACGGAAGGGAAAAAAGGGGGGCAGAGCGGGTTGCGCAGGCAGGATGGAGGGTGCTTGGAGCGGAGGGAGCTGGCTGGCCGCATGCGGGCGGGGGCGCAGACCTGACTGCCTTCCTATCCACCCCCTGTCTTTGGGTCTCGGGTCTCGGATTAGCTTCCTTCCTTCCTTCATTCCTTCCTTTCTTCCTTCCTTTCTTTCCTTCTTCCTTCCTTCTTTCCTTTCTTTCCTTCTTCCTTCCTTCCTTCTCTCTTTCTTTCTGTCTTCCTCCCTCCCTCTCTTTCTCTGTTCTTTCTCCCTCTGCCTGTGTCTCTGCCTCCCTGTCTCTCTTTTTGATTGTCTATCTCTCCGTCTCCCTCTTTCTATCTTGATCTTTGTGTCTCTATTTCTTTGCTTCTCCCTTATCCCTTTTTATTTCTCTCTGCCTCTCTGATTATTTGACTGTGTCTCTATCTCTGTCTCCATCTCTGGGTCTATCTCTGTATTTCTTATTGTCTCTATCTCCCTGCCTCTCTGATTATCTCTCTCTGTCTCCCTCTGTCTCTTTCTCTCTGTTTCTGATAATCTTACTCTGTCTCTCTTTGCCGCTTTAATTCTCTGTCTCTGTGCATGTGTGTCTGTCTGTCCGTCTCTCTCCAGGACAAAGAACGATGCCCCTGGTGGGGACTCTCAGGCCCTGCACTTGGGTTGCGCACCCCCCCATCCCCCCCTCCTCCCATAAATAGTTCTGTTGATACCTCAAGAAAGAAGGGCATGGGTGGGGGCTTCTTGGAGCCCATTGTACAGATGGGGAAGCTGAGGCTCAGAGGGGTCGTACAGTGATTACATGCCCCACCCTGCCTTGTTTTCTAGAGTCAATATTCAGAAAAATAACCAAGTTGTCCAACAGTGACCTCTAGCACCCTGGGACATTTTCGCTCCGTAGCTGGGCCCATGCCTTGGGTCTCCCCTGCAAGAAGGCTTCCAGGTCCCCAACCCCCAGCCTTGGAGACAGCTCTTGAAGACTCCAACTCAGCATCCCCTACTCAGCTGTTAATGCTTCCCAGACTGGTCCTGCCCTCCTGCTGGGGTGGGTCCTTCTCTGGGACCTCCTGCTGCACTGCCAAGGGGGGGGGGGTAACGGAGTGGGACTGAGGAGGGGGGCACGCTGGCTGGGGTGGCTTCTGCACTGCTTCTTCCCCCCGGGGAGAGACAGCCCCCAGCCAGGCCTGCTGCGGGTTAGATAAGGAGCAAAGCCGCACGGCTCACCCTCCTTTTTTGTAATCTCCTCCTCCACCACTACCCCTCCCCAGCACCAACTCCCCCATTTTTTTTATATCATCTTTATGGCTTTGGAATTATCTGGGCTGACACTGCATTCGTTGAGCCAAGGGCAGGTTGGGTCGCAGGAGACAACTTACTCATATGTGTATATATTCTCTGTGTCCCCCAGCTCCCACTCCCTAGTGGGGACATTGGGAAAGAGGGAATAAGGAAACTGGCTGGAGGGGAGGTTGGGGACAACCGGTTCAGGGCAGAAGAGAGATTTTGAGTGCCAGAAACCATGTGGTGGCAAAGGCCAGTTCTCAGGCAGCCATGGTTGAACCTCCGCCCGTCCCCCCAGGTCACCCCCTACCCCTTTGATGAGGAGAATCCTCTAAGGTCTAAAGAGGCACTACATGACAAAGGAAGTAAGTTTTATCTGTAAATATTCATTCCTTCCTTCTCTCTTCCTTCCCTCCCTTCCCCTCTCCCTCCCTCCCTCCCTTCCTTCCTTCCTCCCTTCCTTCCTTCCTCTCTTCCTCTCTTTCCTTCCTTCCTCCCTTCCCTCTTTCCTTCCCCAAAATAGACTTCAAATTTCAGAACATGGGTTTGATTGTCACCTGGTTTGAGTCCTGGCTTTTGCAGGCTGTGTGACCTTGGGCAAGTGGCTTCACCTCTCTGAGCCTCAGTGTCCCCATCTGTAAAATGAGGACAACAGTAAAGCCCATTTTCTTTCGTATTATGAGGATTAAATGGAAAATTAATGGACATGCTTGGTACGTCACTGAGTACATAGTGAAGGAAGAATCATTAATGCCCGTAAAAATTATCACTTTTCTCGCTTGCTGTGTGCTTGCTGTAACCAGTGGCACCCAGAGACGACTTATACAGCCTCTGCCCCCAAAGGTGCTCACTGACATGAAAGAGTGGCCCTCCTAGCAACCCGTTAGGTTTTTTGTTTTGTTTTGTTTTTTGGGGGTTTTTTGCTATGCCACACAGCTGGTGGGATCTTAGTTCCCCAACCGGGTCTGAACCCGCGCCGTCTGCAGTGAAAGCACCGAGTCCTAACCACTGGACCGCCAGGGAATTCCCCCAAGGTAGGTTTTTTTGAATAGTATTTTATTTCTGGACAGGAATACAGATGTGTTCACAGTGCTTAAAAGTGATACCGAGCTTCCGAAGCAGATAAATTAGGGGTGATTATTCTCATCACAAAAGGATACACTACAGGGATTTTTGAAGTGGTGAGGAAGACTGGAAGTGTGGAAATGTTACCTGGAGTTTGCTCAGCCTGGCTCCCCCTGGACCAGTTGATGGCACTGAAATGAAACAGCGCCTGGCCTGAGATAGGAGCTCTGGGTTTGCAGGTCCCCACCGACCAGCTGGGCAGCCGGGGGCAGGCAGCTCCCCTCTGAGTCTAGTTTGCCCTCGTGCATGATTGGACTGGATCACATGTCTGCAAGTGTCTCACCTTTACTCTTGGCCAGGGCGCTTTCACCACTTTCCTGGACAATCGTCTCCCCACTGACCTCTCTGCTTCCTCCCCTCCCCTCCTCCCTGTCCCCTCCCTTCTCCATATGACAGCCACAAAGATCTTCCAAAAACCTGAATTAGTCTCCTCTGCTTAAAACCTTCAAAAGCTCCCCTTTGTCTTCAGAACCAAGTCCTTATTTTGGCCTTTGAGGCTCTGCATGAGCTGACCCAACTCATCTCATCTCCTCCCACTCCCTGCCTTGCCCACCTAACTCCATCCCCTCCAGCTCATTTCTACCTCAGGACCTTTGCACTTGCTGGTCCTTACTGGGACACTTTACCCCCAGCCACCCTGGCTCTTTCTTGTCCTTAAGTTCCCCGTTGAAATGTCATCATCTCATGACCACCCAATCTAGCAGACCTTTAATACTCATTCTCTCCTCTTTGTCTTATCTTTATTATCTTAGTTGTACTTGGCACTATCTGATATTATCTCGCGTCTTTGCTTGTTTCGTGTCTGTTCCTCCAACCAGATTGTCAGCCAAGGGCAGGGACTGGATCTGTCTTGTTCAGTAGGCATCCCAGCACCTTATACAGGGCCTGGTGCATAGTAGGGCTCAGTGGGCACTTGTCAAATTAGTCATTGAACCTTAATGCTTCAACACACTCCTTCTAGATGCATTTTTAGTTATTCATAAGAAAGTGAGTGGTTTTCCTAACTTTTGAAAAACAAAATGTGGCACAAATCCAGTCACACAGGACAGTCTCCTTGAGCACCTGCTTGCAGGCTGCCATGCTGTCTTGAGCAGAGGACGCAGGAGTGGGCTCCCACACAGTCCCAAGGTGACAGGTGACCCTCAGCCCAGCCCACTCTGCCACAGCTCAGGAAACATTTGCTGAGGTCCCATCGCCGGCAATCTTGATGGCAAATTATTGTTTTCCTTTGCAGGATCTGGGCCTGCCCGGCATGAGTCCCATGATGGAAAAATGGTCACCAACAACCTTCCTGGACAGTCCCCACAGGTCAGCTTGGCCACACAGTTCTATAGTGACTTTAGTCAACCAAGAAACTGGAGATGCAGAATGAAATAAAGGCTCTCAGAGAGGCTCATGGGAAATGCTGAAGGTCTGTGGGAAAAGGGGAGGGTTATTCCAATGTGGAGGGTCTGGAAGGATGAGGCTGGGATGAGGTGGGGAAACGGTAGGCAGACAGAGTGCATACAGGGTTCCTTGTTTGGGGAGGTAAGACTGGATCTTTGCTTTCTGATTCTCTTGCTTTGAGTTGATTCTGAGACTCTCAGAACATGTTTGCCTGATCACCTTGAAATGATCATATAAAGTAGGTGCTGGAAGGGATCAATATTTATTGAGGGCCTACTATGTTCTGGACCCACATAAAATATCTTATTGTGTCATTTTCTCTAATCTTCACAGTAGCCAATGCCAGCCAAGTATTGGTATCCTCATTTCAGGGACTAGGAAACAGAGGCTCAGAGAGGCTAAGTGACTTTTCTAAGGACACACAGCTAATGAGTGCTGAAGCTGGGATTTGAATCCAAGTCCGTCTGTTTCAGAGCCAGCGCTTGCTTTTTTCATTATATCAAGATGTGTCCTAAGCTCAGGAATGGAGATAATGGAGAGGTTGGGAGGGAGGAGGGACAGAGGAGGGGTGATGCTGGGCAGTGTGATAGTGGGGATAAGATTTGGGAGGGCTGGAAGGAGAAGGGGTTTGGTTCCTAGGAGATATCCTGCATCGGTGTTCTCTGCCCCACTCAGCCCTGTCCTCTCTGTCCCCAGCCCAGAGCCTCTGCTGGGGGGGTGGGGGTGGGGGGAGGGGAACTAAGCATCATGTAATTGCCCTGGCTCTTCTGTGAAATTTGTTTTGGGACACATTAGTTCCAGTGAATTTAGCTGAACAGCGGGGAGCCCTGAGAAATGATTTGCAATTAGCCTCAGCCCCACGGCCCCCCGTTGGGACGTGAGACTTGGGCACCGCGTGGGGAATGGCCAGGGGGTGGGGCCACCGCCCAGTGCCCCGGGAGACGATGCAGCGGTGGCTGAACTTGAACATCTCAGACCTGACTTCTCTCTGAGCCTGGTGGGGCCTGACTGGAGCTGAAGTAGGGGCAGTTTGCTCCGAAACTGTCAAGGCCGAGACCTAGCCATGACAGAGGGGCGTTAGGAATGACCAGATCTGATCTCCCCCTTTGCAGAGTGAGTGCTGGATGGGGCTCCTATCCCAGCGCTCTAACCATTGCACACCCCTACCTCCGTAGGGATGGCACCCGGAGCATCTCTTTGCAATCACTGTGCCCCTCTGTGTCCTCGGCACTGTGCTGGGTGCTTCCCCCTCTGATCATAAATCCTCCCTAACAGGGAGGCAGGGAGATGACTCCTATTTGCAGGTAAGTGGATGTTCAGAGAGGTTATGGGATTCTTGCAGGGTCACCCAGGAAGTGGCAGGAGGAGGACTTGAACTCGGGCCTGTTGGACTCTCCAGGTCATTACAGCTGCCTCTTATGGTGACCCCTAAGTGGAGGCAGAAGAGGGTGGTGATTAAGGCCCACCTGGTACAAGTCCCAGCTCTGCCACTTTCTGGCTGTGTGATCTCCACCAGGTCACTGTGCTCTCTGAGACTCAGTTTCCTCATCTGAAAATTGAGGGTACTACTACCCATGTCCTAGGGTTGTTTCTAGGATTAAATGAGAATATAAGGCATTATGGCAGCAGAAAGGGCTCGATGAATGACAGATATTTTATTATTATTATTATTGCATCCCAATCAAGCTTAACTGGAGAAGAGAGAAGAGGGGGAAGCATCCTGTGGGGTCCAGTGGGTGGACTGCCTGCCTGCAAACGTACCCTCCCCAGCAGTCAGGCCCCTCTGCCCAAGACCAGGCTTTGAGTGGGTGTGGAGGTAATCAAGACAGCCCTGGCCTCACATGAACACTCCCTAATGCTTCTGGAGTGAGCCAGGTAGGAGGGAACATGAACCATCATGGCATGCAGAAGTGAGCTGAGGTGGTCAGGGAGGCCTTCCAGGAGGAGGTGGCCTTGATCCAGAATTGTCCCTTTAAGATTGGGAGAATCCATATTGCACAACCCCAGGGGACACCCTTCACATTGTGTTCCATGTCATACAACACAGCGACTCTAATTTTGATAAAGATGGCAAATACTTGCCCCATGCCAGGCACTGTCCTATGCGCCTTACAAACATTATTAGCTCATTTGTTCCTTATAATAATCTTACAAGGTGGCTCCTATTATAAGCCCACTTTTCAATGAGGAGAAAAGTAAAGCAAGGAAAGGTTTTTTCCCTGGTCACACGGCAAAAGGTGTTGTTGGGAATCAACCCAGGCCTAGATGGTTCTAGAACTACCCTAACCACTACACTCCCCTGCCTGCTTTCCCAGTGCCTTTCTTTCTCCCTTCTGCTGGTCACTTGCCATGCACTGTCCTCCCATGAATAAGCAGGCAGGACAAGAGTGTCAGTCGGGCTCCCCACATGTCATGAGAACCCTGGGTTCTCAGGAGTGCCAGGGACTCCATCCTAGAGTCTGACCTCAAAGCCAGCCTGCTTCCTTTTTGGGGTGGGGTGTGGCCAAGCATTTTTCTAAGGCGGGGGCCCAGACGCTGAGGCTGCTTAGGGATTCTCATGTGAAAAGGAAGGAATAGCTGTTAGCTGTCAGCTGTCATACCTCCCACCATTCCTGGGACAGCACCTGGCACATAGTAGGCCTTCAGCAAAGTGAATTTAGCAATCTCAGGGAGAACATTTCCCACTTAGCCAGGCATCTCAGAGACTTGCCCAATCCCAGCTGGTAGCAGAGATGGGAAGTGCATGATTTCCAAGCCAAAGTGAAGGAAGGAAACGAGCATTTCTTAAACTGCCTCTTCTGTGTTACTCGGTTTTAGAAGAAAAAGCCAGGCAGTTGGAGCTGGGGGCCTTCATGGCACTCAGAGGTCTCTGTGAGCTGGGGTGGTCAGGGAGGGCTTCTGGGAGGAGGTGGCCTTGATCTAGAATCGTCCCTTAGGATAGGGGGCTAACATGGCACAACCCCAGGGGGCTTTCACCTCCCTCCCCATCCCAGGCCAGAGAGGTAGGGCAGTCCTACAGATGAGAAAACTGAGGACCAGTTGATTTGATGTCATGCAGCTAAAATGTAGGATGCCCAGCCATCCTCTCTTGACTGAGACTGTCTGTTTTTAGCACTGAAATTCCAGCATCCCGGGAAACCCCTGAGTCTAGGCAAACTGGGATGGTTGGTCACCCTGATTTTTAGCCACTGGACTGGAATTTGAACCCAAGACCAGCCGACCCCCTCAGCCCCCCTCTCCCCAGCGCCATCCTGCATTTTCCATCCTGCTCCTTCTCTTCTGAATTCATCAGCTCCAGTGCCCCTGGTCCCCGGAGTACTGCCCTGTCCCATGCCTTCTGCAGATTTCCCCAGTGCCCAGGGCTGTGCTTTCTCTCCCTCTGGCTCCTTATCTTCCCTTGTCTTTTTGTGGAAGAAGAGATAAAAGTAATTCTTATGGCCGCTTCTCCACCGGCAGCGGCCAGCCCCGTCCCCCTCCTGCTGTATTTCCCTGGCCCGGCCAGATAAAGGGTTAGGCCTAAGCACATGTCATTTTCTTTGTGCGAAATCAATATTCAGCAAAGTTTATCTGCCCGACATAGCAGAAAGTGCTAATTTCATCCGCGTCAATTATTTTGATGAATGTTCATAATGCCCAGGGTGTGAGAAGTAGATAAAAGAATTACTGGAATAACGCACACATACTCCACACACACACACACGCGTACACACACACACACACACACTCGCCCAGGAGTTCACACTGGGGCACCAGCAGACCCGACAAGGGGAAGGAGTTAACTGACAGCTGTCCCATCCGCCCAAGCCGCCGACGATTCAAAACATCTTGGGAAGAGGGAACAGGAGTGGGGTCTCTGTACCAGGGTGTTAGCGGTCTCTGATTTTTAGGATAGTGCAGTGATTCTCAATCTCGGGCAATTTTGACCCCTAGGAGACATCTGGCAAGGTCTGCAGACATTTTTGGTTGGGGAAGGAAGATGCCGCTAGCGTCTCATGGATAGAAGCCAGGGATGCCGCTAAACATTCTCCAATGCCTAGGATGGACCCCATCACAGAGAATTATCCAGCCCACATTTCCGTAGTGCTGAGGCTGAGAAATCCCGGCTAGAGTTATTTTTAAATTTTATTTTAAAAAAGTATCTCTCGGGCTTCCCTGGTGGCGCAGTGGTTGAGAATCTGCCTGCCAATGCAGGGGACACGGGTTTGAGCCCTGGTCTGGGAAGATCCCACATGCCGCGGAGCAACTAGGCCCGTGCGCCACAACTACTGAGCATGCGCGTCTGGAGCCTGTGCGCTGCAACAAGAGAGGCCGCGATAGTGAGAGGCCCGCGCACCGCGATGAAGAGTGGCCCCCACTTGCCGCAACTAAAGAAAGCCCTCGCACAGAAACGAAGACCCAACACAGCCAAAAATAAATAAATAAATAAAATTAAAAAAAAAAAAAGTATCTCTCCATAAATATATGTCTCTAATTTCTAGCAGTAATGACAAGGAAGTACATGTGGGTTTGTACATACAGTTTCTAAAAGACAGGATTAAGAAACCAGAGATCCTATGCTAAATACAAGAAAAAAAAATCTGTATTTACTTAGGTAATGCCACCTCCTTGGTGATCCCCTAGGAAATTTACAAAAATAAGGATAAATCTGTTTTAAAAATACTGGCCTGATAGAAATTCTCACAGCCTATAAGCCCCTGGCCAAGCAGTTGTCAACCGAGTGGAAATGAATGGCACTTGCGGGGAACTAATTCTGGAGGTTCTGAGAATCTTTCCTGGAGGTGTATGTGAGACTGAGCAGGTGAGAGGGCCCGGCCTGCACTTGGGTGCCCCTGTCACGTGAGGGTAGAGTCACGCATCACTCTTGCTTGTTCGCCGTTTTGAGCCGGACATGCATACAGACCCGGAGGACCCTCTCCCCTATACTTAGAAGCACCCGAATCTGAGCATCCTATCCGACAGTACTCCTTAAACTGTCATGTGCTCATGGATCACCTGAGGATCTTATCAAAATGCAGTCTGATTCTGCAGGTCTGGGGCTGGGCCTGAGACTGTGCATTTCTCACTGGCTCCCAGGTGAGTCAGGCTTCTGGGAGGACCACACCTTTCTTAGTGAGGTCAAAGGATGCACTATTGTCATCAAGGTTGGTTAACATCTTAAGTCACCTTTTGGTCCATCTCTGGGCGTAGTAAAAATACTTGCAGGTAAATATTTCTAAATCATGCATGTCTAGGAGACCACGCAGGGAAGATGTCCTTGACTGCTAGCAGGTGGTGGGCCAGACAATTATGACTTGAGTTAGACTTCTTGGGCTCAAGTTTCCGCATCTTGACTTACTTTGGGCGTTACTAATTTTTTGTGTTTATTATTTATTGTCTGCTTCTCCCTGTAAAAATGTAATTTCCACACAGACAGGGACCTTTGTCTGTTTTGTTTGATTGCTATACCCCCAGCCCCTAAGACAGTGTCTGCCTTATGCAGGCCCTTAATACCTGTTTATTGACTGAATCCATGTGCCTTAGTTTTCTTACCTGTAAAATGGGTATGATAACAATCACATCAATTTCATAGGGTAGTTTAAGCACTCACTAAATGTTGGTGATCATTATTATTATCATTACAATTACTATCCTCATTTACATCTCTACTTAGCCTCCATGCATATTTTCGAGTTACTATCGCTGCCTAACTAAAAAATCCCAAACATAGTGGTTTAAAACAACCCCAGATTTTATGGGATGGGAATTCAGACAGGGCACAGTGGCGATGGTCTGTCTCTGCTCCATGCTGTCTGGGACCTGGGCTGGGGACCCTTGAAGGCTGGATATAACACAGTTGCTGGGGGCTAGAATCATCTGGAAGTATCTTCACTCACATGTCTGGATGGAAACTGGGCTGGAGTGACTCAGAGGAAAGGTCTGTCAACTGAAACACCTACACATGGCCTCCTCGTGTGACTTGGGCTTCCTCATAGCATGGCGGCCTCAGGGTAGTCCGACTTCTTACGTGGTGGCCAGCTGGTTGGTCTTTTATGACCCAGTCTGGGAAGCCACACATCACTTCTGCCCTATTTGATTGGTCAAAACAGTCACATGTCCACCCAGATCGAAGAGGCAGGACATAGATGACCTCCGCTCAGTGGAGAGCTGTCAAAGAATTTGGGGACCATGTGTTAAAATGTCCACTTGAGGTATCTGATATATACATACTGTGCAACCAGTTTTATTTTCCCAGGATTTGAGCACACGAAGGCAAATGCCTTTTCTATTTGTCCAGCCTAAACTATACGTCTTGGCTGAGGAGCTACCTGCAATGTTGTGTTAGGGTCCTTCTAAGTCCATTCAAGTCAGCCTCCAGGACTTGTAGAAAACGCCCCACCTTCTAACAAAAGTCAGCAGCACTTTTTTTTTTTTAAACAAATATATCTGAGGATGCTCCTTCTAGGAGGAAATGCTGAGCGTCGATCACATAATATATGATGTTGTGAGCAGATGTCATGATATTATATGATAAAATATTATGAGCAGATGATATGCTATTTATTTTGAGCAGGTGATATATGATGCCATATTATGATTACGGATGATGATGTATTGTGTATCCTGGCATATGCGGGAGATTATGTATTCACACGCTCCGGCGTGAAGAGTCTGATTTAAGAACTCCCTTCGACTTAACCTACCTCTGGCTCTGCCAATCAAAGTCTCTTTCACTGAGTGGGACAAAGGATCAAAACTCTTCAATCCTGGGCACTAAGCTACGTGTGGATTTGGGATTTCTGGGGATTTTAGGCCCATGGGCCACAAATTCTGAACATCCTGCCACCTGCCCAGGGCTTTGGGTCTACAAAAGCTGCTTTTCAGAAATGTTTGTAGCAGGAGTAATATTGAGGATGAAATTGCTGTGGGCCAATGGCTGGTCCAAGATATATAAAGAAAAAGCTGGATATACTCACGATCTTGAAACTAAATTATAAGGAACAAAAATGGAATCAAAAAGGAACATGTGAGAGTCAGAGCAGGAACCCTTTAGAGTTCATTTCATCAAAGCAACCATCAGGTGAATACCAATGCAAATACTCTGAAGATAAACAATCACTCCTCTCCAATTCGGAGGGATGGAGAGAGGAAAGAGGGGTTTGAATGAGTAGCAGGTCTGAAAACTAAATATCCCCCAATCAATAAAAATCCATTTCTTTCATATAAAATTCTCAATGAAGGCCTTGCATTTCTAAATGCAGAGATAAAATTCACTGGGAAATAACAATTGCCAAGGTAATAAGGTACAGTGCCTTGGGATGTGGGCTCCGAAGGCAGGTGGCCTAAGTTCAAATCCAGGTTCAACCACTTCCTGGCTGGGTGACCTCAAGCAGGTTACAGAACCCCTCTGTGCCTCCATTTACACATCTGTATAATGGGCACGATGGCACTTCCCATCTCACAATGTGGTTATGAAAATTTAAGAGAGGCAAAGTGCTTTGGGCAGTGCCTGGCATGTACAAAGCACTCAGCAAATGCCCAATTTCTGTATTATCACCAATGAGCCTATTTAATCAGCAATTAAAATGCTACGCTCCTTAAAGACAATTCCTCTTCTGACATAGCTGAAACATGCTCCCAGAAATCTTGCTGCAACACCAAAGCTGGGCCCAGTGCATTGCTCTCATTGCTGGAGCAGAGGTGGATTTATGCCTCGGGGAGGTGGCATTATTGCAAATGGTAGATTGAGTGGAGACTTCAGCAACTTCGGTGTAAATGAAACACTTAAACTTGTGGACAGGGACTTGCCTGGTGGTCCAGTGGTTAAGAATCCGCCTTCCAATGCAGGGGACGCAGGTTCGATCCCTGGTCGGGGAACTAAGATCCCACATGCCACAGGGCAACTAAGCCTGCGTGCCTCAACTAGAGAGCCCTCACGCTGCAACGAAAGATCCCGCATGCCGCAACGAACATCTTGCGTGCCGCAACTAAGACCAAATGCAGCCAAAAAAAAACCCCCAAAAAACAAAAATAAAAACAAAAATAAAAACAGAACAAAAACGTGTGGACAAACTACTATGTACAAAATGGATAAGCAACAAGCATATATTGTATAGCACAGGGAGTTATAGCTATTATCCTTTAATAACTTTTAATGGATTATAATCTGTAAAAATACCGATTTGCTATGCTCTCCACCTGAAACTGATATAATACTGTAGATCAACTATACTTCAACTTAAAAAATTTTAAAAAAAGAGAAAAATAAACTTGTGGACATTATGGTCCCCATTCGTGAAGCCTCTACTTTTTTTGTAACCTAAGAGCTAGACTCTTAAACCCAGAAGAAAGAGCTCTGACTGATTCTCATTAAAGTGGACATGACTGCCTTTGGTGATTCAGAGGAAGGACCCAAAGACTGGTCCCTTTTCATTCCCAAACTCTCTCTGCCCCCTCTCCCCTGGTGCACAGTCCCATAGGGGATGTTTTAGTCCTTCATCTAAAACAGGGTTGCTCAACCTTGGACCAGATAATTCCTTGCAGTGGCGGGATGTCCTGTGCATTGTAGAACATTTAGCCTCATCCCTGGTCTCTACCCACTAGGTGCCAGTAGCGCCATCTTTCTTAGTTGTGACAACCAAAAATGTCTCCAGACACTGTCAAATGCCCCCTGGGGAGACAAAAACCAACCCTCCCCCCAGCTGAGAACCACTGATCTAAAGATTTCCAAGGTCCTTAGAGTCCCCAGCTGCCACCTTTATGGCGACCAATGAGTACCTTTCTTGGTAGGCCAAGGCAGGTTTCCTGAGTGCTATGCAAAAGAGGGGCAAATCCATAGGCTAGGTTTTCACCCATGCCATTGGAGTGGGAGGCTCTTAACACAGCACTCTCAGATTTGATGGATCAATTAGATAACAAAGAAAACGTAGGGGATCTGAGCAATTAATAAAGATCAGTGAAGAGAGGTAGTGAGTATGGTGGAGAAAGGAAGGATTTGGGAGACAGAGTGGGCTTGCACCCTGGCTCGAGAAACCTTGTTATTCAACTTCCCAGGTCCAGTTTCCCTAACCATAAAGTGAGGATACTGGTGCTAAAGACTTCTCCGGAGATGGAGATAACTGCACAGGTAGCTTATATGGCCGTGCCTGTACGTTCTAAGGTGTTCAGTACTAAGAAGCTGTTGTTATAGCTTTATCTACACAGTTGCAAACCTCTGTATCCTGCAGACATTTGTAACTATATAATCACTTGTATCATTTTAATTTCATGTCTGTCTCCCCACTGGAGCCATGTTGGACTTACTATGAAATCTCTACTCCCAGCACAGAGTCAGGCCTGTAGCTGCTATTCTGTGTTTGCTGAATGATTGCTAAAAATTGAATAAAACTTTCAGATGCGTCGCACACACAGAGGGAGCTCAGATCCTGCCAGCAGTTAGATTTCCATGCCAGTGTCAGAGCAACATGGAGGTGTCTCAGTGTTAATACCCTCAGCCGTGCTTTGTCAGCACTCACTATGTACCAGGCTTAATATGAGTATCAGTTATCCGTCGCCCCATAACAAATTAACCTAGTAGCTTTAATCAATACACATGTATTATCTCACCTCTCTGGGGGGTGAGGGCTCCAAGCACAGCTTAGCTGGGTCAGAGTCTCTCACAAGCCTGAAATCAAGGTGCTGGGGTCTCATCTTGAGACTCGTCTGGGGAAAGATCTGCTTCCAAGCTCGTGTACCTGGCCGCTGGCAGGATCCCATTCCTCATGGACTGTTGCTGCCCACAGGCCCTCGCCACATGGGCGTCTCCATAGGGCAGCTCACAACATGGTAACTGGCTTCATCAACATCAGCAAGAGAGAGGGTCGGCTGGCAAGATGGAAGTGACAGTCTTATGTTATAGCATCAGGGAAGTGACATCTACCACCTTTGCTGTATTCTTTTGCTTAGAAGCAAGTCAAGGCCCCGCCCACCCTCTGGGGAGAGGACTCCACAGGGTGTGAATCCCAGGAGGCTGGCATCATTGGGGGTCAGCTTGGAGTCTGTCTGCTACAGCATCCTATGAGCATTATCTTGTTAAACCCTCACCACAGCCCCGTGGGACCGTCTTATTACCATCCCCATTTTACGGATAAGGAAAGGCAGTAAGTTGCAGGTATCACAATGACAGCGTGGCTCAATCAACAATGACCCAAGGGGATAGTATTGCAACTGTAGTATCTGTGCTCAGTTAACATACTTGAATGTTTTACTATTCATTCTAAATTTTAAACAGATCTTTACCAAACTGTTAACAATGGCAAGGACCAGGTGGAGGGATGGGGAATGAATTTTTTTTTCATATCTTTATTGGAGTATAAACGCTTTACAATGCTGTGTTAGTTTCTGCTGTACAACAAATTGAATCAGCTATAGGTATATATATATATCCCCATATCCCCTCCCTCTTGAGCCTCCCTCCCACCCTCCCTATCCCACCGCTCTAGGTGGTCACAAAGCACTGAGCTGATCTCCCTGTGCTATGCGGCTGCTTCCCACTAGCCATCCATTTTACATTTGGTAGTGTATATATGTCAGTGCTACTCTCTCACTTCATCCCAGCTTCCCCTTACTCCCCTGTGTCCTCAAGTCCATTCTCTATGTCTGCGTCTTTATTCCTGCCCTGCCACTAGGTTCATCAGTACCGCTTTCCAAAATTCCATATATATGCATTAGCATACGGTATTTGTTTTTCTCTTTCTGACTTACTTCACTCTGTATGACAGATTCTAGGTCCATCCACCTAAGTTTCGTTCTTTTTTATGGCTGAGTAATATTACAAATATTACTCAGTTTCGTTCTTTTTTATGGCTACAAATAACTCAGTTTTGTTCCTTTTTTATGACTGAGTAATATTCCATCATATATATGTGTCACATCTTCTTTATCCATTCCTCTGCTGATGGACATTTAGGTTGGTTCCATGTCCTGGCTATTGTAAATAGTGCTGCAAGGAACATTGTGGTGCATGTATCTTTTTGAATTATGGTTTGGGGAATGATTTTTTATGAATCTCATTACGTGTTTGTTTTAAAAGGAAAGCCAACAAAAATATTATTTCTAAAGCAACACACAGAGATCAGATGAGTAGAGGGCAAGGCTGGCCTTGAGAAGGTCCAGAGCTGATAATCCCTTTGGCAATCGGGTCAAGGGCGGGGGTCAAGGTTTACCTTTCTGCAGTCTTCCCAGTGCTCTGTCATCTCATTCAAAGGCCAGATTCTCACCCCAGCCTCTCAAATTCTCTATTCTAGGGAGACAGAAACCAACAAGGAATTTCCTCATAAGCTCAATAGCATCCCGAGAAATCCAAAGACCAAGGGATTTTCTTATTAGTTTTGCTGTTATTGTTGCTCTATTGTTTCAAATAAGGGAATGACAAATGTCATACAAATTACACAATTAGTTCAGAATGTAGTTTTAGCCCCCAAACAACACTAGAAGCCGCCAAGAAAAAAAAAAAAGAAAGAAACTCAACAGTCTATTGAAGAACAATTTCATTTAGCAGATAATTTAGAATCTTGTAATTATTTTCTTAGTTTTCTTCGAGCCAAAAATGCGAACAGTATTGCAGAGATCTCACTGCTGTTGCTAGCTAGGAGAGTGTTTGCATAATTAGCAATGTGGCTCTTTGGAAGCGCAGTATAGCTCTTCTTGTTTGGAAAGAGGGGAATGAATTCTCTGTGGTGTCGTGTTTGTTGATGTGGGTTTTTAAAAGTGTCACAACTAATATGTCTCTGGACTTGAGCCAGATCACATAATGTTTGGCAGGCGGCGTTTGGTACAGGCAGGGAGGAGGAAGTTTGGTGAAAGGCTGGAATCCTTTCTGTAAATCTTGGGTGGTGAGGCCTGAGTCTTAGTTTCCCAACTGGGTCCCATGTCTGGACCATGCGTGAGATCACCGTCTGGGTATGAGTTCAAGTTCTGGGGGCACAGGAAGGTTCACGGCCTTGGTGGGTCTGGAGCTGATCATTCCTTCAGCCATGGTGTGAGGTGCAGCATCAATATAGGAGCAAACCTAAATTCTGCTTCTAATATGCAGCCTTTGGGAAAGGGCTAACTGCATTGTATTAGTCAGGATGGGCTAGGTCTTGCTGTCACGACAAACAGTCCGATGATCTCGTGGTTTAAAACAATGAAGGTTCATTTCTCATTCATTCCACTTGCCCAGGGCAGGTCAGCTGGTGCACCTCTGCTCATTGGATTCACGCAGAGATCCAGCAGGAGGACACTGAGATCTCACCATTTTACGATATTGACATCTCAACATACATTTCCAAGATCTGTGCACCAGAGGAAGAGGACAGTGGGGGCTAAGCATCAGGAGATAAATGCTTTGGCCAGGAAGCAATGCAGTTACTTTTGCTCATATTTAATTTGCCAGAGCCAGTCACATGATCACACCTAATTTCAAGGGAAGGAGAACTTGTAACCCCCTTGAACCTGGAACTAGATACCTGGATATTGATGGATATTAAAGATGTCTACTACATGGTTCTTAGAATGTTGGGGATCAGAGATTTGGGGGGAGGTCTGGGAAATGGGGTGCCCAAGAGTAACTTCCTCCAGAATATTAAATTTCTCAGTTATCAGTAGCAACATTCCCACCACCATCCTTATTGTTTTTGTACTTCTTTATTTTCTCTACAGGGTGTCCACAAATATCTTGCTTAATCTTTCCAATGCTCACAATAAGAACTATTTTCTTTTACCATGAACCACATACCAGGTACTTTACATAAGCTGTTTCACCTAATCCTATGAGCACTATATTACCATGAATCCCCATTTTACCGGCGGAACAGCTGAGGCTCAGAGAGGTTAAGTGACTTGCCCAAGGTTGTACAGCTACCAAGTGGCAGAGTTAGGGTTTGAACCGAGGTAATAAGTGACTAGTCATGCTCCCAACACTGGCCCTGCCTTTCTCTAAAGGAGGAGAAAAAAGAAGTATGAAAAGTGACTGGTATGGCTGATTACAGAAAAATCTTAATTTCTAAGCCATCCACCTTTTCCCTTCCCCCTAGTTGTATCTTGGTCTTTCTCTAAGACAGGCATTAATAGGCATTTGAGTTGGTTTTCTGGATGCTGCGTGGTGAGGAGGGGGAAGAGACCTTGAAGAGATGTAGAGTGGCCTCGCTCTCAGGGAGACAGCAGCAAGAGGGTCTTCTCTCTAAGGATCCAGAGGTAGGAGGGGGCTTCTTGATGAGCTCCAGAAGGGCAGAGGTAATGCCCCATCTGCCTCATTGCAGCCTCAGCCCCATCTGTTTTCCTGAAGTCTCCAGAGGCTCATGACCTGACCCCTTTCATCAGCACTTAGAGAAAGGAGTTTTGAAACATGCTTGTGTCAGTAAGCCCCCCAAAACCCTGAATCAGAAGGAAATGCCTTAGAAGAGCGTTGTTCTACAGAACTTTCTGCAGTGATGGAAATGTTCTGCACTATCCAGTATGGTAGCCATTAGTCACTTGTGGCTATGGAGCACTTGGAATATGGCTAGTGAGACTTAAGAGCTGAATTTTTCATGTTATTAAATTTAAATTAATTTAATTGTAAATAGCCACATGTAGCTATGGCTATCATATTGGTTAACGCAGCTTTAGGACAGCGATTCCTAAAAACAGAACACGCCCTTAAGTAGTTCACAGAACTTTAAATAATCTTGAATTACAGGGTGAGAAATTGTTCCCTTTTTCTCTTGTCTTCCTCCAACCTTGGGATTCCAGCGAGGAGAAAGTCTCCACTAGTGCTGATGGGTCTTTAGCATCTTTCTAACAACTGCTCACCTCTCTTTTTAATGAAGGAAGAGCAGAAACAGCCTGGAACAGCCTGGAACCTTCAGCAGGGAAAAACATTTGGCTTAAATTAATAGCATAATTTTGTTGTTGTTGTTATTTGTACTTATTTATATGGTTACTATCAATTTGTGACAAGAGAAACTGGTTTTCCATTTATGATCATGACATAGTTTCATCTTAAATTAAAATTTTAAAAGTTAAAAAAAAAGTTCAATAGCAGGATGACTGGAGTTAATAATTCTGTATTGTATACTTGAAAGTTGCTATGAGCATAGATCTTAAATGTTCTCACCATAACACTTCATCCCTATCAGATGTTCATCATGAAATCTCTGCTTGCATGCCACCAGTGATGGGGAGATCACTCCCTCCCAAGGCAACTCCTCTCGTCTTTGGACAACTCTGAATTGGATTCACAGGGTTCTCCCTGTCTCTCTGTGTTATGTGCTCATTGACTGTCTTCCAAGGGACAAGTAGAGAAGTCGGGTCTTCAAACCCAGGTCATCTGGCTCCAGAGTCTGTGTTCGCGAGGCCACGCCAAACTCGTGGTTTCTTCTGGCCTCCTCTGTGGCATTTTCCTGAACTGTTCTCCACCCAGCGCCAAAGTGATCTTGTAAAAATGCAGATGGATCCTGTTTATGTCACTTCCCTGCATGAAACTCTCCAGTGGCTACTGCTGGGCTTCCGGTTTAATAAAGCTCCTCTCCCAGTTCCCACCAGC
This sequence comes from Balaenoptera acutorostrata, assembly GCF_949987535.1. Classification (NCBI taxonomy): domain Eukaryota; kingdom Metazoa; phylum Chordata; class Mammalia; order Artiodactyla; family Balaenopteridae; genus Balaenoptera; species Balaenoptera acutorostrata. The sequence goes on from NC_080076.1 coordinate 78,631,032, forward strand.
TCTCCAACCGGATCTCCTGTAGCTTCTCTCTGAAGCTCTGTTCCTTCACACCAGCTCCTTGCCTCCTTGGGGTCCTTGCACTTGCTGGGCTTTGGAGAACCCTGCCTGTGCCTGGCTCTTCACAAGCCTGGTTCCTTCTCAGCCTTCCGGGACACCTTCTCAGGGATGACTGCCCTGATTCCTCCAACACTGCAGACCTCCCTCTGCAGTCTCCTTGTTAGCCTCGATCACCACGCCTTGTTGATGCCCCTTATCTCAACCTCACAATCTGTCACCGTTTCCTTTTATTGGTTGATTTCCCTGCCTGTGGCCTAGCTCCCCTACTAGTCTGTGAGCTCCAAGAGGGGAGGGGGCTTGCTCGTCCCTATGTCCAACCCCTAGCAACCAGCACAATGCTTGGCCCATAGCAGGTAATTAGAAAAAAAAAAAAGAATGAAGTAACCATTGCTATTTTTTTTTTCCATTGCTATTTTGATTCCCATTTTACACAGTAGAAAATTGAGGTTCAGCAACCTTGAGGAACTCTCCTAATCACCCATATATAGTGTGTGTGTGTGTGTGTCTGTATGTCTGTGTGTGTGTGTGCATTGCAGGGGACGGGGTGTGGGTTCCCAAACTTCACCCCTTACGCAGGACCGCCTCACCTAGACCATTCTGCCTTTACTTGCAACCCTAACGCACCAGAAAAGCTGTGGCTAGGAAGAGATTGGCCTGGGGGTGGGGGGTAGAATCAGAAAGATAGAAAGGAGTGAGAGAGAGGCAAGGACACAAGAAAGAGAGGCCGAATTTGGAGCGTGGAGAGGTTGTGGGATGGGATACATAAGGGGAGAGATTTTTCCCATCAATTAACACAGGCTTCATAGAAACGGAAAGTATTCCTGGCGGCCTTGCCCTCTTAATACATCATATCTCTAATCCCCGGCGCCCTCTGACCTTACCCATAATCCCTCCTCTTTTGTGCTGTTGCCTAAAACCTTCCTACCCGGGACCCGGCGTTACATCCCTGGTGAGGTCTGAGCCGAAGAAAGACGGTGGCAGGGAGCGGGGGTGGGGCGGTGAAAGAATACATTCTCCCAAGTGTTTGACCAACAAAATCCAGCTAAATTCCCAGCCCGCGCAGTAAACTGTTCTTCTGAAAGGCCCAGGAGCCTCACCCCGTCTCTTCGGAGCCTCCCCAGCCCCTCCCCTTCCCTCCTTGGTCCCCTGCCGTCGCAGAGACACAAAGCTGGGCCCTGGATTATCTTAATTTCCATATGGAGAGCTGTGTAAGCCAGTTCAATGCATGGCCAGTCATTTTGTTCACAACTTTGCAGCAAGCAGGAGCAAAAGCCGCTGGGAAATTAGCCATTCATCCTATCTCACCTTGTGTGCGCATGCATAGATCAGTAAATACAAGGCACGGGGAAATCGAGGCTCCTTTGTTAATTACCAGGTCGGGTCCTGGTGCGGGGTCTTCCCTGACATTTGCTGCAACTCTTGATTTTAAAGGAAAAAAATACATGTGTGTATATATACTTTTGCATTTGCTTTTAAGCAGCATTGGGGCAAACAGGTTTTTATGCATGTGTGTTTCTTATAATTGGGCAGGCAAGAGGAGTCTTGTTTGTAGTCTTCTTATATCTCCTTCCCTTACTTACACACACGGGGAATCCAGCCCGGCTTACCCCCTTACACATACACACACACACCACATCTCCATCCTATGTACACATACATGCACACCGTCTCCATCCTAGCTACAAACGCACACAATCACACAGTCTACACCTCCCCTCAATCCCTCCCGGGTCAATTAAACCTCTGATTTGGGTCATGCCAGTTGACAGTGCCTCTGGGCCCCCTCTCTCATGACCCCCGCAGGGTCTCCCACCTTCCATGCTGCCCCTGGCCTTCCCCACCCTGGCATTCTCCCAATGGGTGAGTGTCCTGGAGGGCTTCTCCGGTCAGCCAGCCCCCCCTGCTGTCTCCCAAGTTCCCTGCACCTCCGTGGGCCCCTCTTGCCTCCCTTGGAGCTGGAGGCCTCCCCAGCTACCCCTCCTGACCCCCAGCAAAGCTCCTGCCCCCAGGGAGTCCAGGATCTCAGAGGTGGTACCTCCCGTCCCCCTCCCCTCTCTCTGCCTTCCTGGGGTCTCTGCACAGCGTCGCATCGGCCCCACCCCATCACCAAACTCAGGACAGGAAGGTTCTTGTGCCTGGGAAGGGGGAAGAAGAAAGAGCAATGGGGGTCTTTGGGGGACAATGGGAGAGAAAAGGGAAGACGGCTAAAGAAATAAAAATACCGCTGGAAAAAGCTTCCAGGAGGTTCAGAGAGGTGCAGACAGAGAGGGAACAAAGAGAGGACAGGAGGGCTGGGGTGGCCTCCTGGGCATTTGGGGTTGGCCTTTCACAGTGGATGAAACTCGATGTCATCCGTTCAGGCCAGGCAGTGCTTGGGCTGGATCCAGAGGCTGGAGTGCAGCTGGCCACTGGTTCCACAGGCCCCCACATCCATCTGAGCACCACTTGCCTCATCTGAGAAGTGGGCCAAGGACAGGACCTAGCTGGGGGGATTGCTGTGAAGATCAAGTGAGCAATTAACCAGGGCCAGTGGCTGGTACGTTAGGCACACTCAGTGAACGGGGGAAGCAGAGGCGGCAGAGTCTGGAACAGAGGAAGTGCTCAATTAATGGTAACAACTGAAGTCTTTCTTACCACAGTGCCTGGCATCAAGCAGGTGCTTAAAAAGTGAGCGTGATTACTATCATGGCTGTCAGTGTTATAATTACTAGTCTAAAACCTCTATGAGTATTACTATTTCTGCTACGTTACAATGCCTGGAATGTACTAGGTGCTTAATAAATGGTAACTAATATCAGACTATTAATCAAGAAAACCCAGGAAAATGGCCCCAAGCACAAGGTGCCCTTCACAGGGAGAAATGACTCCGAGGGGATCAATTTGGCCAAGAAGGCTTCCTGGGGTGGGCACATCTCAGTTGGGTCCTGCAGGATGAATAGGAGCTGACTGGCAGAGGGAGGCAGGGACCCTCACTGATATGTGTGACTAGGACAGGACAGAGTGAGGCCACTGGGAGGGTGGGAGGAGCTTCCACAATGGCTGGCGAGGGAAGACTCTGCCCCAGCTGCCCGGGGAAGCCCCCTAGGCAAGGAGGGCCTCTGCTTTTTGCAGCAGCTGAAAGTTTGGGCTCTGAAGTCAGATGCCTGGCAAGTGACTTTACCTCTCTGAGCCTCAGTTTCCTCATCTATAAAATGGGGGTGATAATGGGACCTCTCTAATAAGAATGATGGAAAGAGATTGATTGAGATGGTGTGTGTAAAGCATGAAGCACAGTGTCTGCAACCACTAAGTGTGCGAAGAATGGTGGGTATTGTAAGTTTGATATTGATCCCCCCTCTCCCCAATATCCCATTTGAGCATTTCCATGCTGACTTATTTATGAAGAGCTGGAACTTCCCTTTCGTGGACGCAGGCCTGTTTGTCAAGCTGATTTGTAAACCCCAACCATTGCTGAGACCCCACCTCCTTCTGCTCCCCGCCTGACACCCTCAGCTTCATCCTTGCCCCCTTCCCGGCCTTTGCACACACTGATGCCTCTGCCTGGAACACCATCCCCCCTCTTCTCTCTGGTTTGCTCCATCCCATCCTCTGGGTCCTGGCTTAGAAGCTGGCTCCCCCTGGAAGCCTTCTGGGCTCCCCAAGTTAAGAGGGTCCCAGGCCCTCTTGGGAGCCCCTCTGGTTCTCCATGTTTTCCATCAAGCACGTGTCACTCTGCATCATAACCATCCCTGCTTGACTATGGGCAATATAAGATCAGGGAGCACACAGCAGGGGTCTGGCACACAGTAGGCGCTTAATTTAAAAATGTCTAGCAGGGTAACTCATCTCTGGGGAACCATTTCAAGATTTCTGGGCCACCTCCTGCAGAGCCCCCATGATGAACTCAGATTAATGGCCATAATGTCTTGATTTTCTCTTTCCGTGAGTCTTTAGCTACATAAGCTGCTCCAGAGCCCCTGCTGGACTTAGGCATCATCTCCAGGGGTCCGCATTCAGCCCCTCCTCTTCCTCCTCCTCTAGGAAACCTTCCCTGACCCCCTCAGTGGTACACACTTGAGTTCTCCTCTATCTGCCAAAGCCTGTTGGAGTGGCTTTTCCATCTGGGTGGCGCTAATTCTTCACACCCTAATTAGGGGCCTCCACAGCTGACCTTCCCCTGCGAATTCAGGACAGGAAAGAGTGCTCTCAGGTGAGGAGATCTGTGTCCCTCCATTTCTGGAGTAAGATTTCCAGGGCATGGTCCTGGATGCCCTAGTTATGGACTCCGAGATCTTCCACCAGTTACTTAACCTCTTGGTGCCTTGGTGTTCTAATCTGTAAAATGGGGATAATGACTCCTACTCTGAGGGTTGCTGGGGGATTAACTAAGCTCAGCTGCTTAGCAGAGAGAAGGACTCCTGATAAACCCAGTGGCTGCACAAAGGCATCCTTTTGTGGCTCTTATAACACTTAGGACAAGGCCTAGCATGCAGTAGATGCTCAAGTAATGCCTAAAGAATGCACAAGGAAGAATGTTATTTTGCTAGCTGGATGATCTCGGGCAAGGTTCTGAGCCTCAATTTCTGCATCTGTAAAATGCGATGGACCTACCTTACATGGATTTTTTTATTGGGCATATGGCATAAAGTAAATAAAACATCGGGCCCCAAGTAAGACCAGAATGAATAGAAATACCTAACATAATATTTCCTAAGTGCCAGGCCCTTCCATTAGGCATTGAATCCTCCTAGCAATCCCACGACAGAGGGACTATCATTATAACAGATGAGAAAACTGAGGCACAGAGAGGTGAAGCTATTCGGCTAAAGTCACACAACTTGAGTGGCAGGGCCGGAAGGGAAACCAGGCGTCCACGACGACACTCTCTTTCCTACCATGATAAATATTCCTTTTTGTGCCCCCCATGTTTTCCCATTAGACCACCAGCTTCAGGATGGAGTAGAAGGGTATGGCTGGTGTACGTCTCTTCTAATAACTGCATTCTCAGTGTCTAGAACATGGTCCTGAAGATACTGGGACCATCCTGTGTCTTGAACACGTACAACACTTTGCCGTCCTACAAAAGCACGTTCTGGGAAAAAGCATCTCCGGTTGTTTAAGACTACAGGCTTTGGGGCAGACAGACCTGGGTTCAAGTCTCAGCTATGACTCTGCTGTGTGAACTTGGGCAGATGACCTACCCTCTCTGAGCCTCAGTTGCACATTTGTGACCTGGGGAAGAATAAGCCACCTTTCCCTGAGAGAGCTGGAGCGTAGATTAAATGTGCTAGAGCCACGAGGCTCCTTAGCACATCACAAGAACCAGAAGCAGCCCATGGCCCTCCAGCTGGAGAGAGAGTCCAAAGCCACCTCATGCAGGGTCCTGGTCCTATGTGTGGAGGGGCAGGGTGGAGATTCCGAGAGTGGCCCTGGAGGGCTTTCCGTCTGCTGCCCGCGCGGTGTCAGGCGGCGGGTGATGGATCGGCCCGGACACACTCCACAATAGCTCGCAGACACTCTATTACCCGGTGATTGTCCGCCGGGCGGCCCTGCTCGGGCCGCGCTGCCACAGATAATGGCTCAGAACAAAGATGGCAGCTGCTTTGTAGGGGAACAGATTTGTGGCCAGTTGAGATAAAATAAAGAGGAAGGAGAAAAGGGAGTGGAGACTGCGGTGGGGAGCAGAAAACATAAAAGGAAGAAGGAGGGAGTGAGGCGAGAGAACAGAGGGACGGAAGCCAAGGTGTCTCGGGGAGAGAAGGGTGCTGGGGCTCAGGCTGAGGACAGAAAACCAGAGGGCTGGCTCTGTCCAATAATAATGATGGTAACGGGGGTGATAATCATAATGGGGGTACTGTGCTGCAGGCTCTCGGTGCTGTCTGTGGAAAGGGCCCCTGAGGAGTAGACTGAGCCCATCAATTTCTTCCTTGTCCTCACTCAGCAATAGCCGTGCTCCGGCCGCTTGCCTGGGGCACAGGAAGGGGTGGGGTCCGGGCCACGAGGTTCCTCCCCAGTTCGGAGGTCCGATTTCCAGCCCCCCATCCTTATTCTAGGCTCAAAGAAGGCGGAAGGCTGGAGCAGGGTGAGGATGTAAAGGGACACTGATCCAGCTAGGGTAGCTCCTTTTTGTTTTGTTTCATTATTATTATTATTTTTTTTCCTTTGGTGTATAGCTCCTCTTAAAGAGCCCTGCAGATCTCTACTCAGTGACTTCGGTTGATATCTCATGGGCCGGCCTAACCACAAGGAAAGCCAGAAGATACATTCTTTCCACTGGCCCAAAACTGCCGGGAATAAAATCCAGACTCTTTAGCAAGGGAGGTAGGGAAATGATGGTGGGTAGGCAATTAGCTGTCTCCACCACAGGGGCTTCCTAGTGAGCATTTATTGAGCACGTATCGTGTACCTTGACCCAGAGTAGCTGATGGAAGGCCTCAGCTAGAAAAGAGGCACCACGATCATCTGTTTGGCAGATGGGGCAACCGAGGCTCAGAGAGTTGGAGTGTACTGCCCAAGGCCACACAGCAGAGGCGGCACTCACACCCAGGACTGTCCCAGGCTGAAGTCCATTCTCATAAATACAGCGTGGTCCAGATCCCTGCTGGTTTTCTCTTTCTTCACTCAGAGAGGCTTCGAATGAGGCCATCATCTTAAAATTCAGGGCTGGGCTGGGGTGGGGCAAGAAAATGGATTTGGGGTTTTACGGAGGGAGAAGCAAGCATGCAGGAGGCGTGGAGTGAGGGCAAGGATGGGGTGATGATGGTGACAACAGTGACAATCATATATCTGCCGATCACTTTCACTTTTCAAACCACTTCCCGGCTAGTATCTCAGTGGAAGTTGACAGCTGCCTGTGACTGAGCGAGGGCAGCTATCAGCAGCTCCGTGGAACAGGTGGGGAACTGGACACCAGCACCCCCAAACAAGGAATGAGTCAAGCCCGGACCTGCATGTGCCCATGCTGTTTTCTGTGCCTAGAAGGTCCTGCCCTGCGGCGCGCCCCTCCTCCTTCTTCAAAGCCTGGCAGGATGTCCCTTCCTCCAGGAAGCCTTCCCAGATCCCTCTGCTTCCTCTTGGGCTTGTCCATACCTGAGAGACCTCTGACCCTGGAGAAGGACGGTGAGCTTCTGGATGGCAGGGATGATGTCTCCTTTCCCCATGTGTCCCCCATGCCCTGTCCAGCCTGCAGGTCTCTGGGTTTGCAGGAGGTGGAATAGAGCACCTGCCCTGTGGTGACTTAGGGATGTGAATCCCATGAGCAGGGTGACCTCGGGTGAATCCCTTCACCTCTCTAAGCCTCAGTTTCCTCATCTGTCCATTGGGGGTAATGATCCTGTGGACCTTGACCGTGGGGATGAGATGAGGGAGTGAGCACTGAGTCAGCGCAGAGCTGGCACATAGTAAGTGCTCAATAAATGTCAGCTCTGCAGCAATGTGGGGACAAAACTGACCCTACCTCTCAGGGCAGCTGTGTGGCTAAAGGAACAAGGCCACTTGAATAATGTGCTCAGAGTGGAGCCCAGAAGCAGAAAATATTCCTGGCAGCCTTTCTCTCTTTCCCTGGTGTCTTTCTGACCTTACCCACAATCCCTCCTCTTTGGTGCTGTTGCCTAAAACCTTCCTACCCCGGACCAAGCACTACATCCCTGGTGAGGTCTGAGCCAAAGAAAGACGGTGGCAGGGCGGGGGCAGGGACGTGTGTGGTGGAGGAATACATTCTCCTGAGTGTTTAACCAGCAAACTCCAGCTAAACTCCCAGCCCTTTCAGTTCTTCTGAAAGGCCCAGGAGCCTCACCCCATCTCTTTGGAGCTCTGAAGCCTGGCCTGCTCAAGGGTATGGTCTGCACTGAAGAGCCACCATGGGGGTGGAACATCACCTGAGATCCAGGCCTCCCCGCATTGGCCTTTTGAGATAACTTTGCACCAGGCCAGCTCTTAAACGTTGGAACAAATTCCACTCATGTGCTGTACTTTTAACCAAACAAGTACGTGCCATGGTGATCTAAGCGCCTACTGTGTACAGGACCCAGAGTCTAAAGCAGCACCGATGATAGAATCGGAGTCACGTGTTATCCTTCCCAGTGTCCCGTATCCCCATTTTTAAAAGTAAGAGAAAACGGGTGTCATGAATTTTACTACTATGCTTGATTTAACTCAATACATTGTATTTCCCAAATATTGCATTTCCATTTCGATCTGCAATCAATAGAGAAATATCTTGACTGTGACATCTGACATTTTTTTTCTCTTCCCAACTAAGTCTTCAAAATCCACCGTGTAGTTTGCATGAACAGCACTTCTCAATTCAGGCTCCCCACAGGTCACACACTGAGTCACCACATCTGGCCAGTGGCTACCATACTGGGCAGTGCAGTTCTAGACGGAAATGGTGTTCGCACTGGACTGTAAACCAAGTGGTTTGGGGATTTTTAAAATTTCATTTTTTGGGGCTTCCCTGGTGGCGCAGTGGTTGAGAGTCTGCCTGCCAATGCAGGGGACACGGGTTCGAGCCTTGGTCTGGGAGGATCCCGCGTGCCGCCGAGCGGCTGGGCCCGTGAGCCACAACTACTGAGCCTGCGCGTCTGGAGCCTGTGCTCCGCAACAAGAGAGGCCGCGATAGTGAGAGGCCCGCGCACCGCGATGAAGAGTGGCCCCCGCTTGCCACAACTAGAGAAAGCCTTCGCACAGAAACGAAGACCCAACACAGCCATAAATAAATAAATAAAAACAAATTCTTTAAAAAAAAAAAAAAGCAAAATCTCCTCCTAATATAAATGGCATATAAAACTAACATATTAAAAAAAAATTCCTTTTTTTAAGAAAGGATACACTGCACTCCATTCTGTAGCCAGTATCTCTCCCTATATATAGATCTCTTTCTCTCTATCTCCCTCTCTCTCTGTAGATAAGATAGATAGATAGATGATAGATAGACAGGTAGATAATAGATCTCTCTCTCTCTATATATATATTTATAGTTCTCTCTTTCTCTCTCTCTGTATATAGCTGTGCTTGCTTTCTTTAAAAATAAAATATATCTATATCTATCTCTATAGAAAGATTGTATATATATTATATATATATATATATTTTTAAGCTGTTGAACCAGAACATTCTTTGAACTGTCCCTGAATTGTTAGGCGATTTCTTGGTCCAGAGGACGGGGCCACCAGGTCCCCTTCAGGAGGAATTGTGGTGTCCTTCTCACCCCAGAGCCAGAGTGCAGTGCCTGACTCTCTTCTCTGGAGAAAAAAGATATATAACGCCAAATGCTGTGAAATTTGCCGCTGGGAGAACAGCTAATTTTTCACACCCAGACGAACTGGCTGGGTTTGTTAAAGCCCAAGATAATCAAATAATCATTATAACTCATCTTCGCCCCTCCTGTCTTTCGCTCTTTGTACCATTAATGTCCCAGTGGGGAGCAGCTCTGGTGAGTTCAGACCTAGCCTATTCAGATAACCTTCCGGTTGGTCTTCTGAGAGCGAAATATCCCTCCTGGAGTATCTTACAACAAATGAACCAATCCCCTCTAATCTTCTTATCGTTGTAGCCTCTGCTCCAGGCCTGGTTATCTCGCAAGAGAGAAAAAGTGAGAGATTTATACATATATATTTATGTTTGATAGAAATTTCTATAAATATATGTATATGCATGAAATAATAAAAAGGAGGCACCGAGCAAGAGGCTAAGCTCTTTTCTCTCTCTGCCCAGTGAGGCAGCCGGGCTGCAGCCAGCTGGCCCCTCTGCCTGGCCCGGGAGGTATGGAGAAGGTTCTAGAGACTGCCGCATGCTGTGCTTCCTCTGCCTATGTTGGTGAGGCTGCTGGCAGGGCTGGGGAGGGGGCTGGACTGGTCAGTGGGGTAGGGGACCAGCACCCCAGTGGTCGGCTCCCCTGGAGACCCGCCTCCCTCTGGCAAGGAGGTTCCCACGTTCACAGCTTTCTCTCCCCTGTTTTCCTGTCCTCATTGCCGTCTGTATCTCTTCTTGTCGTCCTTTTTCTTTTCTATGTTTTCTAAAGCTCTCTAGAGCTCCCTTCCCTCCACCTTCTCTCTCATCCTCTCCCTCTCTGGTTTTTTCTCTGCCCCCTCTCTCTCTGTGTCTCTCCCCCCTCTCTCTCTGGTCTCTCCTGTCTCTGTCTCCTTCTCTCTCCTGTGTTTCTTTCCCTATGTCTCTACCAGCTCTCCCACCTCTGTCCTAGCCCATTCCTCTCTTTTTCCCTCCCCACCCTCCCTACCAGCCTTTCCCTGCATTTCTCTCTCCCCAGACCCTCCCTAGAGTCCTCTATTCCCCCCTCCCCTCGCCTCCTTTCAGCCCCCTGCATCCTGGTCCCTCCAGCCTCCCTCTGCCACCTGCCCCAGCATCTCCTCACACTCGCTTTATCTCCCTCCACACCCCCTTCTCTCACCATCCCCCACCGGTCTCACCTCCATTCCTCCCTTGGCCTTAATTTCTGATTAATATGTTCTTAGCCAAGGAATGAGAGAGAGAGAGAGAGAGAGACAGAGAGACAGAGAGAGAAGGAGGGAGTGAGAAATCTTCTAAATAAATCATTTCGTCATGTGAAGAGCTAATCTGCAAATGACGGTCGCTATTTATCGAGTTTTTAGCAGTGCATGTTAAATAGTGATATGGAAGCTACATTTACAAAACCCCATTGGAGCTCTGGAAAGGGATTTTTAACTTCACTGCCCAGAAAGAAAAATGGTGAAGACCAAGATAAGACTGCTTCGAAGCTTTGGCCCTGAACTGTTAGTGGGAGCAATTAAGCAGGCAGGGGTGAGGGGGCAGGGGCTTGCAGCAGCTCCCCACTACCCCCCTTCATCCCCCAGCCAAGGGCAGTCCCCTCCACCCCCTCCTGACTCACCCCTTCCCACCAGCCGCTTCTATGTCATCCCGGAGCAGTGAAAGTCCAGGTCTGGAGTCAGAGCCGGTGGGGTTTGAACACAGCCAGTACTGCTAAGTGTGTCTCATTGGGCAAGAAGCTTCATCTCCCTGGGCCTCGGTTTTCCCATCCAGTTCCTCAAACAAGAGTGCTTGACACTTGAAGGAAAAGAAATTTTACCTCTCTTATACGAAGAGGAACTTTCAGAATCAAAATTAATGGTAATATCCAAAGCAAAATTGCAAAATTCCTTCCAAATGATTTTTTTCACAGAAAATTGTCTTTAATGTGGGATGTGGGTGCATGTTCATGTATTGGATACGCTGTGGGGTGGGCTTCCAATTGTGACTGTGCTTAGGGCCCCCCGCCCCAAGTTTCTTAAATAGCTCCAATGCTGCTGCTACTAATAATAATCTAATAATAATAATAATACAAATAATAATGATAATAATATCTGTTTCCCTCTTTTTATGCGTGTGCCGTGTGCTGGGGACACTGAGCTGGGCTTCACATATGCCATTTTATGTGATTTTAGCTTATTTCTTTGTCTCTCCACCTCTCCCTCGAGAGATTAGGTGGAGATTTTCGTGCCTCACAGGACAGACATGGATAAGATGTGAAGTTTACAAGGGAAGAGACTGCAGCTCAAAATGATCCTGTCCACGAAGGTCAGGCCCGATGCTGGGCTCTGAGGATACTTAGTTGAATGAATGAAACCCAGGCTTGAAGCTCGGAATCCTCATATGCAACCAGGGAGAACCCAGCTAGAGCTGCCCAGCAGTGGACCAGCATGCTTTGCAAGGTAGGGAGCCCCCCATCAACTGAAAGCAATCAAGCTCAGACATCCTAACAGAAATTCCTCTGTTGAGCAGGAAGGTGGATTTGATTCTGGGGTCAGACTGACCAGGATTTGAATCCTGGCTCTGCCCCTGCCCCTTGCTTGGAGAAGAAAAGTAAATCTGCTCCTGTCAGTCTTCCTGGCTGTGAAATGGGTGCACTAACACCTCAGAGGGAGGATGATTCAAGGGCTAGAACTAGTTTATGTAAAAGGCCCTGGCAAGTAGTAGTTGCTCACTAAATGGCAGTGGTCATTATTTCCAGGTCTTCTGCTTGCTGGTCTCCACAGGGCTAACAGAGCAGACAGTGATGGAGGCTGACTCGCAGGAAGGTAGCTGACTTGGGTCTCTGAGTCCAGCTATTGGCTCCCACTTGCCCTGTGATCATGTGCTTGCTGGTCCTCAATTTCCTCACCTGTAAAATGGGATGATTAGGGGAGATGTAGGGACTGTACTCACATGATGGGAGGGTCATTGGCAGGAATAACATTAACAGCTACCACTAATGGTGCACTGCCAGGGATTAGCAGATGGAGGGTAAGTGTGTGACCCTGGGTTCAAGCCCCAGCACTGCCACTTCTAGCTATGTGACCTTGGATAAGTCACTTCACCTCTCTGCACTACTGCACCTCATTTGGGAAATGTCCCTGCCTCTTTGAGCTGTTCTGGGTGTTGAGTCTGGGTTCCTTACCTAGCTTTTCTGCTCCAGGTGGGCAGGGCAAAGGTCTTGGGCTTCTCTGTGATCCTCAAGGCTCAGGGCTGAATGCACAGTCAGGGTTAGGAAATAGAGTATTTGTTGGGTGACTGTTTGATAAATATGCGAATATTAACTACAGCAAGAAGCTGTAGCAGATACTGTTGGCTGCCATGCACGTCACTCAGCCCCACCCCGGGAATTCAGAGGACAGTTCTCAAACAGGCTGATGGGGTCCTACCTCCAACACCTGCCTCTGTCTGCCTGAGGGCTTCCTAGGGCTACAGGGATGAGCTCCATCCCCACAAACGGTAGGTCAGAAGTGCCAGGAAGTTAACGCTCCCAGAAACAACCCCCATCAGTGACCGATGAGAGTGAGTGGACAAAGTCCCGGCTTTCTTGCCTCTCAGAGGCATGTTCTCTGAGGCCTCCCAGACATCTCCAGCGGGACTGAGCCCCCGTGGCCCACAGCAGCTCATGAATTCATCCTGTACTGGTTTTCTTTTTTTCCCTGTCTTACCGTCTCACTCTCTCCTTTATGCTTTTTGGCATCATCTCTCAAAGAAACTACTTGCTCCCAATCTTTGTCTCAGGATTTGCTTTGCAGGAACCCAGCCTAGGAGAGTGTTTTACATCTGCATTCCACAGAGACTCCTAAGTTAACAAAAAATGTTTTTACATTTACAGCTCTGATCAGCACTGTGAAGAGATACAAGGGATGCTGAGAACTTCTAAAGAGTAGGTCGGCCCTAGACTCAGGATGGAGGTGACGTCAAACAGAGATCTTAAAGGAAGAGAAGGCGTTTACAAGGGGGCGGGGTAAAGGGCTGCCCAGGCAGGAGGAGCAGCTTGGGCAAAGGCCCTGTGGTGGGAGGCACATGGTACATTTTTGTCAGAGAGTGAGGGGGACATGTGCCCCCCAACTTACTGTGTGATCTCTGGGAACTCACGTCACATCCCTGAACTTCAAGTTCCCCATTTATCAAATGGTCCAAAGCTACCTGCTCCTTCCCATCAATTCCCCAGAACGTGATGTAGGAACTTAGAGGTTGGAAATGGTACAAGTGGCCCAAGAATAATAATTCATGTATTCTCTTAATGGTCACTGGTTGAGTTTTTACCATTGAGGCACCATGAAGGGCCCATCTTTGTTCCCTGCACTTTCTCCAAAGCCTTTGCCCTCATGGCATGACATTCCAGTGGAGGAGAGTGTCCAAACAAACCAGATACACAAAGAGCTGCAAAATATTTATATAAGCAGTGATGAATTTTATGAAGAAAAATGAAGCAGAAGGTGGAGGCAGTGTGGGAGAGAGACCTACTTTAGATAATAAGGCCTCTGGGAGCAGAGACTTGAAGCAGGTGGAGGGACCCACCATGCAAGTATCAGAGGAAGAGCAAACCAGGTAGCATGGACAGCAGGTGCAAAGGGCCTGAGGCAGAGCGACTTGTTGGAGGTGTAGTGAGGAGGCTGGTATACCTGGGACACAGTAAGCAAGGCGGTGTGGGAGGGGTGATAGGAGTGGAGGTCAGAGAGGTTGTGGGAGTTCAGATCCCATAGGGCATGTGGGCCTAAAGTGAGGAGTTTGGCTTTTAATCTGAGGGAGTCGAAGATCTGGGAGTCGAAGCTGGGGTGGGTGACATCATGGGATTTATATTTAAGGATCATCCTGGCTGCTGTATGGAGAATCACCCATCAGCGGGCAAAGACAGAGACAGGGAGGTGATTGATGAGCCCCCTCCCTGATCCACTTCCCACCCGGTTACATTGGATCCTGCTTCCCACACACACGTCCCTCCAATGCCCAATCCCCAGGCCACGCGCTGGCCAGGGAGTGATGGGCTACAAATGAGTGGGCAGGCAAGCGCCTCTAATTTCTGCAAGCGCCGTGGGTAAAGGCTGTGGCGATGTGCAATTAAGCTCTGAGCTTTAAAAACACGGTAATAAGGGGCTACGGGCCGAGGAGGCAGCCTGGTAATTTAAATGACATCCAGCTCGAATACGGAGTGTCTAAATGCTCCCTTCCAGAGATTTATATCAGCATAGACCTGCCTCGTTCATTTATTTAGTTAACTAGCCACTTATTGGCATGTCCTCCCAGCCGCTCTCTGATGAAAGAGACAGAGGTCTGGGTGGCCGCCGGGGGCAACTCCGTGCTAGGCTAGCCGGGGGGAATAATGACTACGGTGATTATTCGCTTGTGCTGAAGGCCTACTGTGCGCCTTGCATTCAGAGGGTCTATTGCAAGAATTAGAAACGAGGCTGTACATGTCTGTATGATGTATCTCCTTGTGCACATGAGGCACGGGGAGGAGAGATGACAAGTTCAAGGTCATGTAGCTAGTGAATGGGATAAAACCCAGGTCTCTGGGTACCAAAGCTGGAGCTTTGCCAGTGACCTAACACTGAATATCAGTTCCCTGCTTTGGGTCCTGGGATGTATGGCGGTTTCCCATCTAATGGCTGTGCAGCCATCAGAATTTGTCTCACCACCTCTTTCAGATTCTCCAACCAGGGTGGGACTTTATAAATCCCATAGGCCAGGGCTCTTAAAATCAGATGCCCCGGGCTTCCCTGGTGGCGCAGTGGTTAAGAATCCACCTGCTAATGCAGGGGACACGGGTTCGAGCCCTGGTCCGGGAAGATCCCACATTAAAAAAAAAAAAAAAAAATCAGATGCCCCTAGGAGCTAATAAGATGATGAAAGAAATCTAAGAGGGACGTGTGCGAGAAGTGGTTATACCTCAATTTTTAAAAAAGAGGAAAAAAATTAACACAACATTGTCAATCAACTATACTCCAATAAAAATTTTTTTTTAAAGATATAAAAAAGAGGAAAACTAGAAGGTGTCAAAGGTGAGGCAGCATCGAACTGAGCCTTTCTCTTCAGTGGCATGAGAAGGGTCAAGAGAATTAAAATGAATAAAAATCTATAAAAACTCGCAAAAGATTTTCTATGCCCGCAATCTCCTCTGAACTAAAAAAAAAAAAGGAATGCCTTTCTCATTCTGCTGCTCATATTAGTTAATGTTCCTTCTCTGGACCACTTAAAATTACTATGCATAAGTACATGGTTCCTGCCCCACACTTTAGAAACAGTCTTACAGGAATAACCCTGTGCCCTGGGCTGAATGTTCTCCCCACCTCATCTCATCTAATTGGGAACATACCCTTTCAAGGCAATTATTATTATTGCCCCCATTTTACAGATGAGGAAACTGAGGCTCAATGGGATGAAAGAATTTGCCCCAGGTCTCCCAGTTACTGAGTGGCAGAGCTGAGATCTGAACTGTCCAGAACCTTCAATGCTTTTGTCACCCCTTCTCCTCTGAAGCCTGGACACCCCACAAGAGCCCTGCCAAGGTGTCATCCAGGCTCTGTGCATACCTCGGGGGGAGGAAGCAGACTACCACTCCAGGTGACTTGTTCCATAGTTGGATACTGAGTGAGCCCTGGCCCTGGTGCCCTCTGTAGTCACTCTTAATGATATGTCCAGCCTGGTGGCATCTGGAGGTTGAGGTCACCAATAATTCCAGCTGGATGAAGGGAGAGTCCCCCCTCCCGAAACAGACCCCAATGGCCACACCCCAGCCACTGCATCCAGAGTCTACTTCTGCCCCGGGAGCTCCTATCCTGGAGGTCTGGGGTCCTCAGCTTGAGCAGAATCTTATGCTGTGTTGAAACTAATATCCCTGTGCCCTCTGCCCAAGGTCTCCAATCTTGGGGACACCCAGAGGAAGCAGGGCCCTGTCCTCCATGTGGAAACCTTTTATGTGCCCTTTGGTTTATAGACATTACTGCCCCTTCCCAAGCCTCAGTTTTCTTATCTGGAAAATGAGGATTATAGTGGCAGCTTTCTCAGCTGATTGTGAGGGTCAAATGAGAGCTGTGGGTAGGGAAGCATCATAAACTGTGAAGTGCTGTTCAGCTGTGAGTTCTGTTGGTGACGCTGTTTTAGTTGTACCAGCAGAAAGCGGGTACCATGTTAAGACCTTGAGAATTGGAGTAAGACAGACCTGTACCCAGCACAGTATCTGGTGTGTAGTTGGTGCTCAGAGAGAATCTGCTGGAGAAAGCCATGAGTCAGGGCTCTGCCCCTCGCTAAGCTGTGTGACCTTGGGCCAGTTGCTCACCTGGTGAGCCTGAGTCCCTCTTCTGTACAATGGCGATAATAATGGTACCTCCCCCATCACCTTGTGGGAGGTTTAAAAGTGATAATGCCTTAAAGCTGGACTTAAACTTCAACCTCTGCATGGATCACCGGGGACTTCTAAAAATGCAGCTTCTGATTCGCTAGACCTGGGGTGGACTTGAGACTGTGCATTTCTAACCAGCTCCCAAGTGTTGCTGAGGCTGCAGGTCTGTGGACACACTTGGAGCAGCAAGCCATTAAAGCACTTGGTACGTTACAAACGCTCAATAAATGCAAGTGATTTTCAGCAAAGACTGAGCATTTCTACACCCTTAAAATTTTGTCTTTCCAGAGTCTTCTCTTCTCACCCAGACCCCTTCCCGTCTCACTGCTCCCTAATTCTCCTCCTCCCTGAAGGACAGCAGGTTCCCTTCCCACCCAGAGTCCCTCAGCCTCGTCCTGCCCCCACATGCTTACAGGGCCTGTTTAACCCCTCCAGCCACCGGGGCAGTTTCCTTCTGCCCAGAGATGCCTTGCGTAGGTTTTTAGGAACAGCTGCCAGCAGCTGAGATATAATGACTGCCTGGAGAGTCGTTAGGATATAATTAATATTTGCAGCACAGAGCTGTGACTGCTAAGCTGCTCCTGCCCACAGAGCCGGGACCTTCGGCCCTTGTCAGGACAAGAACCCCAGATTCTCAGGGCAAGAACCCCAGATTCTCAGGACAAGAACCCCAGATTCTCAGGGCAAGAACCCCAGATTCTCAGGACAAGAACCCCAGATTCTCAGGGCAGCAGCGTCCTTGGGGCTGGAGGAGGACCCTGGATGCAGGGGTTGGGGTGTGGTCAGTGGGGGTCTATTTCCGGGGACTCTCCCTCCACCCAGCCGTCAGAGTTGGTGACTTCTGGAGGCTGCCAGACTGGACACATCATCAAGAGTGGTCAGAGGGCCCCAGGGCCAGGGCTCAAGGTGCCATAGCCCCTCCTCACACCTGAGGCCAGCTGGCCTTTGACGGTTGCCATGGTGACGGCCGTCCCCAGTAGTGGGGCAAGGACGTTGCAGCAGCAGCAGCAGCAGCTGTGTGTGAATCTGTACCAGCTCCCCTCCGGCTTTCCATCTGTGAGGGGCAGACATCACAGTTACCACTCTCGGCGCTCGCCCTGGAGGCGGCCCCTGCTGGAGGCCTGGCTCTGGTCTGCCACAGGGCATTTGGTTGGCACTGTGACTCTGCTGGAGCCTGACTGCTTTCCTAGCTCAAAGGCTTAGCAGCTTTGAGCCCCCCATCAGGTGATCAAACTTTCTGAAGCCTCAGTTTTCAGGTATATCAAATGGGGTTAATCACAGAGGGTTGTGGTTAGTATTAAATGAGATAATGTGAGCAAAACGCTTAGTTCTCCCTGCGGATAAGACCTTGTTGCTCCAGGCAGTGGGTCCCAGAGGTTTAAAAGGGAATGGACTTCTCCTTCTATGGTGTGGACTCACACCATTTATTAAGTGCCTATTGTATACCAGCACTGTGCTCCATTTGTGACAGACATTCCTTCCCCCGCCGATTCCTTCCTGAATATTGTGTGTCTCATCTCATTTAATTCTCCCACTCTTCATGTACATTTGGCCTTATCGTGCTCACTGTACAGATGAGGAAACCGAGGCTCAGAAGGTCAAGCCACTTAGATTCCCAAGGGCACACAATACAGACATTGCAGAACTGGAGCTCAAACTCCCAAACCCACGCTTTCCCCTATACATCACAGTTTTAATCGGCTTCCTGGTTTCCAGGCAGACCTGCATTCAAATCCTGCCCTTATCACATCCTTGCTGTGTGACCTTGGTCAAATACCTTTCTGAGGCTCTGTTGCTTCTCTGTAGAGCGGGGATAATAGCAGAGCCTGCTTTACGGGGCTACTGTATGGATTAGTGTAGAAGTGTGTGGTGTTTAGTAAATGTCCACTAATGGCACCTGCTATTTTCATTGTTGTTATCATTATTATTTCTCCACCTGTTGGGAATTGGAACCCATAATCTCCAAGTTCCCAGCTCAGGCTCCCATCACCATGTGGGGATGGCCTGGCCTTTAACATTTTGGAGGGGCTCACGTGTCTAGATGAGCCCCTTTGGGGAAGGCGACGGCAGGAGGGGCTGCCATTTCTGGATGCTCTCAGCCCACTTTCTAATCATCTGCCTGTTCCCGCCACGCAGCATTAGGCGGGGGTGTGTGAGCGTGGAGGGGCGCCAGGGAGGGAGGGGGTGGCTTTCCCTGCGAGGCTGCCTTCTGTCGCTAGACAAACAAACACACAGCACCCACGCTCGCTTGGAAACGGAGCGAGGCGTTAAATACAAGCAAACAGCAGAGGCTGAGGTGGGCGGACGGCCGGCTTCCTTGGACCTCGCTGGCCACAGCCGCCCGCATGGCTACTCAGGAAGCAGCTCACGTTCCCTGGTGCCTGCTGCCTGCAGCCTGGGCTGACTCAGCACCGCTCCAGACAGCGACTGGAGGTTCATGAGGGCTGCAGTGTTTGCCTGGCATCTGCCACTGCCCCACTGGAGGGCAGCGAGGGACCTCCGGAGGTCATTGTGGTGCCCTCTCCCCAACTGCTGAGCAGCATTTCCAGATACCGAGTAGCCACTGTGTGCCTCAGACTGCAGATCCCCTCAAGCGTGGCTAAGACCCCCCAACTACTCGGAGTACATCATGGGTACTGCCTTGGGAGGAACCCCAGCTGGGGAGACAGACAGGCCTGGGACCACACCCCAACTCTGCCACCCCAATGCTGTGTGACCTTGGACGAGTCACCTCACCTCTCTGAGCCTCCCAAACCTCCCTATTTGTAAAATGGTAGGTAGTATCTACACATTGGTTCAGGGATTAAAAACCAAGTATAGAGAGTTCCTGACATATAGGTGGGCTTGATCAATGATGTATGTTAGCATGATCATTACTATTTACTATGTCCCGAACCTCTCTTTCCAAATCTGCCCGATGACGATAATTACGTACCTACTCCAAAAACAATGAGCCCATGTTGCTGAATATATTTTTATTTTATTCCTTCCTTCCCCTTGGCCAAGTAACAGGGTAACAATAACAACAACAACAATAATAATAATGGCTAAGATTTTGGAACACTTATATTGATTGAAGCCCGCACTATCCAATAGATAACCATTGTGACCGTTTAAATTAAAATGAAATAAAATGAAAAATTTGGTTCCCTGTCGTACAGTCACATTTCGAGTACTCAATACCCACATGAGGCTTGTGGCTACCACGTCAGGCAGCGCAGATATGAAACACTTTCATCATTGCAGAAAGCTCTTTTGGACAGCGCTGGTTTAGATCAGCATGTCTCACATTTAACGTTGCATAGGAATCACGTGGGATAAACAGGGTTATACGCAGACTCAGTTTCGGGAGGTCTGTGGTGGAGCCCGGGACTCTGCATTTCTAGATCCCCAGGTCTGCAGACCACACTTTGAGGAGCAAGGGTCTAGAGCTGGATGCCGAGCACAGTGGCCACCAACCACACGTGGCTGTGGAGCACCTGACACGTGGTGGATCCAAACTGAGATGTGCCCTAAGTGTAAAACACACAGTGGGCTTCAAAGACTTAGCGCAAAAAAATGTAAAATGTCTCGTTAATACTTTTTAATTGATTGTATGTTGAAATAATATCCTAGACATACTGGGTTGAATAAAATATATTTTCAAAATTAATTTCAGCTGTTTCTTTATACTTTTTCTTTTTAATAAGGCCAGTAGAAAATTCAGAATAACATATGTGGTTCACATCTTTCTATCGGACGGCAGTGATCTCAGCCCTGAGTGCTACTTAGGAACGATCTCATTTCAGATGTATAGTTTTAACCCATATCTCTTTAACTCTGCCCATTCTCTTTTTTCCCCTGTCCCTGAATTGTTTCCTGAGCATTTTTGACTCCAATCAAAGGGTAAAATCCTTGATAAGAGAGGCTGTGTCAGTCTGCCCCCTTTCATCCATCACAGCACAAAATGTCACCTCCACTTGTGTGAATCTGTCTTGCCCTAAAGAAATAGTATCTTGCTTGACCTTCCTTTATGGAACTCTCCTCTCCCCCATGCTCAGGTCACATGTCTTGAATGGGGCTCACCCTCCTGGTCTCTGTGATTGGTCATGTGCCCCAGGTTTGACCAATTAAAACATTCCATCCCCAGATCATTGATTGGCTCAAAGAAAATCACATGACCCGGGCTAGGCCAATGAGATGCAGTCCCTGAACTTTGTTGGACTTCCCAGGAGATTTTGACAGGATTTGAAGCTCATAAGAGGATATAAACCCGGAAGTGCGGGGCTAGGCTGGTTGAGCCTGAAAATGAAATCTACTGAGGGGAAAGAGATGAGTCCTTGACACTATCTGAGCCCTGGAGGCAGCCCTCTCAATTGCCTGGCTTCATCTGGCTTTTCGGTTAGATGAGTCACTAAACGCTCCCCCTTTTTATTATTTACGAAAGTTTGAGTTGTGTTTTTGCCATTTGCAACCTAAAGAGTCTCAGAACCAGATACCTAAGAGATGTCCGAGAGGGACTCAGGTATTTATGTCTTGGCAAGAAGGGGGTGGAAGATAGATCAAGTCTAAATCTTAGTTGGATCAGGCAATGGCTGGGAAGTGTCTCTGGGCATGGGGAACACCGGAACTGGCAAGGGGTAGAGTCTTTAGTCAACGAGCATCTTTTCTCATCCTGCTTAGAAATAATGACCACTATTTCTCCCTGTGAACAAAAACAGGACAGAAGAGAACTGAGTTGACTTGAACTTGGAGTGTTATTTTAAGTCAGAGAATGCTGTCCTCCCTAAGAAAGGCAAGGAGGGTCTGAGGCTGCTGTGTCACAGAGTGTCCCAGAAAGAGACGGGGGTGGGGGGTGTTAGGGAGACGACATTCAAGAGGGGACATTAGTGAGCAGGACCCTCTACTACCAACCGACCCTGTCCCCTAGACTGTAAACCCCTCTGCGTTAACCTCCTCCTGGAACCTTCTCTGATGGGTGCTGTGTATTTTCCAAAAATGGCCATGGCCATATTTCTGACCCCACATGTTCCCACTTATCACAGAGAACCTCACCACCGCCCAAGCAAGAAGTGGAGTCTATTTTCCTGCCCTTCAACCCGTGTGAGTTTGTGTTAGCTTCAACAAATAGAATGAGACCAAAATGACACTGTATGATTTCCAAGGCTACGTCATATACGGTTTTCACTTGACTCTCTCTCTCAGGACACTCACCCTGGGAACCCAGAAGCCATGTTGTAAGGAAGCCCAGGCTACACGGAGAGACCACGTATAGGTGTTCTGGCTGACAACACAAGCCAACAGCCAGCATCAACCTCCAGACAGGTGAGTGAGCCACCTGCTGTGGATTGAATATTTGTGTCCTCCCCAAATTCATATGTTGAAACCCACCCCCAAGGTGATGGTATTTGGAGGTGGGGCCTCTGGGATGTGATTAGGTCGTGAGGGTGGATCCCTCATGAATGGGATTAGTGCCCTTATAAGAGACCCCAGGAGAGGTCCCTTGCCCCTTCTGCCATGTGAGGTTACATTGAGAAGACAGCCATTTATGAATCAGGAATTAGGAAATCTGGTTCCCAGCAGATTTTGGATTTCCTAGCCTCCAGAACTGTGAGAAGTAAATTTCTATTGTTTATGAACTACCCAATCTATGGTATTCTGTTACAGCAGCCCCAATAGACTAAGGCAGCACCCTTCAGAGGATTCCAGCCCCAGCCTTCAAGTCTTCTAGCTGATGCAGAGTGCAACGGAGATGAGCTGTCCTCAAGTTGCAGATTCGTGAGCCAAATAAATGCTGTCATTGTTTCAAGCCACTGCATTTAACCAATAGATGTTTGGTATGCAACAATAGATGACCAAAACTGGCACTCCCCATGCTGATTGCAGCTAGGTATTTGCTATTTTAAGGACAAAGGGAGGAAGTGTCAAGTTCATATCCCCGATCTCATTCATTCATTGAACAACTATTTATTGAACTCTATTCAATAGTAGATGCCTGGACAGGACTAGGACAGGGAAGTTTGCTGCCCTCATTGAAATGATATTCTAGTTGCAGGGAGAGATAGACTGTTTCAGAGTCATTGATGCTACGAGTATGATTAAGCAGAAGTCCATGAAAGTTGCTGGTTTAGGGGTTATCAGGGAAGGATTCTCTTGGAGGGGGTGACATTTGAACCTGGAGGGTGAGATGGAGCTAGCTGTGAAAACTGGAAGAAAAAGCCTTCTCGACAGAGAAGATGGAGCAAGAACAAAGGTCACGAGGCTGATAATTCTTGACTTTCCTTGGAGGTTCAAGGTCTAGTTCCATTACTAATTCCCTCTAGGAGAGCCTCAGTTTCCTCATCTAGAAAATGGGCACAGTCTACCCAACTGCCCTGAGCTATTGTGAGGATGGTGAGAACACACTGATGGGAATGCTTGTGGTTAACCCAGTCTTGCCAGGTGTTGTGGGTGTGGGCTACTGGTCGACTGTGAAGTTGGCGTGGGGGTGGGGTGCTCCACAGTTGCTATGGGAACAGCCTCTGGGATGCTCTGGGGTGTGAAGGAAGATGTGAAGACACGAGGAGGGGGCATTCCTCATGAGGAAATGGAGTTTGTGAGGCTTGTCAGAGTAGAACTGAGTCCCTTGATTTTAAATAGTAATGCTAGCTTAGAGTGACCCAGTTCTTACAAGGCCCTGGTACTGTTCTGAGCATTTTCCACATATTGTATCAGGTTAATTCTTATCATAAGGGAGAGGTTCCACTGCTGTCCCCATTTTCCAGAGGAGATGCCTGAGGCTTACTATGCCCTCTCAGCCCGATATCTCCCCTGACACATTGAACTTGTACATTTAGTTGCTGGCTTAGGGCAGGGGTCCTTCCTGTTTTGCATCCTCCTGCGTGTCTGCACCTAACACTTCCTGGCACAGGTGAAGCCTTAATACATGTCAGCAACTGTTATTAATAACATGCACTTATTTGTAGCAGTTTTCTATCTCCCCCACAAGAGTGCCAGCTCCATGTGGGCAGGGATCTTGGTCTGTTTCACCCATCCCTGTCTACCCAGTGCCTAGCACGGTGCTGGGCACACAGTAGATGCTCAGTGAATACTTGTTGAACGAGAGATTATATGCCCTTGGTTGAGTCCTGACTGATCACCGACCGGGGTGAGATCCATCAGCCTGTCCCTTTAAGAACCTTGTCTTCCCTTCCCCTCTCGTCCCCAAAGTTAATTAAGTGCCCTGCCTCTGCAGGGTTAATCCTGTTATCAGCTGCCTGACACACATTAGCTGTGTGTTTACTGTTTGTGGTCTGTATCCCTCCACCCCCACTTAAACTGTCCGCCTTATGCATCGCTGTATCCCACAGAGCCCGGCACACAGTAGGTGCTCAATTCATTTGCGTGGAATGAATGAGTTGACATCTCCCTTATTACATACCCAGGCAAGGAGAAGAAGAACCATTACCCGATGTGTTCAGACACTGGGAGACAGTGTGATGAGGGGGACTGATCTGACAGTGTGATGAGGGGGACTGATCTGCCAGTCTGCAGAGCAAGCCAGGACCGGATTCTTTGTCTGGGAGGGGTGGTGTACATGTCGGCAAAGTCTGCTCCCTAATGCAGGGTTTGGGGACACAGACCCTATTGAGAGTCAGGTATAGACAGAAAGGCCTTTGGTGTTCCTTCTTCAAGTCCAGAACATCCGTGTTTGGGAGATGAGGCCATGCAGGAAAGCCTTTCTTTCTGGATGTGACCTTTAAAGCCAGCAGCCTCTGATAGTATGTGGGGCGTTCTTGGCCGTTTTCAGACGTCCTTGGCTCAGCTACGCCATCTCAGCGACAGCTGCCCCGAGCCGGGACGAGGACAGGTCTCAATGTCCTCAGTTACTGCTGGAACGCCGAGTGCCCCTGAAGTGGAGGCGGAAGCTGGCCCTGTCTGACTCAGGGCTGGGTAACTCGGCCACCTGGGACCCTGGCCCATCTGGAGCATGGGTGGTCCACTGCCCCCCTTCCTGATGGACACAGCAGCTGTCCTCCTTCTTTCCCTGTCCCCCATCCCATCTCTTGTTTCCCTGCTTGCCCAGTGGCCTCATCCCAAAGGGCAGGTCCCGTGTCCTCGCTGGAGAAGGGCTCTGTGACCCAGGTCCACCCAACCCCCGATGGAGCGCCCACGTGTCTGCCGCCTCCTGGGCAGGTGTTCAGCTGCAATGGGCTTCCACAGAGACCAGCCAAGCCTGAGCGTGTTCCTAAGACACACCAGGGCCAAATCCTGCTCAGTCACCTGTGCCGTGCATGTCCCTGGGCACGTGACCTCGCTTCTCATCTGTCAATGGGAGTGTCACGGTACCAACGATGTAGGGTTGTTTTGAGGATCTTCCTGGGTCGGGGCCCCTAGAAGTGGAGCCTGGGGCAGGGACGTGATGCAAAAACCTGAACAGGAAAGGACAGGGGAAGGAGCCCAGACAGGGTGTCCCCCCCGCCCCCATCCCCCGGCCTTGATCTCATCCCAAGGGGCAGAGAGGGGCCCTGCCCACTTCCACGGGACTTCTTTTACGGTTCAGTGTGCCCATCCCTCAGCTGCTGCAGGTGCTGCTACCCTGCATTCACTCCTGCAGCTTTCCCGGGAGGATCGCCCCCGATGATTGGAGCTGCCTTCCCGGAAGTACCTTGGAATCACATCAGCCTCCCCAAGATAGCCGGGGTAGCCTGTAGCGAACGACTGACTCATGTGGGTACAAAAGCCCCATGCCCTTGCCTCAAGGTGGGACAGACTCTGCGGTGCAGTTTACGATCCAGAGCTCCCCTGGAGATCAGGTTGGGACTAGATGTCACACCTTTGCTTGGCTTCTCCCCATGCCCTGTCCTTCCTCCCTCAGTCCCCTCGAGGTTTCACCTGAGAGCTTTCTCAGTCAATCACTGGCTCCTTATGAAGCCCCATCCCAGGTCTGCTTCTAGAGAACCTGCCTAGCGTTCCCTAAGACAGAGACTTCAGACAAACTCTTGGAAACTCATGGATCGTTGAACCACAAATTGGGTCTAATTACCCTGTTTTTGGCCAAGCATTTCAACTTCCTTCTCAAGAAGCCCTGGCAACACTGGAGATTCAGAAACAACAGTCAGATGTTACTGACAATCGCTATGGGGTCTAGGACAGGGCCTGGCAGATAGTGGAGGATTCAATAAATATTTATTGAGTGAAAGACCGGGATGAATCAACGTTTCTAGTGCTGGGGAGGCGGGGGCTTCTGGAAGGACAGAGTGTGCAACCGCTTTCCTGGAGCAGATATCTAGGAAGTACACAAGCTCAGGGACAGGCTGGGAGTATTGAAATGCGGGTCAGGTGCTCAGATCTTCAGAGGTTCAGCAGAGGCTTAGCCTAAGAGGCAGCAAGGTCCCAGAGGAGAGCCCAGACCGGGAAGGGAGTCGTGATCACAGCAAAGATTACAAGAGCTTGTTAAACAGAAAGCCCTCCTGGCAGATGGTCAGCTGGCTCCCAGGGCCCAGACATGGGAAGGAAAGTCCTTTCCCATTAGGAATCCCAGAGGCCTTGAGACCACTGGAGCAAATCATGCCTTCCTGAGCTAACAACAACAGCAATAACAATAATAATAATGACAAAGCATTTAGCAATTACCATATCCAACACTCTGCATGTATGTTGTTTGTGCTTCATAATAACTCCTGCAAGGGACACACTATCATTCCCATTTCACAGAGGAGGAAATTAAGGCTCAGAGAGTGGAAATGATGTGCCCAAGGTCACACTGGCGGCAGGTGGTAGAGACATCACAGAAGCCATCCGAAGGGCCACTGACATCACAGCCTCTACACTGTCGGCAGGTGCTGAATTTAGAAGGATGGTAAGGAATGGGTTGGGAAAACTGAGGCATAAAAATGATTAAAGATGTTGTAAGATCAGAAAATATCTCCGGATGGTTACAGAAGAGACCAATAATAGTGGTTGCCATGAGTCGGAAGTAGAAGGGAGATTTTTACTACGCACATTTTACACTTGTTGACTGTTGAACCGTGGTGCGGTAGATGACAAAACTGGCCCCTCTGTGTTCATCCATCCCCCCATTCACACCTTCTGCCGTGCGATTTTGTAGTCCTCGCCCACTGTGATTCTGGGTTCATTCACATAACTTGTTTGGCTAATGGGATGTTAGTAAATATGACACAAGCAGAAGCCTAAGAATCACTTGCACGATTGGGCTCACTCTGATTTTGCCCAGAGCCATGAGGACAGGCCCTGGCTAACTTGCTGGAGGATGAGAGCCATGTGGAGCACAGCTGAGTCACTATTTATTCCCAGATCAGATGACAGCCAGCCGAGGCCCAGACGTGTAGATGAGCCCAGTCAAGATTAGCAGAGCTGCCTGGATACTGACCACTGCACTGAGGTTTTGTGATCGTTTGTTACCCAGCATTATCGTGGTCATCGATAGCCGATACACATGGAGGTGCACTGCCTCTTCTGAGATGAAAAAAATACAATTTAAAGTTTAAATTTATACATAGTTCCTGCCCTATATGAGACCCTGAAATATAAGGGTTCTCCTGCTCCCCTCAAATGTATCTTTTCCATTCTGACTTTGAGGCTTGTATTTAAGCCTCAGAATCAAACTCACTTGACTGTTCCTCTAAACGCCACTTTCTCCAGGAATCCCTCCTTACCTCCACAGCCCCCGGCATGGCTGCCAGGCTGATCCTTCTAAAACATAGTATTATTATAGAGAGCAGTGAGTGTACGGTTAGTGCTGACCACGGCCAGGCACTGCACTAAGCACGCTACGAACGCCATCTCATTTAATCATCATTATACCCTGTAAGGTAGGTGCTCCTATCATTATCCACAAGTTATAGCTTGGAGACTGAGGCCCAGAGAGAGGGAGTCAGTCGCTCAAGGTCACACAGCACGCAAACCCCAGAGCTAAGATTCAACCACACAGCTGCCCAGCTGTGCTCCTCACACCCACCCTGTTGGGCAGCCCATCTCCAAGCTGCAGGAAACTATCCTTCTTTTATTATATCTGCTTTGCCAGCTGGAAGGGGAGCCTAATGCTCTCATTGGTCAGCCTGGGCGTGAATAGCACGTATTCCAGTCTCATCCTCAGAACAGTCCCGGGAGGCAGGGACGTGGGGAAAACTGAGGACCACTTTTAATGACTAAAATGACCTGACTGGGGGTCACATGGCTAGTCAAGCACGGAGTGGGGACTAGAGCTTGGAGTCTGTGCATTCTGGGTCCAGGGCTCAGCAATCACACACTGCACAGTGTGAAGGTCCTTATACGTATCCACATTTCCCCCTTCTGTGTCTTTGCTCAGCATCTCCCCTCCTCCTGGGGTCCTCTTTCCTCCAGAGGGCACAAGCGGAGATTTGAGGTCAAGCATTCTGGGGGGGGGGCGCCTAGGATATGTTTCCTCCCTCCCTCCCTCCCTCTCTCTTTCCAAAATTTATTCAACAAAAATGCATTGTGCACCCATTCAACGCCAGGTACTCTGCTTGACTCTGGAGATATGGTGGGAGAGAAACAGACAGGGACCTTGGCCTTGATCGTATGGAACAGCAGGGAAGACAGGGACTTAACTAATTGTTCAGACAATTAACTTGTTGCAGTTGGGGGACAGGCTAAACTAATTGTTCAGACAATTAACTCGTTACAGTTGGGGGACAGGCTAGTGAAAACACGAAATGTGTCAGACGTAAGGCAGAGTCTGAGTTTAGCCCTGAAACTGGCTGCGTTGCCTTGGGTTGGTTAGCTGATCTCTCTGTGTCCTGGTTTCCTCATTTGGGGACCGTGAGAGTTAAAACGAGATGACCAAAAGCATTTAGCACAGAACTGGCCCCTGGTAGGCGCTCACGATTATTGTTATTGCGGCTGTTGCTGTTATCTCTGGACCCCGGCTGCCCCTTGACGGGAAGCTCCCACCCGCGTGGCCATCTTATCTGGGACGAGGGCTGGCTTCAGTGGCCCTTCTCTAACCCTCTGAATTTTAACCCATCTTTAATGCCGCTGGAGGAACGAGCTTTGAACAGGAACCAGTTCCGGCTGCTCCCGCTGTCCAGCGGCCAATCCTGGTCTTTCAAGGGTGTGACGAGTCTTCCAAATTCGCTCCAGGGACCTAATATGATTGTCTCGCTTCTGCAGCTCTGCTGAGACGCCTCAGCCTGGGGCTTCGGGCTGGGCTTCCAGGTGCCCCTAGAGCAGAGGGGGGGGGGAGGGGGAGGGGAGGGGGAGGGGGGAGGCCCCAGGGGATGCTTACGGGAGACCAGCAGGCCAAGGAACTGAGCCTGGAGGGAGCAGAGCCAGGGTGGAGGAGGCCACGAGGGAGCATCTCCTATGTGCTTGGCAGGACCCGCCCATGAAGAGACCCTTCCTCAGTGTTAACGGGGTCATGTAGACATAGTCGCCTTTGATGACCAGAACTTGGGGCAGGGAGTCCCGATGCCTAGGTTCAATCCTACACTGAGTTGGTGCCCTTAGGACTAGCACACGCTAGGTCTCAGTTTTCCCCATCTGTAAATTGTGTATCTCTTTTATAAGGCATATCGTTAGTTCTGTGTTGGAGAGCTGACGCTCTGGATCTGAACTGCCAGGCTTTCCATCATTTAACGTCTGTGTGCCCTTGGGCCGGTTGCTTAACTTCTCTGTGCCGGTTCTGAGACCATAAAATATTGATAGGCATAAAACCTGGCTCTGTGGCCTCCCAGCTGGATGACCTCAAGCAAGTCGCCTCACCTCTCTGAGCCTCAGTGACCTCCTTTGTGAATCAGGATCAAAGAGAACACCTAACGCCCGCTTTATGGGGTTGTTGCGAGCATTAAATGGGATGACACTTGGCATGGGATAATCATGTTAGTGTTGATGAACTCCTGCTATTATCTTTTCCTCCAATCTGTCCTGGTTTCTCTTCCTCCTGTCACCTTCCCCCCCTCCACAATCATAAACTGGGCATCCACCATGACTCAGGCACTTTCCTTGGCACGGTACATATCTAGAATTATTTTAAGAATCAAATGTACCAAATTGGAAAGAGCTTTGCAATGTCAAGGCTGATCTGTCATGGAAAAGAAGGGGTCATAAATTCACACGGTGGCTTGTGGTGACTTCTTTTTCAGCTCACTCACATCTAGGGTCATTAATTTAGAGCCCTGACTAGGATTGCTATCATATGGGGCTGTAGGGACATTGATATTCACCAACCTCAGTTACTTGTGTATCACCCTCATAATTGTTATGATTTGCCATAGTCAAATACCCCATAAAATGATGCTTTATATCATATTTTGTTCTGAATCGCACATTTTTAAAAAATTTAAATATAACCTTAACCTAAGTGATACTGTTCATGAAACCAAAAGTTTGATGGGCTGGCACACGTTCAACTAAACACTTTGCTATTAAGTGAAATAATATCCACCCCCACCCCCCGCAAAAAAGAGCTTCCTCATGGATGCCATACCCTAACAGTATCTAATACCAGGCATTACCCTCTCACCATTCAGCTAAGTAGAAGACCCTTTGATTCATTGCTTTGTATTTATTAAGTGCTATCTCCTTTCCCCAAGCCTAGGGCTTGCTGTCCTATGTGGCTGTAATGACATTAATTTGATGGTGCTAACTTCAGTTACTTGTGTATCACCATCATAATCATCATTATTATTCTTTTTTTGCCATAGCCACACGCCAAATACAACTATTACTCATTTTGTTTTGGATCGTTCTTTATTCGCCCCCCCCTTAAATTTAGCCTCAAGCTAAGTAACATTATTTATGAAATCATGAATTCAGTGGGCTGGTTATGTATTTCTTTCTCGCATACATGAAAGTGAACACTTAGCTGTAAAATAAAATAAAATGTTTGCCCATCGGCCACCCCAAAGTGTCTCTAAGTATGCCATTTACTAACAGTGAGCTGCTGTCCCATGCATTACTCTGTTTCCATTTAGCTAATTAGGAAACTCTTTGAGTTATGGCTTCCTATTTACTGAGTGTGACCCCTTTTTCCCAAGCCTTGAGATCTATAAAGGCATAGGGAGGCCAAAGCTCTGGTCTGGAGTGACATGGCAAACCCCGGAACTCAGGAGTCCTGGTCCTTGGAGCCCTCCCTGTGGCCACGGGATCCCCAGCCTTATTCTGACCTGCTTTGGGCTCATTCAAAGCACTGTACAGCCCCCCTGCTTTCCCATCCTTACCTTTCTCCTCCCTGGCGCTCAAAGACACGCAAAGGGTTAACATCCGTCTCCCACTCTTCTTGACACATCCCACCCTGTGTTCTCCTGGATAATCACTAGCTTCCCTTGAGCAATGACCTTGCCCCCCACCATGGGGGCTATCAAGAGACAGATATAAACACCTCAAAGTTCCCAGCTAGTTCCCTTAATTGGCACCTTTCTGTTCTGCTTTAAATTAATCAAAGCCAGTCCGATATTAATACTGTAGGGGGAATTAAAATCATGCAACGCATTAAAGATGTAATTTAAAATTAATAACTCATAATTATTTATCATGGCGTATCAGTGGAGCTATGAATTTTCCCTTCTAACCCAGCGCACATCCTCCTGCCTTTGCTTTTAATAGCATCTGGACCATTACTGCGCCCAACCTTGGTTCTTGCAGACACCCAACGTAAGAGACGTAATTCATTTAATTTAATTTTGGGGGGCTTAATTGTGGTCAATCACTACTTAAGAAAAGACATCTATTTGAAAGGATAAATTGGGATAATTTAATAAAAGCTGGAGTGAAGAAACCCAAGGACTTAATCACGCGCTATGGGTTTTGATCAGAGAAACCCCCTAATTCTTCGATTTATTGAGAGATGCGAGATTCAGTTTCAAAGTCTTTAAAACAATGGTACCATTAAAAAGGTTTAACGAACAATGGCAACAACCCACATGCCCATCAATATGGGATCAAAGAAATAAACCATGGTCTATCCATCCAATGGAGTACTATGCAGTCATATAAAAGAATAAGGATGGACTATATATATTGATATGGAAGTATTGCCAGGACATATTAAGTAAAAAAAAAAAGGTTAGGACAGTGTATAGCATGCTACTATGACAAAAAGAAACTATATATATGCAATTATGTATATAGAGAGAGTATCCCTGGAAAGAATTGTAAGAAACTGGTATCATTGATTGCCTCTGGGGACAAGATTGGGTATCTGGGGAACAAGGGAAAGAGGAAAAGTTTTCATTCTTTTTTTTAAATGAATAGCCCAGTTTGCTTTTTTTTTTTTTTTAAAGAAATTCACGTTCTTTTTATTTATTTATTTATTTATTTATTTATTTAATTTTATGACTGTGTTGAGTCTTCGTTTCTGTGCGAGGGCTTTCTCTAGTTGCGGCAAGTGGGGACCACTCTTCATCGCGGTGCGCGGGCCTCTCACCATCGCGGCCTCTCTTGTTGCGGAGCATAGGCTCCAGACGCGCAGGCTCAGTAATTGTGGCTCACGAGCCCAGTTGCTCCGTGGCATGTGGGATCCTCCCAGACCAGGGCTCGAACCCGTGTCCCCTGCATTGGCAGGCAGATTCTCAACCACTGCGCCACCAGGGAAGCCCAGTTTTCATTCTTTATACACTTTTGTGGCTTTGGAATTTTGTACCATGTGCAAGTACTACCAATTCAAACAGATAAAAAATTAAAATTGTAATAGTAGGAAAGATTTTCCAACTTGGGTCTTGCAGACCTCACACACTCTCACTCTCCTTTCCAAACACTTCGCTGTGCTACATGCAGCATCTCTATTTATGGTAATAATTGTTATCATGCATTGTGTCCTCTCTGGACTGGTCACTATGCAGACTTCATCCTGCTTGGTGCTTACATCAACCTGGTGAGACAGGTCTTATTAACCCCTTTGTCTCCAACATTTTTTTTTTTATAAGCTGAGGCATTTTTAAAAAATTAATTATTTATTTGTTTGGTTGCACTGGGTCTTAGTTGCAGCTGGCAGGCTCTTTAGTTGCAGC
Source organism: Balaenoptera acutorostrata (assembly GCF_949987535.1). Taxonomy (NCBI): domain Eukaryota; kingdom Metazoa; phylum Chordata; class Mammalia; order Artiodactyla; family Balaenopteridae; genus Balaenoptera; species Balaenoptera acutorostrata. The sequence goes on from NC_080076.1 coordinate 78,663,630, forward strand.
ACACGAGCTCCTTAGTTGTGGCATGTGACCTCTTAGTTGTGGCATGCATGTGGAATCTAGTTCCCCGATCAGGGATCGAACCTGGGCCCCCTGCATTGCGAGCACAGAGTCTTACCCACTGTGCCACTAGGGAAGTCCCTGTCTCCAACATTTCATTATGAAGTTTCAAACCTAAAGGTGAAAGAATTTTTCAGTGAACACCCACATTACTTTTTCCAGAGCATTTATCACCATCTGACATATTAGATAGTTTTCTTATTTTTCCCTTGTTTCCTGCTCTACAAGGAGAGGAATTTTTTTTCAGATATAATATATATATTCAGATTATTTTCCATTATAGGTTATTATAAGACACTGACTATAGTTCCCTGTATCTGTTAATGAAGAAAAAAAAGTCTATATAATATTGCAACCCATACTGTTAATCCCATACTCCTAATTTATCCCCTCCGCCTTCCTCCTTGGTAACCATCTGTTTGTTTTCTAAGTCTGTGAGTCTGTTTCTGTTTTGTATATAGATTTATTTGTATTATTTTTAGATTCCACATATAAGAGGTATCGCATAATATTTGTCTTTATCTGACTTACTTCACTTAGTATGATATTCTCTAGGTCCATCCATGTTGCTGCAAAAGACAATATTTCATTCTTTTTCATGGCTGAGTAATAGTCCATTATGTGTGTGTGTGTGTGTGTGTGTGTGTGTGTATATTTCACATCTTCTAAAACCAATAGTCTGTTGATGGGCACTTGGGTTGTTTCCATGTCTTGGTTATTGTAAATAGTGTCGCTATGAACATTGGGGTGCATGTATCTTTTCAAACTAGAGTTTTCATCTTTTCCAGATATACACACAGGAGTAGGATTGCTGGGTCATATGGTAGTTGTCTTTTTAACTTTTTTAAGGAACCTCTATACTGTTCTCCATAGTGGCTGCACAAATTTACATTCCCACCAACAGCGTAGGAGGGTTCCCTTTCCTCCACACTCTCAAGGAAAGGGGATCTTCATCTCTGTGGCTCAAACCTGTATCCCAGGACCTAGAACAGTGCTGGCATAGTAGGTGCTCACTAAATGTTAGCTGAATGAATCACCCAGTGATTCAAACTTAGGCATCGAGCCTGGCACACACGAGGTGCCCAGACAATGCTTAGGACATAAATGACTGACCCAGCCTGCCCACGACTGGGTGCTGGCTTGTGTCTCTCCAGAGCCCCAGGGGTGTCTGTGCCAGGCAGCCAGGGTCCCTGCAGGCTGATGTGGCAGGTGGAGGCTACGCTGGCTCTTAAGTAAAACCAACACGCTCAGCCCCTCTCAATGCCTGTTGACTGCGGCCAGAGGTGGAGAAATCAATATAGATTGGCTTTGGAGGAAAGGAAAAGAAGAAAAGCCCTTCTCTACTTCATCGAGGAGGCAGCCCCAGAAAGGACATGTGGAGGGGCTGACCAGCAGTGTCACAAACAGCGCGCACTGATCTCTGCATTCCTGCCTCGTGCTCGGCTCCTTGAGCCGTTTGTATAGATTCCCTTTCCCAGGCTTCATTCATAGAGATGCTCAGCTCCGGACACCCTGAAAGTTCCCCCCAGACCACATTGTCTCTGCTCAGAGTATTTATCGCAGGCAGGAAGACGCCACGTCACTCAACAGGTCTGCCAGTGTCTGACACCAGTGTCTGGATGCTGGGGAGATAGCGGTCAAGACCGACAAAAATCTCTGCTTTCGTGGAACTGCCGCTCTAGGGAAGGAGACAGATAATGAACAAGATAAATAAATAAAATGTGTAATGTGTTATGGTTGTAAATGTCAAGGAGAAAAACAAATCAGGGACAGGATAAGAGACGGTGGGTGCAGGGTTGCAATATTATATATTGACTTTTTTTTTCTTTATTTTTTTGGCTGCGTTGTGTCGTAGTTGCGGCACGCAGGATCTTTGTTGAGGCACGCAGGATCTTTTTTGTTGCGGTGCCTGGGCTCTTCGTCGCGGCGTGTGGGCTTCTCTCTATTTGTGGCGTGCGGGTTTTCTCCCTCTAGTTGTGGTGCGTGGGCTCCAGGGCACGTGGGCTCTGTAGTTTGCGGCATGTTTGGGCTCTCTCGTTGAGGCGCGTAAGCTCAGTAGTTGTGGTGCGTGGGCTCAGTTGCCCCGCGGCATGTAGGATCTTAATTCCCTGACCGGGGATCGAACCCGCATCCCCTGCATTGGAGGTGGATTCTTTACCACTGGACCACCGGGGAGGTCCCCTGTATATTGACATTTGATGAAGGAGCAAACCATGTGCTTATCTGGAGAAGGAATGTGCCAGGAAGATGGAACAGCCAGTGCAAAGTCCCTGAGGTAGGAATATACTTGGAGAGTTTGAAGAATATAGAGGGGGCTGCATTTTTGGAGTGAGTGAACAAGGGGAAAGTGAGTGGGAGGTGAGGTCAGAGAGGTAAGGTGGGGGTGTGTGTGTGAAACCACTCTAATGGTTGATATTTTCTGATTGAGATGGGAAGCCATTGGAAGACCTTGGCCAGGGAATTGCACGGTGGCTTTCATGCTGTTGGACGAAGAGAGTGGCAAAGGCAGAAGCAGGGAGGCAAGTTAATTAGGAGGTGGTTGTGTTGGTGGCTTGACTAGGGATGTAGCAGCGGATGGTGTGGACTCTCATTCGTGAATTCACCCCCAAACTCTTTCATTTAGAACTCATTCTCTTTGCTTAAAACATCTTAGGAAAAGAAACATAATAACTTGTGGCTGGAAAATTCCAAGAGGGTAGGACCTCCTATTCCACTTTCTTCTGCAGCTTTGACCTCATCTTTCTTAGAACTTGACAGCTGTCCACACAAGCGTTCTGTCCAGGCCGCCATGTCTTTCCACCCGAGCCACCATTTTCTCCTGCTTGTTCCTTGCTTCTCGAACTTACACCTACCCTATAATGCCCGGGTGATTCCACTGAGTGCCCTGGCACCAGCAGCCCTGTCGTTGGAGGGGCAGAAGATTTGGAGGCTGGAGGGGGTGGGAACTTTTCTTTTCCACAGGAAGCCTGCATGATGTGGTGGCCAAGGGCAGCGACTCTGGAGTCAAGTCCCCACCCTGCCTCTTCCAGGCTGTGTGCCCTTGGCCAAATGAAGAACCTTCTCTGAGCCCCGTAGCCCTCTTCTGCAGAATGGGCATAATAAGAGTACCCCCTTCCAGGGTGGATCCAAGTTTGGAGGGGCCTGAGGCTTATACAATTTTGGAGGATCTAATTAAGAAAACATTTAATTATGAATAAAAAATTAGCTACAGAAGTGAATATTTCTTTTAAAAGGAGCCCGTGCAAGTAAGAAGCCCTGAAGATTAGGCTTCAGAAGTGCCTCGGTAAATCCCCCTTGATCACCTCTGCCCACCTCAACTGGCCACTGAGAGGGTTATATGAGGCGATGCTCATAAATTCTTTAGCTCGGGGCTGGGCACACAGTTCTCGACAAGTAGCGCGAAATGTTGAGGATGAGAAAATAATCATAATTAACAACAATGACTATTAGTGTGGAGTTTGCATAATTGAGCAGTAGGCCCTTGGGCCATGGGTTCAAGTCCTGACCCTCCCACCAGCATACACGGGAGGACATGGAGAAGTGGCTCGCCCTCTCTGTTTGACCTCTGGTTCCGTGTGCAGGGGGTTAGACCAGGACAGCAGAGACCCGGGGGTCCTTCCCTCCAGCCTTCCCAGCCCCCCTCCCTCCTCCAGCATCCCCAGAAGGGGGGGAGGGGAGAGGGGGGAGGGGAGAGGAGCCCGAGATCTGGCCCACAGACCTTGCCGACCCTGCCTGCTGCTAGTTCTGCCTTCTCCGGGTTAGTGGGAGGAAATGGATTAAGGGCTTGCTGGGAAAAGTTTTGCCAGGATAACAAGAGCCCCTCGGAGGGCCAAGGTCCTCATATGCTCACTGGAGGAGGGAGGAGGTGGGAAAGGAGCTGGAGGCTGGGGGAGGAGAGGGAGGAGAAGGGCAAGAGGTTGAGGGAGAGATGGGGGAAAGAGAGGAGGGAGGGGGAGGAGGAGCAGGAAGGGGAAGACAAGGAGAAGGGGGAGGGGAGGAGGGGGGAGGGGGCAAGGGGAGACAGGGCACTTCTCCGCTTGGTGGAGAAAGCCTGTCAGTGGCAGATGTTGGATTTCCCAAGCGCACCCATTCCGGGAAGGACAGACAATGTACACACGCAGAGACTATCGTATAAATGTCAAGCGACATTTATACACTCCTCAAAGACCCCACCGCACCTTGTGGCCCAGGGACACCGAGTTAGAAACCGCAGGTGTGACCTGCAACTTCCTTTTACAGATGCACAGGCTGAGGACAGAGACGGGGCAGAGGTCATGTCCGTATTCTTATAAGATACAATCGTTCTTGCCTCAGCTAATTGAGTGCTTACTATATGCTTGGCGCTTTATTTTCAAAAACTAACGCCTTCTGTTTATTTAGGTGTTTGCGGGCTCTTTTTTTTTTTTAATTAATTTATTTACTTTTGGCTGCTTTGGGTCTTCGTTGCTGTGCACCGACTTTCCCCAGTTGCGGCGAGCGGGGGCCACTCTTCAATGTGGTGCATGGGCTTCTCATTGCGGTGGCTTCTCTTGTTGCAGAGCACGGGCTCTAGGCGCGCGCAGGCTTCAGTAGTTGTGGCTCACGGACTCAGCTGCTCCGCGGCATGTGGGATCTTCCCGGGCCAGGGATCAAACTTGTGTCCGCTGCATTGGCAGGCAGATTCTTAACCACTGTGCCACCAGGGAAGCCCACGATTTGCGGGCTCTTGTGTTTCTCATATGCCTGAGGTATATGGATCTGTCCCTCTATCTGCTGAGGAAGCTCAAGTTGGCACGTGTGTTGGCTGAAGCAGCCCCTCAGCACCTAATGCGTCATATCTCACTTAATCCTGACAACAAACCCATAGTAATAAGAACGTCTGGCATCCAGTTCATTCTTGCTGCCTACCTGGCACTGTACTAGTTGCTTCCTGTGACTGACTTCATTTAATCCTTACAATAATTCCACGAGGTATCAGCGAGCTTTGCTGTCCCCATTTTGCAGATGAGAAAACGGAGGTTCAGGGATGAGCTGACTTGCCCAAGGCCGCCCAGCCTGTAAGTGGCAGAGCCAGTGCTGGAACCCAGGTCTGTCTGACTCTAGTGCAATTAGTCAAGTGTCACATCCAGACGTGGGAGGATGGCTGGGTAGGTTCTTGAGAACAAGAGGTAGATATAAACTACAGCATGCAGAATTTAAGTCAGCTTTAGAAAGGACTTCCTGACAATCTCATGGGCCCGAGGGGAGTTTCAGAGGTATCCCTGAAAGAATCAGACTTTCCTCTCTGTCCTTGCTTGGAGGCAGAGGGGTGGCCCCCATGACCTCTTGAAGTCACTTCCAGCCTGGATTGAACTTAGAGGACCATGAGTCTCCCTCTGCTTCTCAGAGCTTGGATTAGTTTGCCAGGACTGCTGTAGCCAAATGCCACAAATTCGTTGACTTAAGACAACACAGATGTACCGTCTTACAGTTCTGGAGGCTGGACGTCCAAGATCAAGGTGTCGGCAGAGCCAGCCCTTCTGAGGCTATGAGGCGGCATCTGTTCCTTGTCCGTCTCCTGGCTTCTGGTGGTTTGCTGGCAACCTTTGGTGTCCTTGGCGTCTAGGCACATCACCTTGATCTCTGCCTTTGTGTCCGCACGGCATTCTCCCTGTGTGCGTGGCTACACCCCAACTTTCCCTTTTTATAAGGACGCCAGTCATATTGGACTAGCACCCATCCTAGTGACCTCATCTTGACTAATTACATCTACAACAACCCTATTTCCAAGTAAGGTCACACTCGGAGGTTCTGGGTGTTAGGACTCCAACATATGACTTGGGGGCGGGGGGGACACAGTTCAGCCTATAACAGAGCTCCATCAGGGTCCTGCTTTCCTCCTAGACCCAGGCTCCAGGCTGGCCTGTCCCCTCCTTGGTCCCCTCCCCTGAGGCCACACATCTCTCTATGCCCATCCAAGCCAGCATGGGTCTCTTTCTTCCCTGTTCCCTTCTCTCTCCTCCCTCTCTCAGGACACTGCCCACCCCTCCGGACACTCTTGATGCCCAGACCAAGGGGAGGTGGGGGATGGTGGCTGGAGCAGGATCGGGGGGCAGGGAGAGCCAGGGGAAGGCTGGGATGCACTTTTATGAAAGGTGGTCAGGTGGCCTCAGAGAAGGAATAGGATTGCAGCAAAGACTTGAAAAAGGTGAGAGTTTGCCATGAGGCTCTCCAGGGAAAGAATGTTCCAGGCACAGGGAAACAGACAGTGCAAAGGCCCTGAGGTGGGATCCAGGAGCAGAGTCAGCCAGTGGCTGGAGTGGAGTGAGGGAGGGAAGGAGAAGTGGGTAGTAGGGGGTGAGGGTGGCCAGAGGGGCCAAAGGCAGGTCACACATCCCCTTGTGGGCCATGGGGAGGACCTTGGGTGTTTCTCCAAGTGAGATGAGAGCCACGGAGGGTTTTGAGCAGAGGAGGGACACGATCTGACTTATTAGGTTTAGCAGGATACCTCTGGTGGCCATGGGGAGAACAGACCATAGTAAGGCAGGGTGGACGCAGGGAGACTGGAGAGGAGGCTACTGCACTAGTCCAAGCATGAGATGATGGTGGCCTGGACCACAGGGGTTGCAGTGAAGGGTGGTGGGTGGGATTGGGTCTGTTCTGGATGTTTCAGTCACACGCTCATTCATTCACTCATTTATTCCATTATTCATAATAAATATTTGTGAAGATCCCCCTCTGTGCCAGACGCTCGGGATACTAAACCTTAAGCAAAACAGACCCAGACCCCTGTCCAAATGGAGCGGAAGTGTAGCGGAGAGACAGATATTCATCCAATAAGCATAAAATAATACAGTGCTGTACACAGCAGGAAGACTCTGAGAGAGACTGTCACGGCCACATGCCCCAGCCTGGGGACCTTCTCCTTCAAGGTACTCATCACCCACATGGAGAAACTAAGGTACCTGGAGGGGAGGTGACTGGCTGAAGGTCACACAGCACGTCCCAGGCAGAGCTAGGAAAAGGACCCAGCCCACCTCTCCCCCTCCCTGGGTTTCCCAGAAGGTGGGTGTCAACCACCCATCACCACTTCTCCAAGCCCGGGCCTCCCCGGCTGCAGCCAGCCGTGGCTTATGACCCCCAGAGGCCCCTGCGAAGTGTCTTGGCGGCGAGGCCCTGGGCCACAGGAGATGGACTCGCCCCGCTTGGGCCCAGGCGGCTGCAGATCGATTGTGCGTGCGCCGCCCTGATACTCCATCTCATTAGGCCCTCGTTTTCATCTCCTGGCTTCCTGGCAGCCTTCAAATTATCCCATAAAATTTATTTACTATTTCATGAATACATAAGCAGCAGGCAGGCACAAGCTTTTTATATATTTACACTGTATATATTTCACGGGAGACTTATAGCTGTCTCTAAGGCAGAGAAGGGGAGACGGGGAGAGAGCAAGCAGACGGAGTCGGCAGCTGGTGGCAGAGGGAGGGAGGCGGCAGGGAGGCACATGGAGGCTGGGCAGGGACGAGGCCACGCCGGGCTGGCCTGAGGCTGGGGCAAGGGAGGGAGGGGAGCCCCACTCGGGGGCACTCATCCTGCGGAAGTGGAGGCAGGGCAAGGGGCCTGGGGTGTGGGGATTGGGCTCAGACTGATGCTCTGGTCTGTGGTTCTGGGGTGTGAGACTCCAGCTTTGGCACATCCATGGACGCGGATGACCGCAGGGCAAATCTGACCCTAGTCAAGCGCTGGACCCTCATCCTGGCCCCAGGTTAAGCCCTGACTCTTGCTCCAGACTGAGTCCTGATCCTGGTTGTAAACTGAGCCCTGATCCCAGCCACAGACTGAGCCCTGATCCTACTCACAGACTGAGCCCTGATCCCAGCCACAGCCTGAGCTCTTTTTATAACCTGAGCCCTGAACCCAGTCACAGATTATTCCCGACCCCAGCCACAAACAGAGCTTTGATCCTGCCCAAAGATGGACTGCTGACCTCAATCCCTGACTAAACCCCAACTCTGGACCCAGACTGAACCCTAACACTGGTCCCAGACTGAGCCCTGATCCCAACCATAGGCTGAGCCCCACCCCCAGCCTTACATGGCTCCTCCCCCTGGCCTGCATCTCACAGTCTCTCTCGTGCACACACGGAGCAAATGATGAGCTCACAGCCACAGCCACAGGCCCCTCCTCCTCCCTGTGGTCTGTGCAGTGATCATCAGTGGGGATCATAGTGTCACCTGACCAATACAACCAGAAACCTCTTCTCCTCTGAAGGCAGCCACTCTGGATCCTGCCCACCCCTAGTCACCAAGATTTCGCCCTACAGAAGGGCCCCAGGGTCCAGAAGCCGGGGCCAGGTGAACAGAACATGGATCGGCATATGAGAAAACCCCTCAGGGGGCCAGGCCCACGGTAGGTACTCAATAAATGCCTGGTGAACTGAAAAATATGAGCTTTTCCCTCTCCTTCTGCCTCAGTCCTCTAGAAAATTCCCGTCATTCTGACACAGTCGGATGGCAGTTCAGGACCCCTAAAGGACAGAGGCTGTGCCCAGGGGTTACTCTGGAGTGGAATCCTGACTCCAGTATCAGTAGTGTGACCCTGGGAGAGTCCTCCCACTTTTAGTGCCTCAAATTACCCATCCGGGGAATGGGAAGAGAAATCCAAGCTTCTGTGTGTCTCTCTTGCTAGCTCCTCGAGAGATCTGGCTGGTCAGAGGCTCCAAATGCCGACCCACTGTTCCCATTCACTATCATCCATTATTTGTCCACTTACCATCGTCATCATTGTCACAGCATCATCATTGCTGACGTTTATTGAGCACTTACTATGTTCCAGGGCCAGTGCCTTTACTCATTTTAATCTTCATAGTAACTCTCTAAGGTCAATTCCCACTCTTTCACCTCTCCATGAGTTTATTTATTGACTATCCATCTAGTGATCTCATGTATCTCTCCCTCTGCCCATCCTTCCTTCCTTCCATCCTTCCTTCCTTCCTTCAAGAGGCCGTCCAGTGCAGTGATTAGGAGCATGGGCTCTGGGTCCAGACTGGCTGTTCAAATTCTAGCTCATCCCTTACTAACTGAATGATGTGGGGCAAGGTAAGTAATGCATCTGTTCAATGGAAACAGTAGAAGTTCTTCCCTCTAAGAATTGGCGCAAAGATGAACTAGTTAACAGATGCAAACAGATGCTTAGAATAATGCTTGCTTGGCAAGAGTGAGCGGTTAGTAAATGCTGGCTGTGATTATTCATAGAGCCAGTGACTTACCCACATGCACCAAGCCCCTTCCCTGTGCCGGATACCAGGCTTTTAGTGATGAACAAGACACAGGACGGTAAATACCGACAATGACCATTGGCGTGGTCACTGTGTGCAACGCACTTTATACTTATTATTTATATCCTCTCCAAAGCCCCATGAGATGGGCACTATTGTTATCACCATTTTACAAAGGAGTTAACTGAGACCCAGAGAGGGTAAGTGACTTGTCTGAGGACACACAGCTCATAGGTGGTGAAGCCTAAATTAGAACCCAAGAGGTCCAGCTGTTGAGCTTGTGTGCCTAACCATTGGGAAACACTTCCACCTTGCTATCACATGCATTCAAAGTGAGCAGTGCTCTCTGAGAGGGTGTGCGAAGGACTATGGGTGGGAGAATGAGCAATGGGTGGGAGGGTGGGAGTGAGGTCCATTGAGCCGGACCACCCAACAGAATCTTCTGGACTCCCTTCATAAACAGCCAACCCCTAGGGATCTCTCCTGACCTCCCTGCTTTCCTTGTGGAGCCCTGACTCTTTCCTACCCTCCCAGGGAAGTGGTGAATAAGCACACCATGGGGGCAGAGACTATAAGAACCGTCCCCTCCCAGCCTCCCCCTTGCAGAGCGGCGCTCTATAATTGCACAGGGCTGAAAGCAGAGGCAACATCGGGCCGGCTCGCCGACACATGCAAAGCCTGGGCTCCAAGGCACCCACTTCATCGTAGCTTCTTTGTCCGGACCATGTAGCATTTATTATTAATGGTAATAATAATTATAATTGCTTATTGATCTCCCCCAATGCACCCGGCACTCTACCCAGCACTGAATTCGGGTCACTGCCCAGCAGACTCACAAATCTATGCCCAGTGCAATGCATCGCATAGTATCGGTGCTCAATAGATGTCCAATAATGTGACCACGTCCGCATGTAGAGTCCCTGCTTGCCACGTCCAGGCGCGCACACTTATCTGGTTCATGGCTAAGCAGACAGCCTCTACTTCAGCCACACAGAATCAGTCTCTGACCCAGAGGCATTTATTATTTGCTTTATATTTTTAGCATTTGCCTTGGACCATGAAAATGCTCTCCTGGAATATAAGAAAAATTAAAGGAGGACACTCTGGTCTTCAAGGATTATCTAGGACTGCATTTCTTAACCTTTAACATGCACTTGCCTCACTGCAACCTCGGAAGAACTGCTGTTTGTTGAAACGCCTCAAAGGACAGTGGGCAAGGCAGGGATGATTATCCCTCCCATTTCACAGATGAAGACACTGAGGCCTGTAAAGGTTTGATTTATTCAGGCGTCCATTCAACAAGCATATGCTGGGTGCCTGCTATGCACCAGACACTGTGTTAGGAACACCACGGACAGGGGATCAGGGGCTCACCTGGTGTTGCTTAGCCATCACAGAGCACCAGGATCCCTCAGGGATCTTGTTAACATGCAGATTCCTGGGCCCAGCCCACAGAGATGATGATTCAGTGGATGTGATTCAGGGAAGGGCCAGGAATCTGCATATCAGAAAAAAAAAAACAAACAAACCCTGAAGGTGACACCAATTCAGGAGAGGAAGATTCGGGGAGGGGCAGGACAGAAGGACGCACAGGACCCAGGGTCGAGGCTGAGATGCACCCCAGTGTGAGGTCTGGAGCTCCCCAGCCAGCGGTTTCTTGGTCAAGATTCTTTCCCTGCCCTTACGGCCATCTGGTTTCCCATTGCCAAGATCCCCACCCATTGCGTATCCCAGCCTCAGAGCAATCCACATCACCCCAATGGGAGATTTTTCAGGTGACTTGGACCAGGCAGGGACTGGAGCTACTAGGTTTTAATTTTACAATGTACCTTTCAATTTGTAAAGCAATCTACAGTTTATAAAGTACCTGCCCACATTTTGAAGCACTTCCCAGTTTAAAGGACTTTGCAGAGTGTTCTCACCCTCATCACCTTTCATCAGCCGTCCTTTAAGGAGCCTCCATATCAGCCTTCAGCAGCTGAGGAGACTGAGTCTACAGTAAGCAGCCCAAAGGCCCCAGTGAGCTGGCCTTGACTAGAACACACGAATCTCTATCCGAATTCCCAGCTCTTTCTGACCAGGGAACCACAGAGGACAAGACATTGCCCAAAGGTTCCTCCAACCTCTGAGGACCAAGCCTGCCGCCCACTGATGGGAAAAATGCCCCAGCCCCGGGTGGGCCCATCTCCCCATGCCTCCCTCTCTCCTAGCATCCTCGGGCTCCTGGCACTTGGGACGACAGGTCCGGGTTACTGGATGAGGCTATCTCCCTGCACCCCTCCCCCGACTTTTCCAAAAGCTCCCACCGGAATAGCAACCCTAGCCATTTACATCTCATCGTCACAGCCCTGCAACATGGGATCTTTATATCTGTTTCACAGAAGAAGAAACAGAGGTTCCAGGAGGTCAAGTCGCTTGCCTGAACTCACATCTACTAAGCAGATGTGGCAGACCTGAATCCAATTCTTTCTAATTCCTATGTTTGTGGCCCTCACTGATAAGTCTCAGTCTCCGCCCTGTCCCGGAAGGTCTGGATTCTTGCCATGGGACTCAGAACCATCCTCACGTGAGCAGGGATGTGGGCCGGCCCCTCCATCCACAGCTGTCCTCAAAGCTGAGGGAAGGGGGCTGCATCTCATCATTCAGACCGCCACCTGGTGGAGCCCACATAGCTGGGAGTTTGGGATTGCTGTTATTACTGAAAACTACAGCGATTAATTGCAGAGGAAAACAGGGGAGACAGGAGGGAGAGAGAGAGAGATCTTTCTGGGCCGAGAGAGCCCTGAGAAAGATTCCTCTGTCGGCCGTATGGGGACTAAGAACAGACTTCCCCACCCTGTGGGCTTATGCTTAGGAAATGACCAAAGAATAACCTAAGGAGATCAGGCTGGGACTCAGGAGATGCGGGAAGGTCACTGGCAGCTCAGAGCCTGGGGGCCTGAAACAAACCAGTCCTGGGGGTCAGACAAGCCCACCGTGCAGAGTTGGGCAGACTGGTCCCTGCACAAAAGTCCCAAGCCAAGAAGATGCTCACCAAACCATTTTCCATGGCCCAGAGCCATGCCCATCTGGAAGAAGGGAAGTCTTTTTCTAGTTTTCACCAAGGTGCCGTATGGGCTTGCGAAGGTCCTGGTTCAGAGGCAGTGAGAACCTGGTGACCCACAGGAGCTGCCCGCAAGCTATCAAGAGTCTAGAAGAAGAAGGCTTAGTTTCAGTCCCACTGAATTATACGGGAGAGAAACGAGAAGGAAGAAAATGGGGAGGGGGAAGGTTATCATTTTGTTTTGACTTTCTAAATACCCTCAGCATCTTGAAGATGAGAGCCATTGGGCCAGGTAAATACTTCTTTTTTTCCCCCCTGCACGGCGCGGCACGCGGGACCCTAGTTCTCTTACCAGGGAACGATCCCATGCCCCCTGCAGTGGAAGCGTGGAGTCCTAACCACTGGAATGCCAGGGAAGTCCCTTTATTTATTTTTTAAAAAATTTTCTTCTTTCATAATGAAACTTACCTTCTTTCACTCCTGATGGGAATAATGTTTTAAAGTGGTTTTCACTGGTGACTTTCCTTTGACGGTTCAAAATCTAAAATGGAAAGTTGAACCCTTCTCAAATCCTCTGGCTGTCTAAAATTCCTCTCTCCATCCATTCACTTATCCATCCACCCTCTTATCCATCCATCCACCCATCTACACCCCCATTCACCCAACCATCCACCCATTCGTCCATCCAAACAATAATCCATCCACCTAAAAATGCATTCATTCATTCATTCATTCATTCATTCATCAACTTAGATATCCATTGAGCACCTACCACGTGCCAGGCCCTCTCTAGGCAATGAAGATCCAGTGATAAACTATGCAAATGGGATCTCTGCCCTTATGGGGCTGATATTCCATTGGGGAAAAGACAGATCATAAACAAGTCAATAAATAAGCAAGATCATCTCATCAATGACAAGGGCCACACTTAGAATTAGGACATTTCAATGTGCTAGAAAGGGATGGAGGCCTAACTTAGACCATGTGGTCAAGGATGGCCTCTCTGGGCGGGTGACACATACACGAGACCTAGATGGCAAGCAGAGAGCTCTTCCATGCGGCTAATCACTCACTATTTGATCATTACAATACGGCCATCAACATCGTCAACATTAAACCCTGCAGAACTTTTTTTTTTTTACCCTGGAAATATTCAGAGCCAGGCCCAGAGTGGTTGACAAGGTCGGTCTCTCAAAGAGACAGGAAAGGGGCTTCCCTGGTGACGCAGTGGTTGAGAGTCTGCCTGCTAATGCAGGGGACACGGGTTCGAGCCCTGGTCTGGGAAGATCTCACATGCCACGGAGCAACTAGGCCTGTGAGCCACAACTACTGAGCCTGCGCGTCTGGAGCCTGTGCTCCGCAACAAGAGAGGCCGCGATAGTGAGAGGCCCGCGCACCGCGATGAAGAGTGGCCCCCGCTTGCCACAACTAGAGAAAGCCTTCGCACAGAAACGAAGACCCAACACAGCCAAAAATAAATAAATAAGTAAATAAAAAAAAAATAATAATAATACTTAAATCATCTTTAAAAAAAAACAACCATGTATTGATTATCACTGATGACAATGACATTCTCCATTTTGGGGGGTGGGGTAGAGTACAGTGAGGTGGGAAGATCATGGGGCTGGATCCCCCATCTCTTCCCCTGCTGCTGCCACTACTAATCCCCTGATTTCAAGCTGCTGACAACATGGCCCTTGAGATCCGAGCTATAAATTCTGACTCTGTCATCTATAAGCTGTGTGACCTTGGACAAGTAACTTTGCCTCTCTGAGCCTCAATTTCCTCATCTGAAATGGACATCTCCCTATATCCTTGCTTCTAAAATGTGTCTTTTCCCCCATATTTTAATGATTCTGAAAGCAAGATAGGTTTTGGAATGCACACAGTTTCCCTGGAGAATCTTGTTAAATTGCAGATTTTGGTTCAGTAGGTCTGGGGTGGGACCAAGATGCTGCATTTTTACCTAGTTCTCAGGTGTCAGCGGATGCTGCCAGCCCATGGACCAGCTTCTGAGTAGCCAGGAAGTGGTCGTCTTATACATTTAATGTGGTTGTTATTAAATCAAGGGGGCAAAGCTACAGTGGATGGAATTTTCGATTTCAGGAAATGCATTAACCCTGTGTTTCATTTTATCCCCCCAGTAACCCCATAAAAATGTTTGTAAAGCACCCAGCACACAGCCCGGCATGTTGAAACCATTAACAGATGTTAGCTCACTCCTTTGAAAACCTCCCGCACTGGTGCGGGATGTGAAGGCGGTCGCTGGACTTGGAGGTCCATCTATAATTGGATGCGATCCCCATGGGGCCCAAATGTAGGACGGGGCGGAATGCTGGCAGGCTCCTCAGAGAGAAAAATGTTAATTCCTCCCGCCATTCCCCACATCCCCCAGTTTGGGGACGTGTTTGATCAGGCCCGCATCAAACAGCACGTTTGCAACAAGACAAAACAGAGTGTAGGGGACTAGATCGTGTTTGACTTGGTCCCACTCACAACCCAGCCACCCCCAACCCTGACCTCCTTCAGATAGACGCGTGCGAATGCTTGTTTCAAGCCACGCAAACTGACAAGCACCTGGACGATTCTGCCTGCGGTTAGGAACTCAGAGAGGAGGGGAGGGGAGAAGCGGGAAGGGGAAGCTGGGTTTTATTTAGGGACTGGGGACGTGAGAGGGAGAGATGAGCTAGGAAGGAAATGGGGACGTATGGGGCTCTTTTATAATCTTCCAGCCACTCATAATAAGAATGCCACCTTGCAAGAAGCATATTCAACTTTGCACCTTCCAGTGCATTCTCTCATCTGATATAGGTGACAGGGTAAGAAGGAGGCAGTAAAGGACCTTATTATCTTTTATATTGCAGCTGAGGAAACTGTGACTTGGAGACTTGGAGGAAATGATCCACAAGCAAGTGGTAAACTAGATTCAGCGGATGCAGGAGGTCCAGGGTAGGGCCTGAGACTCTGCATTTCTAACAAGCTCCCAGGTGATGCCAATGGGGCTGGTCCTTGGATCACACTGGGAGTAGCAAAGATATACTGACTGATATATTGAAGGGACACAAACCAGGAAATTGATCTGCCGCTACCCCAGAACTTCGTCATTTATTTATCTTGGCCATTGGTATTGGGTATTTCTCATCGCCCAGGCGTTGCATTGATACCACAGAGGACAAGACAGGCCTGCTCACTGGGCTGGTGGAATTTAGACCAAAAGCAAATAAGTTAAACTCCTACAAATTGTAATAAGACTGGTTATGCTTATAGCGCATTGCAGTACATGATATTTAGGAGAAGAATGTAGCGTGCAGCACGACCATTGCAAAGAGCCTCTACTCAGTGTACCAAAGCCAGGACGTTGGCAGTCAGGTTCAGGTCCCAGATCCCCCTTGTCCTGGGTGTCTGTGAGCCCATCATGCCTTGATACACCCATAAAAGTGGTGAGAAAATCAACCCAAACCACAGCGTGGATGCTGAAGCCCCAGCCCTTGGTACCATGAGACTTAGATCTTTGGATTTTTCACGTTGACAGGACGTCATCTACCCCAGTGCTTTCCTATCTCCCTGGGCATCAGAGTCCTCTGGGCATATGGGTGCCAGATTTAGCAAATACAAACTCAAGATGGCCAGTAAAATTAAAATTTCAGGTAGACAACAAATAAATTTTTTGGTAAAAGTATATCCCATGCAAAATTTGGGACATACTTATACTTAAAAATTTTGATTTGTTGTCTATCTGAAATTCACACATCTAGATCTTATTGGCCGTAAGTATCATCAACTGCACTGACCTTTCTCTGCCCCAGCTCCCTATCAGCCCAGCGGAACTGTAAATGTCCTGCTGTCACCCTCTATCTATCCACCACCTCTCCAGCTTGGGTCCGGGACAGCTGGGGCCACGAGAGGACGCTTATCCCTAAGCGATAGTCGCCCCCTACCCATCTGCCAAGCGGACAACTAGGGGCAGGGGGCCCTGATGGAGCACCTGTGAGGGCCCCCGTCGTGGCCTCACCCTGGGGCAGCAGCGGTAGCAGCTCTCATGGGTGAGCAGGCCTGCTACCCTCACATCTGCCTCACTCTGCTTGATACGTTTCAGAGTGGATCCATTTATACTGGGTAATATATAGGCCCATCAAGGCGGCACTGGAGTGGATCCTGCCTTCCCCTCCTCCTCCTCCTCCTCCTCCTCCTCCTCTTCAATGGCCCCTGGGGAGCGAGGGAGGGAGGGCATAAATTCGGCCAAATAGCTTCACTAGCCTCCTGCCTGTCTATGGGCCATGCCAGATGCAGTGGGGCCTGTAGGTGGTGGGCAGCTCAGGAAACATGCATGCCTACTATGTGCCAGGCACTGTGCTATGTACCTGGGATCCGAGGATCAATGTTCCATGCCCTCTGGGAGCATTGTGGGAAGGATGGGGGATGGGTAGAAAAACAAGGACCGAAGGCAGCACAACGTCACAGTCTCTTTGCATTCTGCTGTCATCTGCTTATTATTCAAATACTCCATATGAAACGGTCATCGCTATTTCTGCACTTACCCAGGGGTGGTTGGGAGGACTCACCATGTAGAATGTCCAGCATACTGCCTGGCACATGGCAGGCCTTCAATACATGAGACGCAGTTTCACTGGAGGGGTGCTGTCTGCGTGAAAACTCCAGCCCCACCTTGAGCAAGCTCTGAATGTCTCCTAACCTCTGTTTCCTCATCTGTAAAATGGGGTGAATCATAGTAAGTCCCTTATCAGGTTACCGTCAGGGTGAAACGGGTTGACACATACGCAAAACTCTTAGACCGCTATGGGGCACGTCTGAGTGCTGTGGAAGTGCCGTTGTTTTTATTGCATGGGAGCTGTTGGTTTTATTTTCCTCAATGCAGCGATTCTTTGGGAGCTTGAGTTTTTACCTGGGAAGTGGGGATAATAACAGTACCTACCTTAGAGGTGAGGATTCAAAGAGATCCTGCATGTAAAACGCTTGACCCGGGCTTGTTGCTTAGTGGGCATGCAATATGCTATTAGTAATTAATATAGGTTTTCGTTACCCCAAAGCTTGCATTGGAATCATTAAAGATTATGACTTCCCCGTCCTCCCAAGGTTCACAGTCTAATATTGTGACATATCAGGAAACCAACACGGTCTTAGTGCTGTAACCATATAAAACAAAGGCACGTGCGTCTGGGTAGCTCTGATGGGAATGTCCAGCCTTGCTGAAGGCAGAAGAAGCATCCTGGCACCTCCAAGCCTTTATCCTGGCTTGTCCCCTGCCCTGCGTGCTTCTTTTCCCTGTGTTAGTTTCCTGGGGTTGCCGCAACAAATGGCAACAAACTGGGTGGCTTAGAACAACTGAATTTTTTCCTTGCGCAGATCTAGAGGCCAGAAGTCTGAAATCAAGGTGTTGGCCAGGGTGGTTCCTTCTAGAGGTTCTGAGGGAACGTCTGTTCTACATCCCTCTCTAGCTTCTGAGGGCAGCTGACGATCCTTGGCGTACCTTGCCTTGTAGATGCTTCACTCCAATCTCTGTCTCCGTCTTCATGGTGCATTCCCTTCTGTGTGTCTGTTTCAACTCTCCTTCCTTTTTTTTTTTTTTTTTTTTCATGAAGACACCAGGCATTGGACGGAGGGCCCACCCTCGTCTTGAGATCCTTAACTAAGTACATCTGCAAAGACCCTTTTCCGAATAAGGTTACATTCTGAGGTTCCGGATGGACATGAATTTGAGGGGCTACAATTCAACCCCGCACACTCCCTGTCTCTTCTTGCCAAACTCTCTACTTCCCTTTCTCTACCTCTCCTCTCCCAGCTCTTGCCCCTGCATCTCCCCTCATGATGTTTCTGCCTCTTTAGCCTGCAAGGAACTGGGTTCTGCTCACAGCACAGGATACGTCTGACTCAGAAGAGGGCAGCTGGCTGCTAACCCCAGCAAACCCAGAGGTGAGTAGACAAAGGGAAGCCCACATACCATATGTCTGAGATCTAAAAGTTATAAATCGAGCAAACAAACTCTTAAATAAAATATGTTCTATCCTCCTGCCTGGACAAATATGCCATCATAACAAACCGGAAGGCCAGCTTTGAGTCTTGCATTCTTAGACTCTGGACAGTTCTGTGCCCACATGAGGTGGCCCAGAGACAGCCAGCCCCTGGCCCACAGCCTAATCGCAAACAGGTCAGGATTAGGGTGAGGCAAAAAAAGTGCAGTCGGGGCTTCCCTGGTGGCGCAGTGGTTAAGAATCCGCCTGCCCATGCAGGGGACACGGGTTCGAGCCCTGGTCCGGGAGGATCCCACATGCCGCGGAGCGAGTAGGCCCTTGCGCCACAACTACTGAGCCTGCGCTCTAGAGCCCGTGAGCCACAACTACTGAGCCCGCGTGCCACAACTACTGAAGCCTGCGCACGTAGAGCCTGTGCTCCGCAGCAAGAGAAACCACTGCAATGAGAAGCCCGTGCACTGCAACAAAGAGTAGCCCCACTCGCCACAACTAGAGAAAGCCTGTGCACAGCAACGAAGACCCAATACAGCCAAAAATTTTAAAAAATAAAAGAAAGTACAGTCAGATCCTGTATTTATTTAACACTTGTGTTATTTTGTGTATCATGGATTCAAGCACATCAGGCTAATGGCTTCATATGTATCATTTCATTTAATCTTCACAAAAGGCATAGGAGGTACTATAATCATCCCCATTTCACAGATGGGAAAACTGAAGCCCAAAGTCATACCACTAGGCAGTGGTAGGGTTGGGATTCACATCCAGGTCTGTATGATTCCCAACAATCAATGCACTCAAACTTCCCCTGGACTCAGCTTGTGCAGAAAGAACCCTTTTCTTCCTCCCCACCCCTGCTTGCCTCTTCCCCATGGAGTGGGGCCTGCCATACATTTCCCTTGCCACCACTGGCCCCGACCCCCTTTTCTTTCTCCCCAAGCCTCCACAAAAGGTGCTTTCTCTCTTCATATGCCATTTCGTGCGGCACAAATAGGCTGGCATTTCTGAAAGGAACTTTATTTCCTTTTGGCTTTCCCTCAGCTTTGTAGTGAAGAAAATAGAAATTGCAAAAATATAGACAAGTTCTCAGATTGCAGATCTCTGATCCTGAGAATTCCCTCCAGCCAGGACGGGTTGGCACCACTGACTGGCACCATGCCTGGCTTTCCTTCCTCCCAGCTTCAGGCCCCCACCTGCTGGGCAGTATCTCGTCTCCCATCCTCAGCAGAGGTTTACCTAAAATTAACAGTATGTGATGATCTTACTAGTAGAGGACGTCTGTGCTTTTCCCTTTACGTCTTCTAATGTTAAAAGCACCCCAATTTTCTTAGGGGAGCCTCAGCTTGCTTGCTCTCAGGCCAGGTGGCCTTTATAGGGCTGACCCTACCCCCAGGTCCTAGGCTAGGCAGGTGACCCCAGGCAGGCCAATGAGAGTACCACATCCCCTTTCCCCATAGTGATTGGTTCAGGCAGAGGCACATGACCCAAGATGAGCCAATCAGAGCTAAGGAACAGGGATACCTGATGTTTGCTGGTGTTCTTGGGTAAAAGTCGCTCTCATTTTTGCTGTGCTTGGTGCCTGGAGCAGCTGGGGGCCATCTTTGCCAAGCTTTGAGGAGAGGCTGCCTGAGGATGAAGCCAACTCAGAGGAAAGCACAACTTTCAAAATGAAAAAGAGACAAATTCTTGATGACATTGTTTCAGGACCTAGATCCAGCTGTACCTGAAGTCGTAGATATAACTATAAACTTTTCAGTCAATGAGAAAAATAAATTGTTTTTGCTTAAGCCACTTTAAACTGGGTGTCTATCTGGGACTTCCCTGGCGGTCCAGTGGTTAAGACTCCACGCTTCCACTGCAGGGGGCACGGGTACTATCCCCGGTCGGGGAACTAAGATCCCGCATGCCACGTGGCACAGCCAAAAACCAGACAAACAAAAAATAATAGTAATAAACTGGGTGTCTATCACCCCCCAGCTCAATCAATGCAATAACTAACATTTATTGAGCCCTGTCTTAGTTTGGGTTTCCCTAAAAGTAGAGCTTGAGATGAGGACTTGAGTGCAGATGATTTATGTGGCAGGTGATCTCTGGAAACAGGAGTGAGGGACAATGGAGAGTGATTCAGGGAAGAAGGAGAGTCAATATAAAGGTGCATTACTGAGCTTGCTAGTGCAGACAACTGGGACTCAATTTCTCCCCAACATCCTGAGGAGTGTAGAGAATGCCTTACAGAATTATCTATTGAACAGCAGGAGATTGAAGCATTATCCACTGGCTTCTGTCCTCCACTGAAGGGCTGACCCCAGGAGAGATGTGATAGGCAGAATAATAGCCCCTAAAGCTGTCCACGTCCTGAACCCCAGAACCTGTGAAATGTTGAGCTACATGGCAAAGGGGAATGAAGGTTGCAGATGGCATTAAGGTTGCTAATCAGCTGACCTTAAAATAGGGAGATGATCCTGGATCATCCTGGTAGACCCAGTGTAATTGCGAGAGTTCTTGTAAGTGGAAGAGGGAGGCAAAAGATGGACAACCAGAGAGATGACAGTGGGAGAAGGACTCAGCCTAATGTTGCTGAGTTTGAAGATGGAGGAAGGGGCCACGAGCCAAGGAATGTGGGGCAGCTTCCAGGAGCTGGAAAAGGCAAGGAAGCGATTCTCCCCCAGAGCCTCCAGAAGGAATGCAGCACTTGATTTTGGCCCGGTGAGACTCATGTTGGACCTCTGACCTCCAGAACTGTAAGATATGTGTGTGTCGTTTCCAGCCACTACGGTTGTATCTATCACCTCCAGCTCAACCAGTGCAATAGCTAACATTTATTGAGCACTGTCTGAATTTGGGTTCCCCTGAAAGCAGCATGGGAATTTGATACAGCAGTCACAGGAAACGAATACAAGCCATAACTTAAATGTCCAGGCTACACTGTGTATAGTCGAGTGGGTTCCCATGGCATCAGACAAGACCTGGGACGGGAGGAAAGACACACAAAGATACGCTTAAGAAAGGATGGTGTCAACAAAGATGTGAATCTCAGCTTGCTTGCACAGACCTGCGCTTAATTAGAGGTGGGCCGAGGGGATGTGGCAGGAGGAACCAGAGGCAGATGCCACAAGCAGTCCCCATGGGCCAGCCACTGTGCTAAGTGGGCCACATGCAATATCTTGATCATGCCTCTATTCAAGTCAAAAGGATATGCAAATCCCCTGGGCCCCCAAGGACCTCTCATCTAATGGGGGTTCCAGTTCAAGGGTCCCCTCTTGGTGTGCAGCTCACTGGCACGGCAATGTTGAATGACCCACCTACTCTCAGAAATGATCAAATGACCTCTCCCTGCCTCACAGGTTGTCAGCTCTGCCTGCCTCTTGGCTTTTCCAGGAGTCACCCTTCAGGTGCCCACGTCTAATCACAGTCTAACCTCCCAGTAGTAAAAATATCCAGGAATAGTAAGATACGGAAACAGAAACAGAAGTGGATTATTCTTTCCTCTGGACCTGGAAATGAGTAAACTGCAGCTGGGTATAAGACAAAACAGGGAGTGGTGTGGACTGCGGCAAACTGGAGACTGAGGCTCTGCCTAAAAGTGGTGACTGCTACTCATTTCCCGCAAGCGGCTGCCATGCAGAAGCGCAGGCCCAGCTGGGATAGACTTTTCTGGTTTTTTTTTTAAGACCCCAGAAATCCAAATATTTATATGAGGTCTCCCAGTTTTTAAATGTTGGCAACAAACGCAACTAAAAATCAAAACTGAATGAGGCAGACAAAACTCATTGTCCACTGACTCACACGTCTCATTTTATAGATGAGGAAACTGAGGGTCAGAGCGGAGAAGTGATTTGCCTAAGATTTCATGGGAAGGGTCAGCCTGACCCATTTTCCTGAGACCAGAAAGCAGGCAGTGCCTCTTCTCTGGGTCACTAACCCCAGCCCAGGAATTCCAGGCCCAGGAAACTTCCCTGTGGGTGGGGGAAACCAGAGTGGGAGGTGGAGGAGGAGCTTTTTCTAAGTGCAGGGCTCGCCTGGGGCTCCAACCTTCCTTATGCATTTTATAGAGGCTGGAGAGTGATTCCCAGTGCGTGGATCCAGCAATCCTCTTTTTCACTTTGGTCTCTTGTCTCTCTGCCTCTGTGTCTCAGTGTTTCTTTCTGTCTCTGTCTCCGTCTCTTTTAGCAACAAATGCTCTGGCTTGGACCCCTTCTGTCTCTCTCTGCATCTCTTTTTCTCTATTTCTTGGTCTTTCTGTCTCTCTTTGTTTCCCCCCAGTCTCTTTCATCTCCCTCTGTCCCTTCTTTCCATGTCTCTCAGCCTATTTCTTGGTCTGTATTCTTTCTGTCTCTCATAATCTCTGCCCCTTTACATGTCTGTGTGTCTGTCTCTCTTCCTCTGTCTCTTCCTGTTTCTCTCCCCATCCGTCTCTCTCTGCTCTTTCATGATCTCTGTCTCTCCCCATCTCTGCCACTCTCACTTACTCCCCTCCCACAGCCCCCCGTCCCCCCAGGCCTCTCCTCTCCTGCCCTCCAAGTCCCTCTGGCCACCATGGAAAGGTTACTGTAAACGGGAATGAAGCCGAGGGCAAAAGTAATCAACCCCCAGACTGACCTCCGATCCCGCTCCCCACACCCAGGCTGGCGGAGCCGAAGCCCCGCGGTCTCTGGCTGTGCCCCCTCCCCCGCCACCACTCCCGCCCCCCTCCCTCTCCACCCCCAGGTCCCCTTGCTGACAAAAGGCCTATCTTCTCTCTGCCTAAATGATTTAAATTCTAATCAAACATCATTTATAGTACATCTCGGAGCCGTCTCCTGGGAGCTGCTCCCACATGAGACGTTGCCATGGCAACCGGGGGGTCTTGTTTCAGAAATGTCAGATTGTATTATTGTCTTCACACTTCTCTGATAACCTAGTGTCTCTCTCTCCCGCTCCCTCACTCACACCACCATCCCCGGGATTTTATTCCTCCTCTCTCTCTCCCTCTCCCTACCCTCTATTCAACCCCCCACCCCCAGGCTCTTCCCAGGACCCCCAGCCTTCCTCTGGCCCCAGGAGAAAATGGCCTGATCGATTTCATCCCCAGCCTCTCACCAGGCCCGATGCCCCCTCCCGCGTCTCTGGCCCCGGGGCCTCCCCCCTTTGGGAAAGGTGTCTCCCCCACCCCTCATCTTTGGCAGACACGCTGCCCCCTCTAGGGGTTTGCTGGAGTGCTCTGGTGTCATTTTATTTTGCTAGATATGAAAATGAGACATAGATTTTTCCCGGCGATGTGTGTGTGAAGTTCTAATCTGGCTCTTCAGAATTTTTTTTTTTCTTTTGGGGGGAGGGGATAGCAGTGGAAGGAACCAAGCTCCTAACAGGATGCAAACAGAGGGGTAGAGTATGGGGCAAAAGGTGTGGTGTGTGGGTGCACGTGCTGTGTGCATGTGTGTCCGTGTGTATGCCTGCGTGTGTCTGTGATGTAGAAGGCACCCTTCACAGTCTGGCTTTGGCACCTAACACCTCTGAGGGTCTGGGCACTGCTTGTTTTCACATGGTCCTTCTAGAACATAAATGGGCACATTTTACCAAGTTTCTCATATTCAGGTCAAGTTCATCATTACCCTGTCTGCTGTCAAGATGCAGTAGCCCTGCAAACGGCCCAGAGAGATTTTCTACACCCAACAATCCCCATTCCACAGATGGGTACAATGAGGCCCCAGAAGGAGCAGTGCCATGATTAAGGACTGAGGTCCCGGTAGGGCCAGAGGTGGCACTGCAGCCCGAGCCTTGCCCTGTCGGGACCCTGGGAGACGGGCAAAGTGTAGGTGGGAACTGGAGCCCCACTGTCCTTCGGAACCATGGCTCTCAGGAGGGGGCCAGGCCAGCAGCCCCACCAGGCCCTGCAGCGATGCTCCCTGGGTGCCAGGCTCTACCAAGCCCTCTACAAGAATCATGTCCTTTAATCCTTGTAACAACTAATAGGAGGTACTATTATTATTCCCCATTTTGCAGATGGGGAAACTGAGGCTCAGAGAGGTGATGTGAGACAGCCAGAGTTGGCAGAGGTGGGATTCAAACCTAGGACTCTGTGGCCCCAAAGCGCACCTTTTCCATTCACCCTGCTGTTTCCTGTGGTGGTGGTGGGGGAGGGGGTGCAGAGAAAGCCCTGCCCCTTTGAGCACTGAGTACGTGATGATGGAGCACCCCGGCTTTGTCCCGAACATCCAGAGGGTCATGTCACGGGGCAGAACCAGAGCTGGAGGGACAGGCGGGGCTTAGAAGAGGTGGGGGGGGAGGACAGTGATTTCTGGACACAGCTGAGTGTGTCTGCCAATTGCAGTGACCAGGAGCTGTAGCATGGAGAATAGGACCCGGGCTACAGCAACCAAAAATCAGATGCAAAATGGCCCCAAGAATCTTCCTCCTCCATTTCCCAGATGGGGAAACTGAGGCAGGAGTGGTCAGGAACTTGCGTGAGGTCCCAGGGCTTATAAAAGGCAGCGGTGGGGCTTCCCTGGTGGCACAGTGGTTGAGAGTCTGCCTGCTAATGCAGGGGACACGGGTTCGAGCCCTGGTCTGGGAAGATCCCACATGCCGCGGAGCAACTAGGCCCGTGAGCCACAACTATTGAGCCTGCGCGTCTGGAGCCTGTGCTCCGCAACAAGAGAGGCTGCGATAGTGAGAGGCCCGCGCACCGCGACGAAGAGTGGCCCCCGCTTGCCGCAACTGAAGAAAGCCCTCGCACAGAAACGAAGACCCAACACAGCCAAAAATAAATAAATAAATAATAAAGGGCAGCAGTGGCCCTCAGCCTGGTCTTAGTGACTCTGGTGATTTCTATCGTGTGGTTAGGAGTCAGAGGACAAGGGTCTAATCCCAGCTCTGCCCCTCACTGGCTCTGTGACACTGGGCTCCTTACCTAACCTTCCCAAGCCTCCGTTTCCCCATCTGTAAAGTGGGAATAACTTATAGGGTGGAAGTGAGAATTCCATGAGTCAGTCCTCGGACAGCACCGGGGCGGTGCCAGGCCCGTGGGAAGCCTGGTTAAGGTTTTCTGTGTGATGATGTTTCTGCAGCCATGAGCACCCTCCTGGGATCCAGACATCTTCCTCACCCGATGGTTCGTTTCTTTTTAATGGCTGCGTTTGGCCAGGGACCGTCCCCCCGCAGGAGTTCCAGAAACTGAGATCTCCTATCCCTGAGCTTTTGGGGATCAAACCCTTAAGACATGCCAGTTTTCCCCTTCTCCTCTTCTTCTGGCCAATCTCCCAGTGAAGTGGGGACCGGGAATAGCAGTGAGTGGGGTCAGCGTGGGCCTTTCCTACCCACCCCCTGTGCCTGGCACCTCTGCCACCCTGGACCCAGCACACACTTCGATCCTGGCAGAGACCAGGGTGCGCACCCGGTGCTGTCATGCAGGGCCGTCTTGAAAGTCTTGATTTTTGACGTTTTCATTTTTCACTGGGCCCCACAAAGTATGTATTGACACGTAGTCCTGACTGACACACAGGTGGACGCAGAGAAAAACAATGCATTGTCTCTCCGGGTCCTCACTGTGTCTGTGGGTCTCTATGTCTCACTGCTTCTCCGGGTCTCTCATTGTATCTCTGTCTCTGGGTCTCTCTCTGCCTCTCTGGATCTCTCACTGTCTCTTTCTGTCTCTCTGGGTCTCTGTGGATCTCTGTCTCTCTGGATCTTTCACTGTCTCCCTGGGTCTCTCTTTGAGTCTCTCATTGTCTCTCTGGGTCTCTTACTGTCTCTCGGATTTCTCTGTCTCTGCGGGTCTCTCCCTGTCTCTCTGGGTCCCTCACTGTCTCTCATTGCCCCTGGTCTCTGTCTCCGGGCAGAGACAGCGTGTGGGAGTGAGGGAGACCGAGAGCAGCGGGGCAGCGGGCCGAGCCGGCAGGAGCGGGTGTTTGTCCAAGGAACCGCATTGATCCCGTGGCCGCGCGGCCATCGGAGAAATCCCGGACTCGGTAATGAACCTCCCCACACGCCGCTCGCAAAGCACACACCAGCCCTGGCCCCAGCGGTTAATATTTAACTGAATAAGGGCCATAAATATGGAAAATGGGACTTTTAATTAAATAAGCAGCTTTTAAAAGGGCCCTTGGGCGGGAGAGGCTTTTGTTTAAATATGATTGATTTGACATGTCCTTCCGCTCTCACACTCTCCCGGGCTCCCTTCCGACGTTAACTCTTGGCCTCGGCCAGGGAGCAAGTTGGCGGACGCCGGACTCTGTCCTGCTGGAGGAGGGGGGTGCGATGGACAGCAGGTGCCCACGGAGGCTGGGATTAAACCTCTGGCCGTGTGGCCTCCCACATTTGGGTTAATCCTCATCAGAGGCTGCCAGCATTGGAGGGAATGTGTATTTCAGCTTCTAGAAGGAGTGAGCTAGTGGGAGTGAGATGCCTCCAGATCCCGCGGGTGCAGGTTCCCAAAGACCTGGGTTTACGCCACCACCCAGCTGTGTGCCCTTTGGTGGCCTACCTGGTGGTCCTTCCCTGTGTGCCTCAGTTCCCTCATCTGTAACATGGGATAACAATATTACCTACTTCACAAGGCTGCGTTCAAATTGTGTTCCAGTCCGTGCTGGGGCCTGTAGAATGTTCCTTCCCGAGTGTTTGCCAGGATTATGGCTGGAGGCTGGGTGACCGCTGAGAGGCCCGAAGAAGAAGCTCGGAGGGCACATTTCTCTGCCCAGCGCCCACGTCATGGCTTTGCATCCTGTAATTGCACAGAGCCCGGCGCTTAGAAGGGTCCCATGCTTGGTTTCACGCTCTGTTGTCCCCATTTTGAAATTCTTAATAATTTTTGAACAAGGGACCCCACGTTTTCATTTTGCACTGGGCCCTGCAAAATACCCGGTTCTGCCTATACCCATCAATAGGCCAACAATCTTGGTGGCTTGAGGGGTAGTAAGTCATCTGAGGAGCTTGGGACTCTCAAATTCCAGGGCTGGAAGGAGAATCCAACAGGAGTGCCTCCTCGCTGGTGGCCTTTCACTTTTAAAACTTTCCCCCCAAAAGAAAACATATCCTATTTATTCTCAAATGAATGTTTATGAGGCACTTTCTACATGCCTGATTCTGTGCATGTCTGACCTCAGAATCCTATTGGTCTCCCCAGTTCCTGGGTGAGGGGCTCGATGCTCAGAGAGACCAAGTCATCCTCCTGGGGTTGCCCAGCTAAGGAGCAAGCAGAGCCGGGATATGAACCCAGGCTTCTTTGCCTCCAGTGCCCATATCTTAAGTCCCATGTAGTTTTAGCCTGATGCAGGTCCATATCCTGGGACTCATGTCTGGTTTGGTCCTGACTCCTCTGAGCTGACATAGAAGTCACTTCCCTGGATAATTCTGTCATCTTCCATTGCCTAACGGGGGGGGGGGGGTGGGGGTGGGCAGGGGGGTGGGGATGATGGTCACTTGGTTTCCTGATTTATCAAGATGTCCCTCCCCCACTGTTTCTTCCTCTTCCTAAGTCAGATAAGTTCTTGCTTATTCCCACTCATGGTCCACCTCTTCCAGGAAGCCTTCCCAGATATGCTCTGCTTGTGATGGTGCATCCCCTTCCTAAATCTTCCAGTATTGTCAGCACACGGTATTTAACCACACTCCTTTGTATTGTTTGTGCAACCGTTCATTCATTCACATAGGCAGTTTCCATTTATTGATGACCTATTCCTTTATTTCTCCAATTTTAAGATCAATTTCTTTTTTTCTTTTTAACATGTTGAAATTGAGCTGTATTACATATATAATACCTACATCTATTTTTGGGAAACACTGTAATTAAGTGGATGGTGCCTCTTACAATTGATGGAATTTTCAGACTCTGAAAATAAGAGTTTGTGCCCTGTGCTGGGTGTTGGGAGGATTGGAATAAATCAGACGGACCTGCTTGCTACCTCCTGGAAGCTTACAGTCTAGTGCAGATAATATTTTATTTTATTTTATTTTTTTCAGATAATATTTTAAAAGCATCCTTCTTTTTAATTCTCAGTACATCCAGTTCTGACTTGTTCACGCTTTTACAATTTTATTTAACCCTCTGAATCTTCGTGGCTCTGTGGCCAGAAATGTGTTCCCCTCCTCCTGAGAATAAGTGATTTCAGAGAAGGAAAGCATGATGAGAACTGAACACACTTACTGTGCCAGGCACTGTCCAGTATCATCTCACTTAATCTTCACTGAAATCCAATAAAGTGAGTGCTAGAGTGATCACTCCCAGTTTGCTGATGAGAAAATGAGGCCCAGAGATGTTGAGTTACTGGCCCAAGGTCACACAGCTAGTGAGTGACAGAGCCAGAGTCAAACCCGTGCAGTCTGGCTCCAGAGGCCACACCCTTAATCTTAACTCTTTTGACCTTCTTTCATCCTCTTCCACCCCCGTGTGCACCAGGCCTGTCACAGAGAGGAGTTTCAGCTGAATGTCAGTCAATCCAGGGCTTGGGGCGTCAGCTCCCATCAACACAGGAGGGGAGAGCTGCCAGGAGAAAATGGAAGCAGACTGTCTTCCAGAAGGGACCTTAATCAAAGGCATCATGGAAAGATCTGGAAGGACCCAGAGCCTTTTTTTGGGGGGGGGTTTGGTTTTGTTTTTTGTTTTTTTTGTTTTTTGCCGCACCGCGCAGCATGCGGGATCTTAGTTACTCAACCAGGGATCGAACCCACACCTCCTGCAGTGGAAGTGTGGAGTCTTAACCACTGGACCACCAGGGAAGCCCTGGAAGGACCCAGAGAGCTCCATCATCAGGCTGGCCTGGTGCTCTTCGTCTAGTCACATCCATGGGCAAACCTCTCCTTTGATGGGACGTCCAGAGCCAAGTTCCCCAGTGCCAGCTCCAAGGAGAGTTGATGGTTCATGCCTTCTGTCTACAGGGCAGCCAGTGGGCTGGGTATGGGTCAGTAAAATTCCCCATCTTGCCGTGCGGACACGCCTGTTGCCATGGCAACTCCTCCCGGGCATCACCAGGTTCTGGGTCTGTTTCATGGGCTCCGTGTTGGGTGGGGGTAGGCAGGGCTGAGGCTAGTGCTGGTTTTGGGTGGAGACAGCAGGGTAGAGACACAAGGCCATTTCTAATGCTCGGTAATGTCTAACTACCAACTTCTAGTCACTCATGGCAGGGACAAGGGCAGTGGGTGAGGTGCCTGGACTCTTCCCTTGTGAGGAAAAAAAACCTGTGTGTGGGACTTCCCTTGTGGTCCAGTGGGTAAGATGTCGCGCTTCCAACGCAGGGGGCCCAGGTTCGATCCCTGGTCAGGGAACTAGATCCCACATGCCTGTCGCAACTAAGAAGTCCGCACGCCTCAACGAAGATCCTGCGTGCCTCAACAAAGACCTGGTGCAGCCAAAATAAATTAATAAATATTTTAAAAAACCCCAAACCTGTGTGTGTACACTTGGGAAGGGACCTCCCTCCTAGAGCATCCCTCCCAGTACCCCTCAGTGAGCCCTAAGATTCCACCTTCCCAGTTTCTGTCCTATCCATGCTTTATTTCCCACTAGCACCCAAATTCAGCCATCAGCATCTCCCTCATGGATGACGGCAAAGATCTCCTAACTGGCTCCTTGGCTGGCAATCTGCCCCCACATATCCACGTTCTACCCAGAAGCCAGCTAAGCTTTCTTGAGTTGAAGGTTCTCCCTTCTTCAAGCAGGAAACACTGGCTCTTGCAGCCCTCCCTTCACTTGGTCCAGGCCACGTCTGTGCTATGGGCAGTGCGACTCCTGTCAGGCCCTGGGAACGCCAGGAATCGGGGAGCTGAGGAGCAAAGGTCAGGGCGAGGCCAGCTCCTTTTGACGTCAAAGAAGATTACGAGTCCTGCTCTCAGAGCTGAGGGCTGGGGCCGAACTCAGCCTGTGATCCCAAATGAGCTGAGTTCAGAGGTCACCAGCTGGCTCCTTTGTGTGTCAATATTAACACGAGAGTCACCTAATTGGGGTGGGTCAGCCAGTGGACACAGCCAGGATGCACATCTGGAGAAAAGAAAGGGACCGATGGTCCCTCAGGCACTGTGTAGGGTGCTTGACATTATATTAATATTCCTACTAATAATCCTAATACAGAAGTAGCAGAAAATAGCAGTAGCCACATACATTGAATGCCTATTAAATTCAGGCTTGGTTCCTGGCACTTAATTAAATTGTCTCATTTTTCCAACCTCCTTGTAAGTTAGGTTTTTTGCTACAGCCAAGGAAACTGAGGCACAAAATGGATACATCAGGGGTCCAGGGTCGCACAGCTTGAGTGGAGGACAGGGACTTGGACCCAGTCAGTTTGCCTCCTCCCAACACTGGGAGGCAGGGATGACCATCTCCCTTTTATTGATGGGGGAAGTGAGGATCAGAGAGGGTTCACGGTTGTCCAAATCCACACAGCTAGCCGGTCAGCGGCAGAGCTGAGTTACGAACCGTCCAGAAGTATGACTCCTCCGGAGCCTGCCATAGCATGGTGTCTCCTTATTTTTAAGCTCATCCTTTCCATAGATTCTTTGAAGGCCACTTTTGTGGCCACTGTTCCTGCCTTCCTGGTCCTAAAGGCATAGTGAAATTTAATTGACTAATGGATGCAGATCTGCCATCTACATGGCTCAGACTGACCACGTAGAGACCCCAACACCCATCTCCCTTGGTTTCAGGATAGCTGGACCCATGTAGACACTTGCCGAAATCATGGCATCCTGGTACCTGTCAGACACTCACTTTACATAGGCTGAGTGCTCAGAAACACCCCTTGCCTCAAATGATTGGAAACTGGGTTCAACAGCAGTTAATACAACTAACATTTCTCGAGGGTCTGCAATGTGCCGGGCACGGGGCACGTAGTGGTGAACAGAATCCAACACTTCCCTGCCCACCTACAACTTACATTCTAGTGGAGGAGTGGACATTAATCAAATAATCATGCCTGTAATGACACATTGAAACTGTGACAAGAGCTACCAAGCGTAGGACAATTTCATGGACCAACTGGACTTGGCCAGCAGGATTAGGGGAGGTAACCCTGACAAAAGGACCCTTGAGCTGAGAATCTGAAAGATGAGTAGAGGGTAAATCCACAAGGAGGGAAAGGAAGGGCATTCTGGGTAGAAGGAATAGCTCATGTAAAAGTTTAACATACATTTTCCCATCAAATCTATACTGTGATGGGAATATTAATATCCTCATCTTATAGAGGAACACCTGAGGCTTAGAACAATGGGAGTCTTGCCTAAGTGCAGGGCTCTGATCTTAATCCAGGTGTGTCTGATGCCAAATTTGATGCTGTCTCTGCTGTTCCACACTGTTGCTTAGAAACGACATCATGTGATGGTGGGAGGAAAGCTTTCCCTGGGAAAAAATAATGCAAACAGCTTTTTGGGTTTCTATGGTGAAAACCCAACTCAAACTGACTTAAGACAAAAATTTTTGTCTTATGTAGCAAAAATCCAGAAATAGATGGCTTCAGGCTCAGCTGGATCCAGAGGCTCAAACAATCATCAGGGCTTGATGTGTGTGTCTCTCTTCTTCCCTGTTTCTACTTCCTGGGTGTTGGCTTCATTCTCAGGCTCCACATGATAGCCCCTAGGAGTCCCCTGCTCAGCCTTCCTCACTGTTTGCAGTTCTGGAATAATGAGAGACTCCTCTTTCTCAGCCACTCCAGAAAAACATTCCTGGACTAGCTCCATTTGGACCAACTTGCTCATGTGCCCATCCCTGAACCAATCAGTGTAGCTAGGGGACTGAAATGTTCTGATTGGTCAAATCTGGGTCACATGCCCATCCCAGACCAATGAATGAGGCCAGGGGCAATGAAATATTTTGACCAGTCGTGAGTCATGTGATCACCCCTAGATCTGAAGGTGGGTCAGCCTCACGCAAGCTCTGTGGAGCTAGGGTTGCAGAAAGTGGTGATGCATTTACGGAAGAAGAGGGAATGCCTGAAAGGCAAAAAAATCCATGGCTGGATCCCCAAAGGAAGCAAAATAGAAAAGACCTTCATCACCCCTTAAAATCAAGCTGGGTTTTACTTTACACAGGGAACACTCAAAAAGATGATTTAATATCCCCCTTCATGATGGCTCATCAGGCAGGATCACAGACCTTCACAGATCCTATCATCTCCCAGGCTTTTGTGGTTTAGTCTCCCATTCTTTCCTGCACCCTGCTTCATGCCGGCTTCTGTTGGAATTTAAGATGCCCACCACCATCGGAAGCTGCCAGTCTCCCCCTGGATAGTTTATCCATCTCATCTGGAAACTGGAGATCATTATAATACCAACGTTACAAACTTTAGAGGTCATGTAAATAAATTAATTTAGCCCAGTGCATGGGTCCATAGTTAACGCTCTGTCACCGTTAGCTAACAGTATGAGTTATGATGCCTGTTTTGCAGACACATAAACTGAGGCAGAGAAAGGAAACACAGCTTGCTTTAGGCCACACAGTGAGTAATGGAACCAGACACGGCCAGATATGGTTCTTCAAAGCCTGTGCTTTGTCATCTTGCCTCTGGAGGGGTGCTTCTGTGTCATTTGCTGTGGTCTTCCTTTTAGCTGCTGGGGTCAATTCATGGAATGAGGTGCACTTATGTACACCTCATTTTATCATAATTATGATTGAAAGATTCCTTAGACATCGATACAGCTGCCCATTGGTAAGCAGAGGGAATGTATGCAACATTAAAAATTAATAATTTAGTCTACGATGCAGTACATGAGAATCAGAATTGAGAAGTCCAAGAGCAATCTGGGAGGGAACCACAGGGCAGATGTGGGAAGGAGACATCCCACCTCTGACACCTTCACAAAGTTGCTCTAAGTGCTCTCAAAGGCAGCCATTGATCACACTCTCATTGTGATCAATGGCTACTCTTTCTTGAGCACCCACTATGTGCAAAGTCCACTAACATAATCTCATCAAACCGTCCAACAGCCCTGTGAAAGAGATATTATCATGTACATTTTAGGAATGAGGAAAAGGAGGCTCAGAGAGGCGAGGTGACTTGCCCAAGGTCACAGTTACAATGTAGCACAACCAGGATTTGAAGCCAGGTCTATCTACATCTGACTCAAGGATCAATTTCATAACCATGATCTTCGGCCCTCTTTCAGGATGTCCTATGATTTACATAGCTGGTTCTTGATTGATCAATGCACAATTGGTTTCCAATTTTTTAGCAGCACTAGGCATTTGCATGACTCTAAGAGTGAGTGCTTCCTTAAATTTTACACCCTAGGCACCTCACTTGCCTCACCCTAATCCTGGTCCTGTGTTTTTAGAATAACAGACAATACCTTGATTCGACAAGTCTTTACTGAACACCTATGATCTTAAGTGACTCCCTTGCTAGGCAGAGCCTGGGACGGGGATTCACAGGAAGTGTTTTACTGAAGGAGCATTTGCAGGAGAAATCTGTGAGAGGTGAGGGGAGCAGGACGGAGCAGGGGAAGGAGCTGGGTGAAGATGTGGTTTTAGCTAGAGTCCCATGGGGAGCTCGGGAGGGTGAATGGTCCCACAGCGTTGCCCCAGCTCCTGAAGCAAGTGGTTGACCTTTTGTATTCCTGTATCAACCAGGCATTGGCTGTGGGCTGCGCTGGGGGACGGGGTGACAAAACCCGCTACTCAGCGGCAGCTCCCATTGGCAGAGGGCGTGTCTCCGGAAACGGAAGGAGCTGAAAGCCTTTAGCAGCCACTTCAAGAGTTGGGGATGGGTGCTGGGGAAAGGTGATCTGGGTGGGTTACCAGTGGCATCTGCTACACCTACGAGGTGTCAGGCACTATTTGCCCTCACGGTATTTACCCACTTCTTGGAGAGTGGCTGTCATGTGACTAACATTCGGGACCCGTGATTGAATCTAATTCTCCCTACAACCCTATGAGGCAGAAACAGCCCACTTAACAGATGAAGATGAGGCTCTGTTGGTACCCAGAGCTGAGCAGATTGCAGAGCCCACCTCGTGTCCCACACTCCAGTCCCCAGGCCTGGCTACCCTCCTGCCGTGCTGTCCGCAGCCTTCAAGAAGGTCAGCGGCCAGGTGGAGACCCAGCCAGCGGCAGGCAGGAGCTGCAGCAGAGGCCGGCTTTAATGGCCCTGGCATTGTCTGACATTTGGGTTTCACTCTCTGTGTGAAGTGCACTAATTACTCCTGTTCATTCAGGAGTCCAACTTAACTACCACTTGGATTTTATGGAGTTCTTTGAGGCCGCCAATTCTGTGTGACTTCTGGAGACCACGGTGGCAGGAGGCAGATGTACCTTTTCCCCCATCTACGGCCGGTGACTCCCGGGGACTCCGGCCAGATCGTAGCCACACGCTGGGGGGGCCTCCCTGGCCCGCTCTCTCTGTGCCAGGCACACACACAGCTCTGCCATCCCCCAAGCACCCCAGGAGACAGGCACAGTGACTCATCCCCATTTTGCAGATGAGAAAACAGATTCCAAGAGCGTTGGTAGCCTAGCTCCCCACGTACAAGCTGTGTGACTCTGGCCACCTCTCTGAGCCTCAGTTTCCTCATCTGTAAGATGGGGGTAAAAACAGTACCTGCCTCCTAGGTTGGTTGGAGGATGAAATTTAAGTGCTTAGGACAGCATATGACGAGTGGAAAGCTCTGGGGACAAGCTGGTGATTATTATAAAGGTGACTCCAGGGTCACTTTGGGACACTAGTGAAGGTCCTCACTGACCCAGGCTCTGCTGTCTCCTCCCCACTTGCATCCCTGGAGCTTTGCTCCTCTCTCCCAAATAGCAACTGCTCTTAATCGCTCCCACCTCGACAGGTGTCCTGAGTCCTCATGACTGGGGACCAGCAAGACTTCTGCCTTTGGGGGGAATACTAGGCACTAGATTGGGGAATCACTTTCAGGGAAAAGGAGGGGTCCTAAGTCCCCCCAAAACCATCGCATGTTAGAGCAAGAAGGAACTGTCTTGTCCAATGACCCTCCCTCTGTTCCCATGCTCCATTTTATAGACAGGGAAATGGCATCAACCGATATCTGTTGATGAATGAATGAATGAATGAACGAGTCACGTGTGAAAAGCTGGGGCAACGCGAGTCAAGCCCTGGGCTAGGGGCTGGGGTTGGGTGATGAGCAGAGCTGCCTGGTAAGGTCACTTAGCCTGTGCTTTGCACACATCCAGGGGGTGCTGGTCACAAGCCGCGAGGTGATAGGTGGCCTTGAAGGAGTAGGGTGGTGGCCGTATGTCTAAGACACAGTCTTTGCTCCTAAGGAGCCCATGGATAGGTAGGGGAGACAAAAGACAACCATTCGTCATGTTAAGTGTGATCATAACAGTGGGAGGAAGCCTCTGCACAGCATTTTCTGAGCACCTACTACATGCAAGACACTGTTCTAGGCGTTTCGTTGAATCTTCTCACTAACCCTGGAAGATGGATATTACCACACCCATTGTACAGATGAGAAAATGGAGGCTCAGAGAGGTTAAGCAATTTGCCCAAGACCACACAGGAAATGGCTGACATAGAATCCAAACCTAAGCTCATCTTGTCCAGAACTGTGTGTCCAAGACAGGGGAGCGCCCACTTCTTTAGGAGAGGATGGGATGAGAGGCCGGAAGCTTCCCCTCTGGAATGTGGCGCCTGGGATAGGCAGCGGTCACAGCAAAGTCCACCCAAGTCAGAAGCTTCTTAGCCAACTCCCTCCTCCTCCTCTGAGCCTCCTCCTGGGATGGGATTGAAAGTGAGCTTAGCCCCTTTGTGTGTGTCTGGAAAGCGGACGTTCTGCCCCCCGTGGGGGCTCTGGCTTCCGCTCCACCCCCTGCCTCTCCCCAAATTCCAGTGGCTTTCAGCGTCCCACCAGGCCCTCCAGACAGCTGACATTTTACACCGCCCCTGTGGTCAGCTCTGGGCAGCGATAACAGGATTAGCCCCATGGAGGCAGATCACTTAATTAAACTTGGGGAGGAAGAACGCTGTCGCCTCTCCTCTTTGCAGCCCTGGGGAAGGGGAGCTGGGGCTCCTAATTGTCCAGGCTGAGGGATTTTACCACCCTACCCCACCCCCATCATTAATTCTGACCCAGCCAAAGGCCAAGAGCATCCATCCATCATCCTTCCACCTGTCCGTCCATCCCACAAATATTGACTGAGATCCTCACCTATGCCTGGCACTGTGCTATTGCAGGGATAGAGAAATGGTGGACCAAACTGGCTTCCACGCTTGATTTGGCCAAGAGACTATTGCAGAAGTTACACTACACCAGCTCCAAGCCTAGACCTCAAGAGACCTTGCAGCTTCAGCTCTCTCTCGTAGCCCTGACTCCACCACCTGGAGACTGAGCCTAGGCTAACCTGCTACTGGCGTGACTATATGGGGGAGAGCCAGGTCCTCCCAGCAGAAGCCATTCTAGCTCAGCTGAGCCTCAAACATGTAAGAGAGGCCAGCCTCCATCAGCACCCACCACAGACCACAGAAGCATGAGAGAGCCCAGAGAAAGCCAGAACCGTGACCCATAGACTCCTGAAGCAATACTTAATGCTTATTGTTTCAAGCCACTGAATGTTGGGGTGATTTGTTTGGCAGCATTATTATAGCAGTAGCTGACTGATACAGCTTCTCCTTGCCTTTTGTATTAAATCCAACCTCCCCCTGCACCTCATCTCTTCCTGCTCTTTCCTTCCCTCCCTCACTTCGATCCAGCCATGTTTGCCTTCTTGCACTTATTTCCTTGTAAGAATCTAGCTTTTTCCTGCTTCCTGGTCCTCCCAACCATTTCAACCTGGCATATGGTAGGTCCTCAATCAATATCTATAGTATGAATGAATCAACAAATGAACATGGGGCTTACCACCCAGTGGAGGAGTTGATGATACCAAATCACAAACCCTACATGCTATGAGGGAGAATATCAGGGCAGGAGACGCAGGCTGTCCAGAAAGGTTTTCTGACATCTGAGCTGAGGTCTGAAGGATAAGGAGGCATTGATTAGGTGAAGAGGGCATGGAAGCGCATTTTAGGCAGGGGAATCAGCAGATGCCAAAACCCTGAGACAGGAGGAACATGATAACCTTGAAGATTTGAAGAGAAGTCAGAGTCGGGGGGTTTTGATTTTTTTAAATCAAAGAGGAGGAGGGGGGAGAGGAGGAGGGAGGTGAGGAGGAGTGGGGGGAGGAGGGGGAGGAGAGGAAATGGTGTGAAATGACGGAGAGCCAGCACTGTTGTAGACCCGTGGTCGTCATTATACTAGGCACACCCCCCTGAGTATTTCTAATCTTCCCGGTGACCCTGAGAGGTATCACAACCTGCTCTTTGCAGACGGGGAAACTGAGGCCCATGGAAGTAAAGTGACTTGCCCAGGGCCACACGGTGGGTGGTACAGCTAAAACTAAAACCAGTTTGTCTGACTGTAGATTCTGTATTTCTCTTTAAAAGATTCGGAGACATTTTTGTTTTTTTTAAATTATTATTTATTTATTTATTTTTGGCTGTGTTGGGTCTTCGTTTCTGTGCGAGGGCTTTCTCCAGTTGCGGCGAGCGGGGGCCACTCTTCATCGCGGTGCGCGGGCCTCTCACTGTCGCGGCATCTCCCGTTGCGGAGCACAGGCTCCAGACGTGCAGGCTCAGTAGTTGTGGCTCATGGGCCTAGTTGCTCCGTGGCATGTGGGATCTTCCAGGACCAGGGCTCGAACCCATGTCCCCTGCATTGGCAGGCAGAGTCTCAACCACTGCGCCACCAGGGAAGCCCGACATTTTTTTTTTTAATGCATGAGAAATCGAGACCCTGAGGCGTTACCCATTGTTAATGTGGGCGACTGTTTGTGGTTCCCTTGTAATTTTCTATCGTTTCTGTTGTTATTATGATTGAGAGATTACAATATGCCAGACACATTATATATAAGTCTCACTTCATCCTCTCAATAACCGTATGAGATGGCTTGTGTTCTTATCCCCAGTTTACAGATGAGGAAACTGAGGCTCAGACAGGGGTGCGATTTGCCTAAGCCCTCCTTGGGACGGCCCTGGGATTTGAACCCACTCCCTCGCACCCCCAGCCTGCAGGCTTCATCTGCCTTTGGTGAACATCAATGCTGTTACCTCCCATATCTTGTGTTTTTATGGTCCAGCTTCTCCACAATGTTCCCATCTGTTATCTCCGGTGTGGGTGAGGGGTGCAGGTGGTGAGTGGAGTAGGGAGTTCTTATCCCTCTTTTCTCGATGGGGAAACTGAGGCCTGAGGAGGGGAAGGGAGGGCCCGTCCAGCTTGGACAGCAAGGCTACCCTCCCTCCCACCCTCTGCAGCCTTCCCCCCCTCTTCCCGACCCCTTGATCAGAGCCCAAAGCCCCCGCCCCTCCCTCGCGCCCTCCCCCGGCTCATCCCCTGAGGGAGCGCTGAGGAAGACAGTGATGGATTTGGACCAGCCTTCATTTTCATCCTCTGGCCTCGCATCCCGGCTGGTTCCCCCACCCTCCACTTCTCCTCCTGCAGACGGATGACAAGTGAGAATGCCTGTGACCCAGAGAAATTATCTTCCCTTCTCTTTCACTGCATAATTTTCTGCCCTCTCGTCTGGACAAGCCTGGGTGATTTTTAGCTACAAAAAAAGGGGGGAAATTATCATTCAGGAAAAAAAAAAAATAGAAGGAGGCTCCTAGCTAACCGACAGATAGGCTGTCTCCTGGGTGAAAATGAGAATTTCCTGCCTTGTGAACTCTGGGGGACTTGGGGGGGTGTTCACACTCGCAGGTTGATTGTGGGCACCCCGGAGAGCGAGGCCCATGGCTCCAGCAAGTTCCAGTGGCTTGAGGCAGGTGCAGGTTTTTCTGGGGGCACCCTAGTGCCCACCCCCCATGTGGGTGCAGACCTTGAGGAAGTCAGGGGGACACAGCATGGCCCTTGGTCACCTGTGAGCACCACGGCATCACCTAGCAATCCAGTGTCACGGTGCCGGGGACCTGGGCAACTTTCCCCCCAGCTTGTGGCTTTCTGGAAGTTTCTCTCCCCGCCCCAACACACACACATGCATAGGCACACACAAGGTCACATACTCAGGGCCTGCTCACGGGTCAGCAAGAAAAGTATTATTGACTTTGTTTTTCAAAATCTCTATTTGTTTTTTGATTGAAAATTTCAAGCATTACAAGTAAAGGTCCATCTGTTTTCTCAGGCCTGTAAGTAACCACTGCCTATGGTTTAGTGCCCATTTTTCCAGACTTTTCCATTCAAACATCATGATTATAAGAATGTACACAGACACAGACACACACAAACACACGGACACACAGATACATGCACACACACATGCAGAGAACTCCCTGAGTTCTTCACCTAGCACTGCCACTTACTGTGTGGCCTTAGGTAAGTTACCTAACCTCTCTGAATCTGTTTGCTCATCTGTAAAATGGGCACAGTTATGGATTGTACATGGCAGGGAAAATTTAATGAATCAATAAATGTCATGTGCTTAGAACAGTGCCATGCAGTTAGGATGTGTTCCATAAACATTAGCTATTACTTCAGTTTTCAAATTATGTACATGGAGCTCTGGGACTCTATGGGGGTATTATTATTACTCTTCTTATGGAGAGAATCTTACTCGATTTATGAAGCACAAATACACACACAGCACATAGAAACAGACCTACAGTGTATCTGTGGTATTACAGTCTCGTGGGGGAGGAGGGGAAGTGATTAGGGGGAAAAAATGTCTAATAAGTCTCCTGAGAAGGATGATAAAAAACAAACGCTGAGAAACCTTGTTGTAGCTGATGGAGAGAAGTGCGGGTCAGGAGCTGTGGCCTCTGGCAGAGGGGGACAGTCATGGTGACCCCACAGCAGGGGGGCTGGAGAATCTGTACCCCAATCTTTCTCCTTCTGCCTCTCATCTTCTTCCAGGGCCTCCTGCTGGCCACACACACCTGGGAGCCTGAAAGGGGGTCCATTGATGCCAGCCTCCCACGCACACAGCAGGTGGAGAACAGAGGAGAGTAGATCTGGGCAAACTGATGGTGTCCGGCATCTGATCCTGAGTTAATTTCTACCACTTACAAGCTGAGCGATTTTGGGTCAGATCCATTTGACACCATTTTCAGCCTGACTTCCCAGCTCCCTGTTGGAAACTTTATCCCTCTCTCCCTCTCTGTCCAAGAAATTGGGTCAGAAATTGTGTGGTTCAAAAGTGGATATGTCAATCATGGTATGTGGGGAGCTTGTGGTTTAAGAAGGAGTTAGGCTTGCAAAATGGACAGTCACCCTGCAGGGAGGTGAGTCGAGGGAGGTACAGAGGTCCTGTGAGGGGAGGAGAAGGCAGAGGAGAGTCTAGGGAGAGGATTCCCAGCTGGACTAGGCCCTGAGAGTTGGGTAGTGCTCTTCACACTGAGGCTGGTCTGCCTCTGTGCCTCCGTTCATGCCATTCCACTCTGGAATGCTTATCCTTACACTCTCCATCTGCTTCTGTTTGACCCATCTAACTTGAGATCCATCTTTTCCACAAAGCCTTTTCTTCCATGAGGTCTGTACTGACCTCTTGCTTGAGATTTTTTGGAACTAGAGACAATCCCAACTTTCAATCATTTCTGATATCTTATCTCTTGGAACAGATGGAAAACATCTGGACGGAGGGAGGCTAGGGCTGTTCTTGAGACGGAAGTCCCAGGGCCAGGCTGGAAGCTCCATGTGTGGCTGTGGATTGGCTCACCAGAGCAGCAGTTCTCAACCCTGGTTGCTCATCAAAATTACCTGGGGAGCTTTGAAACATCACCAGTGTCCCAGAGGAGTTATTTCAGAATCCCTGGGGGTGGGGTCAAGGCATGTGTTTTTAAGAAACTCCCCAGGGAATCCTAATATGCAAGCAGGTGCAGGATGAATCACATAACAGGCTTTATAACTGGATGACACACATGTGAATCTATAGTCCTCCTTTTCTAAAAAAATTAAAATGCACATATAACTTAAAATTTCCATGAATTTTTACCTAGGTAAACACCCATGTAACCACCACCTAGATCAAGATATAGAACATCTCCAGCCCACGGCAGCCTCCCTCGGGTCCCTCCATCACTCGCCCTCTCCCCAGGGGAGCCGCTGTTCTGATTTCTATCAGTAGCCCTTAGTTTGGCCTCTCCTTGAACTCTGGACCAATGGAGTAACAGCCGTTTTGTGTCTGGCCTCTTTCACTCAGTGGAACACTATCTGTGCTGTTGGGTACATCATTTGTTTCTTTTTCATTGCTGACAAGTATTCAGTTGTGTGAACATGCCACAGTTTACTTACCCATTGTACTGTTGATGGACATTTGGGTTGTTTCCAGTCTTTA
The DNA here is from genome assembly GCF_949987535.1 of Balaenoptera acutorostrata. Taxonomy (NCBI): domain Eukaryota; kingdom Metazoa; phylum Chordata; class Mammalia; order Artiodactyla; family Balaenopteridae; genus Balaenoptera; species Balaenoptera acutorostrata. The sequence continues at coordinate 78,705,173 of NC_080076.1, forward strand.
GCTACTGCAATCAAAGCTGCTCTGAGCATTCTTATACAGATGTTTTTTGTGTCTCTGTCCTGATTTAAATGGTATCTTATTCCTTTCTTCCTTCACCTTACACCCCCAAATCCAATTTTTGATGGTAAATGTTCGTAAACCAACAGTTCACTTGTGCTCAGAAAAGGAACTTAGAATACCATGTGACCACGTCCCTGCAACAGGAGAAAGGACAGCACAGCTGCAGCAGAGCAGGGCAGAAAACAGAACTGAGCCCAAGGTATGCGGGGTTTCTGCACGTCTCCTAGCTTCTTCCCTGAAATCTTTGTATTTTCAATAACACCAAGGCCCTGGGATACTTCCTCCAAACTGCTGTATCTTAAAATGATTTTCAGCATTCGTGCCACTTCAGGCGTGGAATGATCACATCCTGGTTGAGAGGCAGCTAAAAGCACACTTCCTAGCAGAGAACGTGGCCATTACGATGTTCTTGATTCTCAGTTCTGGCAGCTACCTCGACATCCACCTTTTATGTTCATAATCCTTTGCACCCAGATAATTTCAGCACCCAAGACAGTATGGACATAGTAGGTCTTCAACACATGTTTGTTGATTGAATGTCAACGTGCCACAAGCTTGGGCAGAGAGCTGTGAGTTCAGCATCTGAGCTGCAGCATTGGCTCCTCCCCCTGGGGCACGACGGCTTCTCTTGGTCCAGTTGGACCTTGACCTCAGCTGGGACCTGATTAAGGGAGTAGAATCAGGATGGCCCTGATGCCAGATTCTAGGAACCAGGGCTCCACATTCATCCCATCTGTGTCATCTGTGTTTTCAACCATTGCACTTCTGAGGCCTCAACTCTAGGAAATCTGAAGTTTGCAGCTACTGTATGATTTCAATTTCAGTGCACACCTTCGCTTAACAAGGATTTATGTGGGCCTCTTGAGAGAACACAAAACACTGAATAAATGTTGTTTTTTTTTTTCTTCTTCTAACATTGTATAAAGAATTTGCACATTCTCATAATTTTTCTTTCTTGTTCCACACATTTATTGTCACAATGTACCTCGAACCCAGAAACTCAGGGAATAGCACGAGGACCTCTTCAGGGCTTGTGCAGAAAAATCTTCTTTATCTCACTCTTTTTAAAAAAAATTTTATTTATTTATTTATTTATTTTTGGCTGTGTTGGGTCTTCGTTTCTGTGCGAGGGCTTTCTCCAGTTGCGGCAAGCGGGGGCCACTCTTCATCGCGGTGCACGGGCCTCTCACTGTCGCGGCCTCTCTTGTTGCGGAGCACAGGCTCCAGACGCGCAGGCTCAATAGTTGTGGCTCACGGGCCCAGTTGCTCCGCGGCATGTGGGATCTTCCCAGACCAGGGCTCGAACCCGTGTCCCCTGCATTGGCAGGCAGATTCCCAACCACTGCGCCACCAGGAAGCCCCTTGCTCACTCTTTATCACCTTTGGCTCTTTCTCCATCAAAGTTCAATGAACACATGAATTAAACCCCAGAAAGCAGTCTTTCTCAAATGGTGACGTCTGTCCACCAAACTTGCTTTTGGCTAAAATAAGGATCACATGTTAAAAAAAAAAGGATCTATGTCAATCTTGATTCATTTCCCCTTAGCCCTTCACAATTAATATGGAATTTGAGGTAGAGATACTCAAGGAAACAGTAGGTTCATTTTACCATCAAACATGGCTCTTCCACACCTGGTGCTCCATGTTAGAATCTCAAGGCTGCTGCTTTTGAACTCAGACTCACCCATATTGTTATCCACTTCTCTTCAGCCCCAATTCCTTACTCCATGTACCAGCCCAGGGATGCTTTTGACAACACATAACAGAAAATCCAACTAACTATATCTTAAATGAATGGGGGCGATTCTTCTCATATAATGAAAAAATCTAGAGGGAAGTGTGGATTCAATGGCTTGCCTGTCTTTGTGATTCTCTTGGCCTTTCCCTCAAGGTTGCAAAATGGCTGCTGCAGTGCCAAGCATCACATCCAAGTTAAAGGCAAAAAGACAGGTGCTGCAGTTTCACTCTTTATCCGGAAAACAAAAACTTACCTGCAAAGCTTCTAGCAGATTTCTGCTTAAGTCTGATTGCTTAGAACTGTCTCTTAGACGCCTCTAGCTGCCAGGGGGAGTTGGGAAAGCAAGTGGCGGGCAGCACAGGTGAAGGAGATTGGAAACAACCGTTTATCCCACAGCATCTGCTGCATCCTGTTTCTACCCCACCTCCCACGCTTCACTGTTGGAACATTTATGTCTTTCCTGTTTGAATGAATGGTGAGTCCTCGATGGTTGCCTCTAAATATCTCTCGAGTCCATTCTTGACATCATCCACTATGTTCCAGGAATGCTGGCCAACTTTCTGTCCTCAAAGAAAGGTGCCCCTGCTTCTTTGGACTCACTTGTCTCTCTGCCTGACATACTGCCTCTCCCGCCTCCATTTCCGTCATGCATGGGTGGTTTCTTTTCAATCTTCAAGTCTTGGCTTAAATGTCACTTCCTCGGAGTGGTCTTCCCAGACCAAAGTCGGCCCTTACACTAGCCCTTATCCCTACATGAAATTATACATGTATTTGTACAATTTGCCTTTATCATCTGTTTCCCCATGAGACTTAGGGACATCGGAACTTCCTGTCCTAGCAGTATGTCACTGTGCAAACCACAGTGCCAGGCTCGCAAGAAATATTTGTTGAATGAATAAGTGAAAAGGAGGGGAAAAAAGTCGATAGTCTCAGAACTGTTGGCAGATACTGTCAAGTGGAGACTGTGGTTCAAATAAAACCAGACCTTTAAATAACAGCAGTTTTGTTAGGAGTAAAATGTGTGTATGCAAACACATCCACGTGGGTCCACACACAGACTCCAAAATAAAGCAAAACAAGAAGAAAAAAGTAGAGGAATTTTGAGGCATAATAAAGGCACCCTCATACTTCCCATCAGCCTTTTTGCTTCATTCCTATCTTGAGGACCACGAAGGGGACGACAGGTCGCATCAGTGGGCAGATTAACAGAATTAATCATTTGCAGCGCTCTCTTATTTTTAAGCCCCAATGCGTTTCTTTTTATGTGGCCCCAGTGTTGCTAGTTTGTGGTAATCGAACCACGGCATTGGCACCGGGCTGTATTTCACACAAAATGCAAGTGGGCACCTTTGTGCCTGGAAATTGCCAAGCCCCCCTTAGAGGGGTCTCAAGGCACGAGTGGTTCCTCGCCCATGAAGGCCACTGTAGCTGCCCTGCCTTCACTCTGGCAACCTCCCACCTTGATGCTCCCCTTCTAAGAGATAATCTGCATGCAAAGGTCTTTCCCACTAAACTTTAGCCTGTCGACGCCAAGACCACGTCTCTCATCTTTGCCATCCTGGTGCCTGGCGCCAAGTGGGTGCTTATTAAATGCTGGTTGCGTTCTTATTGGACCCCCACCTTCTTCCAATCTTTTGGAAGACTCTGCCCCTCCAGTAGCCCCACACCCTATCCGAAGCTCTTTTTTTGCACAGGATCTGTGGCTCTGCCCCTCGGCATCCAGCCTGCAGGAGCTCTGCAGACACAGACCTGCGGGGGCAGCTTTCAGAACGCTGGGTGCAAAGTCCCCGCTCCTGTGTATGCAGAGCAAAGGGAGCTGATGTTTTTTGAAAAAGGAGGTTAGAAAGAAGCTTGGGGGTGTCTCCCTCAGCCCCTGCTTTGGCCTCTGGATTTGAGAACATGAGTTACAGGTGAAGGGAGATGTGAGAGAACCCAGAGAGCGGAGAGAGGAGCAGGGGTCAGTGTCTTCAATGCGGTGTCACATCCCATCCAGAGCCCTCTGGGGAGGACGCCCAGACCATTCTTCATCTCCTTCCTTCCTGGACGACCTCCGTTGGCCGTGACATCCCCGTCCCCGTGCACAATGCCCAGCCCCTTCTCCGGTTGCTGGGTCCCCTCCGTCCAGCCAAGTTTGCTTCTTTGGGACCTGTTGCCACCCGGATTCTGCTCTGGCCCCAGCTTTCGAGGGTATTCAGCGAAGGGGAGATGAAGCCCTGAGCAGCCATAGCCGGGGCAGAGCCGACCTCTCTGCGTGTCTGGGTGGCCCCAGGGGATGTCCAGGGAAGGTGGCAGCAAACGGGTGGGACTTGGGCAATATCTCCCCTTTCAAGGACGGGAGGGTGACCGTCTGGGCCTTGTCCGGAGCCCATGGAGGAGGCTCAGGGCTTTTTTTCTCCAGCGACAGCCATTCTCAGAACCAGAAGAGGGAATCTGAATAAAGAGGAGCTGCCTCCCCGCCCCAACTGCGGTTTCCAGGCGACACGCGGGCTGTCGCGGTCGCTGTCATACAAACCCTCTTCCCGTAAGACGGCAGGTCCCATGGGGAGAAGGGGTGAAGTGGAATATTTTATCAGCCGTGTACATATGTAACCAGAAATGGGGCTGAAAAGCAAAACCTCGTTTCCCTGAATAGGGGGAAGGAGGGCGGGTGGGGTGGCTGGAAGGGACTTATCTCCACGAGGTCAACAGCCAGAACACAGATGCGAACGCGGTTTTCACCCTCCGTGTTGTCAACTCGGAAAACCTAACACTGAGGGCTGCTCTGGGGATGAAGTTTAAAAGGCCTCTTGTTTTTGTATTAAAAATAAGAATCTGATATGCAGAGAAAAGGTGAAGAAAAAACAAAGAATAAGAAATATTTAAAAACTGAGCAGGAACGGGATCGCGACTCTCCGAGAGGGAACGGAGCTGGATTTCCCATTCAGGGGCCATTTCTCACTCGTAGTTTGAGGACAGTTTTGCTCCTGTGGGGAGCAAGCCCTAAGTGCTGGCATCCTGGCGGCTGAAGTTCCAAGTTAATTCTGCAGCACGGGCGGGTCAGTAGGGTGCTTGGATGGAGAAAGTAGGGCTTCCCCTCGGGGTCGGAGGAGGCAGGAGGCCGTCCAGGTACCCGGAGTGGAAGGTACAACCTCTCCTCTGCTCCGAAAAGGCAGCATCTCTACCCTGCCTCACTGAGTGCCATCCTCCGAGGATCTAAAGAACGAGGGGAAAAAAACGAAATAAAATAATGTGCTGAAATACTTGCTTTGCCCAAGGATTTAGCGTGAAAGTAACCAACCCTGCGAACAATCACCAACCCCTTTGCGCGGGGAAAGTAACCACTTGCACAGCGTGTCATAAAGGAGGCTGGTTTATTTGTGTAGCTTAGTCTTTTGTGCTAGTTGGGGAAATTGAGGGGGAGAAGGCAGAGACCCACAGGCTGGCTGGGAGGCAAGGATGAAATGTTCTTCTTATTTTTTTTTTAAGTCACTCTTTTTTAATAAATAAATAAATAAATTTATTTATTTATTTTTGGCTGTGTTGGGTCTTCGTTTCTGTGTGAGGGCTTTCTCTAGTTGCGGCAAGCGGGGGCCACTCTTCATCGCGGTGCGCGGGCCTCTCACTATCGCGGCCTCTCTTGCTGCGGAGCACGGGCTCCAGACGCGCAGGCCCAGTTGTTCCGCGGCATGTGGGATCTTCCCAGACCAGGGCTCGAACCCGTGTCCCCTGCATTGGCAGGTGGATTCTCAACCACTGCACCACCAGGGAAGCCCTGAAATGTTCTTCTAATGATCAGTCTTATGCCCATTTCCAAAGAACAGAGCACAGACATGATCAGATGGGCACACAGCACATCCTCCAACAGCTCTGTCCAGACTCAGGCTGGGGTCTTGCTACAAGCTCATTCAGAAGTTTGTGAGATTATTAAAGTTAAGCAAAGAGGGATGGAGCGTAAGCACGAGAGAGAGAGAAGAGGAAAGACCAAGAGAGAGAGAGAGAGAGAGAGAGAGAGAGAGAGAGAGAGGGAAAGAGAGAGAGAGAGAGAGAGGTGAGAAACGCAAGAACCCATCTGGGCAATGCATCACATTGAAATTGCCCCGCATTAAAAATTCACCAGCCAGTGAATTTTCAAGGGATTTGTAGTAATTAGATGACAAAATGCTGGCAAATCTCAGGCTTGCCAAAGATGTTACTCAGGGGTCAAAGACTCGACACTTTCGGCTGGGTAATTTGTAAGTGTCAATCACTCGCTGCCATCAGAGAGGAGGGAGCGATCTAACGGCTGCATTCTAACTAAGTCGAGGCGCGAGCCTTCAGCCAGCCGTCTGCCAGCAAACCCCAAGACCCCGCGGCGCTCGGCTCCGGCGCAGACAGCAGCTGCAGCCCCGCCCGGGGCTCAGAGCCACGTCGGCCGACCCAACTTTCCAACTTCTTGACTGATTTTATTCCCCTTTGTCACTTTCAGAAAGCAGCAGCAGCTTGCCAAGAGTTGGACATCCCTCCTTCATGGAGGGGAAAGTGTCCTGTGGCCGGCCACCACTGAAGGTAGAAACGGCGACTCTCTGCACCTGGACAGGCCCCGGGGCCTAGTCTTCTCATCTGTGAAGTGGGGCTGAGACTCGCCTGTCAGGGCCATCCTTACTGAAGGAGGAAGAACCCACTCTGTACCTGCCAAACCGATTCCTTCGCTCGGTATCTGCCCGCCTTTGTCTCAGGAGCTGTGCTGGGCTCTGAGGACTGGGCAGTGACCAAGAGGACACACCTGCCCCCAGGGAACATTCTAGTTGATGGGGAGGAGGAACGGATAATAAACAAATCAACAGAAAGCACGTCAGGGCTTCCCTGGTGGCGCAGTGGTTGGGAATCCGCCTGCCAGTGCAGGGGACATGGGTTCGAGCCCTGGTCCGGGAAGATCCCACATGCCGCGGAGCAACTAAGCCCGTGAGCCACAATTACTGAGCCTGCGCGTCTGGAGCCTGTGCTCCGCAACAGGAGAGGCCGCGACAGTGAGAGGCCCGCGCACCGCGATGAAGAGTGGCCCCCGCTTGCCACAACTAGAGAAAGCCCTCGCACAGAAACGAAGACCCAACACAGCCAAAAATAAATAAATATAAAAAATTAATTAATTAATTAAAGAAACGTTAAAAAAAAAAAAAAGAAAGCACGTCAGAGGCTGTAAAGTGCTAGGAAGAAAATGAAACAGAGTCAGGAGGATTAGAGCGTGTCTGGGGACCCTACTTTATACAGTGATGGAAGGAAAGGCCTCTTGGAGGAAACGAGGGCACGGAATGCTCACCAGAGGGCCTGCAAGGCCAAGCCCCGAGGCCCTAGCTGGACGATTCTGTTCTGAGAATTATCACAAGGCTGGAGACTGGGACGAAGGTAGGTAGGGATACGGCGGGGCTGGGCCCCCAAAGCCTTGGATGCTTTGGGGCCCCACGAGGCTGGGCTTGGTGCAGCCCAGACCGGACAGTCCCTGCTCAAATCTGATTTGGGTCCTAAGGGGAGGGAAAGCACCTGGAGATGCCCATATGTGGCGTCCGGCCTGCCTGTGGGCCCGGGCCGACACTTGCCGGGGGATCTCATTTCAGCTGCTCGCGCTGATTGAAAGCGAGCTACAAAGGGGACCAGTGAGCTGAAAGGTAAAATGACGCTATCAGGATGGCGGCTGGCCTGGAACTGTCTGGACCCCAGACCAGCCTGAAAAGGAGACCCTTTTCGAGATGATGGGTGCAGAGCGACCCCTCTCTCCCTCACTGCTCCTGCCCATCAGGGTAGTTTTTGGAAAGAGCACTGGCTTTGGAACCAGACAGATCCTGGGCCCTGAAGGCTGACTCTGCTGTTTCTGAGCTGTGTAACCCTGGAGAAGGTACTCCATCTCTCTGGACCTCTGTTTACGCATCTGGACAATGGGCACATGAGCCCCACTCACACGGTACAGACAGGTGTTATTCGTAAGAATCTGGCTCAGGGGAGGTTCTCAACAGAAGCACTTCCAACTCCAACATAGCCCTGATAAACAAAAGATGGTCAGACTCTGGCTGGCCGCTTAAAGAGTATCCCAATTAGCAAAAGAATTCTGCGGCTGAACCACACTTTAGGGGTATAAGCCAGGGGGCAAACCTCTGCTTTAAAAGAGCTGAAACAGGGTGTCTTTGTATAGCCTGCAGCCTGGTTTGCAAAATAAATGTCCAAAGTGGAATCTATATGCTGGGGATATTTATGTATTTGGCTCATATTGGGTCCAGGGAGGGGCCAGGGCTGGGATCTGTAAATCACTTTCTCCCTTGAGCTCTTCATGGTTATTTCTCATTTGTTGTTGGCAGGGCCAGGGCGCCATGCAGGGTGTATTTATTCCTCTCACCCACCTCCTTTCCTGGGCCTGGGTCTCCATCCCAGCGAGCCTTTGCTGCAGGTTTAACTGGGCTGTGAAACTGCTCAAGGGGAAAATGAGAAACTACCCAGTGTTTCATGGGAGGCAGTGGGCTGGGCTTCCCGAGCTCCGATGGCCAACCCTCACCACTCCACGGAGCAGGGATAACTGCAAGCCCCTGGACCAGGACGCAGGTGCCTGCGGCACCCACCAAATCCACGCCAGACTCCCCTGCAGCTCGGAGGCCCGGAGGCTCACTTGAGATGCAGATGAAAATTAGCAGCAGCAGCAAGTTGGCTCAACTATTCCCCACGGCCCCTCGTTAATATCACCCATCTTTGTAGTTTCGACTGGGGAGTTTGGAGCTGACCCGGCATCTGCTTAAGAATCAGTGGGACAGAGAATTGTAAGGCAAACAACGCTGATCACCCCAAAGGAGCTGCCGTTTATTGAGCACTTACTACATGCCAGGCGCTAAGCTGAGGCCCCTGGTGAGCTTCAGCTCAGCTGATCCTCACGAGGACCCAGGGATGGTAGGTGACTGTCCCCTCATCAGTGGGACCGTCCCTGAGCCCATGTGAAGGTGTTCCCCCCCCCACTTCCAGTGCCATCTCCGTGCTGTGATTTCCAGCCCTTCTCTCTGCCTGACGTTATATTACAGGCACTTCGAGGATGGACCCAGGCTTTGTTTGTGATGAAGGCAGCCGACCTCTTTGCCTCCCTGGGTCACAGAGGCTATGGTTTTTAAAACTACCTGTTTGTTGCCCTGAATCAGAGAAAGAGCCGGTGTAGTGGGGAGGGGCCTGGAGGACCCTGAATGCGTGTCCTGGCTGCTGTCTGGGCAAAAGAGGCGGTGGCTTGCGCTGGCCGCATAGCCTTCTGAAGCCGAGGCTAAGCTCCGGACGACCCAGAACCGCATGTGCATGGCTTCCCTGTCCTTTGCACAAAGGACACACAGACACGCATGCCTCATCAGAGCTGGGAACCTTCCCAGTGCCCCTGGAGCGTCCCCCCCATCTCAGCAGTCTCAGGCTGCCACAGCCTGAACTGTCTGCTCCTGCCCAGGCTGCGGGCCCCGAGGGGCAGGGGCTGTGTCTGCCCTCTTCCCCATGGACCCCGGGACCCGGCCCTGGGAAGGTGCCAGTCAGTCAACATTCTGCTGAATGAATAAACGCGTGCACTCTCTCTCAAAGGCCTCGGCTGGCGGTCTGGGGCTTGGGGATGAACGTCAGGGAGACCCAGCAGGAACACCCCAGCCTCTTCGGAGCTGGGAGACTCTGGGGCTGTCCCCGGCATAGCCTCGGGCCTCAGTTTCCCCAACTGAAAAATGGGGGGAAAGAGCAGTGCCCGTGGGTTGCAGGGCTGTGGTGAGTATTCAGCCATGGATCACTGGACTTCATTTTATCATTGAATCCCCAGGGCCAGAACTTAGCTCTCAGAGAAAGATGGCTGAGTCATGAGGACGCAGACCCCAGCCCTGAGACTGTCGCAGGTGTGCCTGGAGGGCTCAGGGTCTTCTAATGTGGGCCCCCGATTACTCAAGTCCTTGCTCTGCGTCGACCTCCATCCCTGACAGAACGGACTGCCTTTGGAGACACAGCGCGGGTCCTCGCTGGGCGTCTGAACACGGATGCTGCACCCACGGGGAGGACGGGGTGGGGGGACGGATGCTGCTCCTTGGAACGGGTTTCGTCCTAATAATTAGGGACTGAGGCCCCAAGGTGGCACCGCACCAGGAAGGTCAAGGATGCGGTAGGATGTAATCTCTGCAGACGCCCCGCGAGCTCCGGTTAAGAGTCCAAACACTCCTCCAGGTGCGAGAGGAAAAGGGACAGGCTCTGGCTGCCAGCAGCCTGGCTGGAGGGGAGCTTCCAGCTCACAGGAACGGGCAGAAAGGGTGGTTCAGAGCCTTGCCAGGCTTCCTCAAATGGGTGGGGCTGTGTTTCCAGGCAGAGGCAGACACGGAGGGTCAGGACGGGGTGGGGAGTAGTGGGGACGCAGCCTGGAGGTGAAGGGCACAGCCCGGAGTTGGCCGCCTGCTTCCGACCCTGGCTGACCCTGGAGCTGTATGGTCTTGGGCAAAGCACCTAACCTCTCTGGGTTTCTGCTTCCTCAGTGGAGATGAAGATGGTGATAATGGTGCCCATCTCGTGGGGAGGTGAAGGATTAAGTAAGTTAATCTGTGGTTAGAGCAGTGGTGATTATGGTCACTTAGGATGGTGGATGAACCAAGCCCACAATGGGGGAGGCCAAGAGAAGGAAAGAAGGACCCTCCCCCAAGGCCCACAGTGTGCCAGGGGCTTTATGTCTCTTTCAGCCTATGGATGGGGCCCTGGCTCCGAGAGGTGCAGTGTCTAGCCTGAGTCACACAGCGGGTGATCACCCACCCAGGCCCGCTCACTGAATCCTCTGAGGTGGGCGTTCCTGTCATCCCCATTTTACAGAAGAGGAGACCGAGGCACAGAAAGCCAGGCCACTTGGTCCTGAGGTCACAGAGCTTGTCGTAAGCGGTGGAGCCGGGATTTCTACCCAGCAGTCTGGCTTTTCCCACCCAGCTGTGCATGATTCAGATTCCCTGACCTCAGGCTGCGGGGAGGGTTAGTGAGCTTGTCACCCACGGGAAGTGCCTGCAACTCCCAGGACCAGCTCTTCCTCACTTGGTGACGAGGGGGTTGGTCCTCCTGGGATGGTCTGCCCCAGGCAACCGGTCCCTCCTGGGGTCTCTGGCTGGACCCTGTAACTGTGGTCAGGAGATCCCTGAGGGAGAGGCTAACCTCCTCTCCCTCAGAGTGGCCGGGTTTGGGGTCCCAAACCCTCAATGCCAGCCAGACGCCAGGGTGGGTACCAGCATCCCTGAAAGGCTGCACCCCCTCTCCCAGCCCCTTCCGTGTGCTCCATGTCCCGGGCCCAGAGCCTGCCCCCAGCTCCCCCGAGGGCGCTGGCTGCTGCGAGGGGACCCCTGCTCCCCAAGCCGTCTGGCAGCCCCTTGTGGGAGCGAGTGGCCACGGGCCACCTTGCCATCTGCAGCCCTGCCTTCAGGTTTCCCAATTCCGGTCACATCGTGCCCACACCTGCCCGCCGCCGCACGCCATTGCCACTCTCCTTCCCCGGCCCTGGTTTGGGGTGAAAGCCTTGCTTATTAGTCAATCTGGGGCCCACTTACTGTGAATTACCAGGCCTGATTGATATTCATGAGTGGATACATCTGAAACCTCAGTCAGCTGCCACGTGACTCTGCCTGGGGGAGGCGGCTGCTCTGAGGACGCGGGGACCTGAGTGGCCCCGGCACGCGGCGGCGGTCCCCGGCTGACGGCCGTCCATGCCCAGCTGTGGCCGGGACCGGGAAGTGCCAGCAGGGTTTTCCAGCCCGGATGGTGGCGGGGAGGAGGGGCCGGGGGCTGGGGCGGAGGGAGGCCAGCAGCCGGCCGCCCCAGTTCCCACTGCTCCACCCTTGCGCGGCCGTTCCTCCCACCTGGACCTCCTCTTCCTCTCCGCCTAGCTACCCCCTCCCCCCGCAGCTGGGACATCACTTCCGAGAGGTGCCTCCCCAGCACCCCCATCTGAGTCAGGCCCCCCAGCATTATTCTCCTGGTGCACTGCACTATGCCCGCGCGCACACACACTGCAGGGGCATTCCGGTCTGCAATCTTGTTTTCTGGTGTTTGGGGTTGAGTTCCATGGGGACCTAGTCTTGTACCCCTGGCTCACCATCTGGCGCCTGGCACAGGGTAGCGTTCAGTAAAACTTGGTGGGATGCATGGTAAAGTGCTTCCCCCGGACTAGGCCCCGGGCTGTGGCTCAGCCCACATCTCCCCTGGGCTTGAAACCCCCTGGGAGGGACAGTGTATTCTCTGTTTGCAGAGAGAGCAGATGCAGAGATTCAGGAACCTGGGAAGCAGAACCCAGGCTGGTGTGATTCTCAAGCCTGTGCTTCAGGGTTAAAGGGAGGAACTTAACCTCTCACCCCCAAGGGCTTGGATTTCTGGCAAGTACCTTGTCTTGAGGGTCCGGGGGCTTTTGCTCCAGGCAAGATGCTGTGTAAGTAAATATTGACGATCAGCTCAGAGAACATGCAAAGCCCTCTCCATTCTGAAACACCGCTTTGCTGAGCGGGGGCTGAAAGCATAGGTCTGTCTACATGCTTCTTCGCAGATCAGATACCCAGCTGAACAGAAGAGAGATGCGGAAACTGGGACTGCTTTCCAGACGCTTCGAAGTTCAAGTCTGGCCTCTCCAAGCAGGAACAAGGAGCAGCTGCTTTACAAGCCCACCCCTGCAAAACCAGACGAGGTGGTGCGCCCGTCCCTGATTCCTGGCTTTGAAGGCCAGGGCAGGGAGGCCTAGGGATTGGAGAGGGGTCAGTATGCAGAGAAATGAGGCTAAATCCAAACTCCGATTTTGAAATTCAAACGTTTCCCAGAGAAAACAAGGTTTGAACGGACTGAGTCTTGGGAACCAGAATGAACGTTTTTTTGTTTTTTGTTTTGAAACCCGAGGGCTTTTTTTAGAAAGGGGGGGGGCTTCCCTGGTGGCGCGGTGGTTGAGAATCTGCCTGCCAGTGCAGGGGACGCGGGTTCGAGCCCTGGTCTGGGAAGATCCCACATGCCGCGGAGCAACTAGGCCCGTGAGCCACAACTACTGAGCCGGCACGTCTGGAGCCTGTGCTCCGCAACGGAAGGGGCCACGATAGTGAGAGGCCCGCGCACCGCGATGAAGAGTGGCCCCCGCTTGCCGCAACTGGAGAAAGCCCTTGCACAGAAACGAAGACCCAACACAGCCAAAAATAAATAAATAAATAAAGTAGCTATATTAAAAAAAAAACTTTAAAAAAATAAAAAATAAATAAAAAGGGGGGTGGGGCAGGGATGGGAACCACGTCCACGTACTGGGTGCTCGGGGCACTGTGCGGAGGGGCCGGCTCCCCTTCCTCGAGGAGGATTGGGGTGGAGGCTGCCCGGCCGGAGGGAATCTGTCAGTGACCCCTGGGCAGCTCTGGGGCGCACCTGGCTGTGACGATCAGAGGGCAAAGAGCACAGAAACTTCCAGCAGGAGGATATTAACTCGCTGGCCCAGTGACACCCGGGGGCTTGATGAGTGCCATCTGGGTCCCTTGGCAGCGCGAATGCTCCGGAAGAGAGAGGATTCATCTCGGAGTCTGGGCTCATCTGCCTGGCTAGAACTTTCCTGGGTTTGGCAGTAAAGAGTCTCTGGATGGCCTGCTTCTCCCGAGGTCGGACTAGGGGCGACCTGGGTTCCAGCAAACGCTTAGTGGGCGCCCCCCCCCCACTTGTGGACAAGCCCTTGAAGGCTTCCTCTGGGGACAGAGCACACACACTCTGTGCTATGAGGAAGCACCGTGTCAGCAACAACACTGAGAGGCTCAGAGGGAGGGCACCTGAGTCTTGGGTGGCCAGGGGGCACTGCTCAGAGCCAGTGGTGTCGAGACACGAAGGATGAGAAGGCGGGAAACGGTGGGGGAAGTGGGAGACGAGGTGTCCCGGTCACCCAGGCCACCGATGGGCGCTGGCACTAAGATGGTCCCCAAGGGAAGGGATGGGTGCTGGGTATGTTGTGTGCGGGATCCCGACTGCACTCATGGCCCACTTTTCACCCCCTCCACCACCACGTCCATGCATTTTGCTAGTCCCCGCCCTTGCTGACTTTGAGCTCCACCATATGACTTGCTTTGGCCAATGGGGCAGTAAGCAAACCTGTCTTTGCGTGTAAGCTGTGTGTAAGCAACAAGAGTCACACACTTCTCTGGGGTTTTTCATTGACACCTAGTGCTTGGGTCTTAAACCCGTTATCCAAATTCTTGGGTTAAGAATCCATGGAAAGATGTGGTATGTGTGTGCAATGGAATATTACTGAGCCACAAAAAGGAACAAAATTGGGTTGTTTGTAGAGACGTGGAGGGACCTAGAGACTGTCATACAAAGTGAAGTAAGTCAGAAAAACAAACATTGTATATTAACGCATATATGTGGAATCTGAAAACATTGGTATAGACGATCTTATTTACAAAGCAGAAATAGAGACAGACGTAGAGAACAAATGTATGGATACCAAGGGGGAAAGGGGGAGGGTGGGATGAATTGGGAGATTGGGATTGACATACATATACTATTGATACTATGTATAAAATAGATAACTAATGAGAACCTACTGTATAGCACAGGGAACTCTACTCAATGCTCTGTGGCCTAAATGGGAAGGGAATCCAAAAGAGAGGGCATATATGTATACGTATAGCTGATTCACTTTGCTGTACAGTAGAAACTAACACCAGATTGTAAAGCAACTATACTCCAATAAAAATTTAAAAAAAGAATCCATGGAAACATCATATTTTTGGATCTTTGAATGGTGCTCATGTGGGGTTGAGTTCTACAGTCAGCTCAAAAGGTGAAAATCTGGGCCAGTGAAATTGGTCTTGACAACGCCCCATGAAGACGCCGGGCAGGAGCCTGGCTGATTCCCACACTCCCTCTCCTGCTTCCTGCAGCACGAGGACCTCCATGTCTTAATGGGCCGACGGCCACCCAGGAGAAAGACTATTTCGCAGTGTTCCTTGAAGGCAGGTTTGACCACGTGACTCTGTCCTGGCCAAAGAGATGCGGGCAGAAGTGACATGAGATGGCCCAGGCTGTGTCCTCCTGCTGGCCGTGTCCTGCACAGAGAGAGCTCTCCTGGCCGTGTGATCCAGAGGCAGCTGGGTCCCTGCCACTGTGCAATGCCCTGTCAGAGCGAGGCTGCTCACCTTCCCAGTGTCACGTGAGAGAAGTCAGCCTCCATCCTCTTGAAACCACTGATTTTGGGGTCTGTCACAGCAAGGGAAACACACTCTAATACACCGTCTGTCTGCAAGGCCACCACAGCTGGCTGTATCTGTAGCTTGCTGCTGTTCTTTGGTTGAGCACCAGGTAAAGAAGCTGGCTAGCATTTCAGAGTTGACAAAAGATCTCCCAGCTCAAAACTGTTGCGGTGAGATGCTTATTCTCTGAGGGCTGGGCAACCTAACCCAAGAATAGAAATACTGGAGGGGGAGGGGCTTAAGGGCTCTGGACCCACATGCCAGCTCCTCTGGGAAATACAGTTCGAGAATCATTAAAGGAACCAGTGTTCTAGGCTATGTCTTATGTGGCCCGCCACCCCTCAAGCGTCCTTCCTTCTCCCAAGCAGCCAAAACTTTGACTGTGGGGCGGTGGCCAGTGAGGATGCCTGGAGGCAAGGGGGCCTGCCTTGTTCCAGCACCTTCCTGGAGTATTAGCCGTGCACGGCTCACTTCAGTCCTCAAGCCTCAGTTTCCTCACCTGGGCAACGAGAGCGACAGCCTCTGCCTTGTCGCAGCCGAGACTCAACACTGCGAGAGCGCCTCGTAAACCGCGGGGCGACACACAGACATGCGAGGTGGCGGTGATATTATCGCCTGGCATCTTTTTTGGGGGTCCAGGAGAAGGGAGGGCTCTTGACAGTCCCTAGGGAAGGCAGGAGCAGCTGCCATCCAGAAATCTGCACGACTACAGAGAAATGTTTGCTGTTGGCCTGAGCCCAAGGATGGGGCACTGCAGCCCCAGTGGATCGTTTTCATGAAAGCTGCGATTAAGGGGAAGTGGGGTCTATTAAAGAAGCTGGAGGGGACGCAGCCCTGGCTTCTGGCGATGCTCTAATTAGATTGCAGGGCCCCTCTTATTTTGCTGCTGAGCCAGAAGGCCCTGGGCTCAGGGCTCGTGCTGGGTGGTGGGTGATGGCGAGAGCCTGCCGGGGCCCAGGGGGCACGCCTTATGCTGGGGAATGGGGTAACTACGGCAAACGCTTGTACAGTGCTTGCTGCATGGCAGGGACTATACTGTACTCGCTTGATCCTCACAACTCCAGGAGTCGTATGGCTGTTGTTCTCAGTTCACAGATGAGGACACCCAGGCACAGAGAGGTCGAGCGGCAAGCTCAAGGTCATGCTGCAGGTAAGTGGCAGAGCTGGGATTCTGGCCCAGGGAGCCTGGCTGGGTCTGGGCAGAGGTGGCAGGATGGGAAGGGCACAGAATGGGGAGCGATGCCATGGTGTGACCTTGGGGAAGCCACCCGCCCTCTCTGGCTCTGGCTTTCTGAGCTATAAGATTAGAGGGGCTTGCTTTAGATCAGGGATTGGCAAACTTGATGTTAAGAGCCAGACGGTAAATATTTTGGGCTTGCAGGCCATACAGTCTCTGTTTTAACTACTCAGCTCTGCTGCTGCAGCAGGAGGGCAGCCTAGACCATCTGTAAACCAATGGCCATGGCTGTGTGCCAATAAAACTTTATTTATACCAACAGGCAGCAGCTGGACCTGGTCCACAGGCCCGCAGCCTACCAACCCCCAGTTTAGATCACTCATGTCCTTTCTTTACCACTTTTTTTTTTTTTTTGGCCAAGCTGCGTGGCTTGCAGGATCTTAGTTCCCTGACCAGGGATTGAACTCAGGCCCTTGGCAGTGAAAGCATGGGGTCCTAACCACTGGACAGCCAGGGAATTCCCTTTACCACTTCTTTGTATCACATTCATGTTCTTAATAATTTTCTTTATGCAAATTCACTATTTTTTTACCTCCTCCTTAGGGCTTGGCAAAACCATTGGCTTGATGAGCTAGCTGTATATTTCCAATTATA
The DNA here is from genome assembly GCF_949987535.1 of Balaenoptera acutorostrata. Lineage (NCBI taxonomy): Eukaryota > Metazoa > Chordata > Mammalia > Artiodactyla > Balaenopteridae > Balaenoptera > Balaenoptera acutorostrata. The sequence goes on from NC_080076.1 coordinate 78,721,968, forward strand.
ACATACACGTGAAAATAAACCCATAAGTTAAAAATTAAAAAAAATAAAGTTTATGGGCTGCCTAAAATCATCTCGTGTACCACGGAAGCCTGCACTCCATGCTTCATGAGACATGTTTACATCAGTGGTTTTCCAACCAACTCCTGACGGGGAGGATGAACACGTTGGGGGGGTGGGCCTTACACCCTGACTTTGAATAGAGCGGTTCTACTTTCCCTGTTTTCTACATTGGGGTTCTGCATAAGACTTTTGCTTGGAAAAACGGGTCCTGTGGTCAAGAGAGTTTGGAACCACCTAAAAGTGGCTTCAAAATGAACTGGGAACTGGTGAGCTTTGGGCGAGGACATCCCAGCTCTGCCTGCACGGGGCTGTGAGCCTCCACGCTGCTTCTTAGATTTCCTAAAGAAAAACAGATGATTTCCTGTTACACCTTTGGTCCAGCCCTCTCTCCTGAACTGGAGACACACATCCTCCGGGAAGCCCTCCATCTCCACCTGACGGCTCTCTCCAACTGAGCGCGTTAAAAACCCAACTCCTGGTTCCCCTCTGGGCCAGCTCCTGCCCGTGGCCTGTCTCAGCACATGCTGACTGCTGTCTCCCCGGGGCTAAGGCCCCAAACCATGGCGCAGCGCAGCCCACAGCCAGACCTCTAGTCTGTCCCCTGGGCTCCACCTTCAGTACATCTGGGACCCGGCCGCCTGTCACCTCCTCCGCTGGTTGAAGCCGCCACACCTCCCCTGGATTACGGCAGGGGCCCTGCCCTCCTCCCCGGGCCCTGGGCTCGGCAGCCAAGCTGAGCCTGCGCAGTGGTCTTTCCCGTCCAGGGCCCTCGCTCCCGCTGCCCCTCCGTCCCTTCCCTCCCGCTCTGCTCTCACGCCTCCTCCTTGGGGAGTCGTCCCTCGGTCCCTCCGGACACCCCGTACAGAAAGCAGCCTCAGTAGCACCAGAGGAGAAAACATCTGCTTGCTGTCTCTCTCCCCACATCCCACTGTCAGCTCCTGGGGACCCGGGAGTGTCCCTCCCAGCACCCAGGGCTGGGCCTGGTGCACAGCCGCCTGAGCAAACGTCTTGGGATGCACGTGCCCAGGTGTTTCGGGTTCAGACCTCTCCTCGGGCTCTGCAGCAACAGGAGCCCCCGGGGATGAGGCCACGGGCTCTGCCTTCGGGAGGTGACCGTCCTCCGGGGGTCTCGGGGGTACCCCATCACCCCCACGCTCTACCCTGGTGCCCTCCACAGCTCCACTGAGCCCCAACATGCGCCCGTGCACTGGGGATTGACGGCATTCGATGGTATTAATTTTTAATTTTTTTTTTTTTATAGCTACTTTATTTATTTATTCATTTTTGGCTGTGTTGGGTCTTCGGTTCGTGCGAGGGCTTTCTCTAGTTGCGGCGAGCGGGGGCCACTCTTCATCGCGGTGCGGGGACCGCTCTTCATCGCGGTGCGCGGGCCTTTCACTATCGCAGCCCCTCCCGTTGCGGGGCACAGGCTCCAGACGCGCAGGCTCAGTAGTTGTGGCTCACGGGCCCAGTCGCTCCGTGGCATGTGGGATCTTCCCAGACCAGGGCTCGAACCCGTGTCCCCTGCATTAGCAGGCAGATTCTCAACCACTGAGCCACCAGGGAAGCCCTCGATGGTATTAAAAACAAAACCAAACAGCATGTTAGGAGTTCATGGTAAGTAGGTGCTGAGCAGGAAAAGCCTCATCAGGGGAAAAAATAACTGGATGCCTTTCATTCAAGCCGCCCTGAGGTTAGATTTTGAGTTCCGGCACACGCCGGCCTTCCTTCCTGAGCCTCAAGCTCCTCATCTGTAAAATGGGGACAGCAGCGCAGCCCGCGGCACAGGGGTGAGGAGAGGAGGGTGTGCATTAAGGCCCCGAGTGGGGCCAGGCTCTCCTGCAAGCACGTGCTGCCCCGCTGCCCTGGGCAGGAGTGCTCGGGGCGGGTTGGAACTCGGGCTTCCCGCTACCTGGAGCTGGGCGCGAGTCCCGGGGGCAGCCCCTTATGCCGTGTCACCTGGGAACGTCACCTGCCCCTTGGAGGCTCCACTTGTGTACATCTCGTAAACTTACCTCCCACAGCTGCTGGGAGGACAAAGTGGCGTTCGTTCCTTCATCACATATTTACCAAGCACTTCCTACCCGAGAGGCACAGGAGATGCGGTGCACACGGAAGAGGCACGGACCCTGCCCTCCCGGGGCTGACAACCCCAGGAGGGAGGACAGACACGAAACCACGACACAGACAACCATTTACAGCTGTGACAGGGGCCAGGGACACGCTTAGGTGTTACGAGGGCATCCAACCGGGGGGGCCTGGCTTGTCTGGCGTAGGGTTTGGAAAAGTCAGCTAGGGGAAGGTGCCTATTTCAGCGGCTGGGGCAAGATGGGAGAACAAATTTATTATTAAGCCAGGATTCTATTAATCTGTTATTATTAATACTGCTGAAAAAAATGATCGCATATTATTAGTGAAGCTCAGCAAAGAGAACCAGAGAGGCTTTTTCGTGGGAGGGGAGTGCATGTTCCATTTCTGCAAGGTGTACCAAAGGGTTAAAGTCATTTTCATTAAAATTCAAATTTCAGCAGGCGCTCACTCTCCCTTCGCCGTCCTTTGAACGTTTGACTGGCAACCATTTCATATTTCAATCTCGGCAGAACAAATTGAATTAGATGTTGAAACCAAACTCGGCTCTGTTCACCAAAGCCTGCATGCTCGGCTTGCACTAATCCTTTCCTAGCTGCTGCAGAGCACAGACGGGTGCTGGGAGGGACGGGTCCTGCCACAAAAGACAAAAGAGCCCAAGGAGGCGGTAAAAGGAAAGGAGGAAAAACACGGGGGCAAAGGCCGCTCGAACTTGTCTTCTGCCTGATTCTCGGGTCTTCAAGCCCAGGAGACAAACTCCCGTGTGGATCCAGGGTTTCTGTGGATGCATTCCTGGCACCCAGCACAGTGCCAAATGCAGAGGGATGCCTAGTGTTCAATGGACGAATGAATGAATGATTGGGGGTGAGGATTAGCCGTTGGCTTTGAGGACTTAACTCCGCCACCCTCTGCCTCTGGCCTGTGCCGTTCCCCCGCTTTCCTTTCCGAGACACTGCAAGATGCCTGGCGCCCTCCCAGGGTCAAGGTGCTTCCGCTGGGACCTGGGCTCACTCCAGTCCTGTGATCCTCCGCACCAGCCCCTGCAGAGCGTGCAAACCGGCCGGAGGATGCCAGCTCGCGTTTCCCAGGAGGAAGGGGGCAGACTTCACACCCTGGGATCACACCATGGCTGAGGGTCTGTGGAATGGCCTACAAGCGCTGACACAAGGGCCCGAGCCTGGCTTCCAGCCTACTGTGCCCACGGGTAACCCCAGGATGGAAAGGGTTAGGAATAAGCACAGCAACACCGGTCGTTTCTGGGGGAGGGGCTCACTTATTTCCCAACTGTACCACGGCAACCGTGGGCTCATCCTGAGTCTGGCTTTGACTTTGTATGAGGAGCAACTGGGTAAACCACGTCTCTGCTTGGCCTGCTCGGGGGCTGCTGGGCAGAGGTCACCCCCTCCAGGCTGCCTTCCTGGTTACACAGGCTCCTTTCCACTACGACCCACCTCAGAATGCTCATCCTTCCTCAGGTGCGACCTCCATGCTTTATTTCTGGAATTTCTTTCCTACATCTTCTGGTGGTTTGGGACCTCTGATGTCCCATCATCATTCAAACACACCTGAAGCCCCCTCCCTGAAAGCTCCCCCCGTGCCCCACTGCTCTGGTGACAACAGTGACCGTCAATCTCCCCAGGGCCTTCGCTCCAAGGCCCGGAGTCTCCCCAGTTCACCCGGCACACATAGGGTGGATGCTTTTCTTCTGAAACGCTTTCACGCCGTCCCTCTCCCTCAGAGGGGGAAAGACGGGCCCTCCTCTGGGCCAGGCTAAAGACCTGGCTTTATTTTATTATTACCTAGCTATACTTTTTATTCCAGAATACCAATAATAATGACGATGATGATTATGATAATAAAAATGATGAGAGCTTTAGTAGTTCCTGTTTAAAGAGTTACTTTCAAAGGCGTGGGGACAGGGCTCAGGGTTACTGAGACACGTGTTCAACCTCCAGGCCATCCCCTGCGCCAGGTACTGTGCGCGAAAGGACCAGGGACAGGACCGGCTGAGGAGGGACAGGGGGGCAGGGGCTGGGCAAGGAGAGGAACGGAATGTGGCTACTTTCGATAAGGTGGTCGGGGCTGTCTCTCTGAGGGACGGAGGGAAGCTTAAACTAAGATCTCAGAGTGGCTGGTGGAGGTGGGGGAAGGAAACAGGAAGAAAGCGGGGGCAGGGTGTCCCAGGCAGAGGAAAGAGCAAGCGCAAAGGCCCTGGGGTGGGACTTGCTGTAAAGGCCGGAGCGCAGCAAGTGAGGGGCAGGGGCAGGGGAGGCAGGGCCTTCTTGCTCGTCCGTGGTGAAGAGTGTGGCTTTACTCCAAGTGTGCACGGGGGGGCAGGGCCGAAGGGATTTAAACTACACCCCCCATGATCCAGCTCATGGCTGCACGTGGAGAATGCAGTGCTCCTGGGGGAGCGTGGAGTCTGCCGTGGGCGCTGGTGAGAGCCAGGTGTGGCATGAAGGTGGGGGGACGGGGTACCCCCCCCGAGATCTCTAGGGGAGTTGAAGCGACTGCTTCTACTTGCTTCTGGGGGGGCCCTTCCACCCCAGACAGTAAGCCCCCAGGGTTGGGGGTACAGACGCCAGGCTGGGACGGGCAGGCAGGAGGGAAGGGGCCACAGTCTCCCTGAGCGCAGCTGGCTGAGTGGCTGGTGGTTTTCCCTCCTGCCGCTCCCTCAGGCCGTCAGCTTCACAACCTCCTTGCTCCTCTGCTGGTCCTGAGCTTTCTCTGGGCTCGGGCCGCAGCTTGCTTGCTTTTTCTTTTGGACACAGGGAAGACAGTAAAGCATGAAGGTCAAGAAAGACCCGAGGCCCTGGGGTCAGATTCACATCCTGCAGGTGCCTGAAGCTCTCTGGACCTCACAATACCCCTGCCATATGGAGGCGCCGTTAGCACCAACCCATTTTAAAGATGAGGAGACTGAGGAATCGAAGGTTAAGTCACTGGCCCACGCTCACAAGGCTGGTGAGTGGTGGATGTTACCAGGGACCCAGAATGGTCTGAACGCAGAGCCTGAGCTGGCATGGCAACACCAGGAGGTGGTGAATTCCAATCTGAGGACATTCTAGTACCTTCGGTGAAGTCGGTGCCAAGGTCGCCTCCTCCTGTGCCAGGCCCACGGGTCTGCAATCTTATTTAACCAGAAGAATCCACATGGCCCTTAACGGGACAAGCAGTGGGGAGGGAGGGGGTGGACCCCAGCCCTGTCATCCCTGGGACCCACGGAAACTTGGGAGCCTGGTCACCCGAGGGCCCCCACACAGGCTCTGTGGTCTGATGTCGGGGAGATGCCTCACTATAAAAGCTGGGAATGAGCCACGCTGGGTCTGTGTCTTTTGCTTCCATTATGTCCCACGGATGACCTAGGATGGATTAGGAAGCACCTGCCCCCAGGGAACTGGGGACACGCTCAGCCTTGCAGGGCTGTCAGCGCTGTGTGGTCTTGCTTGGATTCCAGGCCACTCCGAAAACGGCTTGATGTGGACTGAAGCCTCCTCCCAGAAAAATACACAGACCGAATTTTACACAGCAAGTCAGAAGATCCCTGGGCTCTCACTCGGGGCTCCCAGCTGCCCCAAATGAAGAAGGAAACAAAAACGCTGACGAGTGCTTGCTCTGGGCTTTACTTGGATTGACTGATGTAGTCCAAGCACCGTCCCTGAGGTAGGTACAAGATCACCCCCATTTTATAGAAAGAGAAGCTGAGGGTCAGAGGGGACCTCGCTGGTCCAGTCACACAGCTGCGGATGGCTGGGCTGGGATTCAGACCCAGGGTAGACGGGTTATAGCTCTTTCCTCTCTACCATCCCCCTCCTGGTGTGTGCTGGGTGTGAATCTCCAGGCGGGAGTAGGTGTGGGCACCCCAGGTCTGGGATGAGCCTTGGGACACTGCTTGCCAGGGCTGGGGACCTGTTTGCGTTTCACAGGGTCCGCAGCCTGTGGGTAGAGGGCGTCTGCCGTTAGTGACACAGCCGGGCTCAACCAATGAGCCAGTGTCTGGGTTTGGAGCCTGGTGCTTTGTGAGCGGCCCCATGGTCAGTGCGGATGGAAGATGCTCTGGTGACTAAACCAGGGCTCATGGTCCCAAGGGGCGAGGAAGGGGCAGGACAGAGGCCACGTCCCAGGCTGTGAGCAGTCCCGTGGAGAGACGGAGGCGGGAACTCCAGCTTTGCAGCCCTGGAGGGGGGAGCAAGAACAGAAGCTTCTGGAGCCCGCCTTACACGCTCAGCACTGTTCCTGGCGTTCTTCACGATCATTACATTTCTTTCTCGCTAAAGCCCTCTGAGGTGGGAACCAGTTAGCGAGGAGGAGGCTGGGCCCAGGGAGGTGAGCTGACTTGGCAGGGGTCCCCAGTCTGTGCCGGGTGGAGCGGGGCTTCATGCCCAAACAGCCCAACTCCGGAGAGCTGCCTTCAGCCTGGTGAGTATTCCGGGCTTGTGGGCAGTGGGGCCTGAGGGTCCTTGCGCCCATGTAGCTGCGCACCCCGGTGAAAGCCCTCAAGTCCCTCTGCACCCCGACCTTCGCACCGGCACGGTGGGGCCCTGCCTGCATCTCAGGGTTGCTGGGAGGAGGAGCAAGAGGGGGAACTTGTGCGGGAACCACCAATGGCTGGGCTGGACGCAGGGCTCGGTGGTTTCTGCCACTTCCAGATCCTCGTGTTGCCACGAGGGACTGCCCGGCACGGTGGCATCCTGTGCCTGTTCTCTGGCCCTGCAGTGCCGGGCACAGAGCAGGCGCAGTTAGTGTCTGGGGCCCGGGATGCCCGGGCAGGGGGCTGAGGCCATCGTCCCCTCCGACCTTGGACTGGTGGAGGGCGGTGCGGCCCTCCCAGCCGCCGTGGGAGGGGGCGCAGAGCTGGAGTGGCTGTGCCCCGTCCCCAGGGCTCCGGAGCCACGTACCCTCGGTGCCAGCTCACAGCTGAAGGGTCTGCTCCTCGCCGTCATTCTCACTGTCTTCCAGCTGCTCCAGGATCTCGTCCAACACCACAGACCGCTTTTTCTTCGGGGGTTCTGTGGGAGCCCAGATGGCAAGAGAGGAGAAAAGAACAGCCGAGAGGGTTGGGAGGCAGGAAGAGAGAGATGACAGAGAGGGAGAGGGAAGGGAAGAGCAAAAAAGGAGCGGGGGGGGGGGGAGGGGATTCAGGAACGGAACAGAGGGAAGGGGTGGGAGGTGGGAGAGCAGGTACAGACACGGGGGAGAGAGACGAGACAGAAGAAATAAGCAAAGACAAGAAATGGGGGGAAGGAGGATCAAAGGAGGTATGAGAAAGGGGAAGACAGCGCAGAGCGGGAGACAGAGAAACACGGAGGGTCAGTCTCTACTTCACCAGGGGGCAGCTTCTCTCCCGGCCCTGTCGGCCACCCCTGCCCATCTTCCAGCCACCGAGGAAAGCAGGGAAGAAGGTCCTTCCCGGCAGGTCAGAGGTTAGCGAACCTCTGCCTGATGTAGGGGGAGCCAAAACCTCCAGAGAGGCCAAGTCAAGCGAGGGCAGGGCTTGGGAAACAAGTTCCTGTTCTCTTGGAGTCGCAGACTCTTAATGGTATAGTAGGTGGCTGGCATACAGTAGGTGTTTAGTAAATGCTGGGTGACTAGATGCTCAAGGACTCCAGAGGACGCATGGAGGGAATAACAATTAGAGGTGGCTTTACAGAAGAGGGGCTATTTGACCTGGGCTTTGAAGAATGCAGAGGAGTTCTCTGTGAGGAGACGGGGAAAGGGATGTAGATGCACAGTGTGAAAGGGCATGGTGGGTTCGGCAAAATATATGTCCCTTGGGTGCCAAACACTATTGATTATCTGCTCCGTGCTATGGCTCTTATCTTCTCAACAATCCCATGGGTAGGTATTATTATTTCCTCTCACAGGTGAGAGCACTGAAGCATAGACACGTAAGTCTAAGGTCACTCAGCTAGGAAGTGGTGAAACCAGGACCCAAGACACACCAAAGCCCACTGTCTTTCCTCTTTTCATAAAAGTCGCAGATGCTGCCCAGAGATCGCCAGGGAGACAAAGGGGGGAGGGGGGAGGTGTGCTGGTCCCCCTGGCCCTCCAGGAAGGGAATGGGGTGGGGGGTGGGAGGGGGTAGGCTCTGGGCTTAGATGGACTCTGTCAGTCCCTCTGCTAGTCTAACCACTCATTCATGGTCAGCCTCACCCCCAGATAACGCTGGCCTTGTTTTGAGGCAGCTGTTGGATGCTGTCCCAATAGCCTCTCCTTCCCTGGTTCAAACAACACCTCCTCTGTGAAGTCCTCCGGGTGGGACACATTGCCACCATGATCCTTAGCTGCCATCTCCCCACTGGGTCTGGGGCTCCTGCAGGCAGCAGGTCTCCCCAGAGCCCAGCCCAACGCTCGCCCTCAAGATGGAGCATCTTGGGTCTCTGCCAGGTGGTCTTGGACAAGTGACTTGGCCTCTTTGAGGCTATTTCTCCATCTCATTCCTAAGAACCTGACCCGGACACTGACCCTTCTCCTCTTCTCCACGGCTACCTGCCTGACCCGAGCACTCCCACCTTCTCAGCGGACTCTGCTTCCGCCCTCACCCTCAGGGCCACCTATTCCCCCCCTGACAGCAGCCCGAGGGATCCTTCCAGGACAGGCGTTCCTGCTCTGCTCCGGGAGCTCTGCGTGGTACTCTCGAGGCACTGCCTGGGCCGGCCCCTCCCAGGCCCGCGAAGTGCGCGCCCACCCAGACAGCCCTGCTCCCACGCCCCCTCCTCAGAGAGGACTCCCCTGGCCACCGTCTACAGGTCCCCCCGCTCTCCAACCCCTCCTCACTGCACAGCGCTTCTCACCACACGGCGGGCGCTTCTTCGTTTGGGGACAGAGCGATCCCGTTCACGGCCGCGTCCCCTGCCTTAGCACACTGCCTGGCACCTAGTGGGTGCCCGTGAGCAGCTGCTGAACGAGGGGATGAGCGAATGGGGCAGAAAGGGGGGACGCGGAGGGGCTGGCCCCTCGGGGAGGGTGAGGAAGGGGTGGGAGGTCCTCCGGCCGGAGCCTCAGGCCATCATCATCACGTCCTTAGTCATGAGGAGGGAGGGGGGACAAGTCGGGCTGGGGCGGACACCTGCTTCCTTCGCCCCCGCCGCCCCCTCTGGGTTTCCAAATAATTGCCGGAGGTGCGCAACGGTCTCTGCAAACTGAATCTTTGGGCAGGTAGTAGGAGCCGGGAAACAGAAGGGCAGCAAAATAGGACCTGCGGGCCTGTCACTGACGCCCCCCTCCCAGAGGCTGACGATGGGGATAGGTCTGAGCTCCCGGGGCGGCGGGTCCCTGTTCTCCTGGGACGGCCTGGGGCCCGAGGGGGTGGCCAGTGGAGCAGGAGCCACGACGGTGGCAGCCGCCGCTTTCACCTTGGCAGAATTGGTGTTCTTTCCCACGGCTTGACCATGACTCTGAGACTGGCAAGGGGGCAGGTGCCAGGCACATGGGTGGTTCTTACCCAGCTGGCCCAGGAGCACCCTGCAGGCGGTGACTGGGGCTTGAACTCCCGGTGCCCCCAGTGGCCAGCACAGGGCACCCCGCGGGCACCAGCCCACCCGGGGGACCTTTCAGAGAAGCACGGCCCAGGGTCACTAGGGGCCTGGCCAGCTCCGAGGGCCTCTCTGCCATCTGAACATCCCGAGCACCGCGCTGGCCTGGCTCCACCAGACTGGGAGATACCGTCCCAGGGCGCGGCACACAGTAGGTGCTCTGTCATCATTTGCTGAACATAAGAATGGATGAATGAATGACTGAGTGAATGAATAAAAAGGGGCACCAATGTGGGTAAGTTTTAAAAAGTAAAACTGCAGTTGTTGGGATAGCAAACAAACAAATGGAGTGGCAGGAGGAGAGGCACCGAGACTGGGGAAACTGAGGCCCAGAGGGAGGGGGGGGCATAGCTGGAAGAGGAAACACACACAGGACGGGCACTTCACAAGTGGTGTCTCACCTTAGTTTCATAAACCCTCCGGAGGCTGGTGTCATCACCCCCATTTCACAGGTGGGAAAACGGAGGTGCTTTGAAGCGTACGCACCCGAGGCGCCCCCCACCCCTGAGCTAACACGTGGCAGCCCCCGGATTCCACCTCAGACGGTCCAGTTTGCAACCCATGCATGCTCTGTGTTGTGCTCTGTGGCATCTCCCGAGGGGCCCTGCCTGGGGGCAGGGCCAAGATCACGCAGGACCCTGTGGTGACAGGGCGTGTGGCCACCGCGTCTGGCTTTGACCGTTCCCGAGCTGGGTGACCTTGGGCAGGGCACGTGCCCCGTCTGAGATTCAACCCCTCATGTATAACGTGGGGGGACGGGGCTGTTCCGCCACCCTCCCTTCTCTGTGGCTGCCTTCTGCTGCCGTGCTGACTCCCCGGGAGGTGAGGGCTCCTTCTTCCTGCAAAAGCCCTTCAGAGCCCCGACTTGTCCTCAGCACCTATCGTAACTGTGCTCAGGAACAGTGGGCACTGACCCCATAGCCCAAGCATGGACTGGCTGTGAGGCTGCGAGCAGCAGACTTAGCCCTTCTGGGCCTCAGTTTCCTTATCTGTAATATGGGGCCACTAGGAATGCCTACCTCCTGGGGCTGTGGTGAGCACTGAGGAGACAGAAGCAACGCCAGCACGTGGTTAGGGCTCCAGGACGGTGCTGAGACCATCATCTTTGTTACTGTTGTTCACATCAGAGGTGTTGATTTAATGTGTCCCTCTGCCATTAGGCCAGGGAGCGCCAGCAGGGCAGGGGCTGTCACAGGAAGGCCGGTACACAGTAAGTGATCAATAAATGGTTGTCCAGTAGATGAATGAAGTGATTTGGCTGGTCAAGGCCAGCGCAGGTACGATCCCCCGCCTCCAGCTGCAAACCAGAGAGGCACGGGGGTCTCCACTGCCGGCTGTGGGGTGAGGGGCAGGCAAGTCGTTAGCGACCAGCTGACTCCACGACCCCCGGAAGTCAGACAATCTGAGGCCCCAGCTCTGCCACTTAACGCTCGGTGACCTTGGGCAGGTCACTTGTACTCTCTGGGTCTCGGCTGCATGTCTGTACATTGTGGGTGGAGACGCGACCTCCCGGGGTGGTGGTGAGGATCAGCGAGTTCACGCACGGAGCCTGGCGCCCCAAGGGCTTGGTACCCTGGGGCCTGGTGTATCTGGCTCAGGCCGGGCCCCCAGCGCCGCCCCGCCCCCCAGAGGACACGTCGGGCCCCGAGTTCCCACCAGACAACACCCAGCACCCCCCGCCGGCCCCTCCCGCACGCGGAGCGCCCTGCTTGCCGGGAACAGCTGCTGAAATCCCATTTCCCCGACATCAAAAGCCTCAGTGGGTTTTCACCGAACAAACATAATGCAGAACCGGAGAAAGGTGTAAAATAAATAAACGAAACAAGCTGTGCGTTCTCTTTCAGTATTACAGCTGCACCCGGAGATAAACAACAAGTGAATGTCACCAAACATCAACACCCAAGAAATTAACTTGACAAAAAGCTCAGCCGTCCCCCAGCAACCCCCCAGTCCTGCCCCCGCCCCCCTCCCCACTCTCCAGCCACCATTTTGCATTTCTGGAGTTCCCATCTAATGATTTTATTTTTCAATTAATTCCTTGACAGAACGCCAGCCCGCGTCTCTCTCCCATCCCTGGCTGGCGCTGTCGCCCTGCGCGCAAGGCATGGGCAGGCAGGTGGAGGGGGGCGGCTGTCGGGAGGACAGGGCAAAGCTTCAGGGCTGGTCGGGGAGGAGGGGATCCTGAAAGGAACCCTGAGAGGAGGCAGGTGTGACCGGCCGGGGCGGCCGGGCTCGGAGTTGATGGCGTTGCCGGCCGTAGCCAGGCTGCCCGGATCGGAGGGAAGCCTGCTGCCCCCCGGCTGAGCCACCTGGGGCCGAGGCCTCCCCTCTCTGTGCTCAGTCTCGGCAGTTACTGAAGAGCACCGAGCTCCTGGGGTACTGAAGAGCACCGAGCTCCTGGGGTACTGAAGAGCGCCCAGCTCCTGGGGTACTGAAGAGCCTCAGAAGGGCACAGACGCTGAAGGCCTTTACGACAGCGCCCGGCACGCAGGAGACACGGGAGAAGGTGACGCCCTTACTGTCGTTAACGGGTACTGTTACTGAGAGCGCGTGGGCAGGTCACTTCCGTCCTCCATAAAATGGGGATGGCGGTACCAGCCCTCGACAGATGCAGCGGCCGCGGTGGGTGCCCCCTCCTGACGGTCACCTGCAGCGTTAGTGGGCAGCTCTGGGACATATTCATAGCTCCCCGCCTGGAGGGCCGGGAGCTTTCTCTGGCCACAAGGGCACGCGTGGCCCTGGCACAGGGTAGGCTGGAAGTGTTGGGGATTTAAGCCCCCTGGAGAAATGTCCCAGCTCCCTCGACTCCGGGGGACAGTTCTGAGGCAGGTGCCACACGGCTCTCAGGGGTCCCTGTGGGCTGTACAGTGGGGCCTGCTCACTGCATCCCCCAAACTGGCTCCCCTCCTACCTAGCTGGTCAGGGGCTGCTTCCAGGGAACCCCAGCTAAGACACCATTGTCTATAGGTGACCAAATGGGATGAAGCAGGGCCTCATTCGGCAGGCCCACTGAAGGGCATCTGGATTTGCTGACATCACGGAACGTTAAAAAAAAAACTTAGTTGCTAATATGTAAACACAAGAAAGGCTACACAAGAATCTCCATTTCTAGTTTCTCTTGAAACTGGCTGATCTGGCCACACTGGGCCCATGTCCCCACCTAAGGATAACCGATGGGGTGTGTGCCAGTTGCCCCTGGAGATGGGAGGTCTCGTTTATTTGGGTGTTTTCTGCCTGTTCCTGGAGGTCCCGAGCTTGCTACTCCCCGAGACAAAGGGCAGGCGAGGCCTTGGCAAACTGTAAAGTGCAGGCCCGCGTAGCAGGTTTCCCCCGTTAAAACCGTACCTGAGGCGACTCCAACAGGCTGGGGGGGAGGGGGGAGGGGGAGCAGGTGTGCCCCTCTCTCCGGTCTGTCCCTCGAGGGGAGGAGAGGAAGGAGGTTAGGGTTGAGAGTCGAAGGCGGGATTCCAAGTTGGGACAAGGCACCACAGCCTTTGGACTCAGTGGCTTGCTGCCCCAGGCCATCGGGGGGCACAAGCAACCTGCAGTCCCCACCCTTGGGGACATTACGGTGCTGGAGACACAGGATGCGGGTCTTGCGAGGGGCCGGCACCCTGAGGGCTGGCCTGGCGGGTGAGGCTGCCTGCTCCTGGGTCCCCCTGCCTCGCAGGCTCCAGACTGGCAGCCCCCATGGGCAAAACCCTCAGATACCCCGAGGGGTCTGCCTCCCAGGGCTCTGTTTACAGCAGGCACACACTAGGTGATCACAGAATAAAGGGCACTCTTTAGAGAGAGGATCAGCCCGGCTCCTAAGACCAAACAAGTGGCCCTTTCTCGGTACCAGGAGGCTGTTTCATGGATGTACCTTTTCAGAACATAGCTGGTCCCCCAAGAACCAGGTGTAATCTGAAAGCCCCTGCTCGGGGCTGGCAGACGGGAGACTGGGCCCCAGGCCCACCTCTGCCACCTCTGCCACCTCAAGGATTTAAGGGATCCTCTTAACTCCATTCCTCAGTGTTCCTGTTTGTTAACTGGGGACAGTGCCTGCTCTCCTGATCTCAGGCCTTGAGGGTTTCAGCCTTCAGTCATTCACAGCAAACAGTCATTGAATATATACTCTGTGCCAGGCCTGGTGCTAGGGATACAGCTGCCAAAGGAGAAACTGAACCAGCAGCCTCGGAGGCCATGCTGGGGTCCCAGGGCGGGCAGAGCTGGGCTCTGAGCTCTGTCACTCACTGGCCCCAGGCCGTCCGATCTACTCGAGTTGCTATCTGTAGAAAGGGCATGGCAGTAGTGCCCGCCACAAGAAGAGTCAACAGATAAGGCTTGGATGCACACAGCCCAGTGCCAGGCACACAGAGGTGTTGAGTCATGTTAAAAGTAACAACGCAGGTATCGTCCAAGGACACCCAGAGAGCGGGCGGTACTCAGGAAACTGGGAACCTAGCAGGCTGAGCCGGGGCCGACCGTACATGAAGGCAGAGAACCCTGTGTCCTCGGGCTTTGAGCCCAGCTTCTTTGGGCTCCAGGCATGGGCTGGGTGTGGACTCACAGGTCTCCCACGAGCCGGGTGATATTACTGCCCCATTTTCCAGATGCATAAGCAGCTGTTCTAGGGCTTGGGGAAGACTCCCCCGAATGGGGCCTTGAGCGCAGATCAGGCTGGTCCCAGGGTCTTCCCGTCACCCCACAGCGACGTCTGTGGTCCCGTGGCTCACCTGCCCGCCCTGCAGGGGGAGATGCCAGCCCAGACTCCTCAGGAGGAACTTCTCAACAGGAAAGGTGTGAAACAGACTCAGGCCGCATGGCAGCGGCCCAGTGCCTGCATCAGCCATGTTTTCAAGAAGCTATTGGTTCCCAACCCACGGCCTGACAGAATCATCTGGAAAACCTCAGATACCTGGACCCTACCCCCAGAGGTTCTGATGCAAATGGTGGGCACTGGCTACGGAGACGGCCGTGACTACAGCCGTTGTGGATCACAGCGCTAAGGACTCTGGCTCCTGTGGAGCGGGAAGCCCCGGTGCCGCCCGGCGGGTTGATCTTGCTCTGTGCTCTGGGCACCCCGGGCGCACAGGAGTTCCAGGCAGCCGGGCTGGCGGCTCTCCATCCACCAGGGCTGGTGAAGGTGCCCGGCCTGGATTATTGTGGATTCAGCCCCTGGTAGGGCCGTGGGGCCACCAAGCCTGGGGGCTCTGGGGCTTGCTCCTGCATGTGTTTGCATTAGTTACAGGTGCTGGAGCGGCCTGTGCGGGCCGGGGAGGCAGGGGAGTGTCCAGGGGAAGGTGATTCATTGCAGAGGACAAAAGAAAAAGAAACCAGGAGAGGCTGGAAGGCACCCCCCACCGCTCCCCCCACCCCACTCTCCTGTCTCAGGCCTGGAGGGATCTTCCTATTTCTAGGAGGTTGGTCGACATTAACTACCTGTCTGTCCCTTTCCTCTTGGCAAAGGCCCTGGGTTGGGAGTAGAGGCTAAAAGGAAAGAATCAGTAACATCGTCTCGAGGGGCCAAGGTGGGATGCTGTCTGTGCTAGGATAAGTGCGAAAGTGATGGAGTTAAACGGTCTGGGTGGGTGACTATAGGGAGGGCTGCGGACTGCGGCAAAAGAAGAAGAAGAAAAAAAAAAGCCCACGTAACTCGACCCCAGCTACTCTATGTGAATGAATGTAGGACCTGGGGTGGTCAGACCTGATGTTTCAAGAGAGGCCAGAATCTTGACTTTCAGGTCAAATCCTCTGATAGCAAAATAGTGACGATTAATTAAAAAAAAAAAACCACAACGCTTTTTCTCCCCCTTATCTTCTAGGCAAAATAAAGATCTGTGATCTCAGCCGACAGCTCACCAGTGCAGCCTCTGATTTACTTTCTCTCTCCTCTCTGGCTACAAAACCCCACTGGTTTCACTTGTGGTCATGAAGCAGTAATAAAAACCTCCTCGTCTGTGTGTTTTCCTTGGGCTTCTCAGGCCTGGGCCAGCCTACAGTTCAGAAACAAACCCGGCCACCCCCTGTCACCAGCCACAACCCTGGAGGCAAGTCCACCCTCCTCCTGACCCTATTTCCAGCACTCTGGTCCCCAGGTCCCCGAACCCTCATCCAATCCGGGCCCAGCCCCTTCCCCTCCCAAGTTGCTCTGAAATTCTCCTTCTGTCAGTTTAATTCCATGATCGATGAGGAAGAGCAGGAGAAATGGCCCGGCACAGCTGGTTTCCCCGTTAGCCCTAGCAGGGATTCCTGGCCTCACTGGCGACAGCCGAGTGAAATGTTTGCAGAACGCAGAGAACACAAGTCAATAACAATTTAGCTGGATTGGGAGCAAGTACCTTCCCCGCACGGACAGCCGCTCCCGGGGGAAGGGGGAGAGAGTGTGCAGGATATTGCCGAAGCGCTTGGAAATATTTCCAAAACACCACTCAAAGAGGCTCGGGGAGTGGGGGGTGGAAGGAGGGAGGAGGGGGAGGGGGTGACCTGGAGGACAAGGACACCTGCTCCAGCTTGCTCCGGCCCCCCAGCCCCCCAGCACCTCTGCGGGGAGAAACAGTCGGCTCTCTGAACCTGGCTCCCTGGCCGCAGCTCAGCCATTCGCACCACTGCTAGCAGTTGCCACCAAGGAGCCACGTTGACTCCTGCTTCCTGATTTTTCTTCTCTCGATTCTGCCTGCATCAGCTGGGGTGGCCTGGGGCATGTGAGAAAGAGTGGGTCTCCCGGCCAGTTTCAACCTCTCTCCTGCTGCTGCCCACCAACAGGGCTGGGAGCAGGAGGAAGAACAAATTCAGCACCCTGGACAGGGGCGGGCGTCCACTTCCAAGGGGGCGCGGGCGCAACACCTCCTGGGTGGCCCTGGGTGCCCATAGTGACCTTTCCTCTGTCAGGACCCTTTGTGGCAATCCGGGACAGTCCTCCCTCACCTGCCTTCTGCTGGAGCCTCTGACACCTCTGGAGGAAGGGCTGCCACAGCAAAGCCTTAAGGAGGGAATGCGAGGCACCCAAATGGAGGAATAAAAACGAGGCGAGGGGAGCCTATAGGAACCTTCTGTCTCCAGGTGGCTGGAAAGATCCATGGCAGAGGGATATTTTGAATAATAAACTCTGTGACTTGACATACTTGCTTGAACTTTCCTGACTGTGATTTTTAAAGCCCGATGATTATGTTTTCAGGGCCAAGATCAACGAGGCATATTTGTAAGGGCTGGCACGGGGATAATGGGCTCTCCTGGTCCCCAGTCTTTTGAAAATGTGCCGTCCTGTGAATGATTAAGTTATGGTGGGGGGGGGGGTTGGTGAACTGTTGCAGGCTTTAAATATCATCTGTATGCTGTTGACTTCCAAATTTATATCTCAGCCCAGACTTCACTCCTGAGCTCCCAACTCATAGATCTATCTGCTTGACATCCCATGGGGAGTCCTAATAGGTGCCTCAAACCCCATGCGGCTGGATCACTCCCACCCCCACCCGCTCTTCCCAGCTTCCAGGGCCTCATCATCACGCAGCACCACCATCCTTCGAGTGGCTCGCTCTGAGCAAAGATCTCTGTACTGGCCTTAATTTCCCTCCTGCCTCCCAGAAGTCTGGCCAGCTCTACTTTTACCACATATGCTCAATCCACTGGCTTCTTTCCACCCCTCCTGTCTCCGTCCCTGCTCAGACTACCACCTTGGCTTGCTGGGACGACTATAGTGGGACTCCTACTCCGTATTCTTGCTCCCCTACAATGCATGCCCCATGTAGCAGCGAGGATGAGGTATGGAGTGTAAATCAGGCCATGGCGCTCCTCTTTTTAAATCTTCGAGGGATTTCCCACTGTATCTTGAATAAACGCCAGGCTCCCTGCCCCACCCCACAAGACCCCACCAGGGAGCCCTTCTGGCCTCTGCAGCTTTGTTTCCAACCACTCTCCACCCTGCACTCATTCTCTAGTCACAATGGCCTGCTTTGAGCATGCTTCTGCCCCAGGGCCTTTGCACCTGCGGCTCCCTCTGCTTGGAATGATTTCCCCCCAGATCCTGGGCTGGCTGGCTTCTTTGAATCACACAAAAACACTGACTCCTCGGAAAGACGTGTTCCAACCACCACATTTGGAATCTCTCCTCCCTCTTCACACCTCCGAGTGTATGATATTATCTTTTTGCATTTCCTCCACAGGGCTTGTGATCATCATAACTTTCTCATTATTACCTTTTTTTTTTTTTTTTTAAATCATTTATCTCTCCCACTCAAATACTAGCTCCATGAGGGCAGGCACCTTCTCTTCTGTTTGCTGCTTTGTCCTCAGTACTGAGTAAGGCTGGATAATTAGACGATCAATGGAGAATTGAGTGAGTGAATGAATGAAGTGGGAAGCAAGGCACTGCGGCCTCTGTTCCAGGAAGAGCTGGGGATTCTTCTTTTTTTTAAATAAATGTATTTATTTATTTTTGGCTGCGTTGGGTCTTCGTTGCTGCGCATGGGCTTTCTCTAGTTGCGGCAAGCGGGGGCTACTCTTTGTTGCGGTGCATGGGCTTCTCGTTGTGGTGGCTTCTCTTGTTGCAGGGCATGGGCTCTAGGCGCGTGGGCTTCAGTAGTTGTGGCTCGCGGGCTCTAGAGCGCAGGCTCGGTAGTTGTGCCGCACGGGCTTAGTTGCTCCGCGGCATGTGGGATCTTCCTGGACCAGGGCTCGAACCCGTGTCCCCTGCATTGGCAGGCGGATTCTTAACCACTGCGCCACCAGGGAAGCCCGAGCTGGGGACTCTTAAGCAGAGGACTCTAGCTGGGAGGATGTGGGTGGGGTTATGATGCCTCTAGAATTGTAGTTCTCTGAGGAAGGGGGGTTATGTGGGAGGAATTAGCCACCCGTGGCTTTAGACAAAAGAAGCGCAGCCATCTCACAAGCCCTAGGGGCTGTAAACTTTTTCTGTAAAAGGGGAGATAGTAAATATTTTAGGGCTTTGCGGGCCACAGGGTCTCTGTCACAACTACTCAACTCTGTCCTCACAGTGCGAAGACACAGCTAGAGACGCTACGTGAAAAATGGGCATGGCTGTGTTCCCCCCGAAAGCTTTATTTACAAAAGTAGGCTGCAGGCTGAATCTGGCTGTGGGACTGTAGTTTGTAACCACGGCCCTACCTGGACTGTGGAGCCCAGATCCATTAAAAGGGGGGATAATTTGAAATTTAGGAACTGCTGGGGATGTAGGGAGTGGTGAAATACAGTGAGCTGTTCTGCGGTGTGCAAAGCTGTGTGCCCTCAGGCAAGTTACTAGACCCCTCTGGGGCTCAGTTTGCACCTCAGAAAAATGGGAACAGCACCTCTTCTAAGGAGCTGCAAGGCTAAAATGAGAGCGTATGAAACCACCTGGCAATGTCTCCTGCACACAGTACATCCTCGACCAAGCTCTCTCCTGTTTTCTTTTTCTCCTGACTTCATCTTTAAAAAGAAGGCACACAATTGCCTCTTTCAGACCAGTGGTGTTTAGAGGGACAAGGTTAGGGCCACCTGGGTGCACACCACGCAGGGCTCCTCTTGCAGTGCCCAGTACACATTAGATGCTCCATTAGAACGGGCACTTCTGACGATCTGGGCTTTCATCTCTGTTCGCTTATTCACCCCACCGATTGTTAGTGAGCACCTACTCTGTGCTAGATGCAGGGCCAAGGCAGCGGACATGGAGAGGGCCTTGTCCCCTGGAGGACAAAGCCTCTCGGGGAGTAGGGAGGTGAAACCACCACACACGTGAACACAAAGTTCAAGGGCGACGAGGTACGCGGTGCCACAAGGGAACTTTCGGGGAAAAGTAGAATCTCTGACACTTCGGCTGAGATCTGAATCATGGGGGGCTGGGGGCCAGGCCGATGGGGCAAGGGCCCCAGGAGTCGGGCTCCCTCCTTCCTGGCTAGGAGGGCCACCGTGCTGGAGGCCAGTGACCGATGGGACAGGTGCCCATCGTCTGGGCCTGAAGACGGCAGATCTCGCATCCCAAGCTGGCCTGGTTCGGCCAAGGGTTGGGGCGGGCGGGCAGGCGGGCGACGGCGGCGCTGCCAGCCACTTGCCATGCCGGTCATGTCTGCGCTCCCAGCTCCGGAGGTGAAAGGTGCAGCCGCTAACCACAGCCCATCAGTCCTCCCAGCTGGAATAAGACAACGCCGGGAAGCAGAGCCATGCTCCCGGCCCAATAAAAGCCTGTTTGCCTAGGCCTCCCTGGCTGTGCCCGCTCGAAAACAGAGGGCTGTGCGGGCGGATTGCTTCCGTACCATTATATTCTTTCGGCGGCACTCGCAGGTACTGCGGCCTGCCGGGGCCCTGAAAGCTTCTCGATGCCGCGACCCTGCTGGTTTGTAACACGCTCGGGAAGAAAAGGACACAGCCAGTGGCCGACTTTCCTCTTTCTTCCCTCTGCGCTCTCTCTTTTCACCCGCCCGCACGTGAGGCACTGAAGGATAGCACTTCACCTGCCGGGGGCTGCCGAGCTGCAGCTGAGAAGGCTGATTCCGGGGGCCCGGAAGGAAGGCAGGGAGAGGACAGGGGAGAGGGGAGGGCGGCTCTGAGGAGGAGGGCCGTCTTGCTCTTCCCTTGGCCCAAGCACTGCTGTCTGGGGTCAAGGGCTTTGCCTACCCAGGGCAGCTTTTTGAACAACTTTCAAAGAGCTGCCCTCGGCTGTTTCATTTGATGGGTATTTCGTAAGCATCAACTTGCAAGGGAATATCTAATGCCCTGTCACGATACAGGGACAGTGGGTGAAATGAAGACCCTCCTGCTTGGGGAGGGGGTGCTGGGGGGGGGGAGGTTTGAAAAGAGCTTTTTTGGCTGCGGATAGGGAGCCTAGATAAGTGGCGACGTCCAGACCGGGTGCTGGGTGTGTTTAGTTCCCACGACTGCATCGGAAAGCAAGACATCACGCACTTTTACCGGCGAGGAATCCTCTCCTCCTCCTTGCTGTTACTGTGTGCTAATCAGAGCCTGCCACGTGCCAGGCATGGGGACAGGTGGCATCTACAGATGCAAACGTACTGTCCTGAGCGCTGCCCAGGTGATGGGCTAGTCATTCTCATTCATTCTCCCTCCCTCCCTCTCTCTCACACGTTCCTTATCGTCCGGGCTCCTAAAAACTGGGGTTCCTCTTTATGTCTCGTTCCTCCACCCAGAGAGCACCCTCCCTCGGCCTGGCTCCCCCGGAATGCAAGGAAAACAGGGAGTGTTCTTGGTGGCCTGGAGAAGGAAGAAGCATTAGCGCCTTGCAGGGGAGGAGAAGATAAGTAATACTTGCTGCTTTCTCACTGTGCACCGAGAGCTTTGGAGGCCTCATCTCCTGTGAGCCCCCCAATTCCCCTATGAGGTAGGCACCCTAGTCCCACTGTACAGATGACAAAGCTGAGGCCGAGTGACTTGCCTGAGGAAACAGAACGGACACGAGGACGCACACTGGGGTGAAACGTTAACGGGGAGCGGTGCATAGCTGCTCATATGAAGCCAGCAGGGTGGCTAAAAGCCCAGGTCTGACTCCTGACTCGGCCACTAGTAGCTGGGCGCCCCTGGGGAAATCATCTGCCCTCTCTGTGCCTCAATTTTCTCATCTGTGAAACTGAGGATAATGACGGTATTTACCTCCCAGGATTCCACAGGATTAATACCTGTGAAAGCCCATAGATAGTACCTGGCATGGAGTGAGGCTTAACAGATGAAAAGTTGTCATGGTAATAATAATAGTAATTAGTATTACCTGGCCTGAACTGCACATGGAGCTGTGTGCCTTGACCTAGGCTTGTCAGGGACCAATGGAGGCGAGAAGGGCTGGTCACAGGGCCTGGGCAGCTCTCGGCCTACCAGCACCCCACCCCCACAGCCTCCCCCAGGGGAGCTGGATCCCAGAGGCAGAGGTGAACTCTGATTGTACTGGCCACAGTAGGGCCAAAGCTCCTCTATTTCTCTGGCCACCCCCCTCTGCCCCCGAGGGCAGCTCAGAGGCCACAGTGTCGCCAGCAAGCTTCCTGCTGGGTCCCGCCCAACGGTTAAGACGCTTGCCTTTCATTCCGAGGCCCACCTTCCACAGGGAGTCCTTTGTCGTGGCCTCAGTGCTCAGGCTGGGCAAATGGGGCTCGGGGCCTCCACCTGAGTCCTGAGTGCCTTCCTGGCACAGATCAGGGCCGGGGGAGGGAACTGGGCATGGATCCCACCTGCCCTCGGAGTCTGCCAGGGCCCTGGACGCTCTGAACAATGCGGATTTCAACACAAACAAGCGGGTATTTTTCACCACAGGGAAGGGGCAGAGCAGGGAAAAGGGTCCAGTCAGGAGGGCAGGAGGCCAGCAGCCCTATTCTGAGTACTCAGGGCTGCCGTGGGCACCCCGTTTCCAAAGACATCAAGCAGACAATGGGGTGGCTGGGTGAGAGGGCTGACACTTCCAGAGCACCTGTTCTCAGCCGACTCGTCTACCCTGTTTCCCCCCGCGGCGTCCTGCTTCCTCGGGAAGGATGTAGGGAGCAGTCACCCCAAGGACGGAACGCTGTAGCCAGACTGTCCGAGTTCAGTCCCTGCTTCTACCACTTACTGCCTGTGTGATCCTGGGTAAGCTACTTCATCTCTGCGTGCCTCAGTCCCTTCATCTGTAAAATGGGGTGATTAAGGGCATCTACCTCCTAAGGGTGTAGTGTGGGTAAAAAAAATAAAAGGGCAGCTCGTGCTGCTCTTATTGCCCTGATCATCTTCACCAGTACTCCATAAGGCAGTACCCTTGTATCCCCATTTGTAAAACGGGAAACAGAAGCCCCAGGGGCACAGTGACTTGCCCTGGGACACTCAGCTGGGAGGCTACAGAATCCAGGACTTGGTGATTCCGAAGTTGATGCTCTTCCTCCTAAAACTAACCTTTTGGGGACCATGACCTGATAGAAAATCTGATGACAACAAAGATCCTCTTGCCAGAGAGGTAAACACACACATACATACACGTACCAGCTAATAACGTTTCTGGGTGTTCACAGCCCCTGTGAGGCCAGCCCTAGACTAGGGCCCATGAAGACAAGGTGTCATGGATTCTGGGTTAGAAATCCCTGTCTCATATCTTGCTGTGCTCTGGATAGTGTCCTTTTGTTTTCTAAGAATTATCATATATTTGTTTGGAAACAAACAAATGTGCGGTATAAATATGATAGGTAATTGTTTCAGACTCTTTGGGCCCTGAACTTTCAAGCTACCTCTTTGCTGCCTTTTCACGCCCCAGACAGGTGAGGCCAGCTAGAGGTCTGACACTTGGCCATGTTTGCCAGTGACCTTTCTGGACGGAACACATCCCCGCCAAGCCAGGCACTGATGGTCCTGCCCCCCAGAAAACAGCCCCCCACCTCCACCCTATGCCCTGACCTTTGTGGGTCACCACAGATGCTGGATATTCTGTTTGGTGCCGCCAGTCCCTCCTCTGTCCTACTCCATCCCCTGGAAGGAGTCACTGGGGAGCCTGGCCCTCTGGCTGACGGATGGGCCAACGCGAGACCCGGGAGGAGAGCAGAGCAGAGAGGGGGGCGAGGGGGCTGCAGGCATATCTTCCCTGGCTCCCTCCCTGCTTTGGTTCAGGGCCCTGGCACTGGCTGCATCCCTCCAAACTTGGGGACCAGCTGGCCATCCCCAAGGCCTCTGCTCTCCCTGGACCCCACATCACTTCCTCCTGCTGCCCCTTCACCTCTGCACCCTGCCCCCACCTCTGCATGGCAGGCTTGGGGTGAGTTCTGTTCCCTGCTGGGACCCTGACATCCACCCGCGGTGCTGGGGAGGGTCTCTCAGGGCTCCCTTTCTGCACACTTGGTTAGCTTAGAGCCGGGGGCCCCTTCCAGAACCTCGGGAGGGGGGAATGTCCCCTCAAGGGGACTCAAAAGAAGTACAAACACATGGCTGGGCTCTGACACCCAGCGCTGGCCTTGGTGGGGCCTTTTCTCACCTCTGCACCTCCGTTTCCTCATCTGTAGATGGGGACAAGGTAACACGCACATTGCAGGGTGTCAATTCTAAAGGGCCCCCTATGTTTCTCATTATGATTTAGTATCCATTCCCTCCATTTCTGGAAGGGACCCTGCACATTCTGGGCTCAGGGGCTGGATGAGTCAGGAGGAAGGAAGCCGTGCAGTAAACACACACACCCTAGATCTAACGAAGGCCCAAGGCTTTTACAAGTGGCATCTGCTAGTATAATGCCATGCGTGGGGTTGTGGCAGGGCGGGGCGGAGGGCTCTAGAGCTGGTCTAGAGTTCAAATCTCAGCTGTGCACTTTCTAGGCTTTCTCATGTCTTGGGCACACGGCTGAACCTCTTCCTCTGTCTGTTAAATGTAGGCAGCCATGCCCATGGCTGGAAGGGTTGCCGTGAGGATGAAAGAGACAACGCGTGTCACATACAGAGGACGGCCCGGCACAGAGGATGCCCTTAATAAACAGTAGCTTTCATGAGTCCCTTTAATGCTCGGCTGGTCTCAGTTCTGTCATCCGCAAAACGGGGCAGTTCAGGCCCACCTCACGGGGCTGTTGGGGCATTAATGGGAAGATGTATGCAAATAACCTGCTGTCTTTCCTGATATTATTATTGTATCTGCCCCCGTCTGGGCCTCGGCCTGCAGCTGATAGGGGAAGATAGCCAATCCCACAGAAACGCCTCCAGCCGAGGCTTTCTGCTGGGTTAAGGCAGTAAATGCTGTCTTTGGAGCTCA
The DNA here is from genome assembly GCF_949987535.1 of Balaenoptera acutorostrata. Taxonomy (NCBI): domain Eukaryota; kingdom Metazoa; phylum Chordata; class Mammalia; order Artiodactyla; family Balaenopteridae; genus Balaenoptera; species Balaenoptera acutorostrata. The sequence goes on from NC_080076.1 coordinate 78,746,318, forward strand.
GTTTACTGAAGGGGGCTGCTCTCCAATGCAGGGCAGGACTGCTGAGCCTGCACTCCCCCGCGGGGTGGGTGGGTAGGGGGCAGGGGGACGGGAGAGTCCCTTACATAAACATTTGCCGATGGGTGCATTTAGGCCGGTCAATGGCTGTCGATAAGGATAGGCTCTCTTCCTGCACGGCAGGATTTGGGGACTTATTGAGTTGTGTGCTTGCGACTGTGTACTTAGCCCTGATGGCTCTGCTTTCTCGTTTGCCTTTGCTTATGTATTCCCCAGCCTCGGACTGGCCCAGGCTGGCACGGGGGCCCGGAGATGAACCAATCAGTGACAGAGTTGACATGACGGCACACGACGGCACGCTCTCCACCCTGGGGGAGGCGCCAGTCCAGCGAGAAGAATCGTTAAGAAATACAGGACGGGGACTTCCCTGGTGGCGCAGTGGTTCAGACTCCACGCTCCCAGTACAGGGGGCCCAGGTTTGATCCCTGGTCAGGGAACTAGATCCCACGTGCATGCCGCAACTAAGGAGCCCGCCTGCCACAACTAAGACCTGGTGCAACCAAATAAATAAAAAAAAAAAAAAAAAAAAAAGAGAAATACATCACGACGTGGCAAGGAGGTTTAGGAACACAGGTGGGAGAGCAGAGGACGGAGCCATTACTGATACCTGGGGGGTGGGGGGTGAGGAAAGGGAAGGCTTCTTGGAGGAGGTGTCATTTGAGCTGGGCCTTAGAGGCTGGATAGGCACTTGCCAGGTTGGAAAAAAAAAGAAAAACAAAACTGAGAGGCAAGGCATTCTGAGCAGAGGGAACGGCACATGCAAAGACACAGAGTCCTGCCTGGCGTTTGGAGACAGTGACCGCCACGGGAGGTGTGGTGCGGAAGGATTAGGCAGCAAAGGCCACTGGGGTGGGCACGGGGGTGTGTTCTGAAGGGTTTGGCAGGTAGAGCTAGAGTGAAAGGGCTTCCATGCTGTTTCTAGACAATGTGCTAGAGAAGGTGAGGCCCGTGTGAGGCCTCTGGCTGCCCTCTCCAGCCGCACTGGCTGCCCCTTTTCTCGATGTGTCACACTCAGGCCAACCCTGGGCAACCCTCCTGTGGGCACAAATGTCACCTCTGCAGGGAGGCCCTTCTGGACCTAGCCCCTTCCACCTGGACCCAAAGCCCCCCGAGGTCACCGCTGCACTCCTCGCAATGGGACATGGCAGGGGCTAAGCATTTTCTGGGGATGGGCTGCATTACTGGCGAGGCTGTGTGACACCACCAAGGTGTATAAGAGGTGGAGCTAGGTCCTGTGACCATCGGGGCCCAGGCAGGAAGCGGAAGGCACTCAAACTGGATAACTGAGGAGGGTCCAGTAAACAGGTAGCAGGCGCAGGGAAATCGGGGCAAGTGGTCCCTGGGTCAGCCACCGGACCCTGGACAGAGAGTGCTGGGTGCAGAGAGCCACTGGATGTGAGCTGTGGCCTCTGGTGGCAGTGACAGCCAGCCGGCGGCAATCAGGCAGGAAGTGAGGGGGGGGGTTGGATAACCACCCTGACCCAGGCTATTCCTCTCCCCGATTTCCTGCCAGGCCTCCCAATGACCTGACTTGACTGGGAAACCAAAAGGGCACGCAGGCCACCAATGCCACCCACTCCAGTCAGCACCTCCCACTGGCACAGAGAAGCGTATGGATGGCGGAGGGTAGATCTGAAGGAGACAGAGGGAGGACTAGGAACCTGGCCCCCGCAGCCCGGCCCGTGGACGGCAGTTCTCTTACCGTGGAAGTGCTCGGCCGTCTTCCGCCGCAGGGTCTGCAGGCTCACCTCGGAGTCGGCCCACTCCAGCACCAGCCTCCGGCCGTACAAGTGGGTGCTGTGACACAGGGCGTTGAAGGCCCTCTGGAACGAAACACAGAACGTGAGCAAAGACCCACCGGCAGACGCTACAGCCTGGTCTCCTACCCGCCAGCACCGCAAACCTAAAGGCCAGCTCTGGCCCCGCGAAACCTGCTTCCTGGTGCGGGTGTAGGGAGCTGATGGGCTCTTCTATCCCATTAGTGGGTTACGTGCCCAGGGACAGTGCTGCAAGTGGCCGTGCGCTCAATACATCCGCTGTCCGGGATGTGACTGGGGCCTGGGCCGGGCAGCCGGCTTCCCTCCCGTGTTCCATCCCATCTGGGGACGGCGACCCCGTCAGGCGGCTGGCCTCCCACCCGGCTGCCAGGGGCAGTGCCTCTGAGGAAGCCGAGCCCATCCGGCCCCTCGATGACAACCACGCGGGCCCTTCACCGTCACTGGGCGGCACCGTCCTCCGCCGGTCCTGGGGATTCTGTCCCCCATCTCTCTCTGCTGCCCTCTGCTGCGTGCGGCTCCCTTGGCCGCCGCACCGCCGTGGCCCCCCAGCCACTGGCTTCCGCCCCGGGCTCAGCGGCCTGGGACCTGCACATGCTCTTCGCTCTTCCTGACCTCCCCCCGCACTCTGCCTACTTCCCTCTTTTTGACTTTTGTTTTGTAACAGCTTTACTGGGATAGAACTCACCATACATACAAGTCACTATCATACAAGTCACCCGTCTACAATTCAATGGCTTTTAGTCTATTCATAGAGTCGTGTGACCACCACCACACCTATTTTAGAACATTTTCATCATCATCACTGCAAAAGAAACCCTGTACCCATTTGCAGCCACTCCCTATTCCCCCTGCCCCCCAGCAAGCACCAGTCTACTTTCTGTCTCTGTGGATTTGCCTATTCTGGACACTTCATACAAATGGATTCATATGGAACCAGTGAGTTCCCTCTTAAACATCACCAGGTCTAGAGCTAAACTGGCTCTGTGCTGGGGCTCTTCCCAAAACACCCCTGAGGTACACAGAGGCCACTGCACTTGGTAGCCAGGAGCTTGGGCTCTGAGGCCATCCTGCCTGGGCAGGGCGGGTCCTGCACTTCCTAGCTTCAAGGCCTTGGGCAAGTTAAATGAATCTCCCTGGCCTCAGTTTCCTCATCTGTAAAATGGGAATGTTAACGGCACTATCCTCTAGGGTTCTACAGAAGAAGACAGAGTTAACATGCAAAGTGCCCAGAACCCTCTGGGGGCACACAGTAAGTGCTCAATAGACGCTAGTTCTCGTGAAGGTGGTGTTGCCACCACAGACATTTGCAATTTCTCTCGGCACAGAGGCCTCGGGTTAGTGCTAGGTTGAAGGGGCGGGCTCCCAGGCGCTGTCAGCACCAGGGAGCAGCAGTGGCCGGTGGTGGCGTCTTGGTCTCTGCTTCTGGGTTGCAGGCAGCGTCATCTGCTATGAGAAGAGGTGCCGTGGGGTTTGTCCCTCTTGCTTCTTTGATGCTGTGAAGAGGCAGTGTATAACCAGGGGTCTGGATTGGAACCAGTCCCTCTCTGGTCTCACCTGCACTGTGGCTGTTAGAGGTTGGACTGGGTCTCCCAAAAGAAGAGATGTGGAAATCCTAACCTGGCACCCCAGGTTGTGACCTTATCTGCAAACAGGGTCTTTGCAGATGCAGTTAAATTAAGACGAGGACATCCTGGAGTACGGCGGGCCCTGATCCAGTGTGACTGGTGTCCTTACAAGAGATGGCCATGTGAAAACACAGACAGGGTGAACGCACGTGACGAAGGAGGCTGGAGTGATATCCACAGCCAGGGAATGCAGGCTGTCACCGGAAGCTAGGAGAGAGGCATGGAATAGATTTTCCCTGAGAAGGAACCAACACTGCTGACAAGCTGAGCTTGGACTTTTGGCCTCTAGAACTGTGAGAGAAGACATTTCTGTTGTTTTAAGCCACCCAGTCTCTTACAGCAGCCTAGGAAGGCAACAGTGACCTTGGGTAAGCCAACTGCCCCCCCCCGTGAGCTTCAGTTTCCTCACCTGTAAAATGGGGCTAACTGTGAGACTTACACACCATCAGCCCCGAGGGTGGCAGAGAGTAGGTATTTGATAGACGGCTGCATCTGAAAAGCACCGGTGCAAGGTGGGTAGGACATGCATCTTTTAAAAATTAGACATGGGGCCAAATTAAAGAAATGCTTTTGTTCTCCTTCGTGCTTTTCTGAGAAGGGCCAGGTGCAGGAAACTTTTTCTTTCCTTTGTTTTTTTTTTAAACGTTAATTTAAAAAACTCTTTCTGACTGCCAGCAGAGCCTCTGCATTTTTTTTTTTTTTCCATGCGGATATAAAAATGCATCTGGACTCGAAGCTGAAATGGCCCATTCAGAGCTTTAAAACACATGCGTTCTCAGCTGGTGAGGCAAAGAAACAGCCTGACTGGGGGAGCTGGGGTTTTAAGAGGGGGGAGTGAAGTTGGTTGGGAGTCTGGCGTGGCGGGTACTCCATCCTGGTGCCAGGGTCCCTGAGGAGCTGCGGTCCCGGGGACACGGTCGGATGGGGGTGGCCAAGAGGCGGCATCTGGTAGGAACTAAGTCAGAGTTAGAACAAGGGGGTACCGGAGCCTGGCAGGTGAGTCTAGGCGAAATGCCCCAACTCTAGCCGTCACATCTGTGTTTCTTTCTTACCCTTGGAAACCCACTTTCCATTCCTGTGCCACGCAAAGCCTGGAGTGGTCTCTGTTCATTACAGGAGTTGCTAAAAATTCCCTCCCCCAGCCTCTCTCTGACATCACCCCTTGCAAATTCTCATCTCTTTGGAAGGGCTTTTCACTCTAAGAGGTGAGGGGGCATGGCAATTAAGACTGGCGGCTCTGGACCTGGGCTACTATGGTTCAAATCCCTGCTTCAGCACTTACAAGCTGTGTGATCTTGGGCAAGCTGCTTCACCTCTCTGAGCTTGAGATTCCCCATGTGTAAAATGAGAGGCAGCAGCAAAGAATGGATGCGCAGATTCAATGAACTATTAAGTCTGATGCCACACTGCCTGGCCCATGGTAATTCTCACCTAAATGTTGGCTGTTGTTATTATGATGTATGCCCTCAACTTCCCATTATCACTAAAGAGCAGGAAGAATGGTAAGTAGGGTACAAAAGCTCTTTTGTATTTGAGGTTAGAGCACAATGTGTGAATCTCCAAAAATAGCAGAATTACCCTTCTCGGTTCTGGTCCCCTCAGGTTAATAGGAAATCAGGTTGTGTTTCCAGCCCTAGTGGTTGGAATGTGGTGGCCCCAAACTGTCGCAGGCAGGAGCACAGTGATTCCCGGCTAAAATTGGCCTTGGATAATCCCGAGTAATTGTGCTTCATGCAAAGAGCCTGCTATATGTGAGACCCGGGGAGGGTGACGGGGACACACAGCCCCAGGGCCTTGGCGCTTTCGGGCCAGTGCAGGGGAAGGTTCCAGGCACAGCCCCAGCCTCTCTGGCCTGCCCTCGTCTAGCAGCTTCCTCCCAGGTCTCTGTGCCCACACTAGACTCCACTGAAACCCACGCCACCTTCTCCCCAGACAGAGATTTCCTGAACCTCAGCTCTAGGGCTGCGGTCATCTCGGGGTGCCCGGGGTTCCGCGGAGCGCTGGGCGCCGCAATGGAGGAAGTGGAAAGTTAGCTGTTCGAAGCCCTTTGCTTCTCTCCGAATCCTGCATCTGTTGCCCGTGTTCCTCCCTTGCCATCCAAGGGCCTTCGTACCACGGATTAGTGATCTCCTGGGTTCCAGAGAACTCTAAGCACTTGACCTCAACCTACTCATGAGAACAGACATCATTCTCCCATTTTAAGGAGAGGAAAACTGAGGCCAAGGTTGGTATGCAGGTCAAGTTCCTTCTTACTTTTCCTTTCAGCCTCTACTGTTCCACCCCTGGGCCTTCGTAACATCCCCCTCAGCCTCGGAAGGGCTCCCCTCGTACAGACTGCAGCCAGGTGCCCTCTGCGTGCCCTGCGCCCCCAGCCTCCTTAAGAACACCTGCCCCATTAACGCCTGCTTGTGTGCCGGGCTCCCTGGCTTGACCTTGAACCTTGGAGGGAGGCCTCTATCCTGGCTACCCTTGGCACAGAGCTCGGGACAGAGCGTGCTTGGTGAATATCTGCAGGGCGAACCGTGGAGCAAGACCTTCACCGAGGGTCGTGAAAGCACGTCTCCAGACTGGGAGGGACGCTGAGGTCGGTCCCGGCTGGAGACGGAGGGCTGGTTTAGATGTCCTGGCCTGGCTCCTCCAACCCCTGAGATTCAGCCCACGAAGGCAGCAGGGAAAGGAGCACGTCTCGCCCACGACTGTCCTGTCCTGTACAAGTGGGAGGCTCTGCCTTTGGTTAGGACGAGAGCTGACACATACACAGTCCTGGGTGCGGCACAGAGACGGACAGGAGGTCCTGCTCCCAACATGCGTGACTTTGGGACCTTGGGATGGGAAGAGTCACCTGTGCCACTAACACCCGATCGCCCAGCTGGGTCAGTGCCGAAGCGTGAAGGTCTAGAACGGAACTCTAAGGGGGCACTGGTTTGGCAAAGAGGAGAATGCTGTAGAAGACAAGGCCCCCCCCAGCCACTTCGGGGCCACTTCCTTCATCATCCGATGGGCCCGTGCTGGTTATTCCTGATCCTCCCCTGCACCCCTTCTCCGGGCATTCAGAGCTGACTCCCCTGGAGGGCATAACCAGGGCTCACTGGCCTTGGGTTCCATTTAGGACGAGCAAATGGGAGGCGCTGGTGAGAGGTTGGAGGGAGGGGCAGAGAGGTCGGGGGACTTGCCCCCTCGAGCCCTCCCTCCAGGACCACAGCTCCTGCCGGTGGCCCCTCCTTGACAGCTCAGGCTCTCACCTGTCCCTTTAAGGTCCCTTAGCCTAAGGTGGCGACAGCTCCCACTGCCACTGGCCCTGGTGGGGGTGGGTCACCTCCCTGGAGAGCCCCCCCGAGCCCTTCTTACCCCTCCATGTATCTCTCTTCACTTGAACCATCTGGGGTTAGGTTCTGTTTGCTGACACAGATGGTCGCCTGAAGTCCCTCTGCCTTGACCCGGGGCAGATGGACTGCCCCCTTCAGAGAGCAGGTCTTAGACAATGCGAGGCCCGACAAGGGCTGCTCTGAGCAGGTCTAGCTGGAGTCTGGAGCTGCCCCATCACCCAGTTCTCTGCCTCAGCTGTCTTGGAAACACACCTCTTTCATCTCCTCTGACCTAAGCCACCAACTGTGGGCACCGAGAGCCCTGGCCTCCAGTGCCGGCTAGACTGTGACCAGGCCTGGCAGCCACCTTTCCAGAACAGGGAAGGCGCTGGAAGGCTGCCAGCTCAGTGCCGGGCCTGACCTTTCTGCGGCTCTCCCTGGAAGACGGGCTTCTGCCTCCTGGCAACAAAAGCCCATTCGATGCCCTTGGCAGGACTCCCGTCCCAAGGGCCATGGCTCCCGGGCCGGGCTGAGGCCTAGGCCTCCTGTCCTGAGACGTCCAGGGCATCTCTCGGGCCCTCTGCTGTCTCTCGCCGAGCGGGAGGGCTGCATCTCTCGGCAGATGCCAAATCCACCTGAACACGGACGATGCCAACCTGTCCTAAACCATCTGTGCCCCTAAATCCTGGAGGAAGCGTGGCCAAGAATGACCACGTGGGTTAGAGCACAGCAGCCAAGCCCAGGGAATGGGAGCACCGGCCCAGCTGGGCCTGCTGGGGGCTCGGCTCCTTCTCTGCCGAGGGGCTTGAAAAACAAGGGCCTCTGATTGCTGGGAGGACAGTCTGCTGCCCTGGGATGTTTTGTATCGTCTCCTTGTGGACAGCATCCTGTGTGCTGAGGGAGAGATCACTCTTGTCCCTGTGCCAACGCTCCCGCACGCCTGTGAGCAAGCTCCCAGCAAACCTTCCAGCTACCTCTGGCCTCCACTGGGGAAGAGCTGGTCCCCAGAAAAAGTGGGGCTCTTTGCACAATACTGGTAACTTCAGCTGTGGGCCTCCACTCAGCACCTTGGGCCACTCCGACTTACGAGGCCGTGGAGCTGAGGGCAAGTTTCTAAGAGAAACACCCGGGGACTTGTTTTCCGGGCTGTGGCGTCTAAAATCTTTCAGATGAATAGATGTCTTTTCCTTGCACCCATCCATCCACTCAGCTCAATCCAATTCAACTCAACATCCCTGGAGGACCTACTATGGGCCAAAATGAGGGGACTAAACTAGGTGACAGGAAGGTGACGCGCCACCTCTGACCTCGGGGAGAGAGAAAAGAGCCACTAGGAAAAGAGGGCCAAGCCAGGGAGCCAAGGGCCAGAAGTGACAAGGCAACGAGGCCGTGGGGCCTGGTAATGGCCTTGGGCTCCACAGGGGTGTCGCAAAGCATGGTCTTGTGCTTTCTGGCTTTGATCTGGCGAGAAACTTTTGAGTATTCACTTTCTCAACTACAAAGTGGAGGTGCTTCAACCTTCTTGGTGCTGAGAATACAGAAGATAATGGCTATTCATTTAACCCAGCGCCCGGCACGCGGGCAGGGCCTGATTCCCGGGACCTGTGATGTTGCCCTTGGTAGTTTAGTTTATGCATTTATTTTTTTGGCCGCACTGCACGTCTTGTGGGATCTTAGTTCCCTGACCAGGGATTGAACCCAGGCCCTTGGCAGTGAAAGTGTGGAGATCTAACCACTGGACCACCAGGGAATTCCCAGTAGTTAAGTTTTAAAATGATGATTACTTAGTGCTGCTGGGAGGGAGGAAGGCTGTCCAGCTCAGCTGGGCTGGTTACCTTTCCTGGGGAACTGGTCCTGATCGCTGAATAAATCTGAAACGAGGACATCTGAACCTGAGGCCTTCTCAGAGCAGTGGAGCTCCATGGCCTCTGACCCCACAGGAGCTGGGCAGGCCTCAGGGCACACGGAGGGACAGAGGGATGCAGCCAGCAGATGGGCGCACTGCGGGGCGGCTCATACCCCAGCGATGAGGGATGCACATCTGCTAGCCTGAGGAGGGTGGCTTGTCCTGATCCCGGGTTCTCAGCCCATAAATGTGTTGGCTGAGCCTGAATCCATGCCTTGAAATGCAAGGCTCAGGATTCAAACACGTTTTCCTTTACCCCTGGGCCCTGATGGTAGGAACTAGGCAAAACCTGCAATTAAAACACAAGCGCGAGTGCACACACCTAACACAGACAAGTGGGGATAGCACCCCAATTCCTGGATTTGTGTCCAGTTAACATTTCAGGAGACAAAAGCAACTGATACCTCGGCTTCAAAGCACAGTGCCTCTGCCCCGCGGGGCCTGGGGCACTCCGCTGCCTCTGCTCCTTTGCTGCCCTGTGCCGCGGCCTGTGGTGAGTGCTTGGCACGCAGCTTTCCACTTAATCTTCATGGCTGCCTCAAGGCGCAGATCATTTCCGGTTGCGGCATGAGCAGCCTGGGGTGTGGGGACATGAAGCCCCTTGCCCACATTCACGCAGATGGAAGGAGGCAGCTCTGACTCCACGGGCCATGCTGCTAACCACAGTGCCGCCCTGCCTTTCTAGAACATGGGCTGTCTAGGGAGGACACAGCCCACGGAGTCTTCATTTCCATGGGGCCGCGTCCCCTTCAGACCCTGGCTGCACACCCTCGGGGCCCCTGGGGAGGCTGTACGCTATGCCCTCCTTGCACTCAGGTAAGCAAACGTGTGTGTGTGTCTGTGTGTGGCGTGCACACCATCCATCGCTCGTCTGATGGCGATCGCCGTTTATGGCGCCTGCCCCGTGGCTGGGCACCCAGCGAGAAGGCGGCTGTCCCTGCCTTAAGAAGCTCTGTCTTGCTCATCGTCACCTCTTCCCACCACTGGTCGCGTTTCAGCGGAATCTGCAAGGCGAAGGCCATGGGTGCGAGAGGCCTGATGGGACCCCCCCCTACGAAACTCTCAGCATCACCCCAACTGGGGTGGGCCTGGGGCTGTGTCCACGCCCCCCTCTCCCCGGGCACCATACAAAAGTGAGACGTGAGAACGGAGACGTTAACTGGCGCGACTCCCCAATTAAAGCTGCGGTTGTTTACCAGTGAGAAGAGAAGAGCGCTGCCTGCCAACGCCGACCGCCATCCCAACTCCCTACTGCCGGCTCCCCCCAAGTGTTTATTTAAGCCAACACATTGCTCTGCTAATTGGATAACATTCCATGTGAAAATAGACCTTTTAAAACAACAGCAGTGGAAGCAAATAAAAACAGCTGCAACTGCAAAAGTACAAAGGCTCGGTGGGCTCGGGGAAGGGAGAAATTAAAGGCGCGTGCATGGGGGAAGAAAAAAAAAGGAATGTTCTGGTTTCTGGGCTGCAAGTCTGCTCTTTGCCTTCTTTCCCTTCTTCCTCCGTGACCAGCCGGTCCAAGTAAGGACAGAGGAGGTGATGGCTTCTAAATGGAACCCCAATGACTATTGGTGGCCTCTTGGCCAATGGGCACAGCTGGCTGGGAATCCCAGGTCACCTGCCCAGGTAGAAAGCTGCTGCCTCCAAGGCTTGGGAGGGTTGGCAGGAGACGGTGTGCAGCTCTGGAGGCCCCTAAAGGAATGCCCACTCCTCCTCTGGGGTCCTGGAGGAGCTGATTTCATCCTGGGCTTGTTCCCAAGAGATGTTTTAAGGGCCAACCTCTTGGCCTTCCTCCAAAATGTCTAATTGGTGAGTTGCTGGGGATGGGTGAGAGGTGAGGGGTGTGGTCTAGAGAGGAGGGGGCTGGCGCACGGTTTGGCCACAGCTGGCACTCAATTTAAGTGACTACGTGAATGAAGGGAGGAAGTGCTAATCCGTGGACTTTGGAACCAGATCGACACGCGGGGTTTCCCAGCTCTGGCAAGTGGCGCCATCCCTTCGAACCTCAGTTTACCCATCTGTCAAATGGCTTCCTACCACTGATGCGTACAAATGCCCAGCGCCGTCCCTGCCAAAGACGGGCTTTTAGAAGTTGATGGTTTTTTACTGACGCCAAGAGGCTGCCCTTCCAGAAACATCATCAGGGCCCAGAGAACCACGTGGCGCCCGAGACACTACAAACATCCCTACACACAAGAGCAGACCCAGGCCACCAGGGAAGACCACTGCATTTGGGACTTCCTGTCTGCCCTCATCGACCTTTGTCCCTGCTTCCCTCCAGCACGTGGGAGAAGGTTCTTTGAGAAATGTGGGCTCATCACACTTGGAGGTTTAGATAATAATAACAGCAGTCCTTTCAGGGGGACCGACATTCAGGCCTGGGACATCGTGGGCTGATGAAACGCCCTAGGTTGGGACAACATGCCAGCTCATGGAGCCTGTGACAGGGGCTGATGGCCAGGTCTCACCCCTGGTTTAGCATCTTAGCAACAGAGCCAGGTCCTGGCTTCCTATCGGTTCCCAGGACCCTGCACACATGGAGCTTAACAAGCGCCTGGAGAAACCGGGGACGGAGTTATGCAAATCTCCAGCTGATTCCGGGGCTGCTGCAGGTTGGGACGAGACAATGGGTGTACGGTGTACATGTCACAAAGCCAGCTCGGCCGGTCGCGGGAGCCTCTGGCTATTGTCATCAGTTGCCTGGTTACCCTGAGCTCTTCGTGGAGCCTTGCGCTAGGATTCTCTTCCCTGTTTGGGGCGTGTGCTCGACCCAGAGGGGCCTGACGGATGACGGAGTTCCCGAGGATGTGCGGGGTGGAACACGGGGTCATGGAGCAAGGTCGGAAGACTCAGAATCCCTGGGGGTGGGGAGGACGCAGATGACCCGTGCTTGGGGCCCAAAGAGAGATGGGGGTGCTGAGCGGATGCCTCCAGGGACCAACCAGGGTGCCTGATTCTCTCCTCAGCCAGCTGGCGAAGTGGACTGGTTGGTGCCCAGGAAAGAGTACTGTGCTGTGAGTTGCATACCCGGGTTCACAGCCCAGCCTGGAAACTGCTAGTTTCGCCACTGCTTTCCAGACCCAAGGTTCTACAATCAGCCTCTACTCCCTCCCCTCCTCCTCCCCCTAATATGTGTCCACTCCCCTCATCTTTTCCTCCCTGTCTCCTCTTCTCCCCTCTGAGGACCTCCTGGGGCCCCGGGGCACAGGAGGCTTACACCTCCAGGTTCCAGCGCTGCTGATGCCACAAGAGTTACTGACCGCTATCTTCCTGGAGGACGCCCCACGGCAGGAAACGGGGCTGAAGCCCTCGGTGAGGGAGCCGAGTGGTCAGGGTTCAGTCAAGCACCAGGAAGGATTTCTAAAGCAGGTCTTCTTCCCTGAAGCGCTTCAAAGGGAGAACCGCTGGGGGTGGGAGTGCGGTGGTGGGCGGCGCTTGTCCCGAGAAACTGGGGGTCCTGGAGTTTCCCCTACCAGCCCTGGGATTCCCACGAGTTCCTTCTTTTGAGATGAAAAAAAGGTCTCCAGGGGTTTCTAACTCAATGTCTCCTTCCAGCATTGCTTTCCCTCTTCAAACTCACGCCCGCCCTCGAGCTAACCAGATATTTACAATATTCAGAAGTCTATTCACCAATATGCAGCGCACACGGCTCTATGGCTCAGTGGAGAGCGCGAAATGTTCCACTCGGAGACAATAAAGTTCTTCAGACAGACGGGGAGAAGGAGAGGGAAAAGTCATGGCAGCTTCTCCGGGAAGCAAAAAGAGCAAAGGGATCTTTGCAGGAGAGGTGCGCTCCCGGTGGGCTCAGACTTCATGGGAGACCAGCGCGCTCAGCGGCGGCACAAAGGGCCCGAGTCCTGGTGCAGTGAGAGGCGGGGATGGCGGGGCCGGGACAGCTCTGGAGGCAGGCTGCCGCCTGTCGGAGGTGAGGGGCCGCAAGAGCCAGTCCTGGAGGGGCTGTGGGTTGAGCCCTCGCTGTCCTCGGCTGCCCTTTCTCTTCCTGGAGCCCAGGACAGAAGGGACAGAGGGGGAGGAGCCACCTCCAGAAGTCAGCAGAAGGCTGTGCTAAGCTTTGCAAAGAACATTTGCAGCCTGGCTTCCGGTGCCAGGCACTAGCCAAGTGGGCACTAGCACTGCCCTGCTACCTGAGAATCTCCCCCCCACGCCCCGTTCCAATGACCCCAGGGAACAAAGCTATACTGACTGCATCCTGGCGATGGGAGCGTGGAATTTCAAGGCTGGGAGTCCATGCCTGGTCCAACCCTCTGGGCCCCGAGAGCCACGTTAATTCTGACTTCAAGCTCTGGAGGGAGGCTGCCGCGTGGAAGAAGCTTCTAGTTGGAGGGGTGTGGACAACTTTTCTCTCTGCTCCTTCCCTTCTTCTTAGATCACCACCATCACCATCCTCCTCCTCGTCACAGCTAACAGACGGAGTTCACGGAGGCCAGATCCCATTCTAAGACTATCATCTCATCCCAGCCTCACAACGATTCGGTGAGGGAAATTCTATTACTATTCTATAAGGGGGAAACTGAGGCATGTAGAAAGTAAGTCACCTGCCCAAGGTCACAGAGCAGGTAAGTGCTAGGATTCTGGCTGCAGAGTCTGTGCTCTAACAGCTAGCCCTTGCACTGGCCCTTAATAAGAGATGTTTCTTGGGGCAGGGAGTGAATCCCCTTTCATTTCTCCCCTAATCGCAGTCTCACGCAGGAACCCTGACACAAAACAGATGACAACGGTCCTACACACTCACAGAAGCTCAGGGCTAGACGGACGCAGTGGAGAAAGCGCTGCCTGCACCCCTCTCTTCTCTGTCCACAGACGGAGGGCTGGTGGCTCTGAAGGGACCTGGGCTGGTGGGAACGAGGAGGAAACAGCTTACTCATCTCGAGCACCGTGTGCCAGGACCCGTGTCACCATCTGCCTTCATCCTGTGGGCGTGGGACCTGTCATCATTCCCATTTTACAGATGAGGAGACTGAGGCACAGGGCAGGGCTGGGAAAGCCAAGCAGCCAGCAGTAAGTGCAGTGCTCTGGACGGCTGTTCCCTGGCTTCTCTCCGAGCCAGTGGTGGGGGGACCCCGCAGGTGCCTGCCTTGCTGGTGAGCGTCAAGGCCGTGGGCCGGCTGCACGCAGGGGTTGCGGTCCCTCCTGTCATGACAGGAGGCGAGGGGAAGACTGCCAGCCGAGAAGAAAGAGGCGCAGATGTCCGGACAAACATGGCCACGTGTCAACAAAGCATGCACTTGAGTTCAAGACGCTGAGACAAAAGTGGCTGGCAGGCCTGCTGAAGTCCTGGGGCACCCTCTCTGCCTGTGCGTGTTCCCAGGGCCCACAAAGGCCGCAGCTGTGTCCCTGAGATGACACCTTCAGCTCCACCCACAGGGCCTCTGGCAACGCCAATTTGCTGCAGGCCAAGAGTGTGATTCCAACAAATACTCTGCTTTTCTGAAGATGCCTCCTCAGAGGCGGAGGGGATCCCAGCCATTAGTGACACGTGCCCGGTGCTGTACTGCACCCTCAAGGGAAGACAGGCCAGGACGGGGCAAGGCTGCCTGTGGCACAGGCTCTCGGAGGGAGCCCACGAAGCCAGCACCATGGCCCCCTCCCCCCAGGATCCTGACCTGGGGCTGTGAGAGCAACAACCACGGACGCAGCCAGAACCCCAGTCACACAGCCTCTGCCCCTTGTCTGCTGCCGCCGAGGACGAGGACCCAGGACCTACTGCACCAAGCCCACACCCGGAGAGGCTGCCTTGCTTCAAAAATAAAAGGTGGTTCTGTCTCCAAGGAATTCCGTACACGTGCTTACACACAGCAGCACTTGCCTGGCCTGAGCGCACCTGAAATCAGCACAAAACAGAAGCCGCAGGCACCAGCGGGAAGAAGAGGGGAAAGAGCTGTCCCCGCGGGTTCCCACTGGGGTGCCTGGTGGCCTCCTCTCCGAGCGCTATCCCCTGGTTCCCCTCCACACTCCGTACAGCCTCTCCCATGCTTTCTGTCTGACCTGGAGCGGCCCGGGACACAGAACTGCCCCTTCCTCCAGACACAAGGCCCATGGTCTTTTCTTCCAAGGACGTTGTGCAAATTAGCAGGGCTGGGGAGAGGAGGGGAGAGAAAACCCGAACAGGGAGCGGGGGGGGGGGGGGGGGGGACGCGCCCATGTCTGTGAAGAGGCCTTGCTGCTTCTCCCACAAAGGACCCAGAAAGGAGAGGCCGGGAGGGAGGGGCCCTGGTCTCACCTTGGCGTCCTGCTTGGTGAGGAAGTCGACGAAGCCGAACCCTCTGTGCCTGCCCATCCCTGTCATCTTCTTCGGCAGGCGGACGGTCTTCAGCTCCCCGAAGGTGCTGGGAATAAAAACACGGGAGTTTCAGAATCGAGGCCTGCAAAGGGGGCGGTGGGAGGCAGGACTGATTCTCACCCGCTAACCCTTTCCAGTTAGAAGAGAGGAGTGCCCGCAGATGCACATGGGGGGGTACGTGTGCACAGCCAAGTGCACGAACACTCGTGTCAGTGTAAGCTCCCCACTGGCCAGCACGTGTCCTGGGGGCGTGCGTGGGTGGCCTTCTCCCTCCGGCCTGGCCATCACGCCGGCAGGGAGGGAACCATCAGACTGGGTATGCCGTTCCTCTGGGGATGGAGAATTTTCCGTTCCTCTCTGTCGGGCGGGCAGGCACACCGGTCCTCCCCTTGCCTGGGGGAGCAGGGGTGAGGGGGTGGGGTGAATATCCAGCAAGGGGAATCCAGCCCCGAGCATGCATGGCTGGGCTGGGGAGGCACTGGCCAGGCCAGGGCCCCAGACTCGGGGTTACCACAGACTCCCCATGGACCCCCACGAATCTGAGTAAGCAGGGCGAGTCCCTTCTCCCAGAGCTGGGACCTGGGATGGTTCTTCAGCGCTTGGTGCTTGAATGCCACACAGCCACGCCCTCTAAACCCCACTCCTCCTGCCTCAGGGTTTTGATATCTGCTAAGTCAAAGTCAGGCAAAGCTGACTTTGGAGGAGAAAACTCAGGTGTCCCCCCCACCAGCCAACAGGGATCAAACAGGTAAACACGGCCTCCAACCATCTCCCCAACGCCCCCTCTCCCCCTGGATAAACCTTTGAGAAATTCCCGGACAAAAGGATTGGGCCTCCCTTGCTTTCCTGTCTCACTCCCCCGCCCCCAGCCCATCCTCAGGTCCATTTATCAAACATATACGCACAAATTGCTGCTGATAAATATTTAATGTGCGCGGCATCTGAAAAGAGGTATTATTTTATTTGAAAATCTACACACACTTGCGGGCGCCCGAGCACTCGCACCTACACACGGTGGTGCAGGATGCCTCGGGGCCAGAGACCGATTGGGCGAAAGACGCAGTAAAGGCCGTGAGCTCTCGTGAAATGATCTAAGCTAAATCTGTGGAGTTAACCCGCAGCCCTGCCAGCATGACCAGGCATCTGCCAGCCCAATTTCTGGAGGCAGGACGGTGTGTAAATGCGGCATTATGAAGCCTCAAAATGAATCTGCACGTCTCCTCGGCACTCTCCCCGGCAGCTCCGCTCCCCCTCCCGGCGCCTCTCTGAGCAAGACACAGAAGCTGGGCTGCTAGCGCCAGGGCCAGCCTCCCGGGGAGCGGAGGGGCCGCAGACGATGGGCAGTGGAGGCCTGTCAGTCATCGCAGCCGCCGGCTGAGGCTCGTGGCCCACCTGGAGCGGCCCAGAGGCTGGGCAGGTGGGGACTAGCCCGAAGGTGAGGTGGGAGAACCCAGCGGAGTCCTGCCCACAAACCCTGCTTTATTCTGCCACCTAAAGGCCGACACGCCCCACGACAGACACGCTGCCTCTTTTTCCAGCGAAGCCCCGAAGCCTCTGTCAAGGCTGGCCTTGGACACGGAGGGCAGGGGACACACATATTTTCTTGCAGGCTCCTTTGGGTAAACATAAATGGCGCTTTGGCACCAAGTTCTTCAGAGAGCCACGGGGACTCTGGGGACAGTGTATCTGATGGATTCAGACCTGGTCTGAGAAGGCTGAAGGGCACAGGGAGGCCTTGCCGAGCACCCGCTGTGTGTCTGGGTCATGCTGGGTGCTGGACAGACACGGCCACAGACAACCTATGGGGTGTGCCGGTCTCTCCGCCTGACTCTCCACCCCTGCCCCAGCCTCCGGGCTCTCATGACACAAGTCCTTGGCTGATCTGCTCTGGGTGGGGATGGATGTCCCCCCAGCGGTCAGGGCCCACTGTGCTTCAGGGCGCTGCGGTGTGGACGCCTGGGTAACGCTCTGCCTTCCCCTGGGGCTGGAATTCAGCTCTGTGAGAGTGGAAACCACACCTATCTTGCCCATCACGGGATCTGCAGCAAGGTGCCCCAGGCCTGGCTCAGAGTGGACGCCTGGAGGTAGTTTTGGAACGAAGAAACAGCAGCCCTGGAAGAGGGGACACAACCATTGGGATGTCACACCTACGCTCAGAGGGTGGTGATGAGGATTCCACAAACCAGGCCACGGGCTACATACGAAGAGCACAAACGTTAATTAGTATTGGTCTCACCGCCCCCATTTTCAGATGAGGAAACTGAGGCTCAGGGAGGTAGCGGTTCTTGCGAGTAGGTGGCAGGGCCAGAGTGTGAACCTGGGAGTGTCTGATGTGAAGCCGGAGGAGCTCTCTCCGCTGCACGACGTTTCACCCTCTTCAGTTATCTGGAGGCGACCAGCCACTTTCAGGAGCGGGGCCTTCATTCTGAGGCTTGGCCCCGTCTGGCACGAAGAAGGAAGGCCGTGTACGGGGGTGGCGAGGATTGCGCTGTGCAGGGGGGTCCAGTGACTCGCCCGAGATCCCAGGGCAAGCGAGGCCGACTCAGACCCAGTTCCTCCTGCCTGCACTGGGTGCAAAGCCCCTGCCTCTGCCCACAGGGGCTCTAACTTCCCGTCCCCTGATGGTCTCAACGGCCCCTGCCCAGTTCTTCTTAGCCGTGGCTCATTTCTGGGACCTCGCCCGTGTGTGTGCGCATGAGAGACCGAGAGAGGGAGAGACCGGTGAGGTTAATTCCTCCCTCTCTGCAGCACACTGCAAGCGGTGGACGCTCTATGCATGGTAAGCAGCTGAGGGTCCGGAGAAAGGCGAGGAAAATAATTAAAAGGTGGAGAAAAAAAGCTGATGAGAGAAGCCGAAGGAGCCATGCTCACGTGGCCTGGAGAAGTGGCATTCGGGAGCTTGGCAGGGAAAAGCCGGGACGGAGGGGCACCCTCGATCCACGAGGGAGTGAGGGTGGGGACCAGGGAGCTGGGGGGCCATGGGGGAGGTCACTGCCCGTCTGGGGTGTCCAGACAGACATCTGCATGGCCAAGGAAATGCTGTGTCCCAAGACCCTAGGAGCTTAAAAAATCCCACCATTCTTCACGACACGAGAGAGCGAGGGCTTCCAGAGCAGCTGGAAGATTAGGGTTAGACCTTAGAAGGAACTTCCCAATTCCCGTGAAGCCCCGGAATGAATGGCTAGAGCTTCAAGACACCGTCATTGCGGCTGTCACCCCAGTGACCAATGACAGTGTCTGTGGCGTGCTAGGCCTTTTAAAGCTTTTTTTTTTTTTAATTTTTATTTATTTATATTTATTTTTGGCTGTGTTGGGTCTTCGTTTCTGTGCGAGGGCTTTCTCTAGTTGCGGCAAGCGGGGGCCACTCTTCATCGCGGTGCGCGGGCCTCTCACTGTCGTGGCCTCTCTCGTTGCGGAGCACAAGCTCCAAACGCGCAGCTCAGTAATTGTGGCTCACGGGCCTAGTTGCTCTAGCGGCATGTGGGATCTTCCCAGACCAGGGCTCGAACCCGTGTCCCCTGCATTGGCAGGCGGATTCTCAACCGCTGCGCCACCAGGGAAGCCCAGGCCTTTTAAATATACTGTTTCTAGGTACAACAATTGTGGGGTAAGAGTCACCGCCTCCTATTTTTACAGATGAGAAAACCAAGGGCCAAAGAGGCCAAGTGACCTGTCCAAGCCCCACGGCCCTGGATTCGAAACTCAGGCAAGCTTTCCCTCCCGGCTCAGGAAGGATGGCTTCGGTTGCTTGTGTAACTACTGTGTGGGAGAAAATAAAGCCGATACTAATGATCTCAGAGAGATATCAAAAGAGAATTAAAAAGAAAAAAAAAAGATTGGGGCGGGGGAATCGATGAAGTACCTTTAGCTCCTTGGAGATAAGCGATATATAAATACCAGCCATTATTAAAGTTCTTATCTGACAGCAAAGCCCACGGAGCCATTTTTAAGAGCGGCTTTTGCAGGAAGTTCTGCGTGTCTCCTGGGAGCAGAGGCCTGGGCGTGGCTGGGCAGGGCCGCCAGGGACCAGAGAGGGAGGAAGATGACGGGGCACCCAGGAACCAACCCCCCCCCTCCCGCTAGCACAGACTCTACCACTTGGGAAGGAGACATGGATGCTCCCCACTGTGTAGATAATAGAAACCACAAAATAGCAATTACTGTATCAGAAGCTGTGAATAAAGAGGACATACGGGGCTTTTAAACATGGCCCTCCTTCCCTCCCCCACTATGCTCACACTTCAGTAACAAACTCACACCTCACTTTTCCAATTATTTCATTCACCTCGGGTTCACCAATTACTCCTCCACGCCGCAGCCCCGCCCCGCTCCGCCACGCCAGGAGCACGTGACTGGTGGGGATCCGTGGGTTTTTGACAACTGGAGTTTGTTGTCACGTTTTTAATTTCTTTCGAGGCGCAGTGGGGGTGGGAGGGGGAAGAGGAGGCGGAGGTGGGGAGGGCGCACCAAGGTGTGGAGCGAGGCAAGCCAATTATGCCTGGGCCTCGTAAACAAGTCCAGGCATGCAAATCGTGTTGGCACGCAGGCCTGATGGCAGACACAATACGTGTGTGTGTGTGTCTCGCGTGTGTGAGGAGATCCCCTCCCCTGGCGCCCTCTGACTGGACCTGCCACAGCCCTGGATGGCAGCTGCTCGGTGCGGGGGAGGGGGTTGGCTCTGCTACTGAAAGGGATGAACCATCCTCTCTCTCCTCCTTGACTGAAGTGATGGGATGGGGTGGGGTGCGGTGGGGACAAGGAAGTGAGGGGGGAGACAGAGAGAGCCCTCCAGAGATGCCGAACCTGATGATTTTGCAGCTGTGCTGATGCCTGGGTTTGGGGGTTTAATGGGCAGGCTGGGAGGCCGGCCTAACCTTCTAGCCCGCACGCTGACACCAAGTAGGGGTCGGGCACACCCCAAGGAGCCTAGGCCCCCCTGCTCCCTGGACACAAGTCCTTATCACTCTCCTGTTTGGATCTGCTGGAGGAACCAGAGTCCCAGCAGAAGTGCTGAGTCACGTGGGGAAGTCTGTTGGCCTGACTTCTCTACACCTGCACTCAAGGCACTGCTGAGGGGGAAAAAAAAAAAATCAGCTGCCACAACAGTGTGGTGTGAACAACAATGAGATAAAGGGGTGGTTTTGTGATAAGAATAAACTGCAGGCTTCTTTCTGTTCCTTCTGTAGTAAGAAAAAAGGGCTAAATCTCTTGGCATCAAAAAGCCTTTCCAATATACCACCACCAATTTTCTAACACACACACACACACACACACACACACACACACACACACACATAATATCCATTATTCCCCCCGTCCTTCTCAGTGCCATGTGCCCCACGGTGTGTTAAATATCAGCTATACATGATCTCACAACAGCCTTATGACCTAGGCACTGCTATTCCCATTTTATAGATGGAGAAAACTGAGGCTCAAAGAAGTTATGTGATTTCTCCAAGCTCACCCCCTGAGTCATTACCTACGATGGGGGTGAAGTGACTTGTCCAAGGCCCCACAGGTGGTAATGAGCCAAGCTGGACTCCAAGTAGGCAGTTTGTCCCTGAACTTGTGCTTTGCTCACTGGAAGTTTGTGTGGTCTGTCTTGTCTATTAATAATTGGCCAAAGGGATCTGTGTGCAAGGTGCTTGGGGGAGGCAACGGTGGGCCAGACATCAGCTTTGTCTTTAGGGACCCTTGGCTGGTAGGGAAGAGCTACAGGCAGGCAGTGAACCCCTGCTGCCCCACAGACCAAAGAGGACTCTGGGATCAACCCCCCCATCTCAACTGCTTAGGGTCCACAGCCTGGGGCTTCTGGTCCCCGCTCACTGCTGTCTCTTCCGTGCCCGCATCCTAAAGAAGGGTCCACCATGAACTCACGGAGTAGTTCCCACGGGGTGAATGAACGTGGCAGGATGGCAGCCGCTCTGCCCGGTGTCCCGTCTCGTGTTCCCCTTTCCTTACTGAGTCGCCGTGTGGCTAAGGGCCCCAGCTGAAGCAGGGTGGAGGGACAGACAGGCTGAATGGACACCTAGAGACAAACCCACCCCTCCGTCGACGACAGGTGGTTTCTGCAGCGGAGGGAGGCTGGGCAACAGGACCCATCATCCAAACCTCCCGTTCCTGGAACGTATACAAAGCAAAGGCTTTGGTCAAGGCTGCCTCGTCCAATCCTGCGGCCTCACAAATGGGGAAACGGAGGCTAATCCAACCACACTGGCTTTCTTCCTGCTCCTGAAGCCACCAAACTTAGGCCAGGACCTATGACCTTGCTCTTCCCATAGTCCAGAACTCTCCATGCCTAGCCGTTCCCACCACAGACCCTCTTGTCATTCAATCTCAGCTCGAATGCCACCTTCTCAAGGAGGCCTTCCACTGCCACCTTATTTAACGTCACTTCCCCGCACCACCAGCCACGCTGTCACATCTGAGCACCATCTGGAATGGCTTGTTTACTTGTCTTTCCCTCCCTGTTCTAGAGACACAAAGAACACTCTAAGACGGCAGAGTCTAGTCCCTGTTGTGTCTGCAGAACCTAGGCCTGTGCCTAGCCCACAGAAAACACTCTATAAACATTCATGAAAACACGCACTTGACGTTGACCGAGTCCTCCCTAAGCGCCGGGTCTCCGTCCTTCACCCGAATCATCTCACACAATGCATACGCTATCGCGATAGCACCGGCACGTCCGGGGCCGGAACACCCAGTCCTTCTGTCCTCAGGACACTCTCTCATGTTCTACAACCACACGTTATTACAAGGAGTGTTCGGCCCCCAGGGGCTCCTTCCAAAGTACCTGCATCGATTCCTTCAATTGCAAGCAGTGAGTAACAGCCAGCAAAAAGGGGGCCGGCTGGATTACTCACCAAGGAACTAGTGCCGAGACAACGGGGTTCAGAATCCTGCCCTGCTGCGTAGGAGAGAAAAGACATCGTTCCCTCCACACAGCCCTGGCTGAGCTGCAGACAGGAGTGGGGAGTCTCAGCGAGGCTTCACCTGCAGCAGCTGCTCCCCCAGCAGGTTACGCGGGTGAGGTGTGTATTGACCCCGGATCGCGCCTCTACTCCACCCGGGGGGGTGTGGAGAGGGGGCAGTGGCTTTGGGAGCCGTTTCATGGAGGTATATTTAAGCTCAGAGTTTCCTCCTCTTTTGTTCTCTCTCACTTTTTAAAGAGTACCTTCCAGATTGAACTTTTCCAATTACTCACTGCTCATCACGGTGAGAACTGGATGTAGAAAGGTTACCTTATCACCACTGGCGCACTATTCCTTTCATTTTTGCCTCTTGGAGGCTGAAGAATGGCCTGGTTTCCACGGAAGGGAGAGAGGAGGTGTGGAGGACAGTGCTTAGCTTTTCTCAACAGCCTTTCACAGGGTCCTCTGCAGGCAAGCGTGACCCTCTCGTTTTCTAGATGAGGAGTCCTGGGGATGAACAGTTAAATGGTATCTCTGAATCAGAGTCTGGGCCCGAGTTCCAGGCAGAGCCCGGACTCGCCTGAGAGGCTCTGGTGGAGGGGACCTGGCACTGGAAAATAGAGGTTTCCTGTCGTGGCTCTGCCTTCACCTGCCGTGTGACCCTGGCTGAGTCGTTTCCAGGCTGGACTGATAATCAAGAGAGAGAGGGGGCTGGGGAGGAAGCTGTATAAAAACATCTTGAGACGTGCCAAAGCCAGGATAATGCAGGGGACAGAACACTGGTCCCCAAGTAAAGACCTCTGGGGCCAGACAGATGACGGGAGGGAGCCAAGAGAGCTGGGGGCAAATTGGCAGAAAGGCCCCCAGCTCTGGGTGATTCTCGGACCTGTGGCATGAGTGTCATCCAGGAGCTTGTCAGAAATGCAAAGTCTCAGCCCACTCCCCTCTTTCTGAATCGGAAGCTCTGGGGGAGACCCAGCAGTCCAGGTGGTAACAAGCTCACCTGTAACAGGTGAGGGTGATCCTGCCCCAGGTTGAGGACCACTGTTCCACCAGAGCAGGCAGGGACCCGTCAGCCCCAGCCTGAACAGCCAGCTAGGCCCAGGACTGGCAGATCTTTCTTCTAAAGAAAGAAAGCCCTGCAATCCAGATTCTTTTAAGAAACGGGATTTTAAATATTGGTATCAAAGTCAAAACATTTTCAACACTGTGTTGCCAAAGATACCAGATGCCCCGTTTTTAGCATCTGCACATGCAAGTTCCGTTCTGATTCAATTCTAAGAGATCAGAAGGGCTGGTCTACCTCCAAAGTGATGGAATTTCCTCCCCTCCTTATTACCTCAGATTGGGGCCCTGCCCTCTCCCTCCTGGCCCCCTGCAGCCTGTCGGCCCCCTTGGTCGTCTATGTTCACGTCATGTGGGATTCTAAGCTCCGTGAGGACAGAGAGGGTTTGCCCACCACATTTGCCCCGCAGCATCTAACCAGGCGTGGACACCTTCGTGGCTGGCTACACGGGCACTGAATGAATTGCCCCTCACCATTCTCCAGGACCCAGCCCCAGGCAGGAAGCACGGTAGGAATTTTAATGTGCCTCGTCATTCGGGTGTTATGGATCCTGCATTCACTTGGCGACTATTTCCTGAGCATGTCCTATGCGTGGGCACTGCGCTCTGTGCTGGGAAAGAACGGCGGGCCAGACGTGCCCGGGCCTCCATGGGGCACAGCCTCTTTCTTGTTGATTATAAACCGGTGGTTTTCATTTTTCAACGCCCTAGGGTTGGTGCACATCATCAGTAAAACACTTTTGAGCATTCATCTCCAATATATGTACACTTTTAATTTATAAGTGATGTGCATATGTACTGCTGTTTCACTGTATACGTGCATCCTTAGATATTTAAAACATTTAAAATAATGAGATAGAACAGAAATAGAAACGGGAACTGTCATGATTTCCTACTGCTTCCCCAACTGAGAGTCGTAGGCACTTTTTAGAGTCCCACCCTTTGAAGGCACACAACGGATCAGGCATTGTCCTAAGTATACTTCACGTGTAACCTCATGCCGTCCTCAGCAGTCCTGTGAGGCGTGGATCATGCACCCATTTACATACGGGGAAACTGAGGCTCCAGCTGCTTAAGGGATTGGCCAAAAGTCAAACCTAGGCCTGAAGAAATTCTAAAGCCTGTGCTCTTAACTGTTGCTCTGCACTAGAAGGGGGCCATCTGTGCACGGCTGCAGGGCTTCAGAAGAGCTGCAGGCTGAACACTGCCTGCTGAATCTGAGTATACTCCTTAGGCAGATCATGTCAGAAAAAAAATTTCTGAAATCAGAGGTAACTTTTAAAAAACAACATTTCTCAAACTTGTCCTGAAAGTTGTTATTCGGTATTCTGGGTAAAAAGCATTCTGAAATTAAATACATTTGGGAGAGATCTGCCTAAACAGATTTCACTA
Organism: Balaenoptera acutorostrata; assembly: GCF_949987535.1. Taxonomy (NCBI): domain Eukaryota; kingdom Metazoa; phylum Chordata; class Mammalia; order Artiodactyla; family Balaenopteridae; genus Balaenoptera; species Balaenoptera acutorostrata. The sequence continues at coordinate 78,770,661 of NC_080076.1, forward strand.
AGCTTCTCCGCTGCAGACCTTGTCAGTCCCTTTAAGGTATTTGATGCAGGGAGGATTTATCTGGAAGAGCGAGAGAGAAGACACAGCATTTCTCAAACTCATCCAGCCATTGAACCCCTCCTCCCCTCAAACAAGAAAACCTATCAGCACCTCCTAAGACACTGTTATTCCACGGAACACAGTTGGAAAATACAATTTGGAAGAGAAAAAGAAGTAAGACAGTCACACACCTCAAGGTGAAAGGCCTTTGCCTTGAACACTCAGGTGAAACCTCGAATTCGCCAGGGACCACGCAGAGTGGGGAAATGCTGCAGGAGTCTAGTTTTGACAGAGAGGGGTCGAGTCACACGTTACTGAAAGAACCTAAGTTTGGAGTCAGATGTGAGTTCAGATCCCAGCCCTGCACCTGACGTCACCTTTCTGAGGCTCAGTTCTGTCACCTGTAAAATGGGAATAATCAGCCCACCGTACAAGGCTGCTGATGCCATGGTTCCTGGCATGTACTGGGAAAGAAGAAAGGGAAGTTGTTATCAGGAATGCCCTTGTCCTTTACACGGATCTGTACTGGCGCCAAGCGAGTGACACCTCCCGAGCCCTTACGATGTGTCAAGTTGAAGCTGAGAAGGAGCAGGCTGGGCTGGTCTCTCCTGGGGGCTCCCCAGGGGTTTCCAGCAAAGAGATCTGGTAAGAGGGCCAGATGTGATGTTGTGATTCTTGGAGCCCTGAGAAAAGAAGCAGTTCTCCATCTTATCCATGTGTCCTACTAGTGTTGCAAGATAATTAGAAGAAATCGTCCCCAAGGAGGCATCGGTCAGCCAGACCCAGGCCCCTGTGTCTTCCCTCGGGCCGAGCGAGCCCAGTGGAAAAGCTCGTGTTCCCTCTTCCTTTCGGAAGGAGAGCATCAAGACGCAACCTCTGGCCTGGGGCGTGCATTCTGGTCAGCTCCACGCCTCTGCCGGGGTAAGTTAATTGAATACACAGTGGACGCTCTCCGCCACCTTCTCCCTCTCTGGTCTCAAGTACAGCTAATCCCGTTACATGAAAATAAAGTGGATAATTCAGGCTAATGAAATCGTTACAAGAATGTGGCCAGCCAGAGGTGGACCTTCAGAACCAATTTAACACCCTTTGGTGTCGTTATTCTCAGTACAGGACATGTTTGAGAGGAAGGAAAAAAAATTAGAAAGAAAAAAAAAAAAACAAACTCTCCCAAACCCAGCTTCTTTCTGGTGGGCTTAAATCTGATTAAAGAATTAATCTGCCACATATCTTGCTTCTTGCAATTATCTCCGTGGTGCCCAATAGTGCCATAGTAACTCCAGAAAATATGAGAAAAGGTGGAGAGAATCCAGGAAGTCCGCAGGCAGGGTTACCCTTGTCTATAACTTGATACCTTTTGCTCTGCCCATTGCTGCTGCCACTCAGAGAAGGGCCACTCCCGGGCCTCCACCTAAGCACCACACTCGGAACCCTCTGATACTGGATTAGATTGTACATCCCTGAGGTCTCTATGAGGCAGGAGAGGGTGGGGTTAGCTCCCATGCAAAACGGGGCAGGTAGCTAGACCCCCTTTCCAGGGTGGGGGCGGGGTGCTGGGCAGGGAGATACCCCTCGCCACTGGTCCACACCCCTCATGCCGCCCGCTGCCAGGTCACGGTCAGGCCTCCTGAGAAGGCTGAATGAAGGGTGGCCCCTCTACTTCTCAGCCCTCACCACCTCCATCAGCGGCTGCCCCCTCCTCTGCCACATCTACACATACACAGAAAGGGCCCCTTCAATGTCATTTCTTTTTTTTTTTTGCCACGCCGCATGGCATGTGGGATCTTAGTTCCCCAACCAGGGATCGCACCTGCGTCCCCTGCATTGGAAGCGCCGAGTCTTAACCACTGGATCGCCAGGGAAGTCCCTCAGTGTCATTTCTTTTGGATCCATTTTACCGCTCAGAACTCTAAGGAGGACTGCATGTCATGAACCCAGATTATCTCCGGTTGATTCCCATCAGGCCCACACCATTTTCCCAAACTACCATGGCCTGTTCTAACATCTCAAGCTAAGGGCACAAGTCTTTCAGTGATCTAAGTGGCCCTAACTGGAGACTGTGGAGGGCAGGTGGACGAGCACGAGGACGTGAAGGGAAAAGGAGACGCCAGGTCTTACAAATACGGGGAGAACTTCCACTGAGCTTGTAAGGTTCTCAAGGGATCTTAAGGGGCACATGTGGATAGGCAGAAAGTTCTAGTCGCCGGAGGTTTAGAAACTCTCCACTGATGGTCCCCCTATTCTAAGTGCCAAGCAGCAGCCCACAGCCACCAACACTGCCTTCCACTTCTGATTCATCAAGAGGAAGCCATCCCAGGGAGATTGGAGATGGACCACAGAGCAGCTCGGGGCTGTCAGGGTGCACCAACGCGCATGCCTGCATCACGGCCGCAGGGCCCCGTCTCTTCCCATCTCTCTGGAGAAGCACAAGGTGGCAACTGAACATCCAGACAAGTCTCTGGTGTCCCGACAGCATCTCTAGGAAAAGGGGCGGGATGGTGGCAGCAGCCCCCCGCATGAGTTCAGGAACCAGCGCACGAGTGGGATGCGAGCCAATGCCACCACTTAGGGGCCGAGGACAGAGACTCGGGGAGCAGGGGGCTCAGAGCACAGCAAGTCACATGTCAGCAACGCCATGCAGCTCCTGCGGCCTGAACAAGGAGATGCTGTGCGCATTCATTCTACAGAGAATCCAGAAGGAAGGAAAGAACCCCCCGGGCAAAACAGAATGACGCCAGGAAGCCCATGCACTAAGCTTCTGCCTGTCACCCATGGGAAAGCCCTTGACCCTGCCCCCTCCCACTGAAAGCCTATTTAACTTTTACTTTACAAACTTGTTTAATTTCTTGTCCCAGAGCAGCTGAGAAGGGCAAAGGGGTTAATAGGGGCAGGTTCCTAAAAGGCCTCAAGAAGGGAGGGCTGATGGTCACAGATTAGACCAGGGCCACGAGCGCTTCCTCTGTAAAGGGTCAGATAGTAAATATTTTTGGCTTTGCAACTACTCAGCTCTGCCACTGCAGCGTGCAAGCAGCCAGAGACAACACCCAAACGAGCGGGCATGGCTGCATGCCATGACACTTCATTTACAAAGACAGGGCTGGCGTGTGAGCCTTAGTTTGCTGACCCCTAAATTAGTCCAAAAAACCAAAATGTGCTATTAAAATGACTGGACAAGCACAGCAGCCCGGGGCTACCAGGTGCAGGGCAAACAGCAGACGCACCTACGCAGCCCCGATCTGCCCCGTGCAGTGCGGCCTGGGCTCAGCATCACCGAGGCAAACATACAGACCCATAAGCCCGGTCGCTGCCCCGCAAAGGGGCAGAGGGACAGACTGCCGGGGTGGAGGACGCCGAAGGCTTCCCACCTGGTCTGCTGACCTGTACCGGCCTTGCATTTGCCATCACCTGACTCACTCCTCTTCCTGGATGTCATCGACGTGACATCCTACTGTGCATTTTGTTCTCTGTTTGCGTATGGTCCTCCTTCCTTGCTGGACTGCTGAGTGGCCAGCGCCCAGGGTGGGGCTAACGGTGCCTGGCGTGCAGTAGGTGCTCAGCACAAACCGCATGTGGTCCCTCTTATGACCCAGGTCCTCAATATCAGAAACAGGAAACAGAGAGCGGGGAGGGGACCAGGTACCTGATGCCTTGTCGGATGCTCTAACTCACTGCTCAGAGCAAGGCCTGGGGCGGCCGCGCTCCCAGGGGGCATGTGACACCGAGGGGGCATCTGTCTGAGCTCAAAGGGCTGCATCCAGGGCTGTCTGACCACGGACGTGGAGTTCCCTGACTTCCTCCTTTGCTGTGCTATGTCCCCACGCCACGCGGAGTAACCCACTTCTGCCCCCCAGCCCACTCCTCAGGTTCTCGCTGGAGCCCGCCAGCCACTGGGAAGCCGTCAGGCAAATGATGGAGGAAACAGAAAAAGAGGCCAAGGAGATGTTGACAGATACGGAAGGCAGCTTCTGAAGAGCTCAGCATTCTAGAAGCTTCTGACACCTGCCGTTAGGAAGAACACTCCAGACCCCCACAGCATGAGAAAGCTCTCCACCCCCTTGGCAAGAGTCCCGAGCATCCATCTAGCCCTACTCATGGCTGGAAAGAGGCAGAGAGTGCAGTCACCGTGTCTCCCCCCGAGGCCCCAGACCGGCAAGTCACCGTTGGGAGGGGACCACTTTTCTGGTCCAGCGGGGCTCAGACTGGAGTGTGCCTCAGATAACCAGCCTCGGCATCGGAGCCTGCGAAGAAAGCCAGCCTGTCGTCACCAGGGGATGACAGCTGACACACCCTTGCAGGAGATGCGAGAGATAAATCCACAGCGTGGGCCTTCGATGGAAGGCCTTGGAGGCCCTTCCAGGGGCCTGTGGGAGACGGAGTGGAGGACGGTGATTCACGCTGGCGAGCCTGCCGGCGCCGAGGGGGAGGGGAGGCGCTCACTCCGGCTGGGACAGATATGATTTTTAAAAGCCTGGGAAAGAAAACAACAATAAAACAACCGGAGCTCAGGCTGGCTGGCAAGTTTTCAGAGACAGGGAGAGGTGGAAATGGATTTGTGAGGGAGAACCATTTGTTTGGGGCCAAATAAACCAATGTGGAGCTCGATTCAATTACAGGAGGGAAGAGGAAGTTTAGAATCTGATGGGCCAGATCAGCTCGGTGCTTTGTGACCACCTAGAGGGGTGGGATAGGGAGGGTGGGAGGGAGACGCAAGAGGGAGGGGAATGGGGATATATGTATACGAATAGCCGATTCACTTTCTTATACAGCAGCAACTAACACAACATTGTAAAGCAATTATACTCCAATAAAGATGTTTAAAGAAAAAAAAGAATCTGATGGGACATCAGGAGCCGAGAGCCAAAGGGGCCTGACTTGGGCTCTGCATGGTCTGGAGTCTGGGACAGAGAGAAATGGGCTCCAGAGGGCTGGTTCCAGCGGCCCCGGGAGGAGAGGGAATGAGTCTGAGGTGTGTGGACGTGAGAGCCACGATGGGTCCCTCCGTGGGGCATATCTTGGTGTGTGCAGGTGTGTATGTGGGGTTCTTTCTGTGATAAGAAACCAAATCAGGGCCAGACAGGATTTGGGGTGTAAGAAAACCAAGGAGCCCCAGGCAGAGGTGAGGAGAAAGAGGAGAAAAATCAGCAGTCAGTAGGGAAAGGTCCCCTCTGCAACAAGCACTGTTTATCTCACCAGCGAGTTAAAGGGCATCGTTTGCAAAGTTCAAGAGGAGGGAAGAGTCAGTTATCCTGCCTCTGGCTTTGTGCGCTGCCGCAGGTCTGCCGCCTCAGAAGAAGCTGCAGCCGCATTTCCCCGTCTTCCGTCTTCCGGGGGAGCGGGGGAGGTGAGGGAGGCACAGCCGAGATTCACACCCCCAGCCCCTCTCCTGCGCACAGAGAGGCAGCCGGGAGATAAAGCACCCCATATTTGGGACGGCCCCCACTCAAACCGGGAGAGGTCAGAGGTCAGAAGGTGTAGATGGTGCTACAAGGGATACACAGGGGTTACGAGCACAAGCCTGGGGGTCAAGCTGCCTCCCCCACTCTCTGCCTTGGCTTGCTCATCTGTAAAATGGGAATAACCTCCCCCCAACCCAATAGAGCTGTGGTAGTCCTTAGAGGAGACATTATACCTGAAGCATTTCACACAGAGCTGGGCTCCTAGTGCGCGCTCACTAAGAAGCAGAAGGAACAAATGCAGGGGTGAACGACAGAGTCAATAAAGGGGATCAAGTGAGGCCAGTAAGGATAATCCTCCCTGGGAAGTGTTCTGGTATTTGTGTTCTCTCCTGTCCTGAGCCAGCGGTGAGGGGTCCTGGGCCAGAACTGGACTCCCACGTCACAGATGAGGAAAGGGGAAGGCCCCTGGCCCTGCCTCCCTTTAAAAGGCCAAGTGGCAGAGAAGGAACTGGAACCCACAGACTGATGCCCTATTCACCCAATGGGCTGCCCCGGGGCCATGGAGCTGCTCCGTCTCATCCTCTCCAACTCGAAACTGGGAAGCTCCGTGAAGGTATGGTTTGCACTTCAGGATTCTGGGGGAGTGATTTCCTTTGTGGGGAGAACCCCCTCCTCTCCACCAGCACCAATGCTGTGTTCCAGGGTCACTGACTGAAGGTGGATGGGCGGGGGGAGGTCAGTTACTGTGGCAGAGACGTCACTTGCTCTCCGATATCCATGGCTATTCTGGTTTTCAATGACAATGAGGAAAAAGTGACTGGTTCTTTTAAACCAGGAGTTGGCAATCTACGGCTCACGAGCCAAATCTGCCCTATTACCTGTTTGGGTCAATAGGTTGTGCTGGAGCACAGCTATGCCCATTTGCTTACGTCTTATCTAGGGGTGCTTCCGAGCTGCACAGAGATGAGTACCTGTGATGGAGACCACACAGCCCACAAAGCTGAAAATATTTACTCTCTGGCTCTGTATCAGGGTTCTCCAGAGAAACAGAACCAATAGGTTATATATAGTTATACAGAAAGAGATTTCCTAAGAGGGACTGGCTCACACAATTATGGAGGCTGAGAAGCCCCACAATCTGCTACCTGCAAGCTGGGGGCCCAGGAAAGCTAGTTCCGGTCCAAGTCCAAGGGTCCGAGAACTAGGGGAGCCGATGGTGTAAGTCCCAGGCCAAAGGGTCAAGAACCGGGGGCCTCTGGTGTAAGTCTGGTCTGAGTTCCAAGGCCCAAAAACAAGTAGTAGCAATGTTCGAGGGTGGAAGATGGGTGCCCCAGCTTCGGCAGAGAGCAAATTCACCCTTCCTGCACTTTTTTGTCCTAATAGGGTCTCGGATGGAAGGTCTTGGATGGTGCCCGCCCCCACTGGTGAGGGTCGTCTGCTTTACGCAGTTCACCAATTCAAAGGCTAATCTCTTCCAGAAAGGCGCTCAGAGACCTCATAGACAGAAATGATGTTTTACCGGCTCTCTGGGCACCGGGTGGCCCTGTCAAGTTGACCCTTAAAATTAACCATCACAGGCTCTTCATAGAAGTTTGACAACCGCAGTTCCAGACCAATCTCACCCCCCGGCCCAACGCCACTCCAGTCCGTCATCACGCCATCACTGTCCCCCACCTCAGGGCGTCCCCTCCGCATGGCCACATCCCCCTCACGTCACCCTGAAAACCAGGTGTCTTTACCTCCTGGCTCCTGGGTTACCTGTTTTCCCTGATCAGGTATTTACAGGCAGACCTCGTTTTCCTACGCTTTGCAGATACTGCGTTTTTTTTTTTTTTTAGCAAATTGACGGTTTGTGGCAACCCTGCATTGAGCAAGTCTATCGGCGCCATTTTTCCAACGGTATTTGCTCACTTTGTGTCTCTGTGTCACATTTTGGTAATTCTCGTCATATTTCAAACTTCTGCATCATTGTTATATTTGTCATGGTGATCTGTGATCAGTGTGATCTTTGATGTGATGATTGTAACCATTCTGGTATTTTTAAGCAATGCGGCACTTTTTTATTTATTGCTTTATTTATTTAGGTCGCACCGCAGGGCTTGTGGGATCTTAGTTCCCTGACCAGGGGTTGAACCCGGGCCCTCGGCAGTGAACGTGCCGAGTCCTACCCACTGGACCACCAGGGAAGTCCCAATAAGGTACTTTTTAATTAAGGTAGGTACATTGTTGTTTTAGACCCAGTGCCATTGCATACCTAATAGACTACAACAGAGTGAAAGCATAACTTTTACATGCGCTGGGAAACCAAAAAATGTGTGTGACTCGCTTTATTGTGATACTGTTTATCGAGGTGGTCTGGAACCCAACCCGCAATATCTCCGAGGTCTGCCTGTATGCTCATGGGGCGCTATTAGAGGCACTGAGAAAATCCAAGGCAGCTGGTAATTAGCAAGGTTTGCAGAAAGCATCCCTAGGCCTCTCCGCCTGGCCCTCCCAAGGCATCGTTTGCCCAAGGGGGTCTAATGAGGGCCGGTTTCCCGGGAGCCTGCCATCGCAGACGGCTGGGCCTGGTGTCACCCCAGCAGCCCCGCACCCAGCTTTTCTCCACAGGACCAGGAGAAGGGAAGACCCGGCTGGTCACTCTGCCCTGGGAGCGACGAGATGCGGTGCTCGGAAGATCCGGGTGCTCCCCCTGCCTCCCCGCCACGAAAACACCCTCAGCCTGACCTTCACCCAGCCAGCGCGCCACGGACAGTGGCCTCCCAGGCGGTAGGAAGGCAGTCCGGGGTCATCTATTTCTAATGTTGGAAAACTGCTCCCCAAACTAGATCCTCGCCAAGATAGGTGATCAAGTGGAAAACAAAACAAAACAAGACAAGACAAAAAAACAACAGGTGCCAGAGAGTTAAAACAAAAAGTGGCGGGAAGAAGGCAGTACACAGGTGCGTATATGTGCACACAGTATTATTTCTGGAGAGAAACATAAGACATCAGCTGCAGCGGCTGCCTGTGGGGAGCAGCACGAGGGACCAGACCCTGTGTCACCTGCCCCGCACCACGCTGGCGTTTGGCTGAAGCTATGGTAGCCGGTCCTCGTGAGCGCTCAGGTTCCCCCTCCCTGCCAGTGCCCCACCTCCAGCGGCCCCCAGTCTGCCCCAGGCGCTTGCTCAATCCCAAGTGCAGGGCAGCCCCAGCCCCGCGGGGCAGTGCTCAGCTGGCAGGACACAGGCTCTCAGGCGGACTGCTCTGGAAAGGCCTCCTGTACTGTTCTCAGGAGTCTCCGTGGGACCAGGCCCTGGTACTCAGAGCAGTGGCCTCGGTCACACCCCTGTGTATGGCTGCTTCTTCCCCGACCTCCCCTCACTGCTCCCCGGGTCACCTGCCAATACACTCTCTGTCCCTAAATCCTTCTCCAAGCTTCTGGCGTGGGGAGAACCAAATGAAGATACATACTTGCCATTTATTCTATCCCTTTTTATAGCTGTTATACTATGTGCATGTTCTATAAAAATAATTACACATATGTATAAATATAATACATATATATATATTATATGTATATGTAATACACCCAATATATACAATTATATATACATGTATACAATTTATGTGTATATATACACATATATATACATACGCTCATACATATGCATATATATACACATATATACATATATATTTTGGGCCACGTCACGTGGCTTGTGAATCTTAGTTCCCTGACCAGGGATTGAACCTGCGCCCCTTGCAGTGGAAGCGCGGAGTCCTAACCACTGGACTGCCAGGGAATTCCCTGTATATATTTTTCTAAAGGGGAGAAAGGAGACCCACTGACACCTCAAATACTGATCTCTTCAACCATACTTGGATTGCTACTTCATTTCTTCCTCTTGAGAGTTTAGTGCTAAGAAAATAATGTTCTCCCTTTGATCCACGTATTCAAGAAGCCCAGTGGGACCACTTGTTTCCCTTATTCCCTAGGCTGCCAGGGAGCTCAGGCGACGTCCAATATTCCACTGCAGGAACCCTCCAGAGGCCAAGGTTTTCTGGCCCCAATACTGCCCTCACTTGCACAGACTCCTCCATTTGCCCCTCTCAGATGCGCTATGGAGGGCATCACCTAACTCCCCTGTGGGCAGGTTGGAGGGAGGGGTTAGAGCATTTCTTCCCAGCGTCCTTGTGCTTTGCAGGCCCTTCTCTGACAGCAGTTCTGATACAACGACAGCCCCCCCAGGCAGCCCCTCCTCCACGCTGGACCACAGACTGACTCCCCATCCCAGGGGTAGTGATGAGGGCTGCCAGATAAAACACTGGACACTCGGTTAAACAAGAATTTCAGATAAAGAACAAATAACTGTTCGGGATAAGCAGGTCCCCAACACTGCATGCAACATACTTACACTTTAAAAGACCTACCTTATTAAAAAAATTTTTTTTAATCTGAAACTCAAATGACACTGGGGATCCTGTACTTTCACTTGCTACCTCTGACACCTCTGTGCGACAGATTTCTGCTGTTGATCTTTGGGTGCCTCCTCCCTCACCCCCAACCGGTTCCTTGTGGGTTCCAGAATCCTGCCCACACCTGTACGGAATGCGTTCACTGGAGTACTTAAAGCAGAGGCATGAGTTCCGTTCCCAGTTGGCACCCTGGCAGATAAGAAGGCTCTTGTTCTGTTAGCCCTGTCCGAACGAGGGTCCTCTTTCAAGTGGCTTCAAATTCTTTGGGCGCAGGATGACGTAGCGGCCACGCCTGGTTAGACTCTGAGTTACAGCTGCGCTGACTCAGGCCTGGAGCTCTCCTGCCTCCGTCTCTGTAAGGTTAGGTTTTTCTCATCCTTCGAGTCTCAGGTCACAGTCACCTCTTCAAGGACGCTTTCCTCAACCACATGAGCTATGCTCCAAGGCACGACCAACCCCATCACCCCAAAACGAGTCAGCCTTGCGTGAATCACTGTCTGATGTCCCCTTCCCCACGTGTACATCAGCTCTGCCAGGGCGGGGATCTCACTGGTCTTGGCCACCTATGTACCCCCCATGGCCCTACCATGCACTCCATATTTTAAGAAACCAATAAATGAGGGTAAAAATCAGAACTGCAAAAAGAAAGGGACCCTCTCTGCCTCCCGCTCTTCCTGAAAACACTGCTGTCATCACATTTCACTTAGCCTGCAAACGCCCTTTAGTTTTTGGCCTGTCAACTTAGACACCTACGAGTCACCCCCCAAATGCCCCATCCCCCCCAATTTGCTTTGTTACACAGGCAACCTAATGAGTGTGTGGACATGGGAGGGAGCTTTCAAACACTTATTGTCTTGGATTCTCTCCCTGGCCCTGATAATGAGTCTTCTCGACCAAGTTTCTCGGTGAAAGAAAGTGATAGAACCAGAGGCAGGTACAGTTGCCATAATACGGTCGTCGCGGTCATTTAGCCTGGGCTCTGGGTCCCTTGGAATCATTTAACGATCTGTCACGGGAAGGGAGGACGGAGGATGAGTGTCGTGCGGCCTGACGTCCCCGCCTCCAAAAAATAATCGAAGTTCCCGCAGCCAGAGAAGGTCCCGGGTTGGAAAGATGGGAGGGTGAGAACATTTCTTACAAGGACCCAGGTGGGCATGCCTTACCTATCTATCTTTGCAGGAGAGAAACTAGTGAATTTGAAAAATCGTGGGGACATCTACTCCTAACTGTGCCTTCCTCTGGCCTCCAGTTACGTTCCTTTTATATCCAGAGCCTGGAGGGTCTTTCTTTAAAGCCACTGCTTGTCAAAGCCTCTGAGTGGCTTCCTCCCTCGTTCAGGGGCCCGTGGCATGGAGGAAGAGGAAGCTGGGAACGGGAGATGACGGGAGGGCAAGACGCTGTGCTAAGCAGCAGTTTGGACGGTGGGTGGGTGTGGACAGGAAATGGAGACACGTTTGTGGCCCCGTGACCTCCCGTCTCCCTGACTTGAGAGGAGGTGGCTTCTAGGAGCTGGAGAAAACCCTTCATTCTACAAACCACCGTTGCTTCCTTACACCACTGACTCTTGAGATAACAGGGGACGGGGAATGGCTCTGCAGGTGGCCAATTACCCCTCTGGATGGAAGCCAACCCCACCCCATCACACAGGTGATGCACACACCCTGCGCCCCCCGGGGGTGTGTCCAGGACTGCACCTTACTGAGTGTGCACCCGGCCAGCACCCGGGGTCGCTGACCCTCTCAGACTCAAAAATTCGCCACGAAACCTCCAGGCCCCATTAGCAGGCTGGGTCCTGGCGGCCTCTGTTCTCTGGGAGGTCCAGCTTGGACCTGTCTGCGGATGTGTCCTCCCCTCTCAGGTGAGAAAATGCTGGAAGTCGGGGTGCCAGACACTGAACGGCAGTAATACAGGAGGAGAGGCACTGCTGGGTCCCCTGGCTCCAGGTGAAAAGAAAACCTCACTCATCTTGGAATGGACAGATTAACAGGCTGCCTGACTCTCTGCGTTTTAACCAGTCATTTAGAGACATAGGCAACCTGGCCCGTGGGGCTCTGGGACCTGGAACAAGTCACTGACCCCATGTGTGAACTGGCCTCAAAGGCTGGGTCACCTCCACAGGGGTTCACGGAAGGGTTCTGCAAACTGTAAAGCCTTATCCCAATCCGCCATAATTCTGTGTTCTAGCAATACTCTTCCCCCTCTGGGGTAAAGGACCAGCATATTTTACTTTAAAAGCGCTCTAAGGTCGTACTAAAAAGAGTTGCAAGACAAAGCCTGCTTAGTACCAGGAGGAATGAGAGAAGGCTCTGGAGCTGGGGTGAATTTTAAATGAGAGCTCTAGGCAGAGGGAGAGGGAGGGCTCAGAGAGTGATGGGGAGGGGAGCGGGACCAAGACCAGGGACGGCTCCAAGGAGTGGCCTGGGGGTACCTTAGCCTTCAGGACTTCCACTGGTCAACCACCCATTCTCTAAGTGAGACGTGTGCTTCATTACCATGTGAATGCAGCTCCCAGACGAGTGCCTGCAAACACCCTACCTCCCCCACTGAAGAAATTCTGGAGCCCCCACTGCTTCCAGACACTAAGATTCCGACATCTAGCAGGTAAAGGGCAGGGATGTTGCTAAACTTCCCACAATGTGCAGGACAGCCTCTATCACAGAAAATTATCCAGCCCCAAATGTGCTAAAACCCTGGCCCAGCGGCCATGAGACCCCTGAGCACACCTGGCACCCAGATCTTGGTATCTAAATACCACCACCCACTGAGGAGAAATAGGGCTCCTTGGAGAAATGGCTGATTCCAGGGCTGGAGCTGAGAGAGTACAAGATGAGTCTGCAATATCTTGCTAGGCCAGAAAATAAGGAAGTACTCAAAAAACAAAAAAAGAAAAAAAAAGATAGGGACATGTCAAAAGGATACAACCATGCTCGAAGGGGTTCCCACTGGTCTAACTGGGGACAATTTCAATAACACAATAAATAATGATAATCATGGGTTATGACTCATTGAATAACCCGAGTCCACACTGATAAAAATTAAATAAATAAATAAATATAGGGCAGGGGGAACGGGCAGAAAAGCCCTTCCCAGGAGGAGAATATCAACTAATAAACGTGAGGAATGAATGAATTACAAAATCACCATTTGGTAACCAGCTTGGTAATGAATAATTCAGGCACGCACCGTCAGTGGAAGCTAAAAGCAGTACAGTGAGCCCTGACACAGGATATTGGTAGAGCCCCAAAGCATCCCCCAAGATATTTATTAATTGCAAAGGGAACAGAAACAGGTTAACAGTGGCGAAAGCTGGCAGAGACTACTTTACCCAAGTGATCAAAGATAACATCGCCAGCAGTGGGACGACTCGGATGTGCCTCCTGACACTAGGCACTGTGGAGGACGCCACTTCCGCGGTGTCGGTGTCGCCACCAAAGAGCCGCAATCCAATCTAATCTAATCCAATCTAATCCCACAAACCCAACTGGGGGACCCAACCCAAAACAACTCGCCGGTAGACTTCAGTATTGTCAGGGGCATGAAGGACAAAAGAAATGCCAGGTACTGCTTCCAAAATTAGAGGAAACTAAAGACACGCGAAAACGAAATGCAGTATGTGATCCCGGGATGGATCTTGAATCAGACTTTTTTTTTCTACAAAGGACATTATTAGGACAATTGACAAAATCTGAATAAGGTCTGCGGATTAGATAAGACGGCTGTATCTAAGTTAATTTCCTGATTTTGAGAACTGCACCACAATGATAAAAAGAACCTTGTTTTTGAAGAAATACACTATTAAATATTTAGGTGTTTTAAAAAAAAAAAAAAAAGCCAGTACCCAGAGGTTCCGCTTTAATTGGTCTGGGGTGGGGCTCAGGCTTCCCTACAGCTCCCAAGGTGATCTGGGTGTGCAGCCAGATCTGCGGTTGGTCCCCCCGACTTGCAGCCCACCGCCCCGTCACCCATCCAAGATGGGGAGAGAGAGACGGCACAGAATGTTGCTCTACTGAGATTCTGAGCTGGGGGACTTTACTACTAGGCCTGTGATGCTTTTTGTAAAAACTCAATGCTTTAAAAACATTCCCTTTGAAATGCCATTATATAACCAGTCTGTTTAATGACATAGCATGTAAACAATCCTCAAGAAACCAACAGCACATCACCCAAAGGGTATTTGCTTTGCAGCCACTTTGCACATTTTGGCCCCTACCTAGTCTGGCTTTAAACCTGATCTTCTTCTAAGTCCACATTCCAATGGTCACTGACTCAGCTGACGACATGGGTTCATGAAGAACGCTTTTCACTATTCATGTGGTTTTAGATTCTTGGCAGGTACAACAATCACTGAAATTTCCTTACATTTGCATTCTGTACTTTTTCAAAGGCCCTTTACGTGCATTCTCTCTCAAGAGTCTCAAGAAAAACATCTGAGGTGGGAGGACAGTTATCATTTCCCCCCATTTAACAGATTAGGAAACTGAGGCTCCAAGAGGATCAGTGAGCAGAGTGGTTGAGTGGTTTGGCCTCTGACAGGTTTGGGTTTTAACTCTTGTCTTCCCTGGTTCTTAGCTGCAAGTAAGGGATGTCACCTCTCTAAGCTTCAGTTCTCTTCCTTATCTTTAAAATGGAGGTAAAAACATTGACCTCCTGGGACTGCTGTGAAGATTAAATATGAAGAGGGATGTGCGAGAACTTACATTGGCACTGGGCACGTGGTCATCACTGAACACAAAATTAAAGGCAGGGATTTTTAAGGGAAGGGGCACCCTCCCCCCCGAGGGATCTGTGGGGGCTGCTTTTGGTTGTCACAATGAAGGGAGACATCACTGGCACTGACCAAGTGGCAGCTATAGAGGTGAAACACTCTTTAGGCATGAGATAGCCACCCCACTTCGCATGCCAACAGCACCCCTATTTAGAAACTCTGGGACACTCAAAGCTCCTCTGCTGTTTCCTCTGCAAAAGGTCTCTTTCCCTACAGTCCAGGGTTTCTCCACCTCTGCACCACTGACATCTTGGGCGGGATAATTTGTTGCTGTGCCCCGTAGGATGTGTGGCAGCATCCCTGGCGCCTACCCACTAGAGGCCACTAGCACCCTCCACGTTGTGACAACCAAAAGTGACTCCAGACACATTGCCGAGTGTCCCCTGATGGGCACAAATGCCCCGGGTTGAACACTCCTGCTATAGATAAATAGATGCATCATGAGGATGTAGCTCTTTTCAGCTCTCTGGTACCAACGGGCAAGGGAAATCAGTAGGGATGAGGTGGGTGCACGTCTATAACACGCAAACCATCTTAGCCCCAAGTCTGATTGCAGCGGCCGAAACCCAAAGTGAGAGACCCCCATTGTGGAAGTCTGAGTTGATTTGGGAATTTTATGGGTAGGAAACAAGAATGACACATGGTCTCCCTTGTCGGGTACACAAAGATTACATTCTCCTGCAGTCACTGTGCCTTTGAGATTAGCCCCGCAGGCCTTCAATTTAAGGCAGAAGTGTGCTCGCTTCCTGATCACAAAACATCTGCTTTCTGGTGTCACTGACATTTTTTCCCCCATACTTAAAAAAAAAAAAAAAAAAAAGAAGAGAAAAGAATGAATTTTAAATGGCTTAGGTAAAAGGCAGTGAATACAAAGTATTATTTATTCCCCTGCCTGGATGCACAGCGCTTAGAAAGAAACACTTGGAATGACTGATATTATGAAGAGAGGAGACTCTTCAAGGGAGAAGGGAAAACACACGCATTCCTCTGCACTTCAGTCGAGCAGAGGGAGAAAAAAAGTAACCATAATTGATCAGAGCTTAGAGCGCCTGGTTCTCTGCTCGGCGCCCCCTCCCCGGCTCCCGGCTCAGGGGCTGCGTCCACCCCGGCTTTGCTGGCTGGCAGCTGGGACCCCGGGAGTGGTAACCTCGCTAATTCAATAAATGAACTCTGACAAGCCTAAATGGTTGTTTAGGGGGATGGATCCTCTCTCATCCCCCCTCCCTCGCTGCCCAAAACCTCAAATAAAATAAACAAAACACGAGACACAATCTGAGTCTTTTACAGCCGCCTTCTCTAGCGGGAGTCAGAAAAATGCTAAGGATTCCGGAGGCTGCAGGGCTGAGCTGGGGCTGCCTTGGGGCCTGGAGTGGCTGGGGTGGTCTGCCTTCTCTGCTCTTCTGTTTGCTTTTTCTCCCTTGGTGCCCTGGTCCCCCCTGCTCCTGGCTGGGGAGGGGGCGGGGCAGGCTGGGATGTTACTCGACACACTGCCATAGGTGTCTTCAGCCAATCGGAGGCGATGGCAGCCACCTGCACCTTGCTGACAGCTGCTGTCAAAACATGCTCACGACTGGCGGCTTGATAATAACTCGAAAATGAGAGACAAATGAGTGACTTCGTGAGTGGGGATGAGCCGCTGTCCTCCCGCACCCCACCGGCTTCCGAGCGCGGCGGGGAACGCTCGGAGATGCTAGGGGTGAGTACTGGCCACGGTGGAGGAGAGATGGGTTAGGAAAAAGCCCCCAAGCCAGCTAGACATTGAAGACTGTCCCCATTCCATTCCCCTTAAAGGGGATCCCACAGGCCTTTAAAATGGGTCCGACATCCTTCCCTGAAGGGGTGCTACACACTCCGAGATGCAGCTGGATGTGCTGATGGAATCTTTTGAGTGGAAACAACCCCCGGGGGTCTTTTCCATCCACCCACCCAGGGAGGCTGTATCAGGAGCCCCAGGGAGAGAACCGCGGGCTCCTTCCCAGGATCCCTCACTCCCCGCCCTGCCCCCTTTCCCCGCCGTCCACAGCCGGGCCTCTGGGCTGTGCTTTTATTATCAAGCCAACTTTTTCCTTCAAACTTGGGCTGTTACTCCCCCTGGGGAAGCCAACATTAGCACAACTTGTTTAGAAAAACACAAATAAGCCCCAGGGAATACAAAGCGTGTGGTCAGCACTTCTCCGTGTTTCCTAGGATGGAGGGGGCTTAGGGCAGCAGAGGGGCAGGCGGATCTGAAACTTCCTTCTCGTTTTGCCAGGGCCAGCCCTTGCCTGGGATCTAAGGCAGGGCTAGGATCATCCAGGTGGGAGAGGAGGCAGGGGCTGTAACGTTCATTTACTTGAGGATACAGAATGCCTCTGAAAATTCCAGAGTACATGCCATACTCAGGAGGCCCGTAGAAATCCACTGTTTTTTTTTTTTTTTTTTTTAAACCCTTCTGGGTTGAGCTCGGCTGTATTCAGAGAAGCCGAGGTAATGGCTCAGGCTCGGGTGAAAAAGAGCGCTTTTGCGAACAAGCCATTAAAGGGACTTTATTTAAATTCAAGGTAGGCAGAGGATAATTGTCCCAGGGAAGTGCAATCATGCCGCCTGGATTAAAACCTCTTCCTCATGACTCTTTCTTCCCACTCATTTCCCTGCAGAAAGCCTTTATTCCTCCGTCCATGTGTCGGGTAAACATTTAGCTTACTCCATTTTGTGTGCGACAATGCACATCTTGAATAACCCCGCCTGCGTCACCCGTGCCTACTTTAAAGAGTAAACTCCCATAAAGAAAGGATCAGCCCAGTGTAACTTACTCTGTGAGCTGAGCCATTATAGAAGGCTTTTAAGTGCTACACTCGGAAGGACAAGAGGCTCTCAGCATCCTATGAATAGGTGAGGAGCCTATTTGGGGGTTACGTCAAACCTCACCTATAGAGCCGGGGAAAGAACGCAGACTAGAACTCAGGCTCGGGCCTCGGTTCTGCCACTTAACCAGCCACGAGACCTCAGGCGAGGCACTTAACCTCTCTGACCTGCTGTCTCCTCATCTGTGAAATGGTGATATTAATACCTGCCCTGCCTGCAGAGGCATATGAAAGAGGATGAGGGAAGGCACCCACAAAGGGGATTGCTGGGTCTCGTGGTGGGGAGATGGGCGGTTTTCTCTGGCTTGTGCTCAATTTCCCAAAGACTCTGGAATGAGGTTACTTTTCTAATCGGAAGAGAGAATTTTAAAAGGAGTAAAACTCTGCCTTGCTAATAACAGAGAAAGATTCAAGAGAGTTCTGTATATGACAGAGTTTTGAAATTCTATAAAGTGCTGAGCAAAAGAACCCCACTAAAGTGGTATATTGTCCTGTCTCCGTTCAATGCAATTAGATTTTTTAAAGGGTTGGCTTTGGAGTTCAAGGGCAATATGGAACAGAGATGGGGCAGAGAGAAAGCTAAGAACCACTCAGAGGGTTTATTACAAGTGAACTGGGTCTGGAGTTTGACCAGAATATTTCAGGAAATACCCTCCACGCACCACTACCCCCTGGTCCCTGAAACTGTGATAGAGCAACAGACAGCTGTCTTATTTTGAAGAAGTACTTTTCCTTCTGAATCTAAAGCAATCTTCATGCTCACGTAGGCGATCTGCCAAATGCACAGTAATACAGAGAAGGAAGTAAGAAGTGTCATTCAATTTACCAACAGCGATTGTTATTTTGGGGCATTTCCTTCCAGTCTTTTTTCTACGCGTGTTTACTCGGAGATCACATGGTACCCTATTTGGATTTCCTGCTTCCTTCACCTAATTGCCGGACAAAAGCCTTTCCCCTCTCAGCGACGCTCTTTATGAACGCTGTTGATGACTTTCTGGCATTCCGTTCATGATTTACTTAACCCATCCTCTCACTGCTGAATAGTAACATTTCCAATTTTTCCCTGCCATAAACAACCCTTCATGGAAGATCCCCGCACAGCAAGCCTGTTGATATGTCCAATCATTTCTTTAGGGTAAAACTCTAGAGACAGAATCACTAGATCAAAAGGTATGAACACTGTCATACAGTGCTGTCCAATATGGCAGCCACCACTGTGCGTGACTGTTGCAAATTAAAAGGAAAAACACTGAATTTGCTATTTAACGTTCAATGAAACAACACTGAAATTCAGTTCCTCAGCTGCACAAGCCGTGCTGCAAGTGCTCAATGGCCACACGGGTTAATGGCTGCCATATTGGACACGTTTCCATCGTTGCAGAAAGTTCTACGGGACTGTGCTGCCCTTGGCATGCACTACACACTCACAGCGGGGGGGGTAGCGCCGTAACACAAGCTTGGCACTCGTGACTGGCACCGGGTCTTCCACCTTTTCCTGACCTGGCACCATCTTCTTTCTTTCACCACCACCCCCTTTCTATTCCCTTCTTTCCACGTATGACTTAAGACTTCTCAAAACTTCTCAGAGATACACCTTACCCCAAAGCGCAGATGAGAATAAATGCCCACTTCTAAAGACTCAGCGAGTATAAGGCAAACTTATCTCGTACTCATTTTAACGTTTCGTGTAAACTTTGCATTCTGTTCCACAACAGGGCTGTAAATTTGTGCAAAAACATTAAAAAAAAAAAAAAATCATCCTGTTAGTCCCCTGGGAGCCCTCCACGGGAGCAGAATCTCTTTAGAGGGCTGGGTGGTAGCTTAAGAATTAGCAGGCGCTGGTGCTTTTTTCCCCTTCTTGCTTTGGTTGCTAGGGAGCTCAGACTTAAGTACCGCTTTACTGAAGGACTCCTCAGCCTGGGAGTTGTAATATAATTTTCTTCCAACTGACATTTTTCTTAAACTTCTATACTGACCGAATTGAGGTCTTGTTCCTTCCGAAAGTAGGTGAAGAATCTACTTGCAAGTAGAGGTAAAAAGACAAGGTTCCTATAAAGATTCCTAGGCAAGTTGCTGGCACCTTGAAGTTCCTTCAGCTCTCAGAGGTTCCTTTTCCTGAAAAGGGAAGAAACTGTACACCTATTCCTTCAAACAAGGAAAGGTCTGGGCTATGACTCAGGCCAGTGCTGCCTGACTGCAGAGTCCAAACTCTGGCCAAAAGTGTTTTGCAGAAGCTCAAGTGGGATGCACCTAGTGGGACAATGTTAAAGTCACGTGATGCACCCCCAGATGTCCCTGAGCTTTCCGATACTGGATAAGGGCTGCCCCTTTCTCTAAGCCTGCTTTTCTGGCCAGAGGACAAGGCCTGTCGTAGGGGACGCCATACACAATGAGAGTCGCTCAGGCCAGCAGCCAGGACGCCCCATTAACCAAGGCTTCTGCCCGGCTCGCGCAGTGGTAACTGATATTCGTAATGATGACCCGGGGCCCTGCAGGCCCTGATCGTCAAACATTCAATTACACTCCACCGACTTCCAACGTTAAGTAGATTCTACTCTATTCTAGTTCCTTGGAAATTGGATTGGCCATCCATGGTATCGATGGTAACTCTCCATTAACCTGAATGGTGGGTCTGCCAGGAAGCCCCATCCCTCAACTTGGTTTGGGTTGGCGGGAGTTATAATACGTCAGTCTGTAAAGGATGACGGAGCAGGCTGCTGGAGACTCGGGAACAGGGGAAGGCTGCTGGCGGGAGAAAATTCAGCCTGGGCTGGGACTCAGAAGTGGCTTTGCCACCTCCCAGCCCTGTGACTTTCCCCACTCTGAACTCCACTTCCCTCATCTGTAAAATGGGCTGCATGATTCCCTCGGAGCAAAGAGGTAACGTAGGACATTAAGAACCAGGTAGACCTACAGGGACTAAATCGGAAAGATCGCCAAGATACATTTCAGAGGAGGGAAAAACGCTTAACGATGCATGAAACAGGGCACCATTTTGGTATAAATGGACCCAACGCAATTGCGTATGTTGTCTTCAGGTTCACATATATATGGAATGCACAAGGAAAGATCTAGAAGGAGGGTTGCCAAACTGATAATGTAAGTTTCTCTGGGGAGGAGGGTGGCACCGACCAAGGGTGGCAGTTGATGAACGAGGGTTTTGGCCTTCAATCTTTCTTTCAACAAGAAAATCATATTCCTGTTTTAGTTGTGCAACTAAATTTTATTTTTTTTTGAAGAAAAAGATTAATAAAAAGAGAGAGCGCGCACACAAGGAACTGACGGTTGCATGGAAGGGATTCAATTAAGGGTGAACAATTACCATTAGGTTGAACTAAGTAAAAGTGTTGTTTTGCAGGTCAAAGTTGACCACATACTGGCATGCTCATACAGTTTAACCTAATATCTGCAGGCTAAGGCGTATCCCCCAATCCCGCCAGACGGCCAGAGGCGGCTAGAAGGAGGAAGGGAATTAAAACAAACCACACCAAACCACACACATAAAACCCTGGGCCCTGGGCTCACTTGCGAGAGCTCAGAGGGATTTCTCAGCTGGGGGCCGTGTACACTTCAAAGGCTTAGGGCGGTCAAGGCTGTCCTCTGCAGAAATCAGGCGGTCAAGGCCGCCCCCCTTCCCCATGCCGGGGTCCAGACTGCGGGTGCTGGCCCTTGCCAGGAACTCTGTGAGGCATGGATACTCAAGTGAATTAATTTCCTTCTAAGACTTTTATGTTTTGGATGCTTCACGACACCCCTTTGAGATGACTGCGGGCAGCCTGGGGTTGTTCCAAAATCTGAGCTGGGAAATCAATGTTGTGAAATGCGTTTTACCAGCGAACAGAAGTGAAGCGAGGGGAGGCAGGAGGCGCAGGCGAGTCATCTTGGGTACCAATCCCACAAGTGCAACGTCTGCAGAGCCGAAACGGAATCCTGCGGCCAGCACAGCCTTTCTGGTTATATTATTATAAAACAATCTCTACTCTTTGTCGAGCTGTGATCTGTACCAAACACTAGGCCACAGGTTCCCAAACTTTCTTGGTTCATGCACGGTGCCCTGATGCCTCAGTAATTTTCTCACGGCATTCCTAGGCCAAAAGAAACACCTAACAGTTTGGTTATAACAGCTCGATAGTCTAAACCATTAATAGGTCTAAACAAGTAATTAGTAGTGGTTGGCACCATGGCTGATGATGTTGCTGTGTTTTTCCTGAAAATCTAAAATAGCCCACAGTGCACCTGTGTGTTCACTGAGGCACCCCAAGGTGCCTCGGTGCACAGTTTGGGAACCACTTCACTGGGCTAACGGCTTTACTTTCATCCCCTCATTGAATTCTCCCAATAACCCTGACAGGTATGTACTATGGTCCCCATTTTACAGATGCAGATACTGAGATGTGGGGTATTTAAATGACTTGTCCAAGTCTGATAGTGGGTGACAGAGGAGCCAACATTGAAACACCGATCTGATGCACTCCCAGGGCCACCACATTCAGCTGTACAGGTTGAATACTGAACAATTCTGGAGGGGGTCACAGACTACAGTGCTGGTGCTCTGAATCATGAAGCTAACGGGTGGTGCTGGATTTAGCACAAAGCCCCCACACTGAGCAGCCTTTTGTTTTGCCTTCTATGATCACCTCGGCCCCCATCCTTTCCCCAGCAAATTCAGATGGGGAGGGCAAGCTAAAGAGCTCCAAAAGCTTCATTTAACTTTGGGTGACCAAAGCCAAATGAGTGACTCCTACAAGCATGAACTGCATAAAAACCAGTGGCATTTCAACCATAAGTAGGCTTGGCAGGGAAAAAGATCTACACGTCTAAGTGGACCCCACAAGTACCTCGGACTCAAAACTTGTACTATGGTAAGAGCCTCCTTAATAGAACAGAGTTTCTCATCGTGAGGTCTACTGCCTCTCAGATCGATTTGGGTACGTGTATGAGGGTAGGGGCAAGGATGTGGAGAGGATTAGCTACTTTTGTAGGATAATCTTAAAATTTTCTGTTTGCATTTAGATAATGTAATTTTTAATATATGTGCATATATATGTGTATTGTAACAGGGCTGTGAAGAGTCTTGGTATAAGTACGCTGACCTCAAAAGACCTGTAACTGGAGTAGACAGCACTCAGGGTAAGAGCAGATGCTGTATCGTGCAGAACTTATGTTTACATGTACCGACCTGCAACAAGAGATCGATTAGCCAGCATGAACAATGAAACACTTTTCTGTCCTCAGGTCTAAAAGAAATTGGTTATCCATTCATTGATATTGACACTATAATGCTAACTTTTATTTTTAAGTGATCAAGATGACTTTACAGAACCACTCAGTGACACTGCCTGAAAAGGGGTGTCTGATGACTGGCTGAGATTTAGACAAGTGAGAGGTCTGATTATGCTGAACTGGCAAATAAAGCCTTCAAACTGGTGTTCCTGTCCTGCACGTACTGACTTATGCAAATAAGCATCCTCTGCATTAGTATGACTGACGTAAAAGTAGCGAAACCGATTATAGATCTGGACCTGAGGCTACAACTTTCTAATATTAAAACCCACATTCTGAATTTGGTTTCCGCAAAACAACATCAGCCATCACACTAAAATAATGTTGTTAATTTGAATTTTATTGATTTTAAATTTTGTTTGTATTTAATTTGAAAATGTGTTTTGGTTTCATGGTCCTAAGAGAACCATGAGCATAAGTTGTCTGTTTATTCTGGGTTTTACATTTGTACATAGTTAAGTAACATAATAATAAAAATATTTACATCATCGCTGTGTGGGGAAGGACCACGAGATTTTTCTTTTTCTTTAAATGGAGGGCTCTTTATACATTTCTCAAGTTTGAGAAATACGGTCATGGCCCATGATTTTATGAAATGCTCCTTGAAAATAAAACCCTTCCAGAGACCTTCCTGTCGTTAAGCTCCATCACTTCAGAGTGTCCTTGGGGAGGACCAGAAAGATAAGGTAAGCTTCCTAAGAGCATTCGGCTAGTTAGTAGCAGGGCTGGGAGTAAGCGGTGCCCTCCTAGTATACTCTAGGAGTTCTGGGTACCAGACACAACATCCTCTGGACTGCAGAAGGGCCAAGCACTTTACCAATATCGTTGACCTTGTCCTTACGGCAAACTGGATACAGTTGTTAATCTTGCCCTTCTACAAAGACGAACACTGAGTCCTGGAGCAGTTGTCACCAGACCAACGAGGTGTATGACCTGGCCTCTGCTGTGAGGGTTTTAATGGAGTGAACCTTGTATCCACTTCTCCTTAAACCAAGACAGTCCCTTCCCTTCTGGGAGTTCACGTTTGTTTCTGTAACCCAGCACCTGGCAAAGCCCCTGTCTCATTAGAGATGCTTCGTAAATATTTGCTAAACCCACGGGTTATTTCTTAACTAAAAAGCAGTGTGGCAAGACCCCTTTTCCATGGAAAGCTCTGAGACAGGAGAGGATTCAGAACCTGTTCTTACTCAGAAGCCTCCCAAGATTTCCTGGGGCTCCCTCCCCGCCGCCTTTCAGCACCAGGGTGCTGGTGACACACAGCACAATTATGGGTGGCAACAATGAGCTGACTGCCGCCCTCCCAACAAGCCCAGACAAAGCGCGGAGACCTTGTAACTGAAAAGGCACTGAGTGCAGAGAGAGGAAGTGAGAGCAGACGGCTGTGGTGGGAATCAGGCACAAAGCACCCTTCCCGTTCCCCCACCCACCCTCCCCTGGGAACCGCACATTCTCCCCAGGGTGCCCCTTTCCACCGTCTGGGCTTTGTCAACTACTCTGCAATCAGTCTAGGCGTGGGGTGAAAGTAAATGTCAGCTGTGATGGAAGACCAAATCTATGGAATTGCAAAGGAAGGAAGAAAACAACGAAAGAAATATCCTCTCGACTTTCAGTTTATTTTTATTTTTTTAAAGAGGAAAGCTAAGTCCACTTCCACATGGGCTGTGGTTTGGGACTGCTCTACCAGTCAGTCTGGCAGACAGAAACGTAAAAGCTCTAGCGACATGCGATAAATACCTGAATCTTCGGCGAATACCTGCAGCTGCTTGCCTATCACAGACGCTGCGCCTGTGTCCCTGGCAGACATCGCTAATCAATTACAGTGCCATTTCCTGCGGAGCCCAGGCAGCCTCACAATCCTCCAAGACAGAACTCCAGCAGCCACGACCAATGGGTTTACGCCGGCTTGCGAGGGGGAAGCTATCTGCTCTGGCAGATAGCTCTGGCTGGCCTCGCCCAACCCCATCACCGATTCACTCAACAAACAGAGGCTCTGAGAAGTCACCAAGTGCCCAAGGTTATGTAGCGGGTGCCAGGCAGAGCTGGGCCAGAATTCAGGTCTCCTGACTCCCTGGCCAGGTGGTCTCACTTGGAAAATCACACTGGCTCCTTTCCAAGCTGACAGCCGACTTCTGATGACCGGGGGACAAGACAGCATGGGAAAGGAGAACTCAGGTAACCTGAGTACCTCACCTGGGCAAGCGCTGCTTTGTCCTGGTTTGTGCTGCAGTCACTTTTACATCCTCTGGCCAGCGCTGGGTGGACATACTGGTAGGCAGGGAGCAGGATCATTCAAAGAGGGAAGCAAAGAGTTGGGCGTGGGGTTTTCTGCAAAGCAGGCCTCCGAAATGAAGCAAATATCACCCAGAACACATCTCTACCAGATTCCTCGGGGCTACGTTCCCAGGATGTTAAATGGGGGGAGGCCTGCTCTGAGAGACAGGGCTCTGTGCCCAGCCTGCAGGACAGAGAACCTGGAGGCGCCCAGTCGGACAAGAGCCCGGGGGGTTCCCTGGGTTCCCTGGCTCTCTGAAAAGGGTGCAGAAACACTTCAGCCTCACACGGCAAACAACTGAAGCTTAATATTTTTCTATAGCCAGGTTCGTGCCTAAACCTACGAAATGAAAAGAGATCCTAGGAGGTGAAATATACTTACTAGACCAGTCTTTTCATTTCCTGGGGTTCAATTAGCCTAGATTTAAGTCGTAAGGAGGATATAATCTTTATACAAGTTGGGATGATTTCTCGTGCCCCATTTCCCTTCCACCCTGGCTATTAACTGTGAGGCTGCCAAGCGTTCATTTCCTTCTGACCACAGAGTCAGAGCACCTTCCGCAGACACCACAGCCCAGAGGATTCTCCTTTCTCTGGCAGAACGGACTCTACTGCTGACATACTTAAGGGTAGAAGTGTCTCAAAGGGAGTGAGCCTGGCCTCCCATTCCATCAGAAATCCCTTTCATAGCATCCTTAACAAACAGTCACCTTAGCCTTCATTTGCTTACGCCTTGTAACGGGCAATTCACTAATTCAAGAAGTGGCCTTTTTTTATCCGTTATGGATTGGGATATTCGTTTTCAAAAAACTTTTTATTTTAAGATAATTACGGACTCACATGCAGTTGTAAGAAATAATCAGAGACATCCTATATACCCTTCACCCAGTTTCCCCTAATGGTAACATCTTGTAAAACCATAGTACAGATCACAACCAGAAAACTGACAGTAATACTATCACTGACCTCACTCAGATGTCACCAGTTTTGCATGTATTCATGTGTGTGCGTATTTAGTTTATGCAATTTT
Organism: Balaenoptera acutorostrata; assembly: GCF_949987535.1. Classification (NCBI taxonomy): domain Eukaryota; kingdom Metazoa; phylum Chordata; class Mammalia; order Artiodactyla; family Balaenopteridae; genus Balaenoptera; species Balaenoptera acutorostrata. The sequence continues at coordinate 78,796,746 of NC_080076.1, forward strand.
ATCACATGTACACTCGTGTGACCACGACAGTCGAGACACAGAATGGTTTCATCACAGGATCCCTTGTGCTACTCTTTTATGGCCACACCTCCCTCCCTTCTTGCCTACCTAATCCCAGGCAGCCACTAATCTGCTCTCCATCTCTGTGATTCTGTCATTTGAAGAATGCTATATAAATGGAATCATGCAGTATGTAACCTCTGGGGATTAGCTTTGTCCACTCAGCATAATTCTCTAGAGATTTACCCACGTTGTTGCACGTATCAATGGTTTCTTCCTCTTTATTGCTGAGTCATATTCCATTGTATGGATGCATCACAGTTTAACTACATGCCCACGGAAGGACGTTATGAATAAAGCTGCTATGAACATTTGTGTGCCGCTTCTTTCCTTCCAACAGCTTTACTGAGATGCAATTCATATACCATACAATTCGCCCAAAGTGTACAATTCCACAGCTTTCAGTGTATTCACAGAGTTGTACAATCATCACCATAGCCATTTTAGAAAATTTCATCAGCCTTCATATCCTTTAGCCATCACCCCCAACCCACATTCCCCATCCCTAAACAACCATTAATTTACTTTCTTTCGCTCTATATTTGTCTATTCTGGATGTTGCACATAAATAAAATCATATAATATGTGGTTTTTTGTATCTGGCTTCTTTCACTTAACGTTTTCGAGGTTCATCCATGGTGTAGCAGCTATCAGTACTTCATTCCTATTTATGGCAGAATAACATTTCAGTGTATGGATAGACCACATTTGGTTTACCCACTCATCAGTGGTTGGACACGTGTATAGGGCTTTTTTTTTGGCCAGGCTGCACGGCTTTTGGGATTTTAGTTCCCCAACCAGGGATTGAACTCGGGCCCTTGGGCAGTGAAAGCGTGGAATCCTCACCACTGGACCGCCAGGGGATTCCCGTGTATCGGTTTCTGTATGAACACAGATTTCCATTTCTCTGGAATAGATGCCCAAGAGGGCAACTGCCGGGTCACGTGCTAAGTGCCTGTCTTGTTTGTCCGAAACTGCCCACACTCTTTTCCAGGGCAGCTGTACCACTTTACGTTCCCACCAGCAATGCGCGAGAGATCCGGTTTCTCTGCGTCCTCGCCGGCATTTTGTGTTACTCTTGTTTTTTTTCTTTTAGCTATTCTGACAGGAGTGTGCATCTGCCTGTTTTTCCTCTGAGTGGAAATCTGATTCCCAGTAACATCTGCTGTGCGTCTCCGCCCTGCAGGCTCCTCTAATCTGCTATAGCCTGGTTAGTTCACACCTCTCCCCTCTAAACCAAGGGATCCCCACATTAAAAGCTGGATCCAAGATGTGGTCACACCACAGGGTGGGGATGGGACCTCTGGGATTTGGACCATGTAAGTCCTTTGAGCTGCATTCTACAGCTGGCTCGTGTGAACCCTGGAGTCCATTCAGAACCCCAGATCTTTTTCCCAAATAAAAAGAGGTTAGGCAAGGACTCCTGCATTCTGTCTTTGGGACAGTCCCTTAATGGAAGAATTCCATTCTTCCGCATTTTTTTGTTTCTGCCTTGTAACTATAATCATCTTCCCAGGTGGGCCCCTCATTTTCTTAGAATGTAGTGATCCCAGAGGCAGAAGCGGGCACTTTGAAACGGGCACAGTACTTAGCTCACAGTGAGCACATGTTACGTATTTATAGATTGGTCTTGATAAGCATCACAGACATGGAAAATCACAGGCATATTCCAAGGACTTAATAGATATGAGCCACATGGATACGTGAGAAGAGGCACGTCTCTATCCCTTGCATGTGCCACGGGAACCGGAGCAGAGAAAGGGAGTGACTGGGAGCGTGGATCCGACTCTGCCACTTGCTCGGGGTTTTATGGCTGTGCAGCCATCTGCCTCATCGGCGGCTGTTCCCCAGGCTTGTGCGGGAAGAAACAAATGAAATCATGAGCACAAAGGCACTTCAGGCCCCGGCAGGGCCCGCTGGTAAGGGCTGTGCAAACATCCGGAGTACTGTCAACAGTCCTCCCTCTCATGGCAGAGAACATGCCCATGAGGGATACTGACAGAGCGATGCCGCTGCTACAGCTGACGTCCACGCAGCTAACAGGCGGCCCTGAGCCGGAGGTGTTGCCGAACCCCCAACACATGCACACACGTGGACACATCAACTGGGAAGTGCACACCGTGGCCCCTGTTATGTGTGATGCATCGAGGGTGAGGAAAGGGTGGGCGTGCGGAGTGGAGCTGACGCCTCCCTCGGACTGCCCTGACCCCAGATCGTCCAGCTCGTTGCTTAGGACCTAAATATAGGGGTCATCCTTGACTCCTGTTTGCATCACGGTCCTCATTAAAGCCATCAGCAGGATTCTGAAAATGCACCCCCCCGGCACCGATCTGACACCCCACTTCCACGGCTGACACCTGGTCCAAGCCACGATCACCTCTGGCTCAGGGGACTGCGAAAACCTCCCTTCGGGTCTCCTCACGAGATATTTCACAGATAGAAGTCAGATCCCACCACTCCCTCCACTCAGAACCTCCGGCTACTGAGGAATAAAACCCAAAGACCTGAAGAGCACAGGGCTGAGAACAGCCAAGGCAGTCTTGAAGAACAAAGACACCACAGAGCAAGCTATTACAAAGCCACAGTAATTAAGACAGTGCGTATTAGCACAAGGGTAGACAAACAGACCCGTGGAACAGATCAGAGTCCAGAAACAGACCCTCGCATACACAGTCACCTGATTTATGACAAAATCAATACTGCAGAGCAGAGGGGAAAGAATGGTCTTTGCAATAAATGATGTTGGACCAACTGAATCTCCATGTGGGGAAAAAAAAAATGTCCCTTGATCTCTACCTCACGCCATACACAAAAATCAATTCCAGATGGATTACATACCTACCTGTGAAAGGTCAAAGATTTTAGAGGAAAACATAGGAGACCGTCTTCATGAGCTTGGAGGAGGCAAAGATTTCTTAAATAGGACACAAAAGGTTCTAACCAGGAAGCGAAAAAATGACAACTTGACAATATTTAAAATTAAGAGACTCAGTACATCCAAGGACACCACTAAGCTACCCACAGAATGGGAGAGGGAGGGGATGCAATCATATATCCACCAAAGGACTTGAACCCAGAATATATAAAATTATATAAAAAGTAATTAAGAAAATTAATAAGAAAAAAAGACAATCCAATTTTAAAAAATGGGCAAAAGACTTGAATAGGCATTCTACAAAAGAGTATAGCCAAATCATGATAAATGTATGAAAAAGCATTTGATTTCCTTAGCCATCAGGGAAGCACAAATTAATATTACATGACGATGCCATTGTATACGCACCAGACACGCCTAGAAAGAGAAAGACATACACTACCAAGTGCTGGCGAGGACAAAGGGCAACCAGAACACTCATGGAGGAAGGGCAAACTGATACAACTACTTTGGAAACCTGCTTGGCAATATTTACTGAAGCTGAAATACGCACAACCCATGACCCAGCAATTCCACTCCTACAGGTACAACCTATAGAAGAGCATGCACATGGCCACCAACAGACATACACAAGAATGTTCCCAGGAGCATGTGTTACTCAAAAAAGACAAAATGCTGCAAACTACACATTCACTGAGTCCAAATGTCCCACTCTGGCGGGGACGCTGATTGATAGTCAGGGAGGCTACGTACACACGGGGGCAAGGAGGCATGTGGGAAATCTCTATATCTTCCTCTCAATTTTGCTGTAAACCTAAAACTGCTTGTAAAAAACAGTCCTACAACAAAACAAACCAAAAAAAAAGCCCCAGCAAAGTCAGAGGAGCAGGGATACCTCTGATGAGAAAAGCGGGTCAGAGTGGGGACGTGGTTTGCAGAAATGAACACAGCAATTCTCTGAGCTGAGACCTTATCTTCAGCAGAGTCAGTGGGGCTATAGCTTTACCTGTAATGTTTGTATGTCTCATAAAAGGGGGAAGAAAAAAATACCTTATGTGTGTAATTAAACCTAGAAAACAGAGCCAAAACCCCTTAGGGCGTGCCCCATCTCCCTGCAGGCCCTTGGTTTAATTTAGTCCAGGGGTCAGCAAACTTTCCCCCATAAAGGGCCAGAGAGTATTTTATAACCTTGTGGATCCTCTGGTCTTTGTCATAACTACCCAACTCTGCTGCTGCAGCCTAAAAGCAGCCAGAGACAACAAGACAATGAATGAGCACGGCTGGGTCTGACCAGTGGATGCAGTGCCTTTTTAGGGTCGCTCTGCGGGGGTACACTTGGTGGGAGATGAGCGGGGGTGGGGAGGCACCTGGGGACAGCTGCGCCCTCCTTACCCCACCCCCCTTTCAGAACCCGGCTGAGGGTTTTCTCCGCCACCCCCCACCCCAACCCCCCTTCTGGAATGGTCCAGGCTGGCTCTTGTGAACTGCCCGAGCCTGTTTTTTGCAGAGCTTCTCCCTAATGAACGGGAAGTGGCCCCATGCGTCCCGGGCCCCTGCGGAGAGCAGGTTACAGGGCTTGCAGCTTTTGGAAAAGTGCTGCTGACCACCAGGAGTTAAACGGGCAGTGACCCTGCCACTGGGCGGGGGACAAGGGGGGAGCGCGTGAGAGGAACTCGGCAGGCAAGCCGTCTTCAGCCTTTCCTCCACGGTCACGGTCACTGCGAGAGGAAATGAGGAGGAAAGGAGCCCTGGGACGGACGGACGCTGCCCACAAAGTGGGCACAACAGGTGCACCGGGGACAGGAGATGCAAGCCCAGTAATTAAGGCCTCCAGACACCTGTTGTGAGCTCACCCATTCACACCCCTGGCAGGTGGTTCACACCTCTGAGGAAGGGGGAAAAAAAAGGCTCAGATGAAAACCTCTCCATCTGTAGCCTGCAGCCGAAGGCCTAGCCTGCCAGAGATGGCGGCGTTTCTGCCAGCGGCTCCCACCTGACATCTCTGACCTCCGGGGACAGTACCCCAGGGGTTGGGGTGAGGGGGCTCCAGAGTGAGAAAGACCTGGCTGTGCCGCTTCAGAGCTGTGTGACCTTGGGCAAACTCCTTAACCTCTCTGTGTCTCACACGCCCTATCTTTATCAGATTCCATAGGGCAAGGCTTTGCACAGTTAAATCTATGTGATCAGCAAACATTTACTGAGAACCATCTACGTACCAGGGGCCTGCGGCCACTGCAGCAAACCAGACAGCGTGTCTGGGGGTGGGGGGTGAGGGACATGAAACAGCCACATGGACAGCACTCCAAGGGGAGCTGTGAGGCGGGCTGGGTGGAACGGGAATGGGGGCCGCGGGAGAAGAGGGCAAGCCAAGCTACCCTGGCTGGGGGGTTGGGAGTGAGCCCGCGGAAGGGTGAGCTGAGGGCCTCATTTTCAACAGCAAGAATTCCAGCTAACTCTGCTTGCTCTGTGCCAGGCACTGTTCCCAAAACCAATCCTTATAACTGCCTGCTGAGGTTATATGTCATTTGGAGGTCTATGCCCATTTTCCAGATGAGGAAACAGAGGCACAGAGAGGGTAAGTGACTTGCCCAAGGTCACACAGCTAGGAAGTGGTGGAGGTGGGACATGAACCCAGGCAGGCTAGACCCAAGCTGCAGGTCCTTATCTGACTGCACTGTAGACTTCAGCTATACCATCATCATCACCTAAGAAGGATGCCTCTGTGCTGTGGACATTTTTCAAATCAAGGCCAGCCTTTAAGGGGCAGGATCGCTGAACGCGATACATTACTCGGGGCGCTTGTAAGTGAAGTCAGAGGAGGGGAAGGGGCCAGAGAGGGGTTGTCTAGTCCCCATATCCGCTGTGATGCTCAGCCAGGAATCATGAACTCTGTGTCTGCCAGGCTGGTGGGTAAGAAAGAGCGAAGTGGGTCGGGTGGGAAGTTCAAGAGCAGGTGTGAGCAGCCACTACGAAGAGCAACGGCCAAGGCCACATAGGAACCCGGGCCTGATGGAGTCAGATCTGTCGATTTTTTTCCCCAGGTCAGAAACCAGGGTCGGATGTGAAAGCCCATGCTCGGCAAATATGAGACACCAACTCGTCCCCACCACCCTGACCCCAACACTGTGTGGGCCCAAGTAAGCCATACCCGGGGCCGCACCTACCCTGCTAATTTGCAACCTTTGCTATAAGGAGAGGCACTGAATCAACGATGGCACCTGCTTCTCAGGTGAGCCTTTCACTGCCCGGGGAGGGAGGAGAAGTGGGCATGACTGTCAATCCCCTCCTGCAGATGAGGAAACTGAGGCTGGCCGACTGCCAAAGTACACTCTGGCTCCGAATCTCCTGATCTTTCCATTGGTTTGCGGGCAGGATTGGCTACATAGCTTGCTGGGCCCAGTGTAAAATGAGAATTTAGGGCCCCTTGTTGGAAAATTAAGAATTTCAAGATGGCGACAGGAGAGCATGAAACCAAGTGTGAGGCCTTGAGGGACTACACAGGTCAGATGTTCACGAGGCTGGCCCTGTCTGGAGAACCTCTTTCTTGGAAGATCACTGCCTTCCAGAAACCAGGTGCCTCAAATCAAGGCTGCCCCTGGAGTACAAAAGAAATGCGCAAGCTGAGGGTCCTTCTAGCAACAGCCCCTTGACCTCTCTGTGCCTCAGTTTCCTCATCTAGAAAATGGACACAACAATAGTTCCACCAGGCCGGGCTGTTCTGAAGATACACTGATACCATGAGTGCCCAGGATGTGGTCAGCTCAGTGTCCGAGGCCTCCTAGGTGCTCGCGGGCACTAGCCACCTGGTTCCCAAGGGGTCTTTGCTATCTCAGCGCCATCACTTGCAATGTGGGTGGGAATGAGACCCTTCCATCAAATGCTTTGGCTCTGCACACACGTGCTTGTGCGTCCGGATGGGAGGCCCTGAATGCAGAGGCTTCCACTGAGCGAACGGACTTTGGCTCCATGGAAGCATCCGAGGGGCTATTCTCTGAACCACACTTCTGCCCTGGGGTCTTTCAAGTCCAGGCTTTCGGATGGAGGCAGGAAAAGAATAAAAAAACAACTTAGCTTAGGGAGGGTGGGAGGGAGGCTCAAGAGGGAGGGAATACGGGGATATGTGTATACGTATAGCTCATTCACTTTGTCGTACAGCAGAAACTAACACAACAATGTAAAGCAACTGTACTCCAATAAAGATATGAAACAAAAAACAACTTAGCAAAACAACTTAGCACAGGCATGCACATGCGCACACACACCTACCCCACAGTCAACCCGGAGAGCAGGGGGATGCCCACGTTACATCTTTCTTCTTCTGGAATCGATACTGACTTAAGACTGTGGGCACCTGCTGGGTGAGCCGAGGACCATTGCCATCCTTGCTCTGGTTGTGGGCTGAGGCGTTGGCTCCCTGCATCCATGTGTACCCTTGCACGGTATGGGGAACCCCGGTTTGTCCTCCACATTTCCTTTCAGGGCTTGAGGAGGACCAGCTCGGCCTCGCCCTGTGTCTCACATTCCTTGCTGACCCTCTCTGCCCCAGAACCTAGCTGGAGGGGGAGAGGACTACAGTGGAGGGCGCGGGGAGCTGGGAGGGAGGGAGATAATTAGGGAAAAGAGGAAAAAACAAAATAAAAGGATATGCTGCAGAGAACTTCCAAGGATTCAGCACTACTGTGACACGGGCTCTGTCTAGAGTCAGACCTGCCCTGGGTTCAGAGCCTGGAGCCGCTGGCTTTGTGCTGTTTAATAACCACAGCTAATGCTAGCTAACTACCCACTCCATACCAGGTGCTGTATGAAGTGCCCCACATGCATAATCTCACGTAATCCTTTTAACAGCCCTTGAGGCAGCCACATGGTGAGGGAGCTGGGTGCCAGCCCGCGCCATCCGACAACCCAGTGGGTGGGGATTTGGGCTCTGGAGCTGGTTTCTTCACTGGGAAATGGAGCCGATGACAAGCACTCCGCGGGGCTGTAATCAGGCAAAGCGCTTCAGCCCACGGAGCCCGGCACAGAGGTCGCGCTCGAAAAATCTACTTCATGATAATGATAAACGCTAGCATCATTATCACAATTCGTAGCACATGTTATCACCAGTATCATGACTACTGTTTTATGCCAGGGGAAACTGAGGCCCAGAAAGGGGGCGGCAGAGAGAGAACTGCCGTCTCCTAATTCACTGCTGTGTCTACTCTCTGACTTTTCTAAAGGGCGAGCCTCGAAGTGTCCCAGAGGACGATCCCACAGAGGCATGGATCTGCAGGGCCTCCTGGCACCCATCGGGCTGGGTTTAAGGGGTTGGGATCTGGCGCAGTGAGGCCCGGGTGGAAGGCTGGTGGCCTCCAGGAAAGGCCCAGGCAAACACCGCCTCGGCTGAGAAACCGCTGCCCCCGGTGCACGGGCAGGGCCCCCAGCGGCGGGGGAGGACGGGCGAGCTGCTGTCCCCCAGTGGGCTGTCTCAAGAACCAGACCGTGCCCTCCCACGGCGCTGCACTCATGCCCTCACACCCCGGGTGTGTCACTGTGCGACTGTCACTGTCGCTTTCCTTCCTGGTCCTTCACAAAGAGTGAATTCCTTGAGAGAGGACCCTGTCTCTCCTGAAATGGCTACGTGCCGGGCGCCTAGCACAGTGCCTGGTGCAGACGACACACGTGCGGGATGGTGGTTCCACTAAAGGATAACAGCATCCCTCCTCTGCAGCGCTGCTCTGTTGCTTAATAAAAGATACAGCATAGGAAGGCGTGTAGCAGAGCCCAACACACAGCGAGCTGGTGATTTTGATTATGCCCGGTAGGATAACTCCATGAAAACTGCCTGGCAAAACGGACCGGACTGGTTCCCCTAAACCCTGACATCTTCCCCCTGGCTCTGACCTTTGCCGGCCACTGGCTTTGTCTGAAACTGGGTCTGTGCTCTCCTGGCGGAGCTTGTCTCCCAGAGAAGGCTCACAGCGACCCCTGCTGCCCGCGCTCGGAACGGCCTCAAACCCCCGGCCAGAACGCACAACAAAGCCAGGCTCCAAGCAAGCAGGCTCTGGATTTCCAGGGGTTGATGAAAACTACCGCCAGAACAATGGCAGGAAGACGAGACACCACATGTAATGATGTTCGGGGGACACTAATTCCCTGTCTTCTCAAAATAAACATAAAACGTGAGATCAGACAAAGCGCTTTTCCCTTCCCGTTGCGGTCTTTTGTTTCCCTGGATAAGTGTCACCCTCAACAGACTGCGGAACCAAGCGAAACTGTCATTTCGGCAGGATGCTGTTTCCTGATCAACACGTGCTGCTCAGAGCAATCCCGTTTTGATCCGGCAGTTCTTAAATTGGACTCTTTAAAAAGCAGGAGCATGGCTGAAACCAGCGGCCGTGCGAGGCTCGGGATACATACCTTCTCGTGACGGCGACCCACTCCTCTTGACTCGTCTCCCCAGACGCTGGGAGACGGAAAACAGCCTCCTGCAGGTGGTGACCCCACCTTACCAGGCTGTTACTACCACGCAGGGGACCCTGGGATCATAGCTAAGACCCTGCTACTAAGAAATCGACAGGGTTCCCGTCTTTGCATCAGCACTGGGCTGATGTCTGTTAATGAATTGTGTGCCAGTGTATGATTTAGAATGGGGGGGAGGACGACAGGGATTTTTAAAGCAGACCCTTCAAGTGGTTCCCCATTCTTTACACCATGGAGTAGGAGCAAAGAGGGTAGATTTCACACAAAGATAACACATACTTTCCAGTCTCCAAAATCTAGGACTGCTATTTTGCAACCACAGCTGACCTGGCCAGAAGCTAATTGGTAATCCTAATCGGGATTTAGCTCTCCTGATCTTCACGCCAGAACCGGACAAATGCAGGTTAAACAAACAAGGTCTAGTACACGGAATCCTAAATGTTCAGCCCTATGCAGGCCACAGGGCTGTAGGTCCCCAGGATACTCCTAGATTGCAGCCGAGCTTCCACGATCTGCTTGGTTGGGGCCAATGTCATCTGCCTTAGGTTCTGAGAGCTAGAAGGGTCTGTTCTCTGTGCCACACAGCACACGCCTGGAGAGTGCCCTGGCTTTATAAACGTTTCCCCCTTATGCCCTCTCTCTAAAGACGTCTCATCCAAGGCTTGGTGCTGGGTGATACCTAACTTATCTGAAAAACCAAACAGTGTAATGTACTGGCACAGGGGTTGCAAACTCGTGGCCCCTGGGTTATATCCGGCCCTCAGGTAGACGTTGTCCCACACAGAGTGTTTTTAGTAAGTGAATTAGTTTTCTAACTCAAGAATCCAGATTGCCAGTTTCTCTTTCAAAATGCAGCAAGAACTGGTCCTACGACATCTGCGTCCCTGCCCAGCATCTCCGCTGGCCCTCCAGTCGGCCAGTTCCCACCCAGTCTGCTCTGCCAGGCTGTTTGCTGCCTGGCCCCAAGAGACCTCTGAGTTTTGACTCCTGTGCTGTAGCAGCTGCTGGTGGACTGCATTATTTCGGCAGGCGATCCTCCCTCATCTCAAAGCGCGCTTTCCATAGACAGCAGTGCAGACCAGTGCTGCCCAACCCTGGCTGGATATCAGAATCCCCTGGGGCGCTCTGATCCAAATACCAGCATCTGGGCTCCACCCCTGACCAACCGATTGCAACTTTCTGGGGGCGGAGCCTGAGCAAAGGTGTATTTATAAAAGTCACCAGGTGATTCAAATGTGCAGAGAAGGTATTGGGCCACTGGCTTAAACCAAAGCATGACTTGGGAGGCAGGATTTCAGGCAGATCATGGGCAGAGCTGGGCGTCAGCCGCCTGGGTCCCTGCCCCTCCTGCAGGTCGCTGGTGGGGATGAAGAAGACTGACTGCCCTGTTTGGACATGTTTCTGCCCAGCGGTCTGGAGAGCAACGTCTGAGATTAAGGGAGACACATCAAAGGCAGCCAGAAGACGACCTTTGAGAGGCCACCACGCTGGCCTTCGGCAGACCATCGAGGACCCGAAGGCCCAGCAGGCTCCCCCCAACACGACGGCCCCGCGGACCGGACCAGCGCCTCTCACCTGAAGAGCTCGCGGATCTCGCGGCTGTCAGCCTGGAAGGGGATGTTCCGCACCAGGATCTTGGAGGTTGTCTGCTTTCTGGGCACTTGTTTCTTCCGAGCGGATGTCAGGGCTGGCCTGGAGGGTCGGGGGAAAGGCTTCAGGTCATTCGGGGCCTCGGCAGCTGCTGCCCTCTGCTGACTCCACCGGCCCCCTCCCGCCCCAGCACCGATGCTCTGGTCCTCTGCTCAGGTGAGGGACTCGGGGACTCTGCGTGGACGCGGCTGAGAGGAAAGGGGAAGGAGGCAAGCTCCCCTGGGTGGCACGCAGCCTAGTTATCTTCTCCCCCCAACAGCTGTGGATGTCCAGTCGGCACATCCTACCCTGGGGTGTCTGCTGCCCTTCATCTGAGACACTCAGGGGCTAGCAGGGACTTGAGGACAGAACTCTGATGGGGGTGGGGGCAGTCTCTCCCTAAACCCAGTCTCCTCTGTCTCTTTCTTCTCCTTAAACCCAGTCTCCTCTGTCTCTTTCTTTGCAGGTGCCCAGAAAGATGCCGGCTGTGATTATGAGGACGGTTATGACTCACTTCAAGTCTGCTCCAGGTCACCTCCTCCCTAACTGTCTCCACTAAAATAGCAGCCCACTCCCACCCCCACCCCTGGCTCGATTTTCCTGGCACTCATCACTATCCAAGAGCATATTACATATTCAGTCATGTTTCTCTTTACGGTCTGTCCTCTAGGGCTGTGCCGTCCAACGCGGCAGCCACCAGCTGCACGTGGCTAACAGTTAAATCGATATTAAAATGACACAAAATTAAAAATTCAACTCCTCGGTTGCTGGGCTAGCCAGCCTCCAAGATGGTTCCCAACGGTCTCTGTCTCTTGGTATTCATGCCCCTTGTGTACTCCTCTCCTGCTCTGAGTCTAGGTCATAAAAGACATTGCTGCTTCCTCCCTATTCTCTCTTGGATCACTCGTTCTGGGGGAAACCAGCTGCCAGGCTGTAAGGACACTTGTGCAAGCCTAGGGAGAGGCCAACGTGGTGAGGAACTGAGGCCTCCTGCCAACAGCCATGTGAATGTGCCATTTTGCAAGTGAATCCATCAACCCCAGTTGCGCCTTCAGATGAGACTGCAGCCCTGGCCAACGTCTTGACTGCAACCTCATAAGAGATGCCAAGACGGAACTTCCCAGCTAAGCTGTTCCTGAATTCCTGACCCTCAGGAACTGTGACATAATAAATGTTTGCTGTTTTAAGCTGTTAAGTTTTGGGATACTTGGTTATGTAACACTAGATAATTAACACAGTGGTAGTTGCCACGTTTCAAGAGCTCAAATGCCATGTGTGGCAAGTGGCTCCCATGCTGGGCAGTGCAGATGTAGAACATTATAGGATGTTTTCATCACCGCAGAAACTTCTATCAAATAGCGCTGCCCTAGAATGTAAACCCCACGAGGAATCTCCCTCCCCAGCTCCTGGGAAGAGTGTCTGGTGCCCAGTAGGCTTTCTGTAATTTTTTGTTGAATAAAAGAAAGACTAAATGAACACTGCCTAGGAATTGAGAGGCTGCAAGGTGACTTCAGCCTGACTCCCTGGAGTCAGGGGACTGAGAAGAAAGACCGGCACCACTGGCTGAGTGATCACATGCTGGGCATGTGCTAGATGCTTCATGCTAGATGCTTCATGCACAACCTCCAGTTTTCACATTTTACTTTACGGGCAAAATCACCCGCCCAAGGTCACACAGACCCTGGATTAGAACCCAAAGCTGCAGGGCACAAAGCTTGGACCGCCACCCCCCCACTCTTAATTCACGTTAGCTTCTGGGGGCTCCCACACCAAGCTTCTTCTGGCTAAGGATGCTCAGCATGGAATGGACTGGGATGGGTGGACACCACCAGAGGTGGCTGAGGCTGGCTTCACAGGTAGCATTAAAAAACAGAGAGAGAAGGAAGAGATAGCGGCAGCTTCAGGTCAGCTCACTGGCAGCTAATCTGCTCAACGACCACAACAAATGACCAACTTGCTGAAAACCATCAAATAAATATCTTAAACCAGCCCAAGGATTGTTAGAGGCGGTCACTTCATCACCTGAGGCGGACAGATGGGATTGACAATGACAACAATGATAAAGGCTGACCCCAGGTACGCGTTACATGCCGGGCACTGTTCAAAGCACCTCCAGTGTATTAGTTCAATTAGGACTTGCAAGGGTGAAGATGTAGGGGCAAAACTAAAACTCCCAAGAGACCGCCACTACTTTAGGAAACTGGTCATTGGGTCCAGTGGTCTGTCTCCATCTCTAACATCTACTGAATCTCTTTCAAATTAAGTGGAGGCCGTCTCTGGGCACCGCTGTCCAGCTCCAAGAAAGAAAGCCCCATAATGCGAGACGTCTAGGTTTTATCACTGCTTCCGGTTCGTCCAAGGCTCCAGCAACTTGCAAGTCTCCCTGGGTTTATTTATAGGGCCAAGATAAGTGGGTTTTGCTTGCTTCTCCCGCCTGTGTTCCTTTTGTTATAATAGATGTGTACTAACACGTTTACTCCGGGGACTGGAGTGGTCCCAGTTTACCAGGGAAATGGGTATCGGAGCTGGCATGCGGGACACCTCCTTAATTAGGAAGGGGTCCCAGGGTGAGGGGGTGTTGGGTGGGGTAGGATGTTAAAAGACCATGAGACACCCTCCAGGCACCGGCACCAACACAAAAGGGATGGACTCAATCCAAGGAAGAGGGGGGCAGTGTAGACTCACTTGGTGGCTCGTTCTGAGATCCTCACTTCCAGCTTGTGGCCGTCCATGACGTGACCCTGAGAGATGAGACAACACAGCCTGTCCCTCTGTCCTCTCAGAAGCACTCACCCGTAGCCCTGTCCTTCACCGGAGTGGGCTTCGGCTGAGTGAGGGGAGAGAGAACTTCGAGGGGGCATTGACTGTTCCCAGGAGACAAGCCCGCTGGAGTCAAGGACAGGGAAGGGCTTTTCCTGGAAGTGGTTCCCGCTGAGCCCGGGCAGCAGCTGGTGGTTACGGAGACCCAGCCCTCCAAGTCCTCTGGAGCCACGATTGGGCCTTGACCTTTAAGCCATTCAAGGGGCACAGAATTTTCCATTGTTTACAAGCATTTTCAGGCAAAGTTAAGCCCCTTTGGTCTGGCTTGCAGAGAGAGAGTTTGGTTTGGATTGTATGCTGTTAAAAAAAAAATTCTAAATCACAGCAGAGATGCATCTAAAGCTAGGCTCTTAACATGGGTCCCTTAAGGCAAAACTGGTGTATTAGCAAAATTACCCTTGAAAATCCTTTAAGTCTCCCATAAAATACAGCACACGTAGCTTCGTATAAACAGTTCTTTGCGGTAATATGCCCGTATGTAGCACACAGCGAGGCACAGAACATAACTCTAATGTGTGCAAGGTAGAATCTGACAGGCTCCTGAATTATACGGAAGAGAAAGACAGACCACTGGGCGTGCAGAGCTGAAATCCAGTTAAATGAGTACACGACATCTAATGACAAAGTTGGATTTCAACCTAAGTGTCCATCATCAGATGAATGGATAAAGAAGATGTGGCACATATATACAATGGAATATAACTCAGCCATAAAAAGAAACGAAATTGAGTTATCTGTAGTGAGGTGGATGGACCTAGAATCTGTCATACAGAGTGAAGTAAGTCAGAGAGAGAAAAACAAATACAGTATGCTAACACATATATATGGAATCTAAGGGAAAAAAAAAAGGTCATGAAGAACCTAGTGGCAAGACAGGAATAAAGACACAGACCTACTAGAGAATGGACTTGAGGATATGGGGAGGGGGAGGGGTGAGATGTGACAGGGTGAGAGAGTGGCATGGACATATATCCACTACCAAATGTAAAATAGATAGCTAGTGGGAAGCAATCGCATAGCACAGGGAGATCAGCTCGGTGCTTTGTGACCACCTAGAGGGGTGGGATAGGGAGGGTGGGAGGGAGGGAGATGCAAACGGGAAGAGATATGGGAACATATGTATATGTATAACTGATTCACTTTGTTATAAAGCAGAAACTAACACACCATTGTAAAGCAATTATACTCCAATAAAGATGTTAAAAAAAAAAAAAAGTTGGATTTCTAGTGTCTCTTGAAAAAACGACAAACAAAACAGAAAACCAGAGAAGATCTGGTATGGCTGGGGCCCACCTGCCCATCAGGCAGTAACTGGCTGAGGCCAAGAAGTGGCTGCCTCATTAGAACGGGCACGGGTGCCCAGGTTCTGTTCTGGGTGATGCCGGCCCCGTCGCTAGCTCACACAGCTAGCCTGGCCCCGTGGGCATGTGAGGTGGAGAGCAGAGAGCCTTTCCAAGTGCGAGCAGAGGCCCCAGAGGCCACCCTTCCCCATCACCCCACCCAAGCCCAATTCAGCCCTCCCTGGAGTTGCTTTGGGCCAAGGGGAGGGTCATCAAAATTCTACGGAAACGGTCATATCGGCTAAGTGCCCAGCTGCATTTCCTATAACCCCCAAGGCCTTTCGCTTGACTAGCAAGCTCTACTGGGACAGACTGCATCACCTGGAGGGTCCCTATAAAGCCAGGCTCCACAGGGAGGTGGGCCAGTATGGGTGCCCTTTTCACCCAGTATCCAGCCCAGCTGTGCAGGCCCAAGCCCACGTCTCAGAGAGAATGGGAGCTGGGAGGGCGTGCGGCTTGCTACACGCTCGCTTGTAAACTCGGCCCTGGTCAACCCCATCTAACGCTGCCGCTGCCTGGATGGCCTATACAGACACGTGACATTCTGAATAGGGTTTAAAAAGGATCCTGGACCCCCTGGAGCAAGCGGGCCTCCAGAAAGAAAGAGGCTCGTGAGAAAGCACTGTTCCTTGTCCCCTTCCTGCCACCGAAGGGCCTGGGGACGTGGGGTGTCAGGGAAGGTGCTGAGGACATGTCTGAAGCTGAGGCCTGGCCCACTTTGGGACTCTGTTCTGCTCCCTGTAACCTCAGCTCCCTTCCTGCCATCCAGGGCCCTGATCTGTCCCTGCACTTCGACCTAGCAGGAGGGCATCGCTCCTTTCTCAGTAGGACATGAGTCTGTGTCCCAAACACCTCTGTGTTCAGCCCCCTTCTCCCCACTTTCACTGCGTCCACCCTGACCTGTGCCTGAGGACTCAGCGGTCTCCCACCTGCCCTCCTATGATGCACCCTCCATACAGCAGCTGGAGAGACTGTTCTGCAGCAGAAATCAGATCCTTCCCCAAAGTGCTCCAAGCCCTCTGATGGGATCGCACTGCCTCTATGTTGAATTCCACAGTCCATAAAAGGTCTGCAAGATCCAGCTGCACACACCTCCCACCCTATACCCTGTCGCTGCCACACTGGCCTCTTGCTGCTCCTCAAACATAGCAAGCTCACTCCTGCCTCAGAGTCCCTGCCCCAGACCCTTTGCACGTGCTGTTCCGAGATCTCTGTGCAGCTGACTCCTTCTTGTCAATTAGGTGTCAGCTCAACTGTCACGTCCTCAGAGAGGGCCTCTCCTGACCACGCGATCTAAAGTAGACTTCCCCTCACCACAGTGTCTGCTTTATCTGCATCCAAGCACTTCTCATGACCCGGTCTTGGCGTATTTCTTCAGAGGTCTGCTTCACCCATCTCCCTGAGGTCTGGCACAAACCAGGCTCTTGATCAAGGGTTGCAGACTGAAGGAATGCATTGCAGTGACTGTGGGGAGCTGAGCAAGGTTCAAGGCCGTGGGCCACAGTCCCCTAGGGAACTGGAGAAAGCAATGGGCCTGGGAAGATGCGGACTGATCTGCATTCCCACTCAATTTCAGAAGATTGACGGGATACCGCACCGCCTGCCTCACGCCCCCGTGGACCTCGGCTGAGAATCCCCACTTACCTGGAGCTGTTTGAGAGCTTTCTGGGCCTGATCCGGTTTCCTGTATTCCACGAATCCAAACCCCATGGACAGCAGCACTCCTGAAAGAGAGAGAGGTGGGAATCGTACTGGGGCGCCAGGCAGGGGGGAAAACAAAGAAGGTGCACCAGACCAAGTTCAAGGGCTCCAAGGGGCCCCTGGACGGCCCCTCGACATTCTCATTTCTTCATGCCCCTCTTTGTTCCCAAAAAGATCCCAGCTCCCGGCTTGCCATTTATTACCAGTCGTCTTGAAGAATCAGCCAACGAGGTTATATAGCCGCCACCTGAGGCCCAGCTGACTATTAATTAACAGATGATCGACGTGATAATTAACTTCATAATAGAATCCCGCCTTTGGGAGGGAGGGATGACCATCGCCACGACAAGCAGCAAAACCTCTACCCGGGCAGTCCCCTGCTTCCATACATAATGCATGAAATGAACACATGCATCAAGGTCAAGTGCGTCGAAGGCTTACTCTTTACAAAGTATTTCTGACCACCCAGTTACACCTGGTTCCTGGCTTTCAGACATACGGTTGGGAGAGGGAGGTTGTGACCACGTTATTAGAACTCCTCTGGTTCCCTATTGCTGGGTCGTGAGTAGCATGAGTTCAGATAGCCAGGGGTATCTCCAAAATTTATAGAGAACTTTGCTTCCTGAATGTAAATATGTATAACTGAGGGCACAAAAGAATAAGGTCTCTAATTACACCTTGCTCTTTGACACGAAATGTGATGCATGCCTCCGCCCCCGTGGTTCATGCTGATTTACTAATTTTACTCTCTATGTTTTTCACCGTTGAACTCAAAGAGGGTCGGCTCAAGGCTGATGGGCCCAAATGAGGCTCAGAGGTCACCACTGTTGACCCAGCAGTCCTCATGTTTGTCTGTATTGTTCGTGAGGCTGTGCCCCTGCGTGTTTGCATTTCCACTCACAACCACGTGTTATAAAACAAGGGCCCAAAGCAGGAAGAAATTCCACAAACAGCCCAGACACTGTTCTGCAGGCGACAGGAGGGAGGTTCACAGAACTGCTGGCTGGTGGGTAGCGCCACCCCGTGGTGACTTTCAGTATTTGTTTTCCAGTGGATACGTGAAAACTCTGTTCTGAGGGTCAAGGCTGGAGGGTCTGTGCCCGTAGGATATTTAAAAAGCTCATTAAGATGGTGTTAAAGGCAACTACAGAGAGTCAAGTTCATTGCCGATTCACTGACGCTGTGCAGATCCATTCTGCCCTTCTCCTGCCCTGGAATGCTGATGTCTATAGAGAGCACAACTTGGGCTCACCGGCCTTCTGGTTTCCTGTTTGGTTTACCCAAGCGGGTGGAGGAGGGAGAGTTGGGGCCCCGGTTCTTTCCACACACCCCATCGCCTTCCCGCTTTGGCGTGGTTCTGGCAGCGCCAGTGTCCAACCCACACCCTTGGCTCTGCCGGTGGCCCTTCTTCTGTGGCTCTGGTCACACCACTCCCTCCCCACAGCCTCTGGGCTCCACAGGGGAGGGGCGTTCTCCCACATGATCCACTGCCTCGACATTCCCCTGTGGGTCCCCT
The DNA here is from genome assembly GCF_949987535.1 of Balaenoptera acutorostrata. Lineage (NCBI taxonomy): Eukaryota > Metazoa > Chordata > Mammalia > Artiodactyla > Balaenopteridae > Balaenoptera > Balaenoptera acutorostrata. The sequence goes on from NC_080076.1 coordinate 78,815,146, forward strand.
CAGCCCAGCCCACACCTGGGCACTTGGCCCCTTCACTACAAACATCTCCTTGACAACCCCAGCTGAGCGTGCTTTCTGGTTCCTGCTGAGACCCTCACTGATAACAGACACCGTCTAGATTCCCCCCAAGCTGTGATGGATGAGCCCCAGAGAGCAGGGCTCTCAAATACAGGCTCTTAAAAAAGACAGTGTAGCTTTCAAGAGCTGCTCATGACACTGAAAGATCAGGTAACTGTTCTAAAGCACGCTGAAGAGTGCTCCCGAGGGCCGAGAGGCAGGCTCCGCAGAGCGTCTGACTGCAGAGACGGGCACAGTGACACTACAACCTGCAGGGACAGCCCCGGATGGAGCTGGCGACCCCTCTGCCAGCCTGTCTCACCCCCCAGGACTTCAGGGGTCACCTCTTTTCCTGAACTCCATCCCCAGCACCCCCAAACTGAGCCTTCATGCCGTTCACTCGGTGCTTAGCTGCCTTTCCTTGTAGCCCAAACTACATCTGCGGTTCCTGGTGAACAGGGATGTTATGGTTTGAACTGTGCCCAGCCCCCCAGTGTGCATTAAAGTCCTAACCCTCACATCTCAGAATGTGACCGTATTTGGAGATAGATTCTTTACAGAGGTAATCAAGGTAAAAATGAGGTCCTGAGGTTAAGCGCTAATCCAATATGGTTGGTATCCTTATAAAAAAGAAAAGGGGTGGTGGTGGACTCTGAACGCAGGACAGGTGTACACAGGAGAATGCCACGTGAACATGAAGACAATCACAGGCCGAGGAGAGAGGCTGCAACAGATCCTTCCCTCACAAGCACTCAGAACGAACCACCCCTGCCCACACCTTGACCCTGGACTTCTGGCTCCCAGAACTGTGGGGTAATAAACTTCTGTGGTGGAAGCCACCTAGTTTGTGGTGCTTTATTACGGCACCCCTAGCAAACGAATACAAGGAACTCCCCAAATTCTACGCCACCTGTCTGCTTCAGACCCTCCAAGGCTCCTCTGGCAAAAAGCCCAGACTCCTCTGCCTGGCAGAAAGCCATTCTGTGATCTGGAATCAGCCTACCTTTCTAGGTGCATCTTCTGCCTCTTCAATATATTCCCGACCTGCTACTATGCCCTCTCCCGCCTCCTTCACCCACACCCCGCTCCCACCAGCTGACTGCTCTGCCTCCCTACCCTCCAAGTCTCGGTCTGACATGGAGACCCCTGGCCTGGCTCCTGTCCAGCCAGGGCCCCCTCTACCAGACCCCTTGTTGCTCTGTGCTGTAACCACTAGCTCATTAGTCTCTTAGGACACAGCCATGGGCTGGCCCACGTGGCATCCCTACAAATCCCGCCAAATTGAAGGGATGGGGACCGCACAGCTGTGAGAAAGCAAGGAACAATGGCCTATCACCTGCAGGAAGCCAGGGCTGGAGAAGAAACAGACGAGACGCCAAGGGACTCGTGGCAACGCCTGAGGCTGACAGGAGAGATGAGGGTGGGGTCTGCGTGGCCCAGGCACCCAGGGGCCAGTGACGTGCGTGGCTGATGACTCAGCAGAGTGTTCCAGATGTTCTACATCTGGGTCATTTCCCTTGGCAGGGAAGAGGGAAAGCCCACGACGGGTCTGTTCTTGCTCTTCCCTGGGAGATTTCCAGAGCACAGAGATGCTGGGATCAGGGAGAGGCTCTGCCACTGAACAGTGTCGACCCTGCCAGCCCTCTAATCGCACTGCTCTGAAACCACCCGACAGTCCAGGGTGGCAAAGGGTCTAGATTCAGAAGAATCTGACACGCATGGCTGCTCCCACCGGAAACCAGGAGTCTCCAGGGACCCAGAAAGAAGGACCATTTTAGACGAGCCAAACGAGAGAGTGTGGGGCTGCCAATGCTTCAGAATGAAAGAAGACCCTCAGAATCAGCAAGGGAGAGGTTGCTCTCTCTTACCCTTACCCCTACCCAGAGCGACACTGCTTCTTTCAGAATTGCTCCTTTCTGACTGAGCGCGCCTGTGAAATACCTGCTTTGTTCTTCTTCTTGGAAATGGAGCACCTCTTCACCACACCCACTTTGGAAAACACCTGGAAGAGAATGTCGACATGTATTATCAGAAGTTCTGGGCTAATCCCGCAACCTGGTGTAGGCGTGTCTTGAAAGACAGAGGGGACCGGGCAACTGCAGACGTGGAGAGGGCAAGAGTAAGAGCAGAGCTAACACCTGGACGTGCTTCCGTGGCCGGGCCCTGGCCCGAGCTCTCTGCCTGCATGAACTCATCCAGCCCTTACAGCGATTCTACCAGGTAGGGGTTACTACCCCCATTTTTCAGATGACAAAACTGAGGCTCCAAGGGGTTAGAGACGCACCCAGGGTCACAGAGCTGGGAAGCCCCGGAGCTGAGATTTGGATCCAGGCTCCAGAGCCCAGGTTCTAAACACCGTGCAGGTGGGGGTCCTGGTCAGACACTAGGCTCCCCAAATTTGCCCTAATATCATCTCGGGGGTCCCCAAAATATCTGGAGGCACTGGATCATGGCCTACTTTAAGTAGCTTGGACGGTCCCTTAGGGTTCCCCGTAAGGGCTGCTGGGCTGGGTTCTGGCTCCCAGTGTCCAAGAAGGGCCTGGGACACAACAGTCCAGGGAATCACCGAGGGTCATGCAATGGGAAAGCTGGGCCTACATTTAGAAGCTTGGAGTCCACTGACCCAGTCCTGACCCTCTCACTGCCCCTGCACCTAACGCCAATTAATGTTTAAAACTTTCAAAAATCACATTCTGCTCTATTCTTCCCTTTACTTTTTTTGTCTCTCTTGCTAGAATTTGAGAACTGACCAGCGCGAATTCCTGTCCTCTGGTTCACTGTGGTGTCGTCCACAGCACACACAGGGCCCGGGGAGAGGCAGGTGCCGGTCACCGTTCACCGACTGAGTGAGCAGGAAGCAGAGGGGAGGGGGGATCCGGACGCAGCTGACATTCACTGACTCTCTTATTCCGACTGTCAAACAGTTGAATTATCTCATTCATTCTAATCAGATCTTCCAAACAGCTCCACAGAAGATTCTATTAACACACCCGTTTTACAAATGGGGAAACTGAGGCACAGAAAGGCTAAAGGACCAGCCCAGGGTCACACTGTTAGCAAGGAGTGAGGCTGGGACCCAAGTCCAGGCAGACTGACCCTTAAGCACAACTCTCCACTCAGGATGCTGTTAACAGGAGCCCTGTGAGCCGGACGCTGCTCGCCACAGTGCCTCGAATGGGCTGTGTGACCCTAGGTCCGTGAACTGACCTCTCTGAACCTCAGTCTCCACATCTGTAATATGAAGAACCTGGACTACATCATTTTGGCTGTACCTTCCAGCTCCAGAGTTCTTTAATTCCAAGGATGCTCTTAGGCTGAAGCTTGGGCACATCTTCCAGGAAAAAAATGGTTCCCGTTGACGACATCCCCATACCAGATACGGGGGGGCCAGCACAGCAGAAATAAAAAACAAACCCTCCGCAAGCTGGTTTGACCTCTTGAAAGCTATCTAGCCTTTGGACACTACTAGTGTGTGCCTGTTTGTAAAAGCAAACTCAAACCAGACCAAAACAGATTCAGGAAGTAGCCCAGGAAAAGTCCAAGGGTGGGTTTCCCACTGCCCCAGAGGGCGAACCTCTGCCCTTAAAATGCTGCTGCTTTTGCCAGGCACCTCTGCTGCCGTGGTGGCTTTTCTAACTGGCAAGTGACAGTCACATTGGAGATTTAGCCAGAGGGTCCCAGCGTGCAGGCTCTGACCTCCGGCTTCACCTCGACACCCTGGGCTTTCCCGCCCCATGCAGGCTGGCCTCCTTGCCACCCATCCACCGCCTTCCTGCCTCTGGGACTCAGTGGACCCCGTCTCCCCTCTTGAATCCAGCTCTAGGATTTCAGAGCTCAAAAGAATTTGCAGAAACCAATCAGTTCAATCCTTATGGCCTTCTTCCTTTCCAGAACCAGTTCATGGCTGTCAGGCTGCTAATCACCAATTCATGCATTAAAAAAAAAAAAAAAAAAAAAATGCATCGAGCATTTATTCTGTGCCAAACCCAGTTTACAGAAATGGAGACTCTCCCCATGGACAGTTCTCAGTCCAGTGGGGGAGCTCGCAGTGCCCAGTCCTTTGGCACTAGAATCCCCGTTTCCAGATCTCTGGCCCAATTCCTTCTAGAAGCCCCCCAGCGCCTATCATTTGGCATTTTCCCAATGCATACATGGAGTTCCCCATCCTTTTGCCCTCCGCCCCCCTCCTATGAATGTAAAACTCTCGGCCCATCAGGGACTCCAGGCAGGGCTGGCCCTCCTCCAGGTTCACCCGGTGCTGTGTCTTCTGCACGTTCCCGCCAGGCCGGGAGGGTGTGCTGGCGTTTACTGCTGGGTGGTTACCCTCGCAGACACCATCTGCGGAGGGGCTTTGTTTTCTGACTACAGCTCTCACATCGCATCCCAACAGGTCCCCTTCAAGTGCACGCGGGCGCCCCTCCCAGCCCCCAGACTGGTCTGGCCAGGGCTCCGATCTCCGATCTCCGGGTGAGATGTCTACTGGACAGCTCGGTGGAGGTGTCAATGGGGTGGCTCTTGGCTGTTAATCTACACGCTGCCACGAGTCACACGTCCAGGCAGGATAAACACAGGGACCACATCAGCAGACGGGGTTTCCCGCCCCGCCCGCTCCCTCCGGGCCGAGCGGTCACTCACTCCCTTCAGCGTCTCCTCGGTTGTGTCGAAGTGGAGATTTTTGATAAACAGAGTGCACCCGGGAAGGCTCTCCTCCTCCTCCTCCTCTTCCTCCTCCTCCTCCTCCTCCTCCATCTTTGCTGAAGTGTCGTGTGCTGTTCCCTCTGTCGGCTTTTCACCTTCTGGGGTCTCGCCGTCTGCATGGGCCACCCCCCCAACCAAAACAAATCTGTTAAATGATGCCTTATCTGCCTAAGCCCCGGGACCTAAAGCACAGAACCTGCCAGACCCAGGGGGTTCTGTCTCTGAGTGGGCAGCGTCAGGAAGGGACAGCTTGTGCTGGTTTTAGCAACTCTTGCGGGGTGGGCTGAGGGAGGGGAGAGACCGCCGTGCTTCCTGCCTCTGTTTTAAAGAGAAAAGAGTATGAAGCACAGACCAAAACCCAGGAGCCTTAACTTAGACTGACCCACATTATATAACCCATATAATTTGAACTTCAAAATAAATTACTGTGAGCTGCAAACGTAAGCGACATGTTCTTTTTCCTCAAAAACCAGCACTTAGCGAACTTTCAAAATAAAATGCAACTTAAAACTGCAAAAATTACAGCATGGGAGCAAAACTCAGAACGTTCTAAATACCCCTGGAACCTAAGGGATGTTACGTTCATTTAAAATCCCCAATATACATAACTTCAGGAAGCATACACATAAGAGTATGTTTTCATCTACACAAAATATATTCGATTCAGAGTTACACATAACAGCGAAAAACTGAAAAAAAGACAAAAACCCACTATATTCATAAACAAGAGATCTGGAGAGTTATACTGCCACCAAAGGCTAGACTAATATGTAGTTAAAGATGATGTTTCCGAAGAATGTTTAAAGACGTGGAACGATGCTCGTGACAGAAAAATCAAGAGAAAACTGAAGGTGCAAAACAACATACGACGTGACCCCAATCACGTTCTGTACCCAGAGCTTACGAGACACATACGCAACAAGAGAAAATCACGTGCTCCTGGTTATTTCTGGAGACTGTGATTACAAAGGGCCCCGTCCTGTCACTCCCACCCGTGACACGCCTACTCTGAAGGAACAGCATTGCAGGAGGCGGGAAGGGCAATTGTGAGGGTGGGAGTTAGCAGGGCGGGCGTGTGGCTGCAGCTCAGGATGGAGCCCTGGTGGAGAACGTGGATGTCACCCGAGGGTGCCGGAAGCCTCACAAGGTTGGAGGTGGCGTCGTGACCTCCTGAGAAGTTCCGCTGCTGGAAACATGTGTTCCGTCTGGGTCAACCTCCCCAGTTTTTCACATGATCGGGGCCTGGGGACAATCATCTTTTCCTCCACGTTCAAGCTCCGGAAGCTCCTCCCGTACCCCCCGGGGAAATCAAACCCCATCTCAGCCATTCTCCAAGATGCCCGCCCGCTCCCACCCTCATGGTTCTGAGCATATCGCCCCGTCCCTCCCCTCAGGTCTGAGCCCTGCACGCGCCGACCTGGAGCGGACGGGGACGCTCCATTCTCTCGTGCCCACTTGCATGCAAGTAGTTCAAGGCCAAGGGAGCTTCTGGGGCTTCAAACCCGTCCCCCACGCTCTCACGCCGAGCACGAGAGCCACCTCCATCGCCCCGGCCCTCTCTGATGCAAGCCTACTGCTGGCCAGTCCTAACTGAACTTCAACCGCTTTGTCATAAAACAACCCTTTCAAGCCCTACTGGAAAGAGCGACAGAGAGGATGCTGCCCGTTTCACATCAGCTGAACGGGCAGCCTTTGCCCTTCACACTCCCTCGGAGGTGAACCCAGAATCCAGACTCTCGCTCCAGGACAAAGTAGGAGAAATCTACATAAAGGCTCCTTCCCCCACCCAAGAAACTAACGCAATTTACCCAACAAGGGACTCCGTGGTGTGGCCATCTGTCCTCAAAACCCAACTTTCAATGCAAAGCAGGGTAGAAAAAGTATTACTAACGATGGGGAAGCAAAGCTAAGCAGACAGGCCAAGACTCCAGGTTTTGAATGAGAACCTCGATGGAAAGGAAGACCAAGCCCCTCAGCTGCGAAGGGCACCCACCCCACCGGCTCGCCTCACGTCTGACGTCTCGGAGATAAAAGGAGAGAGGAAGGGATGCCAATCAGAGGCCCCACTGCGTGCGGGGACCGGGCTAGGCCTGCGAGGATGCTACCTCACCGCCGACCACGGCAGCCGCGGCACAGTAAACCGGGGGTCCACGGCAAGTGCTGGAGTCCGCTGCCTCTGACCTCTAAACCTCAGGCATCTTCAGGTTGGGAGAGAGGTTCACGGGAGACTGGAAACATGTTTTTTGTAGAGAAAAGAATGGTGGGGATGACGCCGACCGGGAGGGCGCTGTGCCGCCTTAAGGGCAGCCGTGCGCGGCACCGGCCAAGCGCCGTCACGGGAGCACATCAACCCGAGCGTGGTCAGGTGTTCAGAGCTTTCACGAGAAGCTGAAGATCCAGCTTTTTATGGGAAAACCCACATTTTAAAACCCTTGGCAACTAACTCAGTGGCATGTGGCTTCTGTACTAGGCAGTGGTCAACAGATTGATTTAAACCAGCTTATGGGCCTTTGTGCTCTGCTCCCCACTTCCAGCCTGGCAAAGCCCAACGACCCTTCCCTCTGCCTCTCCCAGGGGCCTGGAATCCAGCCAGTTCCCAGCGTGGCATCCCAGGGATGTGAAGCCTCACAAGGGCGACAGCTCCGGGAAGCCCAGGGGCTGTGAGCAGGGCCAGAGTCCACTCCTTCCTGCCTCCCCGCCCCAGGAGCAAGGGCTGGTCTGCTTCAAAGCATTTCAAAGGTCACAGGCCCCTGCCCAGGAAGTGTGATGTCTGGGTTTCGTGACAGAGCTGAGACGAGCTTGCAGTCAGGGTTGGCACCCCAGGAACAGACAGATCCCTTCCCCGGTGGGTGAGCTGCCCTCAGTCCCAGCCCAGGGGGAACAAGAGGAGACTGCGAGGACGGCCAGGACCGATCACCCACCCGGGTGTGCAGCTGGCCTGGCTCCTCCCACTTCTGTTAAGTCAGCCAACGCCCCTGCCCCCCAACATCCGGGAGAACATCCAGCTTGAAATAAAAGACACGATTAAACGCAGCCTGGCTTTGCTCCAACAGCACAGAGACGTCCGTCGTTTCTCCAAACTTCTGTGTACCCAGCCACCGCCTCCCCCAATCCGCGACTCCCCCTGGGAGGCTGGAAGAGCTAACAAGACAAGGGCATCCCAGTCTCGAGATCTGTTGAAAAAAGGGGGCCTGAAGAAAACGAGAAGGGGGCCCATAGACCGCAGTCAGGAGGCAGCGCAGAGCTGTGAAAGCGCATGGCCTTAGACATGAGAGTCGTCTGGGTCAGGGTCCCGGTGATGCCACTCACTGGCTGTGTGCCCTGGGTGACTGCTTACCCACGCTGCCTTAGCATCGTCACCTGGGAAATGGGGCTACACACACACACACACACACACACACGCGCGTGCACACACACGCACACGCGCACACACACACACTCACACACACACACGCGCGCGCACACACACACACACACACACACAGACTCCCCTTTTCTCTGCTGGCTTCTTTGGAAATTTGAATGTCTGCTACTCCATCCGCACACTGGGTCCCTGGTCCAGGGCACCATTGCCTCTTGTCTGGATGACCGGGTGTTCTCCTCCCTGGTCTCCCGTCGGCACCCGTCCCTGGCCTGCCAGCTTCTCCCATTCTGTCTCCTTGCCTTCTCCATTCCAGCTGCACCAGCCTCTATTCTGACCTCTGAGCCTGCCAAAACCCATCCCTGCCACAGGGCCTTTGCACTTGCCATCTGTCTCCTCTGCCTGTCCTGTTCATCCCGTTCTCCCAGGCCTGGCTTCTTGTCAGGTCTCAGCTCAAACGTCCTCCCCTCCGAGCTCCTCCTGTGCAGCTGCCCCCAGCACAGGCCTGGCCACGTGCCATCAGAGTCCCCTGGGTACCTTTTGTTCAGAGCCCTTACCCCTTTCTGAAATCACCTATTGGTTCACTTCTCTGTGTCCCCCAACTGCAAGGGGAGCTCTCTGAGGATGGGGCCACATTGGACTCAGTAACCTCTGCATCCCCAGCACTGGGCCCAGAGCAGATGCTCCAAAAATACTGGTGGATGATGATTTGCTACACAAATGGCACTTAGCGTGACCGACAGGAGCTGCGGGTCACAGCTAAGAGCACAGACCTGGGAGCTGGTGGCTCTGGGCACAGCCCAGCTCTTTCCAGATGCGTGACTCTGCATAAGGCACTCAACCTCCCTATGCTTCCTTCTTTCCATTCAAAAAAGGAGAAAGACAATCACAAGGTCCACTTGCAAGACAATTATGAGAATTAACGCACAGAAACCCATTTAAAACAGTGTCTGGGCCAGGGGAAAATGTCAGGAATCCCTACCTCCGCAGGCCCGTTGACGGAAGAGGCAGGCCGGCCGGCTGCAGGCTTTTGAGAAGAACCGCTAGCGCCGCAGGTCTGAGTGCCGGGGACTGTGTCTCTGCCAGCCACATCCCTGGGAAGAGCTTCTGCCCCGCTCAAGTGGCCAGGCCCTGCTATGACCCATGCCCATGTCCAGAGAGGTGTGGAAACGGCCAAGGGCCAAGGACGAAGCCAAAGCTCACTGTTAAAAGTGCTTTTCTGCCAGGCTTCCCTGGTGGCACAGTGGTTAAGAATCCGCCTGCCAATGCAGGGGACACGGGTTCGAGCCCTGGTCCAGGAAGATCCCACATGCTGCGGAGCAACTAAGCCCGTGCGCCACAACTACTGAGCCTGCGCTCTAGAGCCCGCGAGCCACGACTACTGAGCCTGCGAGCCATGACTACTGAGCCCGCGAGCCACGACTACTGAGCCCACGTGCCACAACTACTGAAGCCTGCACGCCTAGAGCCCGTGCTTTGCAACAAGAGAAGCCACCGCAATGAGAAGCCTGTGCACCGCCATGAAGAGTAGCCTCCGTTCGCCGCAACTAAAGAAAGCCCGCGTGCACCAACGAAGACCCAATGCAGCCAAAAATAAAATAAAGAAAATAAATAAATTAAAAAAAAAAAAAAGAAAGAAAAGCACTTCTGTCCCTGGCCTCAAGTGGGGTGACGACAGGAAGACTAGGAAGGAAAAAGGAGGCATCACAAAACGAACAGATGTTTACCAACGACATCACCAGGAACCAGGAAAAGTGGGAAGAAGAGCAGGACGGGGGCAGGGACGGGGGCAGGGGCGGGGGTGTGGGGGACGGGGTGAGGGTGCGAGGAAGGCTCTCAAAGCAAGGTGGGCTGGAGGGGGCTGGGAGAGGCAGGGGGGAATACGCGTCCATCTGTAGTTGGCACAATAAAATCCAGTCACGCATCACCACATGGGGCTTTATTATAATCAGGCCGCAGAATTTACGGTCGCTCCCTCCCCTTTCCGGCTCTCTGCGCGGAAGGCTGACAGCAGAGACTGTTATCAGTTGCAAGCAGCTTTTCAGGACCTCCCCCGACTTGGAGCCCTTTATCTGGAGGTGAGGGTCTTCGTTGTGGAGAGATAAAACACACTGTCCCCCTCCCTCGAGAACGGTACAGAGAACGGAGGGCTTTGCTGAAAAGAAAGCGGGGCGCTGGTGAACAAAAAAAACACCTCCGTCCACTCCCCTCCTGCTCGCCTTCCTGCGGAGCCTGAGAAAATCCAGGGCTTGGGGGCTGGCTGAGTCCCCGGGCAATGGGGATGAGGGGCTGGGGAAGCTTCAGGAACCGTGTGCAGAGGGGCGGGCGTTGGGGGGAGCAGGTGAAAAGGAACAGCTCGGGGACCAGGGAGGGGACCGTGTATGTGATACAGGTAAGAAAAGGAACAAAAAAGGGCAAAGGGAGGTTCTCGAGATGAGCTCTGTGGGGATCTGCCTGACGACACAGGACTCAGCGGGGTTTGAAATCAGCACAGGCGTGCACAACTTCTTGGCCCCCAATCCGATCTATTTGCTATAACTACTGGCTCCCTCTTCCCAGCTCTCCTTTGTGTGAGTGACGGCAGGACCCTGGACAGCAGCCCCCTAAGCGGCAGGGCCTGTTGGGGACAGTCTGTCTGGGATGCTCTCAACACCGGAACCTAGGCCCGGGCACCCAGGGGACACTGGGGGCAGGCAGGGCCAGCCCTCTACCTTCCGACCAGGGCACGCTATCTCTGCAAAGCCTCCCCTCGCTGTGCTCCAGAACATTCTGCACCCAGGGCCCACTTCTATTACTGTGACATCTCAGCTAACCCCAAACAGCCCCACCCGTCCTCCTAGCGGCCCGGGAGCTTCTGGGGAAGTGGTATGTGTTGGGCCCGTCTTGGTCGCCCCAGCTCGATGGCTGGCATCCAGCTGGTGCTCAGGGCTGAGTTAGAGACCATCCACTTCACCTTACGTTGCTGAATTAGGACGAGGGTCAGAGTAATGGTGACTCGGGCGGCTTCTCACTGAACTCTCACAAAGGCCTTCTGCCTATTTTACAGATGCAGAAACAGCCTCGGAGAAGGCTGGTGGCTTGCCCAGTCACAGGGCTAGGAGAGGACTTCCCCAGGAGCTGTAAGCCTCACATACGGAGGACCCAAAGTGCTTAGTGCAGGGCCTGGCATGGAGGAAATGCTGCTGTTGCCTGTGGATTCGCTCAGCACCTACTGACTGCTCTCCCACCAGACGCTGGGCACCTTCCTGGGTGCCCGGGCACGGCAGTGCACAAGCAGACGAGGTACCCGGCCTGCGGGATGGACGTCTAGTGAGGGAGTCAGACAGACAGACACTGAGGAAGGGAACCCATAATGACACTCTTCTGGGAAGCAATAAGCCTTTGAAACAAAGTTTAAGGGTGAGGGGAGGGGTGGGTATAAATCAGCACCCACGAAGGGAGCCACGGCGATTATGCGATGGATGGCGTCACGTTCTGATGCTTAACTAACGATGGAGAACAAACCTGCCAACGTCACCAAGCTCTACTATGTGCCGGGGCTTGGGACACAAGGACGAGGATGGCCCAGCCCCTACTCTTCACAGGTAAAGAGAGACAGAGAGGCACAGAAACCCTTCTTCCTGCATTCCTTCACTCCCTCGACTCACATTCCTGAGCTACCCCGTGCCCGGGGCCCTGTGGGATGCTTGCGCCCAGCAGTGAGCGAGATGGCCACTCCCTGCCCTTGCGGTTCACTGTCTGGCAGCGACGGATGTTAAACAAGTAAAACAAACGAATAAACAGGATAAATACAAACTGTGACGAGTGGCACAGAAGAAAACAACAGAGCGAAGGGAGGGAAGCACCGGGACACCTGCAAAAGAGTGTGGCCACACGGCAGCGGCCCCCCGGGGAGGCGCCGTACTTAGTGGTCCCGCCAAAGCTAGGAGAGGCCTCTGCTGGATCTGTTTCCAGGGCCCTCGCTCCTGGCAAACCTGTGCTTTAAAGGAGGACTTGCTTTTGGCCGAAAAACATTAGTCATGTCCAAGTTTAGTAACTGAAGTTGAAACCAAGGTCGCTGATAATTTGGGGGTGATGGCTAGTTAAGAAGAAACCGTGACTATATAAAGAGAATTCTTTTTGATGGAAGCATAAGCACGTTGGAAGAGAACGCTAATCCAATCTGTGGACAAAAATAACTCATCAACAGGGGCTAGTGAGGGGCTTTTGAAAGATTTATATCAATGGTCAGTAGGTAACCCCAATGGCTAAGGGATGCTTTCGGGGGCCTCAGAAAGCAGAGACTGAAGAATTTTCCTTCCTGACTGAAGCAAGGCTTCTAGACCAGGGGGTCCCAAATGTCTTGTAGTGACTTGGGCCAGTCCTGAAGGAGGTTTTACCGATCCAAGATGAACTGGGAAATGCAGCCAGCCTAGGGAGGTTTATGGACAGTGAGGTCTATTCAATTAAAGGACTGTTCTTTAAATCTGAGAATTCCGCATCCCCACCCCCATTCTTTTATGAGGACAATGGAGAGGGTATACGGGAGATGTATTTCTTTTAATCCTTATTTAAATCAACCGGCAACCCTATGGTGAGATGGAGGTACGGAGGAGGGATATTACTGATGGGCAAGATCTCAGTGTCTGGGTAAGGGTGTTCTTCAAAGCTTTTCTAAAGGTCTTCGCTTCTAGGATGGAGTCATGGTCCCCTAAGTGGTTCTCAGTCGAGGGCTGCACTGCCCCCTAGAGGGCATCTGGCATACAGGGAAGGGGTGTTTTAGACTGTCACAATTACAGGGGCACTCCTGTAAATTCAGTGGGCAGGGTCTGCAAAATGTCTTACAATTTGCAGAACAGTCCCGACAGGGAAGAACTGCGCTGCCCTGAGTGCCAGGAGCGCCCCCTCCTCACCCGAGGGTGAAGCATCAGTTGAGGGTTGGGTCCCCGCCTCCCTTCCTTTTCCTGCCTTTGCAGTCACTGGACACCAGAGGGCGCCATACCATCCCAGGGACCCCGGAGAATAAACATCTCCAACATCCCTGCTCATCCATCCTGGCGGATGTATCAATACGAACCAGAAGGCTATTTTCTCTTGCTCTGTTCCGAATCCCTATTAATAGATTCTAGTGGGTTTTTTTATTTTTCCTTTCACAACCTATACTTGATAAGCCAAGATAGTCGGCTACCTTATGCTGTATCCAGAATTTTTATGCTCTATTTTTTTTTAAGGACATTTTACGTGCCTATAAAATCCAAGAGACGGGGACCCACCAGTCTCAGGATGAATACAGAACTTTAAAAGAAACACCTGATAAACAATTTAGTGCTGCCCCCTAGCGCTCCGTCCTTCCCCTGCCTGCTGCCCCAGGACATCCTGATCCCAGACCCAGCTCTAACCTGTTTCTGGCTCCATCCTGTCCTTTCCGGCCGGCTCTGCTGGTGCATCTCGGGGTTCTTTCTTCTGTGGGGCTGGGCTGGAAAAGATGCCCACCGGAGCCCACTCCAGATACAAGGGGACGTGGTGGAACTGCAGAGACAGGGGCGGGGGAGGGACTCAGTCCACGACACAGACCAAGAGCCTGAGGCTCAGAGTACAGAACTCTAGGTGCTGCCTGCTCCCCTTGCTGCAGCTCAGGGTTCAGGTGAGAGGCTGGAGCATCTGCGGTCACTGAATACGTCTGCATCCCCCTGTGCTTTCTCTAATCAAGAGTGTGGACAGGGCGTGGGACGGGGAAGCAGAATCACTGATACAGGGCAGCCCTCTTGGAGGAAGTGCAACGGGGCCGCCGGACACCAACCGTGCTTTCTCTCCCTCCACATACGTACACTCACGGGCAGTGAGTATACACATACGTACATGCAGAGAGGTTTTTTTAAAAAGAAGGATAAACAAGACACTGACAAACAGTCAGCAAAGCATTAAAGTCCTTGATAAAGAGAAGCTACTTGCAGTGGGTTGCATGGTGGCCCTTCAAATGATATGTCCACGTCCCAACTCCCAGAAGCTGTGAATGTGGCCTTATTTGGAAAAAAGGCCTCTGCAAACGTCATTAAATAAAAGATCCTGAGATGAGATCATTCTGGATTATCTGGGTGGGCCCTAAATCCAGTGACAAGCGTCCATGTAAGAGAAAAGCAGAGGGAAGATTTGAGATGGAGAAAAGAAGGCCATGTGGACAGAGGCAGAGACTGGAGTGATGCAGGGACACCTGGAGCCACCAGGCACCGGAAGAGGCAAGGAAAGATCCCTCCCCCCACCCCCAAGAGCCTTCGAAGGGAGAATGGCCCTTGGACACCTTGATTTTAGACTTCAGACCCCCAGAACTGTGAGAGAACACATTTCTCTTCTCTTAAGCCACTAAATTGGTAGTAACTTGTCATGGCAGCCACAGAAAGGAATACACTAACACATAGAACTTTTTCTTCCTCATGACCAAGAATCTGGAGGTAGCCCACCTACAGAATTGACTTTCAACTAATTGTAGGTATAAGATATCCAAAGCGCCAAGGATGATGGTTCAAAGTCACGGGGTAATGGAAAGCTGAGGAAAGCCAGAATCGGCAGGGAACTGAGGCAGGCTTTCCGGAGGATGTCTTGAGCCTGCCCCTCACACTCCCCCGTCCAGAGGTGCTCCCAGGGGCGGGGTGACATTCACAATCCCGACAGACATGGGTGGTTTCCAGCCAGTGCTCGCACATGCCAGGTCTATGCCAAGACTGTCCGCCCGTCAGCTCCCTCCATCCTGTCCCTGAAGTGGGGCTCGGGCGGCCCTACCTTGGAGTAGGCCAGGTGTCGGAAGGCCTTGCGGGCCTCCAACGGCTCCAGGAACTCCACGATGGCCGTGACGCCACCCTCTGGCAGCAGCACGCGGCCCAGGCTGCCGAAGCGGCCAAAGGTCTCCTGCAACTCGGCCGCCAGGGTGCCGGCTGGGAGGTTCTTCACCAGGATCACGGTCTTGCTTCGCTCAGCAGCGGCCTGCAGGGAGGGGACAGCTCACGTGGGACGATGGAAAGGAGGGTCACTGACCCCCGACGCCAGTACTGATCAGTGGGTGACTCTGGTCCAGGCGGCCACGTGGGACCTCAGGTACCAGGCCCTTAGGAAGCAGGTCCAGGAGACCCCACCCTCTCAGGCGCGCCACCCTGTGGATGAGAGGCGGCCCCGAGGAGTGGATGAGGGAGAGGGCTCTGGAGCTGGACCCCCCAGGTCAAATCCCGGCCCCTCCACTACTGAGCCGAGGCAAATTCTGACAGCGCCTGACCACAGCCCTCGCCGGACCTTCCAGGACACTCCAGCCCAGGGCCTGGATCTGCATCTCTGTGCTAGGGGTCTTTTCCCGGATCTGCAGAACGCCTGACGCCACACGTGAGAAGTTAACACCCCGTGGGAGCTGCCCGTGGCTCTCAGGAGTTGGCGTGTCCTCTGTCCTTTGAGTGGGACAACTCCGAGTTGGGCGGTGTCCCCCAGGGAAAGTGCCAGCCCACTGCTCTACCAGTGGCACTGAGACGAGCATGCCCTGTGCTGGCCTCCCCCCGCCCCTCGTCCCTTCTCGCGTTTTCTGTCCAGTGAACTACTTGCGCTTGAATCTTTGTCTCAGTCAGCTTTTGGAAGAACCCAAACCAAGACACCAGATATATGGCCTTGAGAAATGCACTTGAAATGTATTCAGCCCCCTCACCTGACACAAGGACACGGCACCTATTTCATGGGTCATCCCAGGAAAGGAGTCAATCAAAAGGGTTGACATAAGCACACTGCTTAGCAATTGCTAACATTAGCAATTATTTTATTATTAAAGCATGTTGGATGGAGCATAAAAGAGCCAAAAAAAATTAACGGGAGAATTCCAGGCATAGGGCATATCTGGGTACGAGTCTCAACCTGGCCACCAATCTAATTTGAAACCTTGGGTCAAGTGCTTTCCTTCTGGGCCTCAGTTTTCTTTCTTTTTTGTTTTAAATTTTATTTTACATTGGAGTATAGTTAATTTACAATGTTGTGTTAGTTTCAGGTGTTCAGCAGTGACTCATTTATACATATACCTATATCCATTCTTTTTCACATTCTTTTCCCATATAGGTTATTACAGAATATTGAGTGGAGCTCCCTGTACTATACAGTAGGTCCTTGCTGATTATCTATTTTATATATAGTGATGTGTATTTGTTAATCCCAAACTCCTAATTTATCCCTCTCCCTCACATTTAACCTTTGGTAACCATAAGTTTATTTTCAAAGTCTGCGAGTCTGTTTCTGTTTTGTAAATAGGTTTTTTTTTTTTTTAAGATTCCACATATAAGTGATATCATATGATATTTGCTTTTCTCTATCTGACTTACTTCACTTAGTATGATAATCTCTAGGTCCATCCATATTGCTGCAAATGGCATTATTTCATTCTTTTTTATAGCTGAGTAATATTCCATTGTAAATATGTACATCTTCTTTATCCATTCCTCTGTCGATGGACACTTAGGTTGCTTCCATGTCTTGGTTATTGTAAATAGTGCTGCAATGAACATTGGGGTGCATGTATCCTAACCATCCTTTTAAGGTGAAACTCTTAAGGTTTGGTGAGGCTGAGGAAACAGTGGTTTGGGGGTCAGAAGCCCTGAGATTGAGTCCAGGCTCCTGCCACAGACTCACTGTCTGATCCCCTCCCCACTCTCTGGGCCTCAAGTTCCCAGTCTGTAAAACGAAGGGGAGGATATCAGGTGTTCTCAGTGGGCCCTCCAAGACTTCATCATCCAGACACCTAAGAACTTCTACCTCGTAAGGAATAAGCACACGGAGGAACCTTCCCCTATGTGATTCAAGAAAGGTCTCAATCCCGAAACAGATAACAGGTGCTCTTAGTAAGGTGCTAGGTCGGGGAACAGGATGCTTAGGGCCCCCCCGACCTGTGTGGAGAAACTCTTGCTTACAGCCCCCGAGGGACACCATTCCAATGGGCCACGAGTCTGAGCTGATGATCTTTCTTTCTTTCTTAAGCGACAGTTGCAAAGATAATGATAATCATCTTTGAAAGGCCTGACCCTCCCACCCATCCACACGTCTGCTGATGTGAGACTCATGGCAGGGGGGGGGGCGGGCCCGAGCCCTGAGCAGCTTGCTGGGCTGGGCAGTGGGCACTCACCTGGCTGAAGGAGTCCAGACTGACCCCATTGTCGAGCAGGAAGCGCCGCACCTCTTGGACGAGCTGGGTCTCCCCCAGGGCCACGCGCACAGCCACGCTGCCCTTGGTCTCCTGCGGGAGGGAGAGGGAAGATGCCCTGTCGGCTGTCGGGCAGGTGACAGGTCAGCTGTCCCATCTCCCAACAGCCTGAGGAGGAGGCTTGCACGGAGCCGGACCCTGTGGATGCCCCCCGCGGATGCTCCCCCCGTGGATACCCACTCCGGCTTGACGGCTCTGGGTTCCTCATCTGTCAGGGTGAATCAAGAACCCCACGCCTCACCTCCAGCTTCCCCTCCCCCCTCTCCCGCCTGCTCCCTCCCCTCCAGTCGTACGTAAGGGTCTCATGCCAAGTTCATTCCCACCTGAGGGCTTCTGTGCGCTCACCTCTGCCCTCCATTCAATTTCTGCTAGAATGTCGCACCCCTGAGCAGCCTGCCTCGCTCTCACACCCTGTCCCCTTACTCAGCTTAAGCTTTCTTCAAGCCATCACACCAACATGTGGCACCTTTGTTAATGAGCTAGTGTCTTCCTCTGCTGGAAGGCTCTAGAAGAGCAGGACTGTTTCCCTTTAGGGCCCTGCTCTCTTCCCAGTGCTCAGGGCGCTGGTGGGATCTGAACCAGCTGCAGCCCCTCCCGACTGGCTGAGGTCCGGAGCTGTGCGGCCAACATGGTGCCCACGAGCTCAGCCACTGGGCACTGAGACGCAGCGCGTCTGAACCCAGTGTAAGACACGCACTGAATGTAAACACTCAGTGAGGGAAAAGAAAGCAATGCAAGACAGCTTGTCATTTTTTTATATTGTGGATAATGAAATAATAATATCTTGGCCGTATGGAATTAATAGAATAGATTCTATTCTGAAAAATTAACTTTGAAAATTAACTTTGCCTGTTCCTTTTTGCTTTTTAAAAATGTGGCCACTTGGACATTTACAATTCTGTGTGGGGCTTGCATTCTATTTCTGGGGGACAGCGCTGACCTTCAGCATGGGGAAGGGGCAGGGGCAGTAAATGACGATGGCCAGTGAGTTTATGGATCAAATCTATGGATATCCTTTGCCTGCCGGCTGAAAAACACACTCCCAGGTTTTGCCAAAGATGAACTTGGCCACGGTCTAACTGGAGACACAGCATTTAAAAGAAGGTATGTGATCTGGAGAAGCCAAATGGACGGAGGGGGAAGGTCGGAAGGAACAAGGTTAGACTTGGGAGAGGGGGAGGGTCAGAGACCTACGACCTACCCTGTGCTCGTCTCAAAGACCTGGCCTGGCTGGGCCCAGGAAGTGGGTGGGACCACCTTTGAGGAGTGGTTCAGAGCGAGGGCAGTGGATTCGGGTTGACCTGGGGTCACCCCACCTCCGCCTCTTTCCAGGTGTGTGACCCTGGGCAAGTGCCTTTGTGTCCCTGGGCCTTGATTTCTTCATCTGGGAAGTGGGGCGAGAGGAGCACCGCAGGCTAAGTGCTCATCGTCAGTTACTTTCTCCACGTGCGTCCACGCTCGCCCACGAGAAGCCAGGGCAGGGTGGACGCTTCCATGGGGGAGGCCCCAGAGGACAAGCTGGTGGACAACCCAGCCCGATCCCGCCCGCTCCCCTGCCCAGAGCCAGGGGCACATCAGACAGGGTGCCCACTCACGTGGTCAAACACTTGACTCTTGGTGGCGCTGTACTTCTCGGCGATGGCGTCGGCCACTGCATTCGGGCCCATGAACAGCGTGTTCCAGTTGTGACAGCTGAGTCAGAGGCAGAACAGAGAGGTCAGACCGTGGCTGAATGGGGGCAATTTTTTTCAGATGCAAAGCCTGTAAGAAATAAGCTTGTGGGCCTGCCTTCCTAAGTCCCCAAAGCCTCCTCCTCCACCATCTTACTTGGCGTGGGCCAAGTACCAGGGCCTGAAGACAACAAGAGCCACGATGATACTAATAAGCCCTAATGTCTGTCAAGCGCTTACTCGGCACCAGGGACCAAGCACTTTGCTTACATTGACTCAATCCTTATGACACCACAAAAGTGAGGCACCACTGATCCTTCCCATTTTGCAGATGAGGAAATTGAGGCTCAGCAAAGTTATGGATGAGAGGCTAAAGCCACCATGAGGAGTCAGGGTACCCTGGCGGCTAGGAAAGGAGGGGCAAGGGCAGCCAAAGCCTGGGTCAGAGGCAGGTATGGACCTGGAGCTGTTGGCTTTGTCTTTTGACTCTTTCTTCTTCTTGTAAGACGATGATCCTGGGGCGTCTGCGTCCTCGCTGGCCTCCTTCTTGATGGTGGATGGTAACACGTGGAGCATCCTGCCCTGGAGGAGGACGAGGGGAAGGGGGTAAAGACAGAAAGGGGGCAGGCTCTCCTACATCCTGCCCCGGGTACGTCGGCCTCTCCACGAGGGGGCTGGACCTAGCACTGAGACCCTTGTCACAAGACGGGGGCCTCGGGCAGGATGCCCATGAGGCTGCCCTGAACCCAGAACGGGGGCCTGGCCGTGTGGCACAGGGGCCTGACTTTGTGACGGGGGCCACTTGACAAAGCGTCACAGAGGACGCTGATCGGTTTGTAAGTAACACCTGCAGGGCTCCCCACCCGACTCTGCCCCTGGAGAGTGTGAGCTCCACGCGGGCAGGAGCCGGGTTCAGCCTGCAGCCACAGGGGATCAAGAAATCATGAATGAATGAATGAATGAATGAACGAATGGACAGGAAAGGGAGGCGAGGCAGCCTGGGGCTTCGGCTTGTGTGCTAAACATGTTATTTGGAAGAAAGAAGCGTTTCTTACATTCTACTGTGGCCATTTCAATGACTGGGTCAAAACTCTTTCTTTCCTTACTCCTTCCTCTTCCAAGTGGTATTTTGAGAGCACATGTTCATTTAATCCACAGACACTTTTTAAGGGCCCACTGTGGGCCAGGTGCTCCTCTAGGGGCTAACGACAGATCAGTGAACAGGACAGAGCAGACCCTGCCCCGTGGAGGCAGCTCGGATCAGGAGGCGGCTTCACGTCCATCAGGTGTGCGTACCTGGAAGCGTGGGTGCGCTTTCCTGCCTGTGCGCACGCGCACACGCCCACAGCCTCTCCCCATCACCCGGGCCCCGCAGCCGCCCGCCACCCCACGGGCCATCACCTGGAACACCTGCCCGTCCACCTCCGCGTAGGCCTTCACGGCGTGCTCCGGGAACATGAAGGTGACGAAGGCAAAGCCCTTAGGCTTCTTGGTCAGGCTGTCGATGGGGTAATGCAGCTCAGACAGGGGACCTGAGGGTAGGAAGGGTGTCAGTGTCCTGCAGGCCAGAGCGGGGTGAGAAAATTCTGGGCACTAGTCAAGCGATGGGTTTTAACCAGGGAGAGCATGGAGCTGCTGCTGCCGCTTGGCCCAGGACAGAAGGTGGCAAGGGGCTGCCTTGAGACCTCCTCGTGGGTCAGGGTGTCCTTCCACAACACTTCGTGTGTCTATTCTGAGAGCAGAGGTGTCTGGCCTGGACCCTGCCTTCGTCACATACTATACGTGTGGCCTCGGGCAAGCCACAGGGCTTTACGAGCCTCAGGCTTCTCACCTGTAAAATGGTATCGTTAAGAATACCCAGCTCGCAGGACAGCGGGGAGGGTTAAACGCACTAATACGTGTCATGTACTAAACAGTGCCTGCTGGTGACGTAGGGCCACAGAAGTGTCTGCTGGGATATTATCATGATGCTCACATTAAAGTACACACCTTCCACTCTGAACACCAGGGTGTGACCAAGTCCTCCTTCCCGGGCTTTATCTTCCCGGATGGATACTTCGAGTCTATTGACGACCCCCTCTCCAGGCCTGCCCGGCCCTGCCATGTAAACCAGGGCACCAGCCTGTGCGGGAGGATCTGGCAGCAGGACAGCAGGCCAGGAGGTGACACCAATTTGCCTGATCGCAGAATCCTACTCAGGGCCTCCTTGTCCGGAAGACAAGCACTCGACCGAGCTCGGATCCCCTGCAACCCACAGCTGGTCTCTGAAGAGAAGCGGGGAGACGCTCCGGGGGATCTTAAAAGCATCTAGACCTCGCCCCGCCATTCTGAGCCCTAACTTCCTTCCCGTCAACAACCACGACCCTACAAACAAGCACAGCCCCGTGTGCCAAGCTGAACTACAGGCCTTCAAGTCCGTGTCCTGCAAAATAATGCTAGCAACCACGACAACAATGTAAATGGCCCTCACTAGCAAACGCATTTGGATCTGGAGAGCAAGATTATTTAGACAGCAGAGTTCAGACTGGGGAGCACTTCATATCAACACACACAGTGAGTGGGCTTCCAAGACCAGAGCAAGGGTTCAGATACCAGGGACATCTCAGAAAACTGTACCCAAAGTCCGTCAGTTCTGAGTTTAGCGAGTGAGAGCTAAGGGAGTCTGCGTTCAGACCACGAAAGGTGCCTGTGATGCCATCTGGGACTTCGAGTTCCGCTGTCTACACACTGTCTGAATCTTCACAGCAGCTCAGAGATGGCGAGGCCCATTTTATGGATGAGAAAACTGAGGCCAGAGGGGGACGTCATTAGCCCAAGGTCAAGAGCTGCAGGAGGCAGATGGGGACTCGGACCACCCGCTGCAGGGCCCTGTGGTGAGCCGGAGGCCATGCCCCTACCGTATTTGGAGAAGAGCTTCTCCAGGTCTTCCTCGGAGCTGGTGTAGGGCAGGTTTCGCACAAAGAGCCTCCCAGAGTCGGCCAGGTCCTCTTCCTCTTCATGCTCCCCGAGTGTCCGGCCTTGCCAGGGTTTGGCGCTATTCTCTGGGGGCGCCTTGGCTGCAGGGACGTTCTTTTCCCTAAACACCTCGATGTAGCGTCCACCTGCACCAGGAGAGGCTGTCAGGGCCCCGGGGGAGGCCCGGAACCTGCCAGCTTCCAGACTTTGTTGCTGCCTTCTGGAAGCCATGGCGAAGGTGGCTGGTGACAGCGCCAGACACCAGGCTCTGTTAACCAGGGTGGAGGCCCCAGCCAGTGCCGGGCCTCAATCTCACTCATCCTGCGAGCTCAGCTTCAGCCCAGGGGGGAGCCTGCCTGGGCCGCCTGGTCCATGGGGCTGCATCCTCCCAATTCCAGGGCACGGCCCCTGGCACTGCCCTGGGAATCATCTCATGTGACAGCCCAACCTTGAAGAGCCACCTTGGGCTGCCGCTGAACTATGTCCATGCATTGGCCCAGGCACCTGATTAGACCACGACCCCCACCATCACCTCCACATGCACACAGTAGGCGCTCAATAAATACCTACCACCTGACTTGCTAGCAAGACTGCTTAGGTTTCTCCTCTTCCCTAACAGAACTTGTGTCTTCACAAGGGGTCAATGGCTGGACCTGAATCACCTGTCCATACCAGGGACAGGCCAAAGAGCACGTCCTTGGATATCTTCTTCAGGTGACCTCGCAGCTCCAGACCCTGTACTTGCTGTTCCCTGTACTTGCTGTTCCCTGTACTGGAACGGCCCCGCCCCACAAAGCCAGAGCTGGCTTCCTCTACCCCTCTGGCTTTTGTTCCAGTGTCGCCAGCTTAGTGTGGCCCAAGCTGACACGATCCTGTTTAAAATGCGCCTCCTCCAATCCCGACCCTCTCCTGCACTTGTCCAGAGCACAGCCCCTCTGGTTACCGCCTGTCTCTCCCCTCTCCAAGTTTCCTCTACAGGAAACTTAGCCTAATCTCTGCCCCAGGAGGGCGGGGGCTTTGGTCTGTTCTGCTCACGGCTGTATCCTCCGTGCCCAGGGCAGCGCCCGGCAGGCACACAGCAGGCCCTCAATATAACCTTACAGAGTAACTGAATGAACGAACCCCTGCCGCCACGCGGCGTGGGACCGTCCGGCATCCTTACCCATGTATTCCCTGTTGCATTTCAGAGCTTTCCTCACTTCCTCTTCACTGCTGAAATCCACAAAGACATACCCTGTGAAAGGACCACGACAAAGGTAAGGTCTGCAGGCCCTGCAGACAATCGTGGGAGTCACGGAGGAACACCCTCACTGCGCTAGGTGTTTGGGGGAATCTGAGCAGAAAGTGGAGGAAAACCTGTACTTTTCGCCCGATCTCCAAAATACAGACACTCCCTGATGCCCCCCAGGCAAATTTCCCTTCGTAGGAAGCGTTCCGAAACGGGAGGGCCTTGGCCTCCCTCCCAGCCTCACCCTGTCCTGACCAGCGCCTGCTCCGTGACCTTCTCTGGACAAATGCCTGTGGTTGCAGTGCTGCAACCCAGCTCGGCACCAAGGGGCCACCTCCACGGCGACTGCCCGTCAGTGCCCGCGGCCCTGACTTGCACAGACGAGCACGTGGAGTCTTCCCTAAACACGAGAGGCCTCGCCTCCCCACTTTTCTAGAGGAGTTAGGTGACGTGCGCACGGACACACAGCTCACGCGTGGCAGTGCCGTAACCTGCACCAAAGCCCATGGGTTTTGGTCTCTATCACAAGACCCTCCCCTGGGGGACTGCAAAAGCCCCCACCCAGCCCACCTGCCCCTGGACCCTTCCCTCACCAGCCAGGGGACCATCCTGAATCCGATCACGGCGTCCCCTTGCTTTGAGCCCCCGGTGGGCCCCTGCATCTGGGCTAAAGGCCGCAGTCAGTGCTGAGCCCCTAGGCCTGGGGGCCGGGCCTGCCTGCACAGGTGAAAACCTCATACTAGGCCGCCAGCGGCAGGGGACAAGAGGCAGACCCCTGTCCTGAGCACTTCCACCACATCCACAGAAGTGGGGACCACAAATAGGAAAAAAGTAGCTGCCCTCCAAACATCTTCACAGTTCAACTGCCCCAACCTTCCAGCTCCAGCATCTGCCTCTCCAGCCCCCTCGGAACAGCCCAGACCTCACCTGTTTTGTTTCCATGGGCGTTTCTCACTATTCGAATGGCCACCGGTTTCAGGGGTGCCAGGAACTCCATGACATTTTTCTGTGAGGAGATGAAAAGTTTTTTCCCAAAAGTGCAAACCGAATAAAGAAACATGGGTCAAATTTCTGAATTCAGAAAGGACACTGAAGTGTTTCATCTTTTGTAGTCTCTCACTTTCCTCTAAATTACACACGTTTTCTCCATCGTAAATTAAAACCGCCTTGGAAAAGAAATTTGTTTTTAAGTTGGAGAAGAAACAAGGAATATAAATATAGAACAGTAATGGCATCATTAGTATTGTAAGGTATTGCTTCTGATCTTTTTTTTCCTAAGTACCTTTTTACTTAATTGGGGTTAAATCCAGCTTTTTTCACATCTCATCAAAGCATGATTATTTGTCCATGTTACTTCATGGGGATGATACACATCGAGTACTGTTGTAGATGGTTCCCAATTTTCTTAACTACTTCTCTATTTTTTGGACGTGAGGGTGATTTAAACTCTTTTTTAAAAATGCGCAAACACACAGAGTACAAAATTTAGCAAATACTGAAAAGTCCCAAGAAGAAAACAAAAATGGTCGTAACTGCAAGGCCCAGATCACTCTTGTTGGCACTCCAGACAGGGCCACGTGTTCCCTGATGGGGGTCGGGGGGGGGGACTGTCCCCAGCTGAGACCCACTAATTTAACCACTTCTCTAGTGATATAGCGTAGAGGTTGTTTCCAGTTTTCTGTTTTTATAAATAAAATGACACAAATTAATACATTAGTTTATAAATAAAATAAGAATTAGAAAATGTGGCAGTGAACATTCTTGCACTGACCTCTTGGTGTACCTGGCTGATTCGCCTGTAGTGCAAATTCCCAGCAAGGTAATTGCTAGGTCAAAGGTACGTACATATATTTTTTTACTTGATTTTATTTATTTATTTATTTATTTATTTATTTATTTATTTTTGGCTGTGTTGGGTCTTCGGTTCGTGCGAGGGCTTTCTCCAGTTGCGGCAAGCGGGGGCCACTCCTCATCGCGGTGCGGGGACCGCTCTTCATCGCGGTGCGCGGGCCTCTCTCCATCGCGGCCCCTCCCGTCGCGGGGCACAGGCTCCAGACGCGCAGGCTCAGCAATTGTGGCTCACGGGCCCAGCTGCTCCGTGGCATGTGGGATCCTCCCAGACCAGGGCTCGAACCCGTGTCCCCTGCATTAGCAGGCAGATTCTCAACCACTGCGCCACCAGGGAAGCCCCGTACATATATTTTAAATTCTGACTGATGCTTCCAGATTGCCTTCCAAAAGGCTTCACCGCACACTTCCCCCAACAGTGCGTGAAACAATTTATTACTGAACTTAAAAAATTTCTGCAAAAATGTAACCATCCTGTTTCGTTCTGTATTTCTTTAATTATGAGTGAACTCAGGCATCTTTCCCAGCCATTTGAATTCTTTCTCTTAGAAGACCTCCTATCTTTTGTCCACTTTTCTATTCGGTCATACGTAGGTCCCAATATCTACTTACCTATTTGTAAATTAAAGAGACAGGTTTTGTCTGTTGTTTGTGTTATAAATGTCTGTTGTTTGTCTTTTGACTTTATGGCAAAAAGTTGCCTTAGAGAAGTTTTAAATGTTATCTAGTCAATTAATCCACCTTTTCCTTATGACTACCAAGTTCTGCAAACTGCTTAGAAAGGCATTCTTTTTTTTTTTTTTTAATTGAAGTATAGTTGATTTACAATGTTGTTTGTTTCTGGTGTACAGAAAAGCAATTCAGTTATGTGTGTATATATATATACTCATGTGTATACGCATATGTGTGTGTACATACATGTATATATGTATATGTATACATATACTTTTCCATTACGGTTTATTACAGGATACTGAATACAGAAAGGCACTCTTCATTCCAAGATTACAAGTAAATTCAATGCTTTCTCCTAGAACTTTTATTGTCTCAGTTTTTTAACTTAAATCCTTGATGCCTCTGAAATTTAGCTTGCTATGAGGAGTAAGGCGGGGCTCCACCCTTTTTTTTTTTCTTCACAAAAGTTAACTGGTTGTCCCATTACTATTTATAGAAAAATCTCGCTTCTCTTCATTGATATGAGACACCCTATCCTAAACTAGATGCTTATACATATGTGAGTCGATTTCTGAATTCCATTCTATTCCATTAACCTGTCAACAACTTCACCTGAACCAAACTGTTTTAATTACTGTAGCTTCAAAACATGTTTCAACATCTTGCAGGGGAAGGGTCTATTCCCACAGGCTGTTCCCAGCTGTTCTCCGGGATCCCACCCCCACCCCCCCAATCCTGACAAAACTCTGATCCCACTGAATTTATTCACTCATTCACTAATTAGGGAGAAACTGGCATTTTTACTTTCTAAGAATGTATGGCTTTACATTTATGTAAGCATTCTTTTAAATCCCTCAGTGGAATTGAACACTTTCTTTATACAGAACCTATAAAACTTTTATTAGAATACCTATAAAGCCCCCAATACATAATTTTCATTAGAATATCTAGAAGCAGACTGCCTTTTCTTTTCTTCCTTCCCTTCCTTTCCTTCCTTCTTTTCTTTTTTCTTTCTCTTTCATAAAAGTAATCTTTTTTTCCATTACATTTTCTGTTACCGTTTGTGGAGAGGAAAGAAGTGACCATTTTTTGTGTATTTATTTGCAAAAGTCCATCTAATGTCCCCCGTCCCCACTGAAGCATATGATTTTCTGCATGGTTGGTACTGACAGAACTCTGACTCTAAATTAGCAGACAATTCAGATAGTCCAGTAGAACCCAAATGCTTGTTACTCTGAAATCCGATTAAGTTTTATTTAAAAAAATAATTAGCAAATATACAGGCTCAAAAAAGGTGAGTACTTCTTCGAGAAAAAAAGGGCATAAAATATAATCAGGCACTTTCCAAAACAGGATACACACATGATATACAAACGTGAAAGAATGATTGATCTCACTAATAATGTAAAATATAAATCAAAATAAAATGCCATTTTGACCTGTCACGTTGATAAAGATTAATACCCAGGGTTCACAAAAATGGGCACTCTCATTCTCTGCTAAGGGAGTATACACTGGCCAGGCTTCCAGAGGGCAACTGGCACTCTGTATCAAAGCCTTAAAAATGTACTGAATACATGCATGTGCTTGTATACAGTACTTATCTGGAGCAAGGGTTGGCAAACGATAGCCCACAGGCCAAAAACTGCCCACGGCCTGCAAGCTAAGAATGGTTTTTACATTTTCCAAGGATCATCAAAAAAAAAAAAAAAAAAAGTGCAACGGAGACCATATAGCTCACAAAGCCTAAAATATGCACTAAATGATGTTGATAGAAAAACATCTGTTGACCTCTGATCTCAAGAAATGCGCTGACTGCATTATTATTCAAATCAGCAGAAGACTGGAAACAATCCCTATGTCTCAACTGAGGAGGTTGGGTGAGTGTAACACAGTGTGTCCAGAGTAAAGAATAGCACGCAATGTGAAAAATGATGCTGTAGCAGAATATTCAATATTCAAAGACATTTATGACATAATGTGATGAGGGAGGAAAAGAGTTTCAAAATAGTTCCTATTGTAGGATTGCTTTTTAAAAAGAAAAGACACAGGACTTCCCTGGTGGTGCAGTGATTAAGAATCTGCCTGCCAACGTAGGGGACACAGGTCAAGCCCTGGTCTGGGAAGATTCCCGCATGCTGCAGAGCAACTAAGCCTGTGTGCTACAACTACTGATCCTGCACCCTAGGGCCTGCGAGCCACGACTACTGAGCCCACGTGCCACAAATACTGAAGTCCACGCGCCTAAAGCCCGTGCTCCACAACAAGAGAAGCCACCGCAATGAGAAGCCTGCGCACCACAATGAAGAGTAGCCCCCGCTCGCCGCAACTAGAGAAAGCCCAGGCGCAGCAACGAAGACCCAATGCAACCAAAAATAAATTAATTAATTAAAAAAAAAAAAAAAAAGAAAAACACAGGTCAACGTTTCTATACAAAGAAAAAGATGTCTAAGAAGATATACTCAGAATTTATTAGTGGTTGTCAGTGTACGGGATATAGACGTGGGGGACTGAGGGGAGCTTGCTCCAGTTTGCCTGGGACAGTCTTTACTCTATAGTAATCAGACATGTAGGTAATTAGCTGTGCAGCCTGGTACCCCATCTGGTTAGCACTTCTCTCTCAACACAGTTTGGTCGGCAATTTATAGAGTGATAGGTAATTTTTACGTCTTGTTATTTAGCTACATTAAAAAACATTTCCTATGCTGAACTTCTACTACTTTCATGAGGAGGGAAATTGACAAAGTGTTCTCTCCTGTGTAGACCCAGAGTCAGCAGACTACAGTACGCAGGCCAAACGTGGCCCACTGCCTGCTTCTGTAGATAAAGTTTTATTGGCACCCAGCCAGGCCTATTTGGCCACCTCTCGCCTCGGGCTGCCTCTGTGCTACGACCGCAGGGTTGAGTAGTCGTAACAGAGACCATACTGATCACAAAGCCTTGAGTATTTACTAGCTGGTCCTTTTAAAATTTTTTAGCAGAAAAAGTTTACCCACCCCTAGCATAGATGACTGGTGAGTGAGACCACTCCTTCTCGGTCTCAATATAGCCGGCCCTGTTTCCTGACCTTGACGATGCCCAAGGTCCTATGTATGAGTCTCTCTGGCCCCCAGTTCCCTCCAGCTGAAGTCCCCAACTGATCCTGAAGCTCCCGTGCGGCAGAGCCTCCTGGGACCCTCGCCCTTGTCTCCCGCTCCCCGGGGGCTCCTCACCCCGTCCCGTCACTGGCGCGCACCTCTGAGACGTTGAACGGGACTCCCCGCAGCTTCACGGTGTGGGTGATGGTGGGTTCCTTCTGGTTGGCTGGTTTCTCGGTCTGAGTGACGGCAAAGAACGGAAACGGCCACGGTGAGCTCCCTGGTGCAGCCGCAGGAGGTGCCGACCCGGGCGTCGCAGTGAACGCGCCAAGGCCCCTGGCGCCAGGGCCAGCTGGCAATGCCGGAAGCATCGTGCCTGCCACGGACGTGGAGTCTGGCCAGAGCCTGCGGTAGGAGGTGCCAAGCCTCCATGTGCCCCTGAGATGAGGGCCGGAACCACAGGCCGGCTCGCCGGGGGCCTGCTCGCAGAAGGAGCAGACCTCCTGGGAAGGAGCCCTGAGGTACGGTGACATGTGCTACCACTTATTTAGGGCTTATTCTGTGCCAGATGTTGTGCAAAGCACTTTGCAGACACAGCTGTCCTCTCGAATCTTTGAAACAATCTTACAGGGTTTGGGATGTCTTCTGTAGTTTTAGAATCGAAACAGCTCTGAAAAACCTAATCTTCTGGTTAATTCGTTTGGTAACAAAACCTGCCCTGACTTGGACTCATTTGCCGGCAAAGCCCGCTCTGAGCTGTTACGTCACAATTTAGGGTTTACGTCTATCCCAAGTAGATGAGTAATCATTTCTAGCTTCACTGCAGAAATAGTCATGTGCTTTTATGGGGTGCTGCCCTGTATAAGTTATGGGGTATTGCCCTGAAATCTGGAACTTGTGATTTCCAGTGCGCACCCAGATGCAGGGGTTTTGGAAACTGGACACAGAGACCCGTGCTCTGCTGCACATCACCTTAGATGAAGATCAGAGGCCCGAAGAGAAGCACCTCACCCCATCCCATGGCTATTCCACATCAGCGCTGGGATTTGAACCCACGGCTCCCTGACTTAGCCACACTCGACTACCTCTTTAGAATATACATCTCTAGGAGAAAAGGACAGGAGGTGGCAATTAGAAGGGAAAGAGAATGAATGGAGGGAGGGGGAAGGAGAAAGAGGAGGAGGGAGATGAAGGAATGAAGACCCAAAGGATGTGTGAAGCTTCCCTAAGCAGAGAGGACCCCCGGGTGGAAGACGGGGCGGCCATCCCCAGAGGAAGCACCCACATTTATGATCTAGACTCCAGAGCCAAGCAGACCTGGGTCTGGGTGCTGACCCCACCACTTCCCAGCCGAAACCTTGAGCAAGTCACTTCCTTTCTCTGGGCCTCAGTTTCCTCACCTGTAAAAGGGGACAAGAATCCCCATCCCCCAAGATTCCCATGAGATTCAATGATAAATGACACGCCAGGTACTGAATCTCACATGTAGTAAGTGCTCAATTAATTTCATCTGTTATTGTTGATTACGGGCTCACACCTGTCTACCTTGCTAGTAACTACAAAGTACAATATTCTTGGGATACTTTTTCAGCTCATTTATGCCCCCCTCCCCCCCAAGTCAAGAGGGGCAGGCAGCCTCTGCGTTAGCGATAGGAAATAAAATCAGAGAGGGAACATGCTTCCCCAGGGTCACACAGCAAGCAAGCAGCAGTACCGAGACCTGAAGTCAGGTCTCTGGGCCGCTGAGCTGTCTTTCCCCGATGTTACAGGCCCCGACAAAGGGGCTGCAGGGAACGTGGGCGAGGGCCAAGCAGACCTCCTCCCTCCCCAGGCTCCCAAGCTCACCCCGATCCACACGCACCTCGGCTCGGGCCACCTCCCGGTCCTGCTGGGCGGGGGTGGTGCAGGAACCCTCTTCCTCGGCCTCGCTCCCCTCCTCGCAGTTCACGGCTTCGTCTTCACTCTCCCCTGAGGATGACGACTCGGCCTCCACCACCTTGGATTTCAGGTAATCCATGTCCGACAGCTCCTTCCGTACGGCTGCCTTGGGTTCGAGGCCGCTGTCCTCCTCTGGAAAACCGGAGAGGTTGGGAGCCGGTGACGGGTGTGAGCAAACGAGAGGGCTGGAGGGCAGACAGCATGGGGGTGTGACCGATGGGTGGCACGTAAGGTGCCAAGCCTGAGGTGACCAGGGGCCCCGTGCCAAGCAGCCAGTCCCCAGTAGGTCCTTGAATAAATACCGTCAAATGGGGAGAAAGTGATGGAGTTTTGACAGTTTCCGTGCTACACACTGAGAACTTCGGGGTTCCCTCACCAGCCTTGCCAACTGCGAGGAGGCTGCGTGACTTTTTTGAGCCTACAGAGAGGACTCTCACTCCCTGATCAAAACAAACCAGGGGCTCCCAGATGCTCTCAGGGTGAAACCCAAACTCCTCGTCGGGCCCGGTGAGCTCACTGGCCTCTCCGCCGGCTCCCACTGCTGCAGCCGCCCTGAGCCATGTGGAACCCCCCCCCACAAGTTCCTGTTTTTCCTTCCCTCTGCGCCTTTGCCATGCTGTTCCCTCTGCCTGCAACCCCTCCTCTCCCCCCATCCCTTCTGAGTCCCACCAACTCCCAGCGAGTCCTTCGGACCCCAGCTTTGCACAGAGACTTTACCAGCCATAAAACTCACGTTAAATTCATTCCCTCACCTTTTAACCAAAGTCGATTCCCGCCCCACGACCACGGCACTCACCATTCTGAGCTACAGTCGCTCACAGGTCCATACGGCCCCCCCATGACACCGTGACCCCTTTCTGAGGACAGAGATTCACTCCCTCACCTCCTTTGCTCAAGGGCCACCTCCTTGGAGGCCTTCCCCGGTGACGCTCCTGTCCCCCTTTCCTACTTTCCTCCCTTTCCTGCTTTCTCCCTGCAGCACTCGCGCTCATATCACATACTAAATAGGAGACCAATGTCTTTATTGTTTCTCTCCCTAACCAGGGCGACACCTCCACGGGGGCAGGCTTCCCTGTCTTTTGCTCACTCCTATATCCCCAATGCCTGAAGCAGTGCCTGGCATACAGTTGGTGCTCAATCAATATTTGAGTGAGTCATCAACTGACTGAATAAGGAACCAGGATCGGTCAAAGCCGACGTACCCACACGCGGGATAATCACTGCTCCACGGGGCAGCACCTGACTCGCTGTCTCCTGGGCCCGGCGCGGAGGGGCCTCAGGTCACGTGCGCACAGGCCCGGGCGCTGCAGGGCGCGCACTCGGGCGGGGGGCACACCCTTACCTTCCGGGGCTTCCCCGGCTCCCTCCTCCTCGCTCTCCTGCCCTGAGTCGGAGTCGAAGTTCAGGTAGTCGTTGGCCAAGTTGTTCTTCCCTTTCGAGGGCTCAACGTCCAGGGCATCGTTCGCCCAGGTGGCCGCCTGCGCCCGCTTCTGGTGAACCGACAGGAACTCCTGGAACTCGTTATCTTCCCTCAGCTGCAGGCGCCGGGTGGCAGGGAAGCGGGAAGAAGGCAGAACAGGCAGAGAAGGCTCAGGCAGGGCTCACCCTTGCAAACTCTTCGGAGGGTAAGCGCATCTTCCGAGGCCACTTCCCCCAGTCTCTAGAGGACCCCTGGGGCCAGCTGGGTCAGTCCCAGGGAGGGCGGCGTGGACTCTTCCTCAGACAGAAAGACGAAGGGGCCACAGCCACGGCAAGGCGCTGCCTGCCGGGCCCGCCCTCGCTGCCCGCCCTCCGCTTGTCACCAGGACAGACTCACCTTCTCCAGTTCGCCCGCTACCTTTTTCTTCTTGTCATCCTAAAAACAGAAGGCACAGGTGGTGAGGGTCACGATGAAAGGAGATGGAAACGCACTGCCCTGGGAGGGCTGCTTTCGGGAACCATCCGAGAGGGATTCTCAGGTCCCTCCCCCTGCCCTGCCTTCCCGGGGTGACCACCCTGCTGACACCCGGATGCGGCCAGGAGTGACCATGCATGCACCTTCTTAGTTTCTGGGGAGATGGAGTCTCTGTC
The DNA here is from genome assembly GCF_949987535.1 of Balaenoptera acutorostrata. NCBI lineage: Eukaryota > Metazoa > Chordata > Mammalia > Artiodactyla > Balaenopteridae > Balaenoptera > Balaenoptera acutorostrata. The sequence goes on from NC_080076.1 coordinate 78,847,919, forward strand.
TTTCGGAGGTGGCTTGGACTGGCTTGCTTTCTGGGCATGCTTGCTCCAGGCTCGGGGCTTTGTCGGGTCCCCAAACGGCTTGCAGAACTCCACCTGCGAGGGACAGAGAGGGGGATGATGACAGCTGCCACCACGCCCGGCACAGGCCATTCAGCCACTGACTGGGCGAGGGGATGAATAATGTAGACCAGTGCCGCTCACCCTGGGACCGGCAGCATCCCCATCACCTGTAAGCCTGCGAGACCTGCAAATCCTTGCATCCCCTCCCCCAGCATACGGAATCAGAAGCTCTGGGGAAACTGTTTCCGCAAACGCTGCAGGGGATTCACAAGCATGGGAGCTTGAGAACAGTGAGGAAGACCAAAGATGTCACGGTCCGGAAGGGGACAGGCTTTGGACTTGAGCGTGGAGAGAAAGAGCCAGTGGGTCACTGTTGATGGGCAGGAGAGGGCGAGATTCACACCCACTCACCGTGATGCGGGACATGTCGATAAAACTCTTGTTGAAATGGTTCAGCGCTGTTTGGGCCTCTTCCTCGGACTTGAAGCCGATGAAGCCGAACTTGCGGAACTTGCCGTCTTTGGTGAACTTGAGGCTACAGTCTGTCAGCGTGCCGAAGGCGGTGAACAGCTGCCGGAAACGCTCCTCCTTCATCTAGGATGGAAAGGGGACGATGGTGGGGGGGGGGGGGCCGGGGAACCCTCAGAGCCAAGGGGACAAAAAGGGCTGGGAACCTGAGGCCCTGGGATTCCCCGGAGGTGACCTTAGAAGGGGTGGTGGCAGAGCATGCTTTGCAGCTGGATCCGGTTCCAGCTCTGGCTCCAACACTTACTCGCTGTGTGACCTTGAGCAAGGCCCTTCCCCATTTCATTGATGAGGAAATCAAGACTCACAATGACTGCACTGAAATCTTCCTATCCTGTGGGCTGCTAGGAGGCTAAGGAGACCTATCGTACAAGCAGCCCAGCATCATGGCTGCGGCATAGTAGACACCTAATAAATGCCTGTCACAATGATGTGTGAACTAAGGAAATGGTAAACTACACAGTGCCTGCTAATTGTGGAAGAAAGGAGTATCCATCTTTACGGCTTGCTTTTAGGACTCCTCATAAGCATGGCTCTATGTCCCTATACTGAGCTCTCACTTTCATTTCTTGGCTTATTTACCCAATGACTATCTGCTGACTCCCACTATGAAAGATAAGAAACCTACATCATCTATTCCTCCCTTCCAGTCTCTGTTATTTATTGGTTTTTTTTAAAACTTTTTATTTTATACTGGAGTATAGCCGATTAACAATGTTGTGATAGTCTCAGGTGCACAGCAAAACGACTCAGCCACACATATGCATGTATCCGTTCTCCCCCAAACTCCCCTCCCATCCAGGCTGCCACATAACACTAAGCAGAGTTCCCGGGGCTATACGGTAGGTCCTTGTTGGTCATCCGTTTGAAATATAGCAGTGTGTACATGTCAACCCTAAACTCCCTAACTATCCCTTCCCTCCACCCTGTTATTTATCGTTTTTAATTCTTCCATCATTTATCCTAAATAGTACACTTAAAAAATATCTATTATTGATCCATTCATCAGCTTTAGATAGCGTCTCTTGATGCCTCACTCTGATGGATGAGGATTTTAGCACGGCTACCCTTCCTTTCCCTCTCAACTACCGTCTCATTTTGCTTCTCAGTATGGCTGTGTCTCTTACCATTGCATGTCTTGTTTGATGAATGAAAGAGTTAATAACAGTAGTAGTAGTAGCTAACGCTTTGAGAGCTTACTATGTAACTACATTAAGGGTTTTCAGATGAGGAACTTGTCAAGAGGTGCAAGCCGTAAAGATGGTTACTCCTGGAGAGAGATGGAGGATAGGATGGAACAAAACACTGTGCTTCTCGTTTTATACTGAATTTTAAAAATCGTATGATAGGTGCCCCCCCCCAATCCGCCAGGGGGGGAAAAAAGGTAAAGTTAAAAAACCACAACAGTGAAACAGAAATGGGTTTTATGTTCTCACTCTTTCTAAGGAGTACACAAGATCTCTCATGCCATCCAAACGGCACATTTTGTATTTTGGGAATGAGTTTACTGGCCACACCAGTCGTGGCCTCTCTATCCAAGAAAAGTCATAGTGAAATAGGTACGGATGATCCACTTGGGCACAATGCACTAACCGTCTGACACCACACATTCAACTATTTCTTCACTCATTTATTCAGCATGTATTTACTGGATACCTACCACGTGCCAGGTTCTGTGCGGACTCTAGGTGGAGAAAAGTATGACTGGGTCACCCCTCCCCACTTACTCGATAAGTGGTTTAAAGCCCTGCACACTCACTCAGTTTTCTTAGACTATTTATTCCTACTTTCCCTAAAGGCGGGAGTGGGAACTGGAACGCAGGTCTTCAGTCTATTGCTCCCCACTTTGCTCCCAGACGGTGTCACGAATGGGAGAGGGATACAGGCGCAGTGTCTGACCCAGTCACGAGGCAACCCAAAAAAGCGACTGACAAGAGGGCTGTGGGAGCAAGGCATTCGACACAGCGTGGGGGCTGGCATGTCCCGGCGAAGGAGGTGTCCGGCTGGGATCACGTACCATCGGGCCGGCTGTGAAACCCCGAGCAGGCACTGTCCCTCTCTCCCAAATGTCAACTGGGAATGTGCCGAGAAGCCTGCCCCTTTCGGGCTCTGAATCCTCCGGGAATCCTGCCCGAGATCGAAAGCCCCTCAGTTCTCCTCAGGCACTTCCCTCCCAACCTCCAGCTCCTAGCTGGTCCCAATTTCAGATTCTCAAGTCCAGGCTCTGTACTCACCCCATCTGGGAGGTTCTTCACGATCAGTCGCGACATGGCGCACGGTCCCACTGTTTTGATTCCAGCACGAATGGCCTGCGACTACCACCACCACCAAATTTCACGCTACCGCTCTGGGCGCCGCCATCTTCCGCAAGCCGGAACCGAGTCACGTGCTCCAGGCGTAGCCCGCCCCCTCCGGAAGTAGGCGCGGCCAAAGAGAGCAACCCAAGGAAGTTACACCCTCCAAGGGGTGGGCCTGAGCGCTTGCATTCTGCGCAGGCGCAGGCTGTTCGGCGGCGCCTGGAGAGACCAACGTAGTGGCCAGGCCGCCAGGGGGCGCTGGTCCCTAACATTGGCGGGGGACTGCCCGTAGGCAGAACAGCATTTTAGCTCTGCTTAGGCTCGGAAATCGTTTTAGCCACTTCCTGTACTTAAACGGGATCCTGGCCCAAGATAGTTAAGATGCATATCAAAGGAATAATTTCAGTGAGCCTAGGCTCTTGCATCTTCCCATACTAAAAGTGCTAAAATCATTAACTCGAGGTGTCTGTTTTTGTGATTAGCAGTAATCTTTTGATATTCAACTACATTTTTTTTCCCCCAAGCGGAAAAAGTCATGTATCCTGTCATCTCCCTTACCTCTTTGGAACAGTCCCTCAGAGCTATCTGAGAAGCTGTATCCTCCTGGGCTGAAGTCCTCAGTAAGTTGGCCGAATAAAACACAATTCTCAATTTTTAGATTGTGCATTTTTTTTTTCAGTCGACATAGGATTATGGGGTGTATTGGTTCCCTACCACCTACTACAAGTTTCCAGAGACTTAGTGGCTTAAAACAACAGAAATGTATTCTCTCACAGTTCTGGGGGCCAGAAATCCAAAATCAAAGTGTCAGCAGGGCTGAGCTGCCCCCGGAGTCTCTGAGGGAGGACCCTTCCTTAGTCTCCTAGCTTCTGGTGGCTCCAGGGGAACCTTGGCTTTGTGACTGCATCACGCCAATCTCTGCTTCCGTCTTCATGTGGTCTTCTCTCCTCTGGTGTCTGAATCAATCTATCTCCCTCTCTGTTCTCTCATTAGGACACCTGCTATTGGGTGTAGGGCCCATCTTAAATCCAGGATGGTCTCATCTCAAGATCCCTAACTTGATGTCTCTAAAGACCCTTTTCCAAGTAAGGTCATGTTCACAGTTTCCGGGGGAAGGATGTTGGCGTGCCTCTTCAACCTATTACTTGAGGATTTACTTGCTTGGTAGTAGGTTACTCTGAAGGTCAGACTTCGCCCTGTCCACATCTTACGTAGACTGTCTATTCAAAGAAAACACACACACCCATGTAAAAATGTACCCTCAAGCCTAGAGTAGGTGACAAGGGGTCACTGTGTTTCCAAGTCATTCATTTATTCAACAGCTATTTATTGATATGTATGAAAGTGCTCTTTAATTAAATGACAATTAGGGGGTTGTTTTCTGCACACCGCAACCCTGGTCAGAACAGGCCGGAGCAAGCTTTACGAGGCAGCGCTGAGATCTTAGCCTTTTATGAGAGGGCAAGTGTGGGTTGCCCAGCCAGGCCTGGTTTCACGTACTTTTCTTTTTATTATTTTCAGGAACTGCCTTTATTAAAATGTGCAACTAAACGTAGCCTTCCCTAAAGAAATTCACAAATCAGAAGGCCTTTCAAAGGTATTAAAAGAAAATGGAATGCTCTCGGCTAATCGCACGACCCAGCTCTGGGCCAAGAAAATATGGTCCCCACATGTCAGGGAAAGGAGGAACCATTCCTGGGCTGTATATCCCTGGGCTTTTAATAAACAGCTAGGTTGTAACATTATTATTAGCCTTCCTGCTTTCCTGCCTTCCCGTTTTGTCTCCGGCCTCCTTTTCTCTCCCATCAAATATTATCCAGGGGCACCTGGCCCCCACCAGGCTGGGCTCTCTGATTAGACACGGGGATTTTAAAAATTAAAAAAAAAAGCAGGTAAATCTAAAATCTAAACTAGCTCCAATCAATCACAGCTGCCTTCACAAATGTACTCAGGCAATGAGAAGTCTGTCTAGGCTCTGTAGTAATTAATGTCCCACCAGGGAAAGGCCAGCCGTGGGGAGAGATCTTGGAAGGGTTGGAGGATGGAGAGAGGAGAGAAAGTTGGACCCTTGATTTCCTCCACATGAGGCATCTAATTATGAAAAAATGTCAGACAAACTCCAATAGGGTAGGAGGGGAGACATCCTATAAAAATCCCTGACTGGAACTCTTCAAAACTGTGGAGGTCATCCAAAACCAGAGACGTCTGGGAAATTGCCACAGCCAGGAGCAGCCTCAGGACACAGGAGGACCCAGTGGAATGTGGGATCCCAGATGAGATTCTGGAAAAGAAAAAGGACATCAGGGGAAAACTGAGGAAATCCAAACAAAGCACGGACTTCCATTAGTAATAACATATCAATATGGGTTCGTTCCTTGTGACAAACGTACCAGAGCAATATTCACAATAGGAGAAACTGGCTGCAGGGTGCATGGGAACTCGAGTATCCTCACAACTTTTCTGTACATTGAAAGCGATTCTAAAATAAAGAGTTTATTAACTATCTCTTTAAAGAGACATTTTGAAGATTAAAAGAGAAGGATGAAGGAGGTCAGTATTTATAGAGGTGGAATAATTGCCAAGGCATATTATAAAAGGGCAAAAAGCACGGTGCATAAGGATATTCCCTTTGGTGTAGAACAGAAAGGCACGGGGGTCTCTCTACACGCCTGCTTCTGTACGCTGGGCAGCAAACCGTGTCCTGGGCTGGATGTGGCCTGTCGCCGTTTTTGTCATGGCCTCACAGCTGAGAAGGGTTTGCACATTTTTAAGTGGTTGAAAAAAATATCAAAAGAAGAATCACGTTGCATGACTCGTGAAAATGATATGAAATTCTCATTTCCCTGTCCATCAATAAAATTTTATTGGAACCAAGTCACACGTGTTCACTTATGTCTTGTCTGTGGCTGCTTTTGGAGACAGCAGAGGTGAGTCATTGCGACCAAGGCCATATGCCTGCAAAACCGAATCTATTGACTGCCTGGCTCTTTATAGAAAATGTTTGCTGATCCCTTGCTTGGCTATCTCTGGGGGAATAGATGAGAATTTGGTAACAGTGATTTCCTCTAGGAAGGCAAACAGGATGGCTGGGGGAAGGGGTGAGTGTTTGATCTATTTTTTAAAAAATCTAATTCATTTACTGAATGCAGAAGCTGGGCTCTTTGGGGCGCATGGGTTGGGTGCTTGAGACATTTTAAGTAGAAAAGGTAACACCCCAAAGCATTTTAGGCATCACTTATTTGACTGTTTAGAAGGGCTTTCCAAAGGTAGCGCTCTGGTCATGGTGGGTCGGCGTGCTATCAGGGAAGGCTTCCTGGAGGTGGTGAGCCTTGAAAGCTGGCAATTAACTTGTTTGGAGGGTTATGTGGAGAAGGGGCTTAAGGCAATGATGTGATTAAGTTGGGGAGGAAGAGTTGGGACTCCACATTTTGTCCCTGATCCACGTGGTAACAGTGTTGTAAACTAGTTATTACCCACGTTTGTTTGTTGAGAGGAGTAAAGGGAAGTGTAAATGTCACAGCTCAGAAGTCACACAGCCACGATTCCAATCCAGCTCTGATGGAGCGAGTGCTAGGATGACCTCCGTTATTCCCTCCCTTTCTCCACATCCTCGGCGTGGAGCCTCAGAGTTCTTCCCATTGGGAGAGAGCCCGTTTCCCCTTCTTGCATCAGGACCTGCTGGGAGAGTGGTACTAAGCAACACAATGAGGCAGAAGCAGCGGGACCACATCTGAGCCTTGACGACGCGGGGCCCGTGTGCTGCCACGCTCTCTGGGAGCCCCACACACCCTGAGGACAAGGCCAGGTCAACCTGCAGGAAGAGAGACACATGGCCTGGTCACTCCACTGCCCCCAGTGACAGCTACCCGATTACCAAAGAGGATCTGGTTTGAAAAGACAGTTCATCTCTTGACTTCAGCCTCAAGGTCCTACGAGGTCCATCTGCTGACCTCTGCTCCCCTTCCACTCAGCTCTGGCCATACCAGCCACTTCTGCTTCTCAGATGTGCAAACCTTGTTCTCACCTGCCATGGGTTGAATTGTGTCCCCCCCCCCCCAAAGATATATTGTAGTCCTTGGAACCTGTAAATGTGACCTTATTTGGAAATGAGGTCTTTGTAGATGTAATTAAGTGAAGGATCTGGAGGTGAGGTCACTTGAGGTCATTTTAGATTTAGGGTGGGCCCTCATTCCAATGGCCGGTGTCCTTACAAGGAGGCCACGTGGAAACACAGACACACAGGGAGAGTTCTGCATGGTGACAGAAGCAGAGCCTGGGTCATACAGCCACAAGATGAGAATTGCCAGCAACCATCAGAGTAGAAGAGGCCAGGAATAGATTCTCCCTCAGAGCCTTCAGCAGGAGCATGACCTGCCCACACCTTGATTTCAGACTTGTAGAGTCTCCAGAACTGTGAGAGGATACAGTTCTGTTGTTCTAAGCCACCCAGATTGTGGTGATTTGTTACAGCAGCCCTCGGAGACAGACACATCACCCCAGGGCCTTTGCATATCCTGGTCTCCCCCTTCAACTCTTCATCTGCCCAAGTCCAGCTCATCCCAGGGGCCTCAGCTTAAATGTCCCATCCTCAGAGAGGACACCACAGTCTACGTTAGGGCCACACTGATTTGGCCTCTGAAACCACCCTCCACCTCCCTCAGCCATTTGTCATCCCATAGATATTCGCTTGTCCACATTTTTGATGCCTGTTGCCCCCAGACGGAAGCCTCACTGGGCAGGGGCTGCCTCGGCCTCTGCTCGCTCGGGTGGGTGATGTGAAGGGCCGCCCAGCTCCCCTTCCATGAATTCGGGATGGTTTGTAGGACTCCTCCTCAGCGGCAGGAGGCTGCCTCACCCCGTCCTGCGTGGTCCTGGTCCAGTGACTGATTGATGTGTGTGGGGGAGCGGTTATAGAGGCCCAGCCTCCTTGTCCAACTAGGGGCAACCCTGAAGTCTCAGCCCATCTTCAGAATTCTCTGGAAGGTCAGCCGAAGCCTCTTGTGACACCGCAGCACAGCTTGACTTCTTCTGCGCACTCCTGCTTCCTTCCCTTCGCAGGTGCTCCCTGTTCCCAAGATCAGTGCTCTTGTTAATGTCCATCGTGTCCCCCCCCCCACCCCCATCCCTTTCCTGCTTTTCGTTATTGGGTAAGAGGCTTCTTTACTCAATGAGTCTTCGCGCTGCCCATTTAGAAAGCCTGTCTGCAGCTCTAGAGACTGGCCAGAAGATAGCGCCAGAGGATCATGTATAAACACGTTCAGAGCAGCGGAAACAAGGGGAAAATCCTTGTGAACCTGAATCCACAGAGCAGGAGGTTTCAAGGACACTGTCCACTGGGCGGCAGGACCCCCAGACATACGGGCCTAACCTGGTCACAATGGATGGGGCTTATTCCTGATTTCACCCCATTAGGGAGACAGAACCCTGCATCCTTGCCAGCAGAACCCTGCTCAACGGAGCGCCTGGCTAGAGTTTGTCAGTAAATATTTCTGGATAAACAAGTGGATTTGAACCCAGAGGAAGTGCAAGAAAGCTGTCTAACTGCAGAGAGCAAGAGGGAGAGTTCTGTCCGGGAAGGAAGGCAAGGACACTGCTGGTCCGGGTAGCAAGCAGGGAAAAGGCCATGGAGGTCTTGAAGATAGTTTGATGTAGGGACCATCTACAGAGTCATGGGCAGGGTTAGCAGATGCCAAGGATCAAAGGCACGGATCTGCGACAGGCTGAGAAATGGCCCCCCACGAGATAGCCACGCCCTAATCCCTGCAAACTGAGAATACTACCTTATGTGGCAAAAAGAAAAGAAAAGAAAGAAAGAAAAAGAACAGGGAAAAAAAAGTGTCTTTGCAGATGTGATTATTTTGAGATTTCTGTGTGTTCCTAGAAGAGGGAGGCAGACGGAGATTTGAGTCTCACAGAGAAGACGAGCGATGCGAGATGGGGAAGAGGGAGATTTCAAGGCGCAGCCTTAAAGATGGGAGCGATGCAGCCACAAGCCAGAGAATGTTGGCAGACACGCGAGGCTGGAGGAGGGAAGGGGCGGAGTCTCCCCAGAGCCTCCAGAGGCAGCTTGGCCGCACTGACACCTCAGTGTCTGCCCAGTGAACCGGATTTCGGACTTCCGGCCTCCAGAACTGAGAGAATAAGTGCATACTGTTTTAAACCCTCAAGTTTGTGGTGATCTGTTACAGCAGTCACAAGAGACTAAAACAGAGACATTGCTACTCCAGGACTGAAGAGGTAGAGGGAGGGAGGGAGGGGGGCGACCGGGGGCTACTTAGAGAGGAGCTACGGGCACAGCGAGACTCAACCACTGTCTCAAGACACGGTCCAGGCTGGGCGTGGGCGGGATCGAACTGCCTTTTCTCCCGCCTCCGATTGCCTGATGGTGCCTCCCATTGGCTGAGCCCAACAGGCGGGTGAAGGATGGATAAGGGTGGGGCCTGGGGGGTCAATGGACCATAACGAGCGCGCCAGCTCTGTGCTCGCAGCGAAGATCTCCTATTCCCAGGACAGCCCCATATTTTGGTGGATTTTCCTTTCTTTCACAGGACAACGTATATACCTCACAGTGCGATGCTTCTGGAACACTTTCTTGAAGTTATCTTTAATGATTAACTTATCATTTCTGATTTGGTAAAAATAAAAAAAGAATATAATAATCAGTATCGGTGATGGTGTTGGGAAATGGACATTCTGTAATATTCTGAAAAGAGTTGTGTGAAATTGTTACATTTTGGGGGGAACATGATTTGAAAACCACATAGGAGACTTTTTCGCAACAGTTGCATTTCTTGGAGTTTATTTTAGGAAGTTATTTAACGCATGCATGAAAGCTATGAGTATGTGTTGTACACAATAGTGAAAAATCAAAGCTCTAGAAATGTCCAACCATCAAGAACTGTTTAATACTTTAAGAAGAAATTTTAAAACTCTGGTTAGACTACACAGTGAAATTCACCAAACTCCTGAAAAGAATGCCATGAAGAGATGTTTGACACATATTAATTGGAGGAAGAGAGCAGTATTCCAAACATTATGTACAGTGTAATTCCGTTTTGGTTTCAAGACGGTGCAGTACACTTTTATTTTTACTGTAACAAGTGTCTTGATGATGACTTCACAAATGTATCCATTTTTTTATGAGGGGACCACTTGTGTAAAAATATATCAAATGCACACATTTATGCTTCTCTATGCATAGACTACTTCTGGGAAGATACCTAAGAAACTGGCAACGGTGACATTTATAACAGAGGGCGTCCACACTCCCTCGGCACTGACATCCCAACAGCTTGCTTCTGCAGCCCTGTGTCTCCCCTCGGAGGGCTTTCTACAAGTGCAGGCCCTACACAACCTTGCACCAGGCAAGCTCTTGCGATCATTCTCACCTGCTGAAGTGGATGGATAAATGTCCCAGATTCCCTGGCCCTCGGTGAGAGGGGACATCTCTGAGGTGTGACCTATGTAGTCTCCCAGACACTTCCAGCTGGGTTGAGCCACCACTGTCCACAGCAGCACCAGGACCACATCGGGATTCATGACTCCTCTGGGCCCTGGACAC